>NC_141685.1:2000260518-2000860518 GCF_964263255.1 Lissotriton vulgaris | reverse complement strand
CGCCTGGCTGCCAGAATGATATCACAGACTTCAGGAGGCAAGTCAAATGGCCTCAACTGTCGCCGCTCAATCTCCAAGCTTGTAGGTGGAGACTGGACAGGTTCGGGTGCAGGACCGTCCCCTGCTGCTGCGACAGAAGGTCCTCCCGAAGAGGCAGACGAATCGGGGGATCGACTGACATGCTGAGTAGCTCGGGATACCAGTATCTTCGTGCCCAGTCCGGAGCCACAAGGATAACCTGGGCCCGGTCGCGCCTGATCTTCTTCAGCACTCTGGGCAGAAGTGGTATAGGCGGAAAGGCGTACAACAGACCGCAGCTCCACTCGCGACGAAAAGCGTCTCCGAGCGAGTGCCGCCTTGGAAATTCCAACGCGCAGAACAGATGACATTGCGCGTTCTCTTCTGTTGCGAATAGATCTAACCAAGGCTCTCCCCACTGCTGAAAGAGACCTTGCGCCACGTCCGAGTTCAGACGCCATTCGTGATCCATCATGCACCGACGGCTGAGTTCGTCCGCCCTGGCATTCAGAGAGCCTGCCAGGTGTTGAACCACCAGGGTCACGCCCTGATGTTCCAGCCATTGCCATAGGCGCAGAGCCTCCTGGCAAAGGGTCCACGACCCCACCCCGCCCTGTTTGTTGCAGTACCACATGGCGGTGGTGTTGTCGGTGAACACTTGCACTACCCGTACCCGTCCCCGTTCAGTGCTAGACGAATCGCCCGAAGCTCCAGCAAGTTGATATGGAGCCGGGACTCCGCCGGAGACCAGAGGCCTCTGATCTCCGCCTCTCCCATGTGGCCCCCCCAGCCCTGGAGGGACGCGTCCGTCACAACTACGTGCTCCGGGTGGGGTAGGGAGAGGGACCTGCCAGTGACCCATTCGCGGTCCGTGAGCCACCACTGCAGTGGTCTCGCAGTGCCCTCCGAGACCAGGACATGATCGGACAGGTTGCCCTGATGCTGGGCCCACTGAAACTTCAGGTCCCACTGCAGAGCCCGCATCCGCCACCTGGCGTGACGCACCAGAAGGATGCAGGAGGCCATCAGTCCCAGAAGCCGCAGCGTCAACCTGAACGAGACTCGGGATAACGGCTGGAAGATGGGAACCAGAGCCTGAATATCCCGAACCCGCTGCTCGGGTGGAAAAACCCGAAACTGCGCCGAGTCGAGAACCGCTCCGATGAAGAGGAGCTTTTGAGAGGGACACAGGTGTGACTTCGGCACATTGATGGAGAACCCCAGCAGGTGCAGGAGGTTGGCCGTAGTCTGGAGGTGGCTGACGACTGTCTGGGGCGAGCCCGCCTTCAACAACCAGTCGTCGAGGTAGGGGAAGACTGATACACCCTGCCTGCGCAGATGAGCTGCGACCACCGCCATCACCTTCGTGAACACCCGTGGGGCGCTGGTAAGGCCGAAGGGGAGCACGGTGAACTGATAGTGCTCTTGGCCTACCGTGAACCGCAGGTAACGCCGGTGGGCCGGCAGGACGGGGATGTGGAAAACGTCCTGCAAGTCCAACGCTACCATCCAGTCTCCTGGGTCCAGGGCAGTTAAGACCTGAGCCAAAGTGAGCATCTTGAACTTCTCCGTACGGAGGAAGCCGTTGACGTTCCGCAAGTCCAAGATAGGGCGTAGGCCCCCTTTGCCCTTCTTGGGCACCAGAAAGTAGTGGGAGTAACAACCACACCCTACTTCTGGCCCAGGAACGCGCTCGATGGCCCTCTTGGCCAAGAGGGCCGAGACCTCCTCTTGCAGGAGTTGCAAGTGATCCCCCGACACACGGTGGTATTGTGGTGGCATGGATGGAGGGGATGCCTCGAAGGGGAGGGAGTAGCCCCTTCGGACAATCTGCAGCACCCACCTGTCCGAAGTGACTGTATGCCAGTGGGAGAGGTGATGGCGAACCCTGCCCCCCACAGGCGTCACATGGGCCTGAAAACTCGGACTAGGAAGGTTTAGAGGCCGGTGCTGCTGAGGGAGGTGTGGACTGGCCTCGCCGTGTTCCCCGACCACCGCCACGGCGGTTCCCACGTCCGCCACCGCGCTGCTGGACATTTTGCGGCGTGTGGCTGGCGGTACGTGGTGGGGCGCCCCTTCCGTGGCCACGAAAGGAGCGAAAGGCACCCGATTGCTGGCGTGAGGCCGTAAGGCCCAAGGACTTGGCCGTAGCCCTGGAGTCCTTGAAACGTTCCAGCGCATGGTCTGCCTTGTCGCCGAAGAGGCGACGGCCATCAAACGGCATGTCCAGGAGAGTGGCCTGGACATCGGCCGAGAAGTTGGCGGACCTCAACCAGGCGTGGCGTCGAACCGCCACCGTCGTTGCCATCGCCCTGCCCAGTGAGTCCGTTGTATCCAGCCCACACCGGATAGAAAAGCGTGCTGTATCTCGGCCGTCCGCAAGGGCTTGGCTGAGTTTAGCCTGGACCACCTCCGGGCATCTAAGCAGCACCTCCGCAACCGTGTCCCACAGGGTGTGGGTGTAGCGGCCCAAGAGACAGGCGGTGTTCACAGACCGCAGCCCTAGGCTTACAGACGAGAAAACCTTCTTCCAGAACTGTTCATATCTCTTGGATTCCCTGTCGGGCGGGGCCGACGGGAATGCGGTTTGGGAGTTTGAGGCCTGGATGACCAGACTCTCGGGGGTGGGATGGGTGGACAAAAAGCATGGGTCGCCCGGTGCCGGGCGGTAGCGTCTGGCCACGTTCCTGTCCACAGGCGGGCCTGTGGCGGGCTTGGACCAAGTGCCCAGAAGAACGTCACACAAGGCCTCATTGAACGGCAGAAGGGGCTCTGCGGAGCCGGACTGCGGTTTGAGGACCTCAGTGAGGAGATTAGTCCTCACGGCCGCGACGGGGAGCTGAAGGTTTAAGGCCTTAGCTGCCTTCGTCAACACTACGCTGTAAGCGGAACCCGCCTCCGAAGCCACAGTCGGGGGCGATGTAAATCCAGTGTCTGGCGAGGTGTCAATACCACTGGCCTCCCCAAGCTCATATGTCCAGTCCTGTTGTGACTGGCAATCATGTGCCAGAGGGTCCGCGGACCCCTCCCAATGCTCCTCGTCACCTGTGTCCTGGAGACCAGGATTAACAGCCAGGGCCTCCTCGTGGAGATAAAATTCTCCAAAGGCCGACGGAATCGGCGCCCAGCGGCACCCTCCCGACGCCTGAGCAGAACCGCAGGAGGCATTGGGGGCGGCAACCACATCGGCTACCGGGGACGACACCTGAAGGGACGGCGCCGGTGAGGTCGTAGGGTCGACCGGCGAGGTCCCGGATCCGGAGCCGGATCCAGCGAGGTCTTGCGGTGCCGAGACCGAAGTCGCCAGCGGCGCCGGGCCCGAACCACCCGACGTCGTCGGGGACAAAGCGCCCGACCCGGAAGGACCTCCAGACGGAACCGATCGGCCCGAAGGCGCCACGGGAACCGACTGAGGAGGGAGGGCCCTCATGGCCATGAGGTACCTCTCGACCTCCTCTGGCGTCGCGCCGTGCCCAGGGACCCGAAGGTGTGGGGCAGGCGCCGACGCTTGCGACTCCCGCGGAGCCGCGTGGGCGGTGTCGCCCGAGTCCCCGATCGCATCGTGCGAGCGTCGGGGCGGGTCGGAGGATCGATGACGTCGCTCCGACCTCTCATGCCTCTTACCTGAGGACTTGGAACCAGACGATCGGTGTCCACTTCCGGAGCGTCGATGACTCCGACCTCGCGACCTGTCCCTCGACCTCCCGTGGGACCGGGACCGGGACCTGGAGCGGCGCGGGGCCGACTGCCTCAGCTCGAGACGCTTGCGGGACCGCTCCCGCCTAGCCTTCGACGTCAGGGCCCGGCAGTCGGAGCAGGATCGATCGTCGTGGTCGAGTCCTAAGCACTTCAGGCACCCGCGATGGGGGTCCGTGACCGACATGAGTCGGCCGCACTTCGAACAAGGCTTGAACCCTGGCACCGGTAGTCGAGAAATCGACAAGGAAAGAGAGATCAAAAAGGATCAAAAATTTCAGTCAAAAATTGACTGGGGGTAGAGCTTCTTCCAGATCTGCGCTAGCTGGCGCGGAAAAAAGAAGAACTGACGTCAGCGCGCATGGGCGCCGTCTAAGTACTCCGACGACGTCATCCCGGCGCTCACGACGCAGACGACGGACGCGGAGCCGCAGACGACGCCTACCAGCGCGCAGGGGTATTGCTAAGCAAAAGTTTCCGGATCCAGTCTGACGCCTGGGGATATTCTAAGGTAAGGAATCTATCACTAACGTGTCTCTTTCAGATATGTGTTTTACCGGACCCGAGCCATAAGAGTGTAGTAGTGAGCATAGGTCGCGGTCCGACAGTGGGTTGAGGACACGGCGGTGGGAGTTGTTGCGAACGGGGATAGTCGGCCAGCGCGGATGTCGTTGGAGGCGAGGGTATGTAGGGCGGGTGTGTCCTTTGTAGGGTGGAGGGATGATGGGAGGAGGGCTGGGCTGTGATGAGAGCAGGTCTTTGATTGCGCGGACATCTTTTTTGATTTGTAGAATATCCTCTTTGACTTGTTGGAGGGTGGGTAAAGTCTGGTCAGGGGGAACATTGGGGATGGCGAAGGTGGTGGGAGCCATTGGTGAGAGGTTGTGTAGTGAACTGGAAAGCGGGCAGGGAATCGGAGGGGGGGATATAATGGCGTTGTTGGCGGGGGGTGTGAGTGAAGCAGGCGGTGATGGTGGTGGTGGTTATGGAAGCTATTAAGTCTAGAGCGCATGGCGGACATTTTTAGGGATGACTTTAAGAACTTTGAGTTCCGTGGGGCCCCATGGTCGCTTTCCTCTCCATAGCCCTCCCGTCTGCAGTGTGCCCTGCGAGTGTCAGAGCCCTCCACTTTTTCCAGCTCTGAATCCCTGACAGTATGTGAGTTTGGCCACCGATTTATACTAGCTGCCACCACTGGGAGGGGGGAAGGGAAGGGTGAGGGGAAGGGGAGGTAGGTTTAGTATTTGATCTTGCTTTTGTGTTTTTGTTCTTTTTTCTTTTTTAATATGTCTCTTACGACAATACCCGCAAGAAGAGCTACACGGGGAGACACTCTGACTCACGTTTCACAATGAGGTGGATGTCGCCTCCTGCCTTAGAAAGATAGGTCACTCCACCTGACATCTAGAGAGCAGACGCCCCAAGGTTTCGAAACCTATCTTCTTCATATGTCCGGTTGCATGGCAAACCCCGTCACTGTTAGAAGCTATAACTCTTAGAGAGCTGTCTTGTAAGCCAGGGGTCTTTGTTCAATTGGGGTTCGGGGCCTGTTCAAACCTATTGTACTTTGGCTTTAGTTTGATTGCCCCCCCCCCCGCGTGGGAAGATGTGCAGGATTGTAGCATGTTTCTGGTTAAAACAATAAACATACCTTTGAAAAAAATAAAGCTTTGCAGCCAAATCCTCATGCCATTTTCTTTAACGGGCTGGTTTTTTTTATTGCTTGAAAAAATTGATTCTGCACTTGAAGAAAATTGGTGCGAAACCGGACCATTCATAATCATGCAGGCAGCATGCCACAAAGACACCGATCCGCCCAGCCCTTTGAAGTATACTATACTGTTGACTGCAAAGAGCAAAAGTGAATCGAGAAAGCAAAAGACACATTTCTGCTTCCAGTCTAGCAGTTAGAAGTCTAAGAAATGAATATGTGACAACTAATATCTTTTTCAATATTTGCTTTGAGGTTTTTTTTATTGTTTGCTGAATCTAAGAACTGATATGGTAATGGGAGTAAAAAAAAAAAGAGAGGGGGACTGGAAGCCAATCAAGATCCAGTACCTAGGCACGAAAGGCAATCGTATTGGCAATGGTACTTGGAATCTCAATGTCCAAAAGCTTTGGCATTTCTGTTACATCACTATTCGTCAAAAATAAATAATTATGGGCAAACAGTAATGATATGTATTTTGTAAAAGGGAGCTCTGAAATGATAACTAGCTTGTAATAAAACATGCAAACAATTTTACACAGATTTCCATCAATTATATAATTATGAAAGCTATTTTTCATGAACACGTGTTTGACTTGAAACCAGATTTATTGGTTCCAATGGAAAGGCTAAAAGAACACAATTAGAAATGAAGACAAGTTCAAACACAAAATACTAATCTCCACTATGTATAAAACAATACATACTGTATTTTCTTCATCTGTTTCATTTTCTTTGTTGGAATCTGTAAGGTAATCCGTATTTTCCTCCTCCTCCTCTTCCACTTCATCCTCCTCGTGTTCTGAACCATCCTGAAATGAAATTCAATTTGAGTATAGAGCACATACTGCCAGTTTGCTTTGGAAACGATCAGGTGCTATGTGCGGGTTTGTCCATAAAACTCATTTTACAACACTCTATCGAGAAAACAAGAGATCAATATTTTCATAATGATAAAGTTATTTTTCTTTGATTAACATCTTTTTGGTTGCTACTCTGACCACCTACAGATTTTGCTCACCTTTTGAATTCCCAGGTGTCAGTCATAATCTGGAAACTTTTTAATAGCATTCCATGCTGGTAGAGGGTGCTGACTCCACTTTGACACCAGAAGTGATATCCTTGTGACATCACTGGAGTTATAAAGCACCCTTTTGGGGCAATGACATCAGTTTTCCATACATTTTTTATACGAATTTGAGACAGACAGATGAGAATGACATCTCAAAGACAGGTGCAGCAATTTTTTGGGAAATGGGACCATATTAACAAGATGTACTTATCAACCAGCCGTCAACCGGGGCGGTGGGCGGGTCATTGAGGAATACGCAGGTTAACAGAGCATCCACCCGAAAGATTGTTACCAAAGGCAACTTTTTTCTTATGATGGATACCTCTACCTGCAGGTTCCTCACCTTTTGAAAAAATTACCCAAGCAATATCTGACCAGGAGATGGTGTACGGATGGTTTTAGCAGAAATCTTCAAGGACAAAGCATGCTAAGTACCATTCCCTCAGAACTTTCAAAATGAAGCAGTAGTGCTTCGCAAAGGTGTTGAGGGAATTACAAATCTCAACTTTGCAAATTTCTGGCACTGGTACCCCTCTTGCTATGGCAGAGGTAGAAGGCTTTGTGTTAGTAGAATAGGCCCTGAAAGGTCACAATACGGTTTCTGAAAGGAGCATAGCACAGAAACGGCTTTGCTTGCCACCTCCGAAGAAATCAGATGGGCCTTAGATAAAGGTTACCAAGCCGTCCTGATACTACTTGATCTCTCGGCTGCATGTGACATGGTTAACCATACTATATTGATTACCCGACTTGGGGCCATGGAAATCAGAGGAGCTGCCATGACCCTACTACAAGATTTCTTAACACATAGAAGAAACCATATTGTACTGGGCAATTGCACATCTGAGCAATTTAGTTCGCCATGTGGGGTGCCGCAGAGTCCTTTACTGAACCCCACCCTTTTTAATTTGTACGTTGCTCCCTGGCGTTCTCGGTGGTGTCTTACGCCGATGGCACACAAATTGTGGTGTCAACCCCCAAAGACTCAGATGAGGCGGGCCTTAGGTTCTGCTCTTGTATGACACAAGTTGATCAATGGATGAAAACGAATTGCCTAAAGCTAAATTCAGGCAAAACTGAGGTGTTAGCTTTCGGTAACAACAGATCCCTGTGTTTCCTAACTGGTGGCCCCACAATATGGGACCCTTACCTATTCCAGCTCAAAAAGGAAGAAACTTGGGAATAATGTTTGATGACAAGCTTCATTTTGGCCATTAAATAAAAGCCTCATCTTCCTCCGTATTTCACACGCTAAAAATTATAAGGAAAATCAGACCTTTCATCCAAAAAGAACTTCAAAGATTAGTTGTTACCTCTTGTGTTCTGACCAAACTGGATTATGGAAATTCGCTATTTATTGGGATCTGCAAGAAGTCATTATAAAAACTATAAATACTACAAAACGTGGCTGCGAGACTTCTTGCTGAAATTCCCAAACACAAATCAGCGGCCCAAACTTTGATCAATCTACACTGGCTACCTATAGCTAAACACCTAGAGTTTAAAACACTATGCATAACTTTCAAGGTGCTGCAGAACTCTGGACCTTGCTATTTCTGTAGTAAACTAGCCTGGTACTCGCCTAGCAGAAAGCTCAGATCCTCGGAAACGAGGCTATCTATCTATCGCTAGATCTAAGCTCTTGGCCTGGGGTGGCTGGAGTTTCCTGTTGAAGGCAGTCACACTTTGGAATGCTCTACCTTTAGCCATCAAACGTTCTGACTTCCTGATTTTTCGGAAGCAAGTCAAAACCTGGCTGTTCTCTCACCAATGATTAGAAGCACTTCCGTCCAAGCGTCACATCCCCTGTCTGCTCCAGCGCCAAGATGCTACTGGGCATTCGAGTGCTTTATAAATCCTAAAATCAAATCAAATCATACACTCCGGTGGCTCCTTGTGGGCAAGTCACAGCACATTTTGATGCACAAGATAATCCAATGGGATAATGTCCTCTTATCTTGCCAACAAAGCTGGTCATCCTGTATGAACTCCTTCGCCCTATCCACATAAAAGTGGACTGCTCTGTTGGGTTCTAGTCTGTGAAGCCTCTCTTCATCCCTTCATGGGATGTGTGAACAAAGGTTGACAGAGGGATGCATTAACTCACATTAAAGTGGGTAACCACTTTGGGTAGGATGACAGCCATGCTTCTGAGAACCAGCTTGTTAGGAAATAAAGAACTTGACACTCACTCGCATGTCTGGCTGACATGATGGCAGTTAGTAAAGGTTGCAGTTGCAACTGGCCACTGTGCAAATGCTTGAACGGAGAACACACCAAAAACATGAGAACAAGATGTATGCCCCACTGTGACATAATGAGTGGGGATGGAGGAAATTTGTTTGCATGTCCTTTCGAAAACCTGATCACTGTGGTGATTTGAAGTGAGACAGCTGATCAGGAAGAAGAGAAAGGTTGGCAAACTGATAAGAAGACTAACTGTGCCTACTGCATGCTCTTGCTGAGCTAGTGACATGCAGGAACTGAATTGTCAGATAGCCAGGAGCGTAGAGGTCTGTCGAGTTGTCCATACACCACTTTACAAAAATACCCCATCCACCGGCATACACCACTTTGGTGGAATGTCTGTGGGACATAAAAAATCAACCACTTCAGGAAGTAAAGAAAACGTCAGAATACCCTACTCCAAGCAGCAGGTTGGAGGTTCTGGAGTTGAGGTACAGAAAGGGAAAGGAGGTCTATCCTGTGAGGAAGAAAAAGCAGGAGGCACATGGAGAGGTGCATCAGGAATGCATACCACATCACATCCTTCAGGGCTATCAGAATGACTTGACCCAGATCGAGGCAGCTCTTCCTTAAGACCCAAGCAAACAACAGTGTGGATGGAGATGTGTATTGAACCAGAAAGTTCCACTTCAAGCAAAATGCATCCCCCAAAAGTCCATGTAGCAGATACTGGAGGTCACAGAATTTTAAGTAGTGAGCGCTCCCACTAGTGGCAAAGAGATCCAGCATAGGCGTTTCCCCAGATTTCTTTTTTTAAACTTATTTCATTGATTTTATTGTAATTAATAATCCAGTATGACTGCAAACTAAATGTTACAGAATACATGTAGGTGTTTCATTCTGTGTTCAAAGAACAATCATAGATGTAAACAGCATAGGAACTGCAGTGACTGTGGTGTAAATCCCAGTAGCAGCATTTAAGTCACTGGTATTTGCATTCCCTCGGAGTTTCCCAGATAACAAAAATATTTTGTACAGCCTCCAGATGAAGGCCCAACTTGTGATGGGCAAGAGGACGCTGACTAAGACTGTCCCCTCACATATTGAGTAGACCGGCTAGATGGCTGGCTACCACCTAGATGTGAAGGTTCCTGAGCCCAGGACCGGAACCATAGAGCTTATTGGCAGAGTAGGAGCAACTGTACTCTACCCTGCTTGTTGATATACCACATCGCAGTCATATTGTCCATTAATATTTCAACAGACTGGCAGTGAAAGGATGGGAAGAAGGCCTTGAGTGAAAGGCAGATCACCCATGGTTCTAGCAAGCTGATGTACAATATCTGCTACTCTGGAGACCGGAGACCTCTGACTTCCAGATAAGCACCGCATCTTAGGGCATATGCATCTGTGATCAACGTTGCGGGTAGGAATGATTTCTCTTCAGCCAGACTGCCTTCCACGCTCCAGCATTGCAAGTTTGCTGCAGAGTCCCTGGAGACCAGAATAGATCACTGAAGATCTCTGGTGTGTTGGAGCAATTGGCTCCAGAGGCACCACTGGAGGGTACTCATGTGCCAGTGCGTGAGTGACCAACAGAATGCAGGAAGGAGGCTTAAGACCATCAGGACTGAAATGTGTGCTCCACACAAAGATCTGATTCATAACCTAAATGTCCTGAAACTTCTATGGCGGAGACGAGGCTTGACTCCAAGTGGTGTTCTGTACTGCCCCAATAAGTAGGATGTGTGGAGTGGGCACCAAGTGGTGCTTGGGCTTGTTGACTGAAAAGCCCAGATCGGACAACAACGTTGCTGTTGTCTACAGGCTTTGTGACACCATCTTCGGAGAGCTGGCCTTGATAAGTCAATCTTCCAAGTAAGGAACATTTCAGGATCACCATTCTTCTGGGATGGGCTGCCATCACTGCCATCCCCTTCGTGTAGACCCAGAGTGCTGAATTTAGGCCATAGGAAAGGATGCAAAACAGGTAGTGTGCAGATTCTACCATAAAGAGAAGATATTTCCTGTGCTGCAGGATTGGTGTCACAAAAACATATTCTGCAACACATTTATACATCCTGCCAGTCTTATCGCCTCTAGCCTCCTCTCGTTCTGAGCCAAAATTGCTCTCGCTGCACAGCAGCCCCAGTTTCCTCCCCATGGTAGGCCTTGGGGTGTTCTGGGGCAAGTTCAGTCACATACACAAGGCCTCTGCAGCATTCAGAGCTTGTTTTCTCTCTTTTCACTCCAGCAATATTTTTTCATTTTATTTATATCTTTTCTTGAAAACCGGCATATCCTGATTTTCTACACATATTTTATTATTTTATCTAGGTTCTTCCAATCCATTATGAAAGTAGTAATTTCTGGGCCAACACATGTTCATTCCCTGCCTCAACCACATTTTCAGGGAGTCAGCCAGGGGTCAATACGCTGCAGATTTGCCTTGATTCTTTGTTGCTCGCTCTTAGTCCAGCTGTATTCCACTGTTGGATTCTTCAGTCCTGCTATTATGTGGAAGCCATATTCTTGTCTCCACTACTCGTCCATTGCTCTTTGGTTGGCTCCAGGAAGTTTTTTCTTCTGATGATTTTCAGTGTTTACCTTCCTGGAGAAACTGGTACTGTAGAGTCAGGCTACCTGTTCGTGCTGGAGTCTGAAACAGTCTTTTGGAGTGGAAGGCCATGTCTTCTAAGCTAGAAGATCTGCAAGCTGTCCCCCAGGAAACCTGTTTGTGACAATTGGTATGTAAAAATATGCATTTTGCAGATTGACAAACACTATCCTGTCTTCTGTTTTGAGAGCAAGTAGAACCTGAGCTAGGGACAGCATTTTTAATAAATTCTGTTTGGAGGAAGGATTTCAGAAGTCTAAGTTCAAGGATCGGGAGGAGTCGTCCTTGTGGATCAGAAAGTACCAGGAGTAGCACTCCTACCCCAGTGCCTGCGCTGGCTTCATCTCTACTGTGCCATTGTACAGTAACACTTCCACCTTCCTTTGGAGGATCTTTGGTGGTCTGGCAGGAGGGCAGATGGGGAAGGTGGAGGGGCCTGCCAAAAGGGTAGGGCAGACCCCCTTTCAACAATCTATAGTAGCCATAGCTGCAAAGTAATGGCCCTCCAGGCATATGAAAAGGAGGAAACCTATCCTTCAACTGGCTTAGTGATCTATAAAAAGATAACCAGGGCTGTTTCCCAGCAGTGGCGGGGGAGGAGAAGGAAGAGGAAAGTGGTGTGTAATGTAATGCCTCATTTTTGTATGGTCTCCCCCAAGTTTTTCGACTAATGCTGCTGATTTTTTGACTCTCAGAGCACGGAGGCCGGCAAACCAGCACTCAGTATCAGTGCATTACCCTTAAACTGATATGTCGAATTGGCTTTTACCCAATTGGCTAAGCTAACTTTTCTGTAAGTCCCTAGTAAATGGTACCCGGTCAGTTAAAGCGTTCTTCCAGGGATTGCAGGACTGGTTGTGCCACCCTGGGTGGGACAACAGTGAAACAATACTCCCAGTCTGGAAGAGTAGTTTAAACTGCTAGCACAAGTTCAGTATTTAAAGTAATGGCAATGCAAGAAGACTTCCACCTGGTATATGAGTAAGCCACCCGTTTGACAGGCCAATAGAGTCTTAAGGCAGGGTGCAACATATCCCACAGGCATAACATGGAATTTTATATGTTCTGACAGTAAAGACATGAAACTGTTATTTTTTTTTTTCACAACCAGTTTATTGATGAAGATAAGCATATGAAATAGAGTGGCGGCCCACAATCAGGACCACACCACCAGACATTTTGATACAATCACAGCAGTCAACCGAGTGTCCAAGCAAGGAGATAATGCAATCAAGGATATCAGAAAACAGTTACCCCACCTTCATCCTATTCCGCTATCTACCTACCCAACTCCCTGATCCCACCCTGGAACCCACCCTAACCCTATGCATGTGTGCACTAACTGTATCGACGTAAGTTTGTGACGTGGGTAATGTGTGTGTGGACATGGGCTTTGCCAGCCTGTACGGGGCTAAAGATCTTCTTCTTGCTCCACTGGGGGGTCCAGTGTCAGACCTCTATAGTCTGCCCACCTCTTCCATATCTTAAAGTGTTTGCGGGGGCATCCTCGTGCCTCAAATATAGGTCTCTCCAGGCCCATACAGAAGTCTATACCAGCCTTCCATGCATTCAGGGGGGGGGGGGGGCCTCACATTCTTCCAAGCTCGGGCCAGGTCTCTTTTAGCTACCACTAGCCCCAGTAGGAGCAGGTGCCGCTTATAGATATTACCACCAACCCCTTCCAGAACGTGCAATAGACCCAGACGGTGAGTACGGGGGAGGGTCCAGCCCAGCACCTCAGACAGACATCCCCAAACACCCCTCCAGAAGCCAACCAGCCGAGAGCACGACCACATTGTGTGAAGTAACGTACCCACCTCAGCCCCACACCGCAGACACTCTGGGGACCCAATCAGGCCCGCCTTCCACAGACGCTCTCGGGTATAGTATGCTCTATGGAGAATCTTGAATTGTATGAGTCGAAATCGCATTGCGATAGCCGCCCCCCTCGGGGATTCCAAGGCCTCTCGCCAGTCATCCTCGTCCAAGGGGCCGAGATCAGCCTCCCAAGTCGTCTTCAGTGAGAGAAGAGTAGGGGAGCAGTGGGTGACCATTGTTTGGTAAATGCGCGATACTTTTTTGTCCCCAAGATCACCCATGAAGACCTTCGCCTCGATCGGGCTAAATTCAGGGAGTGAGTCAAGGTTGGCAATACTGGGCGTCAGTGCATGTCGGAATTGCAGGTACCGGAAAAATTGAGATTGGGGCATATCAAATTCGGTACTGAGGGTCTGAAAGGATTTGAGCGACGTTCCAGACATCACCTGGCCTAACTGCGAGATACCTATTGCATCCCAGCCATCGAAGCCTGATAGTTTAGAGAGTTCAGGTAGCATACCGTTCCGCCATAAAGGCGTTTCTGCGGTTAGTCTGCCCCACCAGCCCACGCGACGCAAGGCCTGTCGCCATATAGCAAATACGAGTTTAGTAACCCTCGGCAGCGAGCTACGCAGTCGGGGTGAGTATAAGATGGTATGGAGCGAGTTATCGCCCATCAAAGCACGCTCTAGTGCATAGGCCGGATCCCCACCGTCACCGTACCACCATTCGTTCAGAATAAGGAGATGAGCGGCCTGGTAATACGACTGCAGATCCGAGGTGGCCAGGCCTCCACAGTAGGTGGACAAAAAACATGTGCGCAGTGCCACCCGGGCAGAACCTCCCGCCCAGAGAAAGCGACCCAGCACTGAGTTAACCTGTTTAAACCACCGAGGTGGGATAGGATACGGATGGTTTTGTAACTGGTAGAGTAGGCGCGGGAGCGCAACCATCTTGAAAATGGCAGAGCGGCCAAAGATTGTCAGGGGCATTCGAGACCAAGTTTTGACGTCCGTCTGAACTCGTTCCCAGACGGGCTGCAGGTTATGGTCCCAGGCAGTGTCAGCCGAGTCTGAGAGAAACACCCCAAGGTATTTCAGCCCATTTGTGGCCACTCGTAATCCTGAAGCCCAGGGGTCTGTCACCGGGTCTCCTGATAGCACCCACAGGGTGGACTTGTGGAGGTTGAGATACAAGCCCGAGGCCTCTCCAAACTGGTGCATGATCTCCAAGACACGTGGACCCGAGCGTTGCAAATCTGTAAGGAAAAAGAGGACATCATCCGCGTACAACGCAATCTTATCCGACAGGGTAGCATTCCATACAAAGCCCCGTATCTGTGCATCCCGGCGCACTCTTGCCGCCAGGGACTCCATGGCCAGTGCAAAAAGATAGGGGGAGAGCGGGCAGCCCTGCCTGGTCCCACGGCCTATGCGGAATGTCTCTGATACCGCCCCGGCGACCCGCACCGAGGCTGTAACATCGGTGTAGAGGAGCTTTATATAGGACAGGAAGACCGGGCCCAAGTTGAGCCAAGATAGTAATGTAAATAGGTACGGCCAGCCAACCGAGTCGAAGGCCTTGTTGATATCGGCCAGCAACAACGCCGCCTGGTCCCCCAAGGCCCCAACAGCGTCGATCGCCGCCTGTGCGCGCCGGATATTATGTCGCGTTGCCCTGTGGGGCATAAAGCCCGCCTGGTCCGAATGGACTAAATCCGTGATGTGTGGAGCCAGACGATTCGCCAGAGCCTTGGCCAATATCTTAGCCTCAATATTAATTAAGGAGATGGGTCTATACGAATCATGGCTATATGGGGGTCTGCCAGGCTTCTGAAAGACCACTATTTCTGCATGGCGCCAGTCTGGTGGCAGCATACCCCGAGTACGGGCCGCTTCCAGCGCCCGGCGATAGTGTGGTCCCAACTGCACATGGAATTTTTTAAAAAATTCACATGGGTAGCCATTCGGTCCAGGGGCCTTACCGGCATTGAGTTGCCCCAATGCGTCTCCCAGTTCCTCCGCCGTGAGGGGTGCATCTAGGGCCTCCCTGGTCTCGTCCGACACTGGCACCGGCGGGAACTCTGCGAAGAAGCGGGCCAAGTCGCCCTCAGGCAATTGGTCGCGCGGGGCATACTGATCAGTAAAGTATGTGGCGAAGCTTGCCGCCAAGTCGTTCGGGTCGGTCAAGACTTCCCCGTTGTCGTTCGTGAGACCCGGCAGTACGAGGGGCTGGAAGTTGTGCTGGCACAATCTATGGAGCATGGAACACGACTTGTCCCCCCATTGATACACCCTACTTCTTGTGGCTAGCCACGCCTGCCTGGCTTCATCTAGCAACAGGGACGCGTACGATTGCTGTGCCTGCAGGAGCAGCCGCAGATCCACCCCATCACCACCAGCACTGTGTTCTTGTTCGAGGGTCGCCACTCGGGCAGCCGCCTCTGTAGTATGTTCACGACGCTGCCGACGGGCCGCTGAGCACCATGCGATATCGACTCCCCGTATGGTAGGTTTCATAGCCTCCCACACCACACCTATGTCGGCACCCTCCACCAGGTTCTCCCGCCAATAATGGTCTATGGTTTCTCGCAAGTGCTTAGTATACGCCGGTTTCAGGAGATGCCACGAGGACATCCTCCATCTAAACGGCTGCCGATTCTGAAGTAGATCTATTTTAACTGAAACTGGGGAGTGGTCGGACAGGCCCCTCGGGAGGATGTCTGCGCCCTTCACCCTACACAAGTATTCTCCAGGTAGAAACATATAATCCAACCGCGAGAACGAGCCATGTACTGCTGAGACATACGTATAAGCTCGGGTTACAGGGTGCATATGTCGCCAAGCATCCACCCAGCCTAGCCCCTCACTCATTGCATGCAATCTGGTGGGTGGAAGGGAGGGGGGGGTGGTCTCGGTCACCTCTCGACGTCTCCGGCGATCCACACTCACGTCCATCACATCATTCCAATCACCCCCAATCACTGCCAGAGATCCAGAGACGTCTTCCCACACCGCAAACAGCCGCTCTGCCAGGGCCCACTGCAGGGGAGGGGGGGCGTATACACTCCCAAACACCACGGGCTCCGTGCCCACCATGCCCTTAACAAACAAGTAGCGGCCCTGAGGATCCACCCACTGCTTCTCGTGTACATATGCCACCCTGCGGTGTATCAGTATGGCCACTCCCCTGGATCCCCTGGAGAATCCCGCGTGGAAAACCTGCTGATAGCCAAATCTCTGTAGACCCAGTGCCTTCGTGCCCATCATGTGAGTTTCTTGAAGCAATAATACATCTGCCGCTTCTCTTTTCCCCCATCGCAACACCGCCCCACGTTTAATCTTGTCTAACAACCCCCTGACATTCCACGTAATCACCCGCATAGAGTCTACAGGGAGACGATTGGTCGATTCAGCCATAGTCAATCGGAGTCCACCATAAAAGCCCCTTAGGCCCGCTCCACCCGCCACACACCACACAAAGCATCATCTCGGTACACACATGCATTACACTAACTACCCCAAGAAAAACTACCCACCCCCTTGTCCCATGATCTGCAACAGTTCCCTTCCCCAACTCAGCAGTCGCACCCCCGACCGCCCATTCCCCGCCTCCCCCCACCCTATACCTCAATGAACCATGAAGTACCTGTCGCGGCATGGGTAGTCTCGAGACCAAAACCGAGGGCCCGGGCCCACCCATACCAATGGTCCCAACATCCCAAACAGAAAAAACCGTAAACACACCCCCCTCCCCTTGATGTCCCACTCACAATTAGGAGAGTGGTAGCCCCTATCTCGTAGTCCCCAAGTCCCCAACCCCACCAAAACTCTTCCCACAATTAGGAGATCAAAGCAGTACTATCTCAGAGCTGCAAAATAGTCAGCAATTCAAGGTCTCAAGCGACTCAGCGCACTCAGCCAGGAGTCACAGCATTACTAGCAAAAAACGGAGTCAAGGCTCCGAAGACTTCAGTGATCCGTTCCCGACTGCTCTGAATCTTCGGTTCTACCAGTGTCTTGTGAGCCATCCACCGAGGCCGCACGCCTGCGTGATTTGGAGCGTTTGGATCGCCCGTTCTTTGTCGTTTGGTCTCTCTGCACCCGCGGTGAACCCTCAGGGGTGCCCGGATGAAGTCCTGGCTGAGAATTCGGTCTGACCCGCACTGTTTCATCCGTCCACTTGAAAAGGTCTTCCGGGGTATCAAAAAACAGTGTCCGTGACTGGAATATCACCCTCAGGCGCGCTGGGTACAACAGGGAGTATTGTAGCTTAAGACCTCTCAACTTAGCCTTAGCCGCCACGAAAGAATGGCGCTGTTGCTGCACGAGTCTAGTATAGTCAGGGAAAATCATGATCTTATGATTTTCATACATGAGGGTTTCCTTGGTTCTGGCTTCCCTCAGTATAGCGTCCCTGTCGTGGTAATTTAACAGCCTAGCGATTACTGCCCTAGGCCGCTCGCCCTCAGGCGGCCTTTGCGTCAGGGCGCGGTGCGCTCTTTCGATAATAAAACAGGCAGATAGCGACCCCGGGGGCATCCATGACTCCAGCCACTGTGTGAGAAAGCGTTCCATATTGCTCTTGGCACAGTTCTCCGGAAATCCAAGAAAACGGAGGTTATTACGCCGTGCCCGCCCTTCAGCATCCTCCACCCGGAGCGCTGTGGTTCGCTGCGCGTTCTCCATCGCCGCCATTCTCTTCTTAAGGGCACTTACATCCTCTTCCACCACTGACACCCTGGACTCGGCTTCCGTGATCCGTGCCACTGCGTTTCTAAGATCTTGGCGCAACAGGGTTACATCTGCACCAACTGCCCCTATCTTTGCGTCCAGCATGTCTCTTGACTGGGTTATAGCCGCCATAAGGGCTGCATTGTCCGGCCCTCCCCCAGATGGACCACCCCCCGACGATCCAGGGCCCCCACCGGGGCCAGTAAATTTGTCGATGGTCACCTGCTTGGTGGATCCACCACCTCCCCTGGTCATGATGGTCTGGGTGGATGAGGGCCACTAGGGTCGCCGGCCCCCAGGAGGGGAGACCCGAAAGAAGTCTCTTCGGTAAGAACTAGTGGCAGATGAGAAATAGGGGGCAGGCTTCAGCCACTTCCCCCAGGAACAGCCCCCCCAGCCGCCGCCAACCAGGGCCCCCTGTGACCTGCGTCGCCCCTCAGGAGGCGCGGGGACCCCCAGCGTCCTGCGCTGCTGCACCGGTAATGTCACTGAACAGCGGGCCCCGGGGGTGGGGGGGGCGGGGGGCGGGGGAGGGCCACTACTCACGGTTGCTGCCCGCCGGGCCACGGGTCGCCCTTCGTCCGTCTGCTTCCGACCAGGGTCGCCGGGGGGCCAGTCACTCCTCCAGGCCGCCGGCCCCGGCCCGACACGAGGCCGCGAAAATCGAGGTCCCGGCTGCGCCCAGGCCACCAGGCCGCCTCCGCAGCCACTGTCCACTCGTGGCGCCTGTGCCTCTCCTCGGTCCAGCCTGGCCCCGGGAGAAGGATCGTCAGCAGTGTCGCGGCCTCAGGGACAGCAAACACCGCGGTCGCTCCCGGGCCAAGCAGCGCACTCTGCAGCTCCGCTAAAATTGAGGCCCCGGCTGCTCCGCGGCCACCAGGCCGCACCTCGCCCCTCACTGCTCAGCTCCGTCCGGGGGCACGAGATCGCCACCGAGCACCCCGGATGGTTCCCGGCGCCTCCAGGAACATCAGCCTTGGTCCTGTAGTGGGTTTGTGGGCTTGGGGACCAGGATAACTCGTCGGATAAATGGCGGGCCGGCGGGAGCTCTAGCAAGCTGCGACCGCCATCTCCGCTTGCGTAGCCACGCCCCCCATGAAACTGTTATTTTGACTGTGGAAAAGCTTGGTTGCCCAATTGCGGAGTACAGAGTCGCACGCTGACCCCCTAAGCTCTGCTAACTCTGGAAAAATGCAACCACATTGAGTCATCCAAGGAATCCAACAACTTGTTACATTAAGACCAACTAGATTCTCAGGTTGAAATGAATGTAACATGTTGTTGTATACCTTAGAAGACGCAATGTGGTCAACCGGTACCAGAGTTCCAAAGTACATTGAGACCAACTAGATTCTCAGGTTGAAATGAATGCAACAGGTTACAGTGAGCCAATTTAAGCAAAGTTATCACATTGTGCCCATAATGGTTGCACACGAGGTCCTGTTGCAGACATAGCTTTCTGCCCTCAAGAGGAGAAGTGCTAACAACTCCCAGGAAAGGATACAAAGAGGGCCTGCTCTTGAATGAGCTGCCAGCTCTCTCCTGCAGGAAGCCACACAGGTGTTGTTTCAAGAAGAGAGCTTCGAAGGAGAAGCCACCTTTGAAGGGCAACTCGGTAGCATTTGGGAGAGGCGCTTCTCCATTGTTCATACAGACTCACCGGCACTAGCAACAGGAAGGTAAAACAAGTTGCCAAACCAGTTTTCCAGCCTCCTTGGAAATCCCACCTGTGAGTTAGGCTGGGGAGCTCCACATGCCAGGAGAGGTATCCTGCCATATTGGAAGTGGGAAGAACGTAGCATCTTGGGATGACCAAATGCTACACTTCATCGGAAGTGATCAACAGGTGCGGAGGAAACCTGGTAGCACATTAACCACCAATCATATCCTGCACTGAAGGCATTTCTGAGCATGAATTTGGCACCTCTAACAGATCTAGAATGAACTGGAAGGAGGACTGCCCTGTTGCATTGTGGGACCGGCAACGAGAGGCTGCACACTTGTGTACTGCACGTGCTGTACTTAATGGCTAGCAAAGGAGATCTTCAGTGTCCTGCTCAAGGAGAAATTATCTGCAGAGCCCAGCCGAGAGACTTCAAGGGCCAGCTAACTGGCCTACTGTTCGCAGCACAGGGACAGAACAGCTTAAAAGAGCTACTGCTGCAAGCTGGTAGCCCAACCCACCACCAACTACTGCTGCTGTGCAGCACCAAGGGCCCAATGCACAGTGTTGCACCTGAGTTTGCAGAGACCAGGAGTTTTGGAGTGCAGCTGAGACCTCCAGAAGATGAGTTATTGGCCCACGAAGAATTGACCTGGGACTGTGATACTGGGTGACTGATAGTCCAGTGGCAACTGGACTTCTGCTAGCACCAAGAGAACTTAGACTTCATGAGAACTAGGAATACACAGCTGTGTGCCCACAACCCGGAGGCTGGCTACAATTCGTGGACGATATAAGCCGAAGACAAAGAAGGCATAAGCCACAGAAAAAATAACAACTTCCCCTCCCTCCCTCGCACCAGTCGCATGTACTAATTGCCTCTCGGACATCCTTTAGCCCCCTATGTAACCCGAGAAGCACCTAGGCCTGTTGGGAGTGGCTCTGCCAAACCTGCGTGTGGTGGTGTTGGTGGGGAGCAAGTGTAGAATCAGTAGATATTCTAGGCATGTCACTTCTCTGAATTCCAGTGAAAGAAGATGGATAAAGGGGGCCAATAACTCCCAGTAAGCTGAGGCTTTATTGATCACTGCTAGGGACAGTCACTCCATTGCCAAGGAAGAACATAGCCTGTGAAGCTAGGAGGTATGGTCCAGGATTAGTTGGTGTGCCGCGTTCAATGCTAGAGCCATCTGATGGCCCCGCAATGAGGAAGCCGAAAAGTCAAGGGATTTGGCAAACCATGTATAGTGTACACAGGGAAGCGCAGTAGAGTAGTGTCAAATGCTGCATTGATGTAATGTAATACCTGCTTCCAGTATCTGGCCAGTTTGGAGCAGTGCCATAGAAGATGAAATAGAGAGCCCGTCTGCCCAAACCTTTCTAGAACATCTCTGAGAGTCACTTTTTCCACATGTGTATGAATGCTGGAGTATTGTATCAATAACCCCTTCGATGCTCATGACGAGCTCAGCTCGTCATGAGGTACACCTCTCGTACACTCATGACGAGCTGAGCTCGTCATGAACAATGGTAATCTATGATGGTCAGCGCACAGGGTAAATCTGCACTGCACCGATGATGTTAAGATGCAATTTTGTAGGCTTTCTCCGTACCAGCCATGTTGTGTGTAGTGTGGTGTGCTCTATAAAAGAAGTCGCCCATTCCTTGGTGGAAAGCGTGCACCCCAATTCCTCCTCCAAGCGTCTGTCCTATGGTCTTACCCAATGCATCGACCCTAGTAAGAATAGCATAGAGCTCTGAGGTAGCACTTGTCATCTTTCCCAACCAGCCATCTCTCGAACACAGTGATCGGACATAAGGCCGCTGCCTTATATCCCGGGGAGGTCACCAAATGTCTCAGCTGCAGGTAATGGGACACATCAGCAGCGGGTAGCGACTAATTCTGTCAAAGCTGCTTGAAGGGGATAATCCCTTATGGATCGAAGAGGGAACCCACTTGTTTACATCCTAACTCTCACCAGCGACCAACAACCTTGGACCAGCAGCTTGGGTGGAAATCAGGGTTATTAACTATCAGCGACATCTGGGAAGGGAACGATGTCAGCCCCTTGCTGGGGCCACGCGGTCTCAGACTTTCATCGTCGCTACCGTCACTGGCGATGAGTACAGTCCCAGTCTATGAATTTACGAGGGAGCCAGACCTCTCGACAAATGTTTACACCAGCTACTGTATGATCCATACAGGATCAGTGCTTTTCAGAGAGGAGCCTATTCCATTCCACCCCATATTTAAGTTGTGTGGTTTGATAATACCGGCTAATCGGGGGAGCCTGAAGCCAGCTTCCCCCTTTGGCCACATTTGCTGGCTGACTGGAAGACGAGGTCCCTTCTCATCCCAAATAAATTTGTTGATTGCTAGTTGCAACAAGCACATCATTACATGAGGAGGGACCAGCGGGATCGTTTGAAAAATGTAAAGAATACACAGCAATACCGTCCTTTTGACAGCTGTGATGCACCCGGACAAAGCCAGCCACAGCCGGCCCCATGCCGCCAAAGATTTATTCGTCTAGTATAGAAGGACCCTGTAGTTGATCACCAGGGTCTTCGTCAATGAGGGAGCAAGAAGTATGCCCAGGTACGGTGATACAAGTGCTGAACGAAATGCTTGGGGCTTTACTTGTATGTGAAGCAAAGGTCTGTCTGTTGGGTATTGTCCCGCAACTAAGAGCGCAGAGGCGCAAATCCTGTGTTGTTGCTCTGTTACTGGCCAAACGAAGGGTGTCTCTACATTGGAACAGTAGACGGGGACCAGGGGTCAAAAATTGGCTAGAGGATCTAACATACTGTTGAGACACACTGTCCACATATGAGGAAGAGTTGCCGATCAGGTCACGGCCCAGAGACTACTGGATGTACTTGCGTACCTATTTACTGGAACATGGCACGACAGAACCAGATGATAGTTAATGGCAAGGTCTACGGCTGCATGCATGGAATGGAGTAATAGACTGAAATATGATGATGAGGGGGGAGGATGCTGTGACACAGAGTTCTTAATTCTAGAGGTTTCCTTTTATTTTCTACTTGTTGCACAAGTTACTACTTGTGTAACGATATATCTGTAAGAGACATTAGTTAGTGATAGATTCCTTACCTTAGAATATCCCCAGGCGTCAGACTGGATCCGGAAACTTTTGCGCAGCAATACCCCTGCGCGCCGGTAGGCGTCGTCTGCGGCTCCGCGTCCGTCGTCGGCGTCGTGAGCGCCGGGATGACGTCGTCGGAGTACTTAGACGGCGCCCATGCGCGCTGACGTCAGTTCTGACACACAGCTTTTCCGCGCCAGATACGCAGAGCCGTGGCCCGAGTGGAGTGAGCCCGCAATCCAGCCGGGGGCTCCTTCCTCGCCATGGAGTAACATGCTTGGATACACAAGATGATCCACCTAGAGATGGTCCTCTTGTGCACAGCCTTACTCTTCTTTGCGCCCACGTAACCAACAAAGAGTTGGTCATCCACCCGGAATTGGCGTGTGCGATCTAGGTAGTAGGAGAGCGCACGTTTTGGATCCAGACGGTGGAGCCTCTCTTCCTCCTTCGAGGGATGCGGAGGCGGAAAGAAAGTGGGCAAGGTAATGGACTGCCCGATGTGGAAGGCCGTAACATCCTTGGGCAGAAAGGAAGGTCGTGTACGTAACACCACCTTGTCAGGATGAACAGACAGGAAAGGTGGAGAAGAAGAAAGAGCCTGGAGCTCACTCACTCTCCTGGCAGAGGTGATGGCAACCAGGAAGGCAGTCTTCAGAGTAAGGAGACGAAGAGGACAGTTATGCAGTGGCTCAAAGGGAGCACACATCAGATAAGTGAGAACAAGATTCAAGTCCCACTGGGGCATCACGAAGGGAACAGGAGGGAACATGTGCGTGATGCCCTTCAGAAATCTACTTACAATAGGGGACTTGAATAAAGAAGGCTGATCTGGTAGCCTCAAGAAGGCTGATAGAGCAGAAAGGTACCCTTTAAGAGTGCCCAGAGCAGAGCCCTGCTGGGCAAGGGAAAGAAGAAAGAGCAGCACTTCCGAAAGGGGTACCGAGAGAGGATCCACAGCCTTTGCTGTGCACCATGCCACAAATCTGTTCCACCGGCAGGCGTATACCGACTTTGTGGAGGGACGCCTGGCTGCCAGAATGATATCACAGACTTCAGGAGGCAAGTCAAATGGCCTCAACTGCCGCCGCTCAATCTCCAAGCTTGTAGGTGGAGACTGGACAGGTTCGGGTGCAGGACCGTCCCCTGCTGCTGCGACAGAAGGTCCTCCCGAAGAGGCAGACGAATCGGGGGATCGACTGACATGCTGAGTAGCTCGGGATACCAGTATCTTCGTGCCCAGTCCGGAGCCACAAGGATGACCTGGGCCCGGTCGCGCCTGATCTTCAGCACTCTGGGCAGAAGTGGTATAGGCGGAAAGGCGTACAACAGACCGCAGCTCCACTCGCGACGAAAAGCGTCTCCGAGCGAGTGCCGCCTTGGAAATTCCAACGCGCAGAACTGATGACATTGCGCGTTCTCTTCTGTGGCGAATAGATCTAACCAAGGCTCTCCCCACTGCCGAAAGAGAACTTGCGCCACGTCCGAGTTCAGACGCCATTCGTGATCCATCATGCACCGGCGGCTGAGTTCGTCCGCCCTGGCATTCAGAGAGCCTGCCAGGTGTTGAACCACCAGGGTCACGCCCTGATGTTCCAGCCACTGCCAGAGGCGCAGAGCCTCCTGGCAGAGGGTCCACGACCCCACCCCGCCTTGTTTGTTGCAGTACCACATGGCGGTGGTGTTGTCGGTGAACACTTGCACCACGCTCCCCCGGACAGAGGGGAGGAATGCCTTCAGTGCTAGACGAATCGCCCGCAGCTCCAGAAGGTTGATATGGAGCCGGGACTCCGCCGGAGACCAGAGGCCTCTGATCTCTGCCTCTCCCATGTGGCCTCCCCAGCCCTGGAGGGACGCGTCCGTCACAACTACGTGCTCCGGTTGGGGTAGGGAGAGGGGTCTGCCACTGACCCAGTCGCGGTCCGTGAGCCACCACTGCAGTTGTCTCGCAGTGCCCTCCGAGATCAGGACATGATCGGACAGGTTGCCCTGATGCTGGGCCCACTGAAACTTCAGGTCCCACTGCAGAGCCCGCATCCGCCACCTGGCGTGACGCACCAGAAGGATGCCGGAGGCCATCAGTTCCAGAAGCCGCAGCGTCAACCTGACCGAGACCAAGGATAACGGCTGGAAGATGGGAACCAGAGCCTGAATATCCGGAACCCGCTGCTCGGGTGGGTAAACCCGAAACTGCACCGAGTCGAGAACCGCTCAGATGAAGAGGAGCTTCTGAGAGGGACACAGGTGTGACTTCGGCACATTGATGGAGAACCCCAGCAAGTGCAGGAGGTCGGCCGTAGTCTGGAGGTGGCTGACGACTGTCTGGGGCGAGCCCGCCTTCAACAACCAGTCGTCGAGGTAGGGGAAGACTGATACCCCCTGCCTGCGCAGATGGGCTGCGACCACCGCCATCACCTTCGTGAACACCCGTGGGGCGCTGGTAAGGCCGAAGGGGAGCACGGTAAACTGAAAGTGCTCTTGGCCTACCGTGAACCGCAGGTAACGCCGGTGGGCCGGCAGGACGGGGATGTGGAAATAGGCGTCCTGCAAGTCCAACGCTACCATCCAGTCTCCTGGGTCCAGGGCAGCCAGGACCTGAGCCAAAGTGAGCATCTTGAACTTCTCCGTCCGGAGGAAGCCGTTGACGTTCCGCAGATCCAAGATAGGGCGTAGGCCCCCTTTGCCCTTCTTGGGTACCAAAAAGTAGTGGGAGTAACAACCACGTCCTACTTCTGGCCCAGGAACGCGCTCGATGGCCCTCTTGGCCAAGAGGGCCGAAACCTCCTCTTGCAGAAGTTGCAAGTGATACCCCGACACACGGTGGTATTGAGGTGGCATGGATGGAGGGGAGGACTCGAAGGGGAGGGAGAAGCCCCTTCGGACAATTTGCAGCACCCACCTGTCCGAAGTGACTGTATGCCAGTGGGAGAGGTGATGGCGAACCCTGCCTCCCACAGGCGTCACATGGGCCTGAAAACTCGGACTAGGAAGGTTTTGAGGCAGGGGCTGCTGAGGGAGGTGTGGACTGGCCTCGCCGCTGGCCCCGACCACCGCCACGGCGGTTCCCACGTTCGCCACCGCGTTGATGTACATTCTGCGCCGCGTGGCTGACGGTACGTGGTGGGGCGCCCCTTCCGTGGCCACGAAAGGAGCGAAAGGCACCCGATTGCTGGCGTGGGGCCGTAAGGCCCAAGGACTTGGCCGTGGCCCTGGAGTCCTTGAAACGCTCCAGCGCATGGTCTGCCATCAAACGGCATGTCCAGGAGGGTGGCCTGGACATCGGCCGAGAAGTTGGCGGACCTCAACCAGGCGTGGCGTCGAACCGCCACCGTCGTTGCCATCGCCCTGCCCAGTGAGTCCGTAGTATCCAGCCCACACCGGATAGAAAAGCGTGCTGCATCTCGGCCGTCCGCCAGGGCTTGGCTGAGTTTAGCCTGGACCTCCTCCGGGCATCTAGGCAGCACCTCCGCAACCGTGTCCCACAGGGTGTGGGTGTAGCGGCCCAAGAGACAGGCGGTGTTCACAGACCGCAGCCCTAAGCTCACAGACGAGAAAACCTTCTTCCCGAACTGTTCATATCTCTTGGATTCCCTGTCGGGCGGGGCCGACGGGAATGCGGTTTGGGAGTTTGAGGCCTGGATGACCAGACTCTCGGGGGTGGGATGGGTGGACAAGAAGCATGGGTCGCCCGGTGCCGGGCGGTAGCGTCTGGCCACGTTCCTGTCCACAGGGGGGCCTGTGGCGGGCTTGGACCAAGTGCCCAGAAGAACGTCACACAAGGCCTCATTGAACGGCAGGAGGGGCTCCGCTGAGCCTGACTGCTGTTTGAGGACCTCGGTGAGGAGATTAGTCCTCACGGCCGCGACGGGGAGCTGAAGGTTTAAGGCCTTAGCTGCCTTCGTCAACACTACGCTGTAAGCAGAACCCGCCTCCGAAGCCACAGTCGGGGGCGACGTAAATCCAGTGTCTGGCGAGGTGTCAATACCACTGGCCTCCCCAAACTCATATGTCCAGTCCTGCTGCGACTGGCAATCACGTGCCAGAGGGTCCTCAGACCCCTCCCATTGCTCGTCACCTGGCTCCTGGAGACCAGGATTAACAGCCAGGGCCTCCTCGTGGAGATAAAAGTCTCCAAAGGCCGACGGAATCGGCGCCCAGCGGCGCCCTTCCGACTCCTGAGTAGGACCGTAGGAAACATTGGGGGCGGCAACCACATCGGCTGCCGGGGACGACACCTGAAGGGACGGCGCCGGCGAGGTCGTAAGGTCGACCGGCGAGGCCCCGGATCCGGAGCCGGATCCAGCGAGGTCGTGCGGCGCCGGGACCGAAGTCGCCAGCGGCGCCGGGGCCGAAGCACCCGACGTCGTCGGGGCCGAAGCGCCCGACCCGGAAGGACCTCCAGACGGAACCGATCGGCCCGAAGGCGCCACGGGAACCGACTGAGGAGGGAGGGCTCTCATGGCCATGAGGTACCTCTCGACCTCCTCCTGCGACGCGCCGTGCCCAGGGACCCGAAGGTGTGGGGCAGGCGGCGACGCTTGCGACTCCCGCGGAGCCGCGTGGGCGGTGTCGCCCGAGTCCCCGGCCGCATCGTGCGAGCGTCGGGGCGGGTCGGAGGATCGATGGTGTCGCTCCGACCTCTCATGCCTCTTACCTGAGGACTTGGAACCAGACGATCGGTGTCCACTCCCGGAACGTCGATGACTCCGACCTCGCGACCTGTCCCTCGACCTCCCGTGGGACCGGGACCGGGACCTGGAGCGGCGCGGGCCGACTGCCTCAGCTCGAGACGCTTGCGGGACCGCTCCCGCCTAGCCTTCGACGTCAGGGCCCGGCAGTCGGAGCAGGATCGATCGTCGTGGTCGAGGCCTAAGCACTTCAGGCACCGGCGATGGGGGTCCGTGACCGACATGAGTCGGCCGCACTTCGAACAAGGCTTGAACCCGGGCATCCCTGGCACCGATAGTCGAGATAGTCGACTAAAGAGAAGATCAAAAAGGATCAAAATTTTCAGTCAAAAAGTGACTGGGGGTAGAGCTTCTTCCGGATCTGCGCTAGCTGGCGCGGAAAAAAGAAGAACTGACGTCAGCGCGCATGGGCGCCGTCTAAGTACTCCGACGACGTCATCCCGGCGCTCACAACGCCGACGACGGACGCGGAGCCGCAGACGACGCCTACCGGCGCGCAGGGGTACTGCTGCGCAAAAGTTTCCGGATCCAGTCTGACGCCTGGGGATATTCTAAGGTAAGGAATCTATCACTAACGTGTCTCTTTCAGATTTGTTGTTATCTCAGAAAAAATATACAAAAAGTAAGAACACTGGCATGAATGTAAGCATTTATAGCACTGCTTTATGTTTCATGGGCTACTTTTCGCAACGCCGCCGGTCCTATGGATGTCGGATGATGGGCCGTGTATACCAAGAACGTAATTTGTGGAATATACGATTGTGCAGCCGGCCTGATGAGGTTGTAGGCGCGGAAACATGTATTATTTGTCTGCAAAGTGCAATAAACTTCTTACACCAAAAAAAAAAAAAAAAGTATGCCCAGGTACGGAATGGTATCTGTCACCCAGAGAAAGGGACTCTGGGCACAAAGAGCTAACTAGTGGGGAGGGCTGACCGATAGGTTCAAGGTCCGTTATTTTGTTAGGTTACCTTTAAACCGAGAGACTTCGCCAAAGCTCAAAAGCTCCTGTACCATGCTCAGCAGGGAGTTCATCGGGGCCACCAATGAAAGGATCACATCATCGGCATACATACTGATTCTGTGTGTATCTGCGTCAAACTGGATACCCGTAACCTGCAGGTTGTCTCTAAAGCGTTGCAGTCTTAAAAGTTTTTTCCCTTTGGGTTATAATCATACCACATACATCAATACTCAGACCATTGCCACTTGCTACACAATCATACACTGGCCAATTGATCCAAAAATATAAATGTTTATTTTCCAATATTTTAAGAAACTTTTCAAATCAGATTGTTAATAAAAACACAAAATATCAATGCACTGTTCCACAATATTCTCCTCCAAGGTATTACAAATGCTATCCTTTTATTACAAAACCAATTCATAACATAATACAATGCAAAAGGGACAGATCATCATCAGAAAACATTTTATAAAAATTCATATTTATCCAAGAGCATAAAAAGAACATCAAATATATTGAAATAAACAACGAGGACTGGCCCACTGTGTTAGAGTGATGGAATCTAGTTAGTATTCCATGTCACCTGTAAATGTAGCTGTGTCAGCTAGGCACAAGCAGTCTTTGTTTAAAAACCCCTCACACACCAACCTTGTTGGTGTCATGCTTCATCATCGGGGTCCAACCAGGCAGCCGAGTGCCGCCTGGTTGTGCTTCAACGCCTGACTACAGCGGAGCAGGTGTCGTGCAATAGTGTGAAGTGAATGAAAAGTGAATGTTAAAATGCACCTCTGGGAATCCTTGCCTGGTAATTTATTTGTGGCGGCCCAGGGTGTCAATTAAAAGCTATGTATTGCAACTAGTTATGAGAAGGTGGCCTGATATGCAGTGGTCACTATTCTAGTGAACACTATGTATCAGTCCAGCAACCTTATTGATGATTGGTTGTAAGTCAACCTTATAGACCAGCTATCCTAGTAGCGTGGATACGAGCAGTCTAAGGCTAAAGACTCGAGAGGGCGTGTTAAGCCAGCTGTTATACCACATATACCCCTTGAACACCAAGTGAAAGGACACCACACAAGTGTTATGAAAATAAACAGTTATTTATTAAAGATCACAACAGCCCTGTACTCTTTATGAGGACAGGGTACTTAGCACAAACCAAAACTCTTACAAAAATACTTAAGTTAGCACAGTATATACAAATGCCCGAGGGGCACGGAAAACCATATACTAGAAAAGTGGAATGCGAAATTACTAGCATGACCAGACTCTCGGGGGTGGGATGGGTGGACAAGAAGCATGGGTCGCCCGGTGCCGGGCGGTAGCGTCTGGCCACGTTCCTGTCCACAGGGGGGCCTGTGGCGGGCTTGGACCAAGTGCCCAGAAGAACGTCACACAAGGCCTCATTGAACGGCAGGAGGGGCTCCGCTGAGCCTGACTGCTGTTTGAGGACCTCGGTGAGGAGATTAGTCCTCACGGCCGCGACGGGGAGCTGAAGGTTTAAGGCCTTAGCTGCCTTCGTCAACACTACGCTGTAAGCAGAACCCGCCTCCGAAGCCACAGTCGGGGGCGACGTAAATCCAGTGTCTGGCGAGGTGTCAATACCACTGGCCTCCCCAAACTCATATGTCCAGTCCTGCTGCGACTGGCAATCACGTGCCAGAGGGTCCTCAGACCCCTCCCATTGCTCGTCACCTGGCTCCTGGAGACCAGGATTAACAGCCAGGGCCTCCTCGTGGAGATAAAAGTCTCCAAAGGCCGACGGAATCGGCGCCCAGCGGCGCCCTTCCGACTCCTGAGTAGGACCGTAGGAAACATTGGGGGCGGCAACCACATCGGCTGCCGGGGACGACACCTGAAGGGACGGCGCCGGCGAGGTCGTAAGGTCGACCGGCGAGGCCCCGGATCCGGAGCCGGATCCAGCGAGGTCGTGCGGCGCCGGGACCGAAGTCGCCAGCGGCGCCGGGGCCGAAGCACCCGACGTCGTCGGGGCCGAAGCGCCCGACCCGGAAGGACCTCCAGACGGAACCGATCGGCCCGAAGGCGCCACGGGAACCGACTGAGGAGGGAGGGCTCTCATGGCCATGAGGTACCTCTCGACCTCCTCCTGCGACGCGCCGTGCCCAGGGACCCGAAGGTGTGGGGCAGGCGGCGACGCTTGCGACTCCCGCGGAGCCGCGTGGGCGGTGTCGCCCGAGTCCCCGGCCGCATCGTGCGAGCGTCGGGGCGGGTCGGAGGATCGATGGTGTCGCTCCGACCTCTCATGCCTCTTACCTGAGGACTTGGAACCAGACGATCGGTGTCCACTCCCGGAACGTCGATGACTCCGACCTCGCGACCTGTCCCTCGACCTCCCGTGGGACCGGGACCGGGACCTGGAGCGGCGCGGGGCCGACTGCCTCAGCTCGAGACGCTTGCGGGACCGCTCCCGCCTAGCCTTCGACGTCAGGGCCCGGCAGTCGGAGCAGGATCGATCGTCGTGGTCGAGGCCTAAGCACTTCAGGCACCGGCGATGGGGGTCCGTGACCGACATGAGTCGGCCGCACTTCGAACAAGGCTTGAACCCGGGCATCCCTGGCACCGATAGTCGAGATAGTCGACTAAAGAGAAGATCAAAAAGGATCAAAATTTTCAGTCAAAAAGTGACTGGGGGTAGAGCTTCTTCCGGATCTGCGCTAGCTGGCGCGGAAAAAAGAAGAACTGACGTCAGCGCGCATGGGCGCCGTCTAAGTACTCCGACGACGTCATCCCGGCGCTCACAACGCCGACGACGGACGCGGAGCCGCAGACGACGCCTACCGGCGCGCAGGGGTACTGCTGCGCAAAAGTTTCCGGATCCAGTCTGACGCCTGGGGATATTCTAAGGTAAGGAATCTATCACTAACGTGTCTCTTTCAGATTTGTTGTTATCTCAGAAAAAATATACAAAAAGTAAGAACACTGGCATGAATGTAAGCATTTATAGCACTGCTTTATGTTTCATGGGCTACTTTTCGCAACGCCGCCGGTCCTATGGATGTCGGATGATGGGCCGTGTATACCAAGAACGTAATTTGTGGAATATACGATTGTGCAGCCGGCCTGATGAGGTTGTAGGCGCGGAAACATGTATTATTTGTCTGCAAAGTGCAATAAACTTCTTACACCAAAAAAAAAAAAAAAAAGTATGCCCAGGTACGGAATGGTATCTGTCACCCAGAGAAAGGGACTCTGGGCACAAAGAGCTAACTAGTGGGGAGGGCTGACCGATAGGTTCAAGGTCCGTTATTTTGTTAGGTTACCTTTAAACCGAGAGACTTCGCCAAAGCTCAAAAGCTCCTGTACCATGCTCAGCAGGGAGTTCATCGGGGCCACCAATGAAAGGATCACATCATCGGCATACATACTGATTCTGTGTGTATCTGCGTCCAACTGGATACCCGTAACCTGCAGGTTGTCTCTAAAGCGTTGCAGTCTTAAAAGTTTTTTCCCTTTGGGTTATAATCATACCACATACATCAATACTCAGACCATTGCCACTTGCTACACAATCATACACTGGCCAATTGATCCAAAAATATAAATGTTTATTTTCCAATATTTTAAGAAACTTTTCAAATCAGATTGTTAATAAAAACACAAAATATCAATGCACTGTTCCACAATATTCTCCTCCAAGGTATTACAAATGCTATCCTTTTATTACAAAACCAATTCATAACATAATACAATGCAAAAGGGACAGATCATCATCAGAAAACATTTTATAAAAATTCATATTTATCCAAGAGCATAAAAAGAACATCAAATATATTGAAATAAACAACGAGGACTGGCCCACTGTGTTAGAGTGATGGAATCTAGTTAGTATTCCATGTCACCTGTAAATGTAGCTGTGTCAGCTAGGCACAAGCAGTCTTTGTTTAAAAACCCCTCACACACCAACCTTGTTGGTGTCATGCTTCATCATCGGGGTCCAACCAGGCAGCCGAGTGCCGCCTGGTTGTGCTTCAACGCCTGACTACAGCGGAGCAGGTGTCGTGCAATAGTGTGAAGTGAATGAAAAGTGAATGTTAAAATGCACCTCTGGGAATCCTTGCCTGGTAATTTATTTGTGGCGGCCCAGGGTGTCAATTAAAAGCTATGTATTGCAACTAGTTGTGAGAAGGTGGCCTGATATGCAGTGGTCACTATTCTAGTGAACACTATGTATCAGTCCAGCAACCTTATTGATGATTGGTTGTAAGTCAACCTTATAGACCAGCTATCCTAGTAGCGTGGATACGAGCAGTCTAAGGCTAAAGACTCGAGAGGGCGTGTTAAGCCAGCTGTTATACCACATATACCCCTTGAACACCAAGTGAAAGGACACCACACAAGTGTTATGAAAATAAACAGTTATTTATTAAAGATCACAACAGCCCTGTACTCTTTATGAGGACAGGGTACTTAGCACAAACCAAAACTCTTACAAAAATACTTAAGTTAGCACAGTATATACAAATGCCCGAGGGGCACGGAAAACCATATACTAGAAAAGTGGAATGCGAAATTACTAGCAGGTAAGTACAGTACTAATAGGCTTAGGAATCGCTAGGACTTAACTACAGAACCTTCAGATTACTTATAGGAGGCCTAGGGGACTCGGGTGCAGTGTGTGCACTCTCACGCGAGATGCGGGACAAAGTCTATGGTAGCTAGTAATTGCAAAGTTAGTGTTCTCGGGCGAACCCGACCTGGTAGGGAGAAAACGAAAGTAGATTCTGACCCTTGGATAGTGAGGCTATGCTGGGGCACCGAAATGCCGAAGTTACCTAGCCCAGGGGCTGCAGCTGCATAGGACTCAAAAGACGTCGGGAATCCTCGTTGACGGACCAGGAGCCTGGAAGAAAGAAGTTGCTGGCAGGCGACCAGTGAAGAAAGTTCGGTGGATCCAAGCCTGGATCGATGGAAGATGACACCTGAAAGCAGAGGGGACCAAGTTCGAGACTACTAGCCAGTAGTCAGTGGGCACCAGGAGGGCACCGGATGGTAGCCACCTCGACAAGGCGTGTGGGTGACGCTGGGCTCGGAGATCTCACGGACCAGGAGGCGTTGTCGGCGACCAGGAAGGAGGATCGAGCTGTCCCACGAAGATAGAAGCTGTCGGCATCGCTGGACCCAGGATTGGGCAACAAAGCCTTGGCAAATTCAAGCCCACGCGGTGGACCTAAAATGGCGTCTGGAGTGGACCAGGAGGGTCCGGGGTGCCTCTCTTCAAGAAGGAAGCAAGGGCCAGTCTGGAGCAACCAGACCAGCAGCAGTGATGTCGTCGGGCGTCGTTCAGAAGGCCACAAGCCCGCCGGCCAAACAACGCGGTGCACAGTAAACAGCAGAAGGGCCCCACGCAGATCGTGGAGATGCAGGGAGGCTGATCTTGGGTGCTGGAGCTGTGCAGGGTCGGGGCTTCTCGGACCCCAAAGCACTCACCCGTGGAGGACACGGTGGGCTTGCAGTAAAGATGTCGTGCAGTCTTGGCGATCGTCGGTCCCTCGAGGTCTCGTCGCACTCACGGTTCTCAGCTTTGCTGTAGAGGTGAGTAGAGGTCAGAGGTGCCAGGGAAGCCGGGTCTCGTCGAGCTGGGTCGTCGGATTCGTGATGAAGGACTTGCAGCAGACCGCAGTGTTCTTTAGGATGGTGCCTGCGGATGCAGGGTGACTACTCCTTAGCCACAAGGGAGAATCTTGAGGAAGAAATCTTGAAGTCCTTTCGCAGAAAGTCGTGTCTTGATTCCAAAGATGATCTAATTTTAACAGGGGGCCCGCTCCCATCTTTATACTAAAAAAGGGGGCTGACCCGGTGACTAGGTCCTGCCTATGGGTGGGACTAGGTGGGGGGTGGTTACACCCCTCTGCCATGCCGGACTTCCCCAGGCCAGGGGCTGGTGTGCCCCTGGAACTGGTTCAGACCGGCCTATGCGTAGTGAGCACCGGGGTGCCACTCAGCAGTCACCTTCCTGTAAAGCCCTGCCTACCCAGGATACACAAAACCATGTCTGGGACGGTGCTAGCACCGCCCCTGACAGGAAACCCTTTGTCCAGGCTCCCCTCGCTGGAAGGACTCCCAGCTGCAGGGGGTCAGACTCGTGTCTGTGGTGGCAGCATCCATTTTGTGGAGCTGAGGCTTCAGTTAACTTTAACCGGGGTTCACAGTTACATACATGTCGTGTCCCTCTAGAAGGGTGGAATGCTAACCCCGTCGCCAGAATTGGCGAGGGGTTAGTATTCCAATTCGTATGACACCTTACTCGACATGTTTTGATAAAGCAATACCAAAGTTAGCATTTAACCGCGAGGATTATAATGCACTTAAGAGTATATGGTATGCGTTATCATGGAACAGCTATTAGGACTTGGTTCCGCAAGCTGCAGACAGGCTCAGCTCATGCCAGAGCACCATCTCACACGATTCCAAGCACTCTGCCTTCAGGATTGTCAAGGCCTGCCATAGGAGTGACTGATAGGAACTCGTGTGTCCATTTTAGGGTTAGGTATAGGTATACTACACCTACAGCAAAGGGTGATTACACGACTTTGCCCCAGCTGTCATGCAGCCAGTTGTGTCAAATTTAGGAGGCCAGCCAGGGGTGGCATAATACATGCTGCAGCCCCTGGCAGCCCTGGGTACACCCTTGTCCTGAGTTACAGGGTCTGATAGGGTGGCCCAGTACCAATTGGAAATGTACCTAGGGTACATGGAATCCATTTTAAAGAGAGAGCAGTAAGCCTGGGGTCCTGATTGGCAGGGTCCCAGGTCGACTATGTCTAAAACCATCTAAAACACAGGGCAAAAAGTTGGGGGCAACCATAGTCAGGATGTACCTTCCTACACTAGTAGTAAAAAAAATTATGATTACTAAGTTGACTTAATCACGGTCTACATGTTTCAGTCCCTGTAGAGTCTGGGCGGGACTTTCTTCAGGACCAGGGTGAGTGAGTGGCAAAAAGGAAGGCCACGTGTTTAAATCTCCTACACACGCGCTAAGGTGTGTGGAAAAAAGGTGGTGGAAGGTGCGCTTGTGGGTTACAGGCACCTTCAGGGAAGCGAAAAAATCATCGCTACTTAGGAAGATCCAGAGAATCGGGGCACAGTGGGGGAGCCACTCCTGTCACTATTTGTGAATGTAGAGTGCTCCGCGGTAAACCTATTCTTTAGTCCTCCGTGGCCCGGCCCTGAAGGTGCCTGTAACCCACAGGCGCACCTTCCACCACCTTTTTTCCACACTCTTATGCGTTTGATGGGCCTGAAAACTGGACTAGGAAGGTTTGGAGGCAGTGGTGGCTGAGGTGGGGGTGGACTGACCCGCCTGCTGGCCCCCTGACCCGGCTCGTCAGGTCCCACATACACGACCTCGCTGAGACTGTTGCTGCGCAGGCCTGTGGCTCTGAACCAAATGTGTTGGGGTGCCCCTTCCATGGCCACGAAAGGAACGAAAAGCAGAAAGCAGAGGCGGGCACGTGGCAGAAAGGCCCAAGGACTTGGCCGTAGCCAGCGAGACCTTAAAGTGCTCCAAAGCACTATTTGCCTTGTCGCCGAAAAGGTGATAGCCATCAAAGGGCATGTCCATCAAACTGTTCTAGGCATCCCCAGAAAAAAACAGTGTCCTCAGCCAGGCGTGGCAACAGTGCGCCACTGTCGTGGAATTTGCCCTGCCCAGCGAGTCAGGGGTGTCTAGGCCACAACGAATAGTAAACTTGGCTCCATCCCTCCCTTCAGCAATAGCTTGAGAGAGCACTGTCCGGGTGTCCTCCAGACATTGGGGCAGCACGAGCGCCACCGTATCCCACGCAGGGTGGGAATAACGGCCCAAGAGGCATGCAGTGTTCACAGACTGCAGCCCTGAACTGGCAGAAGAAAAACTCTTCTTACAGAAATGCTCCAATTTCTTGGATTTCCTGTCCGGTGGTGCGGTAGGGAATGCGCTCATCGACGCAGAGGCTTGGACAACCAAGCTCTCAGGGGTGGGGTGTTGGGAAAGAAAAAGGAGAAAGGAGAAAGAAAAAGGAGGTGGCCCGGGGCGATGGAGTCCGGCCACGTTCCTAACCACAGGAGCCCCTGTGTTGAGCCTGCCCAAAAGAACGTCCGAAAGTGCATCGTTAAAAGACAGCAGTGGCTCCGAAGAGGTAGCCGCCGGCTGAAGCACTTCTGTCAGGAGGTTAGTTTGACAGCCACTGTAGGGAGATAGAGGTGGAAGGCCTCATCAGCCCTACACAACACCACTGCATACCTTGCACCTTCCTCCGTAGCCACGGTAGGAGGAGACAGCATGCCAAGGTCAGGAGAGATATCAAGACCACTGGCATCCCCAAATCCTCTGCCCAGTCAAGGTCAAACTCACATTGTGCAGTGAGAGGGTCCTCATACCTCTCCCAGTTCTCCCCTTCATCCGAAGGCTGATAGACAGGCCGAAAATAGGGATAGAAATCCCCCATCGGAATTGGCATCGAGAGACGCCGGTCCAGAGATGGCGGTGTCCGGTGGGCCGGGCGATGTCAGAGGTGGTGCCAGAGGGGTCGACGTCGGTGGCACAAGGTCAACTGGCGTCGACTGGGATCCAGGTCTGGTTCAATGGGGGTCCTGCGGCGCAGACAGCGATGCCGGAGCCGCCAGTAGCCTGTGGGGTCCAAAGGCGCACCGGCGGAGCCTGACGGCCCAAAGAGGATGGCTGACAGAAATTCATGCAGCTGGGTCGGAGGCGCCGACGGACCAGGGAAGGGTGGGTAGGCCGGCGGCGACTGCGTAGGCTCTGCCGGAGCCACGGGGGAGGCACCACCCGCAGCCTCAGCCGCGATGGGCGAGGAGAAGTCAGAGAGCGATGGCACCTCTTCAACTTCTTGGAATGCTTTGTCTTACCTGACCCCGAGTGAGAAGACTTCGATCCCGATCAATGGTGGTGGCGGCTCTGTGACCAGTCCCTCGACCTGCCGGCACCACGACCAGTCCCACGACCTCCCACGGGACCGGGACTTTGAGCGGCGCGGAGCTGACTACCCGACTTCAAGCAACTTTCGGGACCGCTCCTGCAAAGTCTTTGGCTCAATGGCCCGGCAGTCGGAGCACAACTTGGGGTCGTGGTCGCGCTCCAGGCAGTAAAGACACACACAGTGCGGGTCCGTCACTGACATCATGCTGACAACAACCTGCTCCTGTAAGATATGAAGGCAGTAGGATACAGACCCCTGCCCAGTACAGGCCGACATGGAACAAAAACACACCTAGTAAAGAAGTTGGCTTAAAAAAGGGGGTTCAGCACCTCGCAGGAAGCAGAACTGAACCTATGGTGTGAAAGAACCGCAGGATGTGGCAGTCAACAAGCCAACCCAAAAGACTGGTAAGTGGTATTGTGGAGAGCGCAGACCTACCCCACATGTACCACAGAGGAAGAGTACTGCGGAGACCCTCGCCAGCCAGACATGTATGAGAGCATTGAAAGGATGACTATACACAGCGAGAAGGATGCTCATACGCGGCCAGAAGAACACCAGGAAGCAAGACAGCAGGAACAGCTGAGATGCGCACAATAGGACGTAGGCAAGGGCCACAAACACCAAAGAAGGTCTCGTGATGTATGAGGACATGACCAATATCAAAGCAGGAAAACCCGCAGAAGCAATTAGAAAGAACATGGTGCAGAAACAGCCATAAGAGGATACCGAAAGCTGGCCAAACCCAGGGACTAGGTTACGCTCAAAAGTACCCGCATTATACAAAGGGTGGGACTAGTCCAGGCTGTAAGCAGCGTCTGCCTCCAGTCCGGAAGAGAGAGTAGTACCCTCGCTGGACAATTTAGAAGAAAAGACGAGCCTACCAAGGGAGTACTCAGAACCAACTCACTGGCCTAGATGCAAGGCAGATTGGAGTTCAGGGAGAACCGGCTCCACGAATCCGCCACATTAAAAACGCCAGCAGGACGCAGAAATCCCTGCGGGGAAGCAGCTGGGGTGTGGATAAAACTGCTGGGGAATAAGCCAAAGGGCCATAACAATTGTATAACTGAGATGCCCACGGCAACTCCTCATCGGCAAGAACAACCCAGAAGGGTCTAGCGTCAAAGAACAGACCATGTGACAAAAAACATGATGGCAGGGCATGGGGGGTAGATACTACACAGCAGAGACCCCGACTGGGAGTGGAAGCAGCACAGACAACAGAGCGATGCGACCCTACGGGACGCAGTAAGGGGGTATATGAATCCCACAATGAAAACTCCACAGGAGCGAACAAAGGCGAATGCAGAAATCTGCCATCAGCCAATACCCCACATAGGGCAAGGGTTAACCCCTGGCAAGAAGGGGGAGTCCTCTTGGCAAAAAAGACAGTCAGAGGCCTGAAAACAAAACCAACCAGCCATACAGCTGTACAGACAATACAGAGAAACCAACCCGTCTCTGATAAAAATCGGGTCGTAAGGAAAGACCCCCAACCATGAAGAAGTCAGCTAGTGACACAGCAGAATTACGGCAGCCCTGACAGAAGCCTGGGAATCGCAGAGTCCGCATGGGACCCACAAAAAAGATCTATTCCGTTAAACGGCATGTCTTGGAGGCTTTCCCGAATATTACCAGGGAACAGACTGACACACATCCCGGCATGGCGGCGCAAAGCCACCAACCATGCAAGAACAAGAGCCACAAAGTCTTTGGTATCCCAGGAGGAGCGGATTGAAAAAGGTGCCATCTCCTTGCCGTGAAGAACAAGACTGAGAAGCTCTGAGCACAATTCCTCCGGAAAGGAAGGAATAAGGTTAGCCACGGAGTCCCAGAGTGTAGAGGACGCACGTGCAAATACGCATGTGGTGTTTAAAGCGCGGATGGCCGCTCTAGAACAAGCAAAAAGCGGTCTTCCACATGCATCCAGCCACCTGGATTCCCGGGTGGGAGGAAACAAGGGCAAAGTGGAGAAGTCCTGTAACCCAAAGCCATCTGAATCATCAGGCCCTGAGCAGGGTGGAGGGATAGACAAAGTGGATCCCCTGGGGCAGGACGGTGCCTACCAGTAATGGCCCGATCAACTTGGGCCCCGGAAGAGGGCCGTGCCCATGCGCCACGCAGGACCTCCAATAAGGCACCCCCAAGGGGTAGCAAGGGCTCCACGGAAATGGGCTCAAGATGAAGCAGATCCATTAAGGGATCAGGAATGAGGGGGCAAGAGGTCGTCTGTAGAAGACGGTTGGAGACTAATTCTTCCGGTTGCCATAAAGAGCGGGGTTGGACAACGTCCCGAAGACCATGACACACTAGGGACCTGCACCAGTGGCTCCCGACCAGGGGAAGCAGCATCCAAACAGGCTGTAGCGAATACCGGTGTTACCCGACCCAGCTGAGGAGACAGAAATGAGGAATCCGGAGGAAGGTCAACACAGGTGTCGATGAATGGATGGGCACCCTCCATGAGGGGCGCAACCTCGATGTCGGCCGGCGTCGGCTGAAACGTTGCCCCAGACGTGGGCTCAGGCTTAGAGCTGGGTGTGGGCTTGTCCAACATGGAGCCCAACTTCAAGCTCGGCGGTCCGCACAGAGCCATGCGTTGACTGGCAGTGATAGCCTGGCATCGAACCCGGCATCGCCGCCGCCGCCGCTACCGCCGTCCGTGCAGGAAGCCGCAGAGGGTTATGCGTTGACTGGCGGAGTGTGCAAGAGCGACCAGGACAGCCTGGACCACGGGCCAACGTCGTTGCCTCTGCTCCGGATTCAGTGCACACAACCCTTGTCGGGGAAGGATTTACCGACGAGGGCCCGGCCTGAGCACCCTCCACCTCTGTGGGGCCCAAAGGCACGCCAGGGAGAGGGGGGGGCTCAAAGTAAGCCTGAAGAGCCCGGGAGTAGGCCTTTATTTGGGCACGCGTCGCTCCAACTCCTGGGAAAGGAGGGTATGGAGGAGGTGACCGGTAGCTGATCCCATACGAGAGGAGTGGGCGCCAGCGGCATGTCTACAAAAGGAGGACCTCTGTGGACGCTTGTGGCTCTGCTTACCTTTTTTAGAGCACTGGTCGCTGGAGCGTCATCAGTAGCGAGCTCCCTCTGGAGAAGGAGAGCGGCGACAAGAAGAAGATGGGCCGGTCAACCGCGCGACCAACAGCATCATACAGTGTTCCCGAAGGGACTTCGGCTTTATCTGTTGACAGTCGCCGCATTGCTTTGAATCGTGGTGCACACCAAGGCACCAAAAGCAAATAAGGTGCGGGTCAGTGCCGGACATCTGACGCGCATAGCCCTCACAGGATTTGAACCCGGAGGGCATTGCACACTGTTCCGGTACGACACCACCTTTGTCGAGAAGGCCCGAAGTAGGCCAGGAACTGCTGGTTTCCAGGATCCGTGTTGTGGCGTGGAAAAGAAGAAAACTGATGTTGCCGCGCCGGGGTGGGGCATATATGGCTCTGCTAACGTCACGTCCATGGACGACGTCAGGGCGGAGCCGTACGGCGCCGCTCCCCCCGCCCTCACACCCGCGGCGCGCAGAGGTGCTGCTGCGCAATGTTTTCTGGACCAGTCTGATGCCTGGGGAGTATTCTAAGTTAAGGAATCTGCGGCTAGACGTCTCTATCAGATAGGGTATGGTGGAAGACGGATCTTTATACGATATGCCAAAATGAGGTATATCATGCAAAGAATTCAGGTATTAACTTATGAGTGAACAGGGGCTTGCTTTAGAAATCCCAAGGTGGTCTTCTGGGGGACGGGGGGTGGTGGGGGGTAATGTGGTTGGAGCAGCCTTAGGCTTCTCGGAGGAGTGTTAGACATCTACAAAATACACACACACAGCCAATAAACAATGCACACAACTCAATAAGGAGATTCACACCAATTTATAAAAATAAATATCTTTATACATATTTAGGCACCAGAAACAATATGATCAGAAAAGTACGTTTTGCCAGAGAAATACTTCATGTTTTCAAAAGTCGACACTTATACAATTTTCAGTAGCTGCAATGTTATCCTCTGGGAGGAAAAACAAGTACTGCATACAGGCGACGTACAAGACCAATCTCCTGGACTTAAGGTGAATACTGGGCAAGATTCAAGGCAGCACCAAGAGGTCACACAGGGTGACCAGGGGCAGAGGTGCAATACAGCGTTGGGTGCTCAATGTTAGTCCATGGGGATCGGTCTTTGTAAAAAGAGGCTGCTGATTTGGACTGGGAGGCCAGTCGGGCTGAATCAACAGGGGGCTCACGCCTCAGGATGTTCAGGAACATCTTTGGTCCTCTTCTCCACGGACAAGGGGCAGAGGCGTCCTTAGGCGTTGAGCACCAGGAGCAGTCGTGGTAGAGGTAGCCTGCAAAGAGAGGCTGCAGGTGGAGTATGAAGTCCACTGCAGGGAAACAAAAGGTGGGCTTCCAGTCTGGGGATCACACAGGCACCGTTGGCCTATCTTCAGCTCGGGCTAGGTGGCTCGGATGCTGTAGTACTCTCTGTTGTCAGGTTTTCACAGTGTTGGTGCCTCACAATTCTTTCTTGATACTGTTCCACAGGAAATCCTGGTTCTTGGTGAAGTGCTGGCAGTTCTCCCAGGCTTTGGAGATGCAGACGCTGCAGGACAAGTCGTCTTTTGGTGCAATTGTGTATTTCAGCAATCAGGCAGGCAGGGTTGGTGCCAAGTCAGTTTATTTATTTATTTAGAAAGTTTTATATAGCGCGGACAAGATCCTTGCGGATATCAGAGTGCTTTACAAGAGAAGTACCTGGGGGAGCATAGACAGACAGGTGGAACAATAGGTCACATAGTATGAGACAGCATTCGATGTCCAGTGCCCTCCTCCGCCGTGTAGCGGGGGACCTCTTCCAGCCCTCCGAAGTCGTCGAGCTGTCGGGACTAGGCTCCTGGAATTTCAGCTGTCCCTGTGATGTGCAGTTGTTGGTTCTTCTGTTTTTGTGACTCTTCACGTCGGTCTTATTCTTTCAGGTCTGTAGAATCTGATTTCCTGGTGCCAGGGGCTCTCCCAAATACTAGATTTAGGGTGTTAATGAAGTGCAAGGTAATTGCCAATGGGATATTTAGCCCTGGGGTCACTATGCCCCCTATATGACCACTTCCTGTGGGAAGTGGGCATAACCTTATCCTAAAGTTCATAAGTTGCCATCCCAAAGATGGCAGACCAGACTCTGAAATTGTGCCTAGACTTAGCCCACCTTAGGGATAGAACTAGACAAAGGTGAACAAGGCTTTCTGACCACTAATATTCCTGCCTTGTCCAGGTGCCAAATGGGCCCTGGTCAGAGGGGGAAAAGGGGTGCATCCTCTCCTCTACAGGAAGCCAGATTTGCATACCAAAGGCAGTGTTTGAAGCTCCCGGCATTGGCATGCTAATTTGCAGGTCATCCTGTGGGAGAAGGGTGTAAACCCATTCTGCCCGAGCAGGCTTTGTTCCTTGCCTTTTGAGAGCAAAGGCCCCCCCCCCCCCGTTGGGGTCAGAAACACATCTGTGGTGACATTCTGGCTAAGACCAGTCCGTGAACAAACCAGTAGGTAGTAGCTTTTCAGGGGGCACCTCTAAGGTGCCCTCTGGGAGCTTTGACTAATAAACTAATAAATTCAATACTGGAATTAGTGTTGTAGGAAGGTGGATATCTGACTATGGTTACCCCCAACTTTTTGCCTAGTGTTTAGCTGGTTTTCGACTTAGTTGGCCTCGGATCCTGCTATTCAGGACCCCAGGCTTCCTGCTCCCTATATTAAAATGGACTACATGTACCTTAGGTACATATCTAATTGGATACTGGGTCACCTTATCAGTCCCTGTACAGTGTACCTTAGGTACCCAGGCCATAGGTGCACTCAGGGCCTACCAGGGACTGCAGCATATATTATGCCACCCCTGGCTGGCCATCCAAATCTGACACAACTGGCTGATCAATCAGCTGGGGCAAGGTGGTGTAATCACCCCTTGCTTTAGATATAGTTTACCTATATCTAACCCTAAAATGGACACATATACTCATATAAGTCACTCCTATGGCAGGCCTTAACAATCCTGGAGGCAGAGTGCTTGGAATTATGTGAGATGGTGCTCTAGCATGAGCTGAGCCTGTCTGCAGCTTTCGGAACCAAGCCCTTTAGCTGTTTCCACGATAACGCTATACCATATACTCTTAAGTGCATTATAACGTCGCGGTTATTGCTAACTTTGGCATAGCATTATCAAAACATGTTGAGTAAGGTGTCATACGAATTGGAATACTACCCCCTCGCCAGTTCTGGTGACGGGGGTAGCATTCCATTCTTCTAGAGGGACACGACATGTATGTAACTGTGAACCCCGGTTAAAGTTAACTTAAGCCTCAGCATCACAAAATGGATGCTGCCATCACAGACACAAGTCTGACCTCCTGCTGCTGGGAGTCCTTCCAGCGAGGGAGGCTTGGACAAAGGGTTTTCCTGCCTTGGGATGTGCTAGCACCACCCCAGACAGGATTTTGTGTATTAGGTAGGACAGGCCTGAAAGGAATGAGATATGCCTGGGGCACACAAGTTGCCCTGTGCATACACCGGTTCAAACCAGTTGCTTGGGCACTCCAGCCCCTGCTCTGGTGCGAAACCGGACAAAGGATAGGGGGTGTAACCACCCCCCTTCCTGGTCCCAACCATAGGAGGGACCTAGTCATAGTACAGCTCCCTTTAGGAGAATAAAGGTAGGAGCTGGTCCCATTCCAAATTAGATGAATCCTGATTTGAAACTACAAGGAGAAACTCTGGACTTCGACGTTCTGCTCCACAGAAGACTGAAGAAATCTACCTTGTGGCCAAGGAGTGACCACCCTGCACAAGCAGGCACCATCAAGCGTTCCAGCGGTTCACTTTGTCGTCTTCCCGAGAGGATCCAGACTTCAGAGCCCGACGAGACCCGGACTTCCAGACCTCTCCGACCTCTACCTACATCTGCAGCACAGCTGAGATCAGTGGGTGCGACGAGACACGTGGGACCAACCATCTTGGAGAAACTGCACTTCGCTTCCAGCACGACTTCAGAGGCATCCTCAACGAAGTGCTTTGGGGATTGAGAAGCCCCAGCCCCGAGCAGCTCCTGCACAGAAGATCAGCCCTCCAGCATCCACGAGATCTGCGTGGGGCCCTTTTGCTTGATTGCTGCTCGACGCATTGCCTGGTCACTTGCCGGCTGGCTAGTGACCTCCTAGACGATGAATCTTGAAATCCAATCTGCTGGTCTGGTTGCTCCAGACTGGCCCCTGCTTCCCTGCAAAGGAGAAGCACCCCGGACCCTCCCGGTCCACTCTCAGATGCTGTTTCCACTCACTGAGTGGGTTGCCTTTGCCAAGGCCTGTTGACTCCAAATCCGGATCCGACAGCGAGAGTCTGCGTGGGACAGCTCGTGCCTCCATACTGGTCGTCGAAGACACCTCCTGGTCCACGTGGCTGCAGAGTCAAGCGTCCACTCTTCACCTGATCGCGATGACAGCATCTGGTTCCTTCCTGGTTCCACTCCAGTCACTGGCTAGAGACTGTGAACATTGTCCCCTCTGCTTTCAGGTCTTCATCTTCCTTGATCCACCCTTGGATCACTCCGGACATCTTCCATCTGGCCGCCTGGCGCATCTTTTCTTCCAGGCTCCATAGACTTCAACGCGGAAACCCGACACACTTTGACACCTATGCACCCGCAGCCCGTGGGTGAGGTAACAAGAGCATTTCGGCGCTCAAGGGTAGATTGACTCTCCTAGTGTCCACATTTCCAGTCGTTTTAGTCCTAGCTAGTCAGAACTGTCTAATACTTACCTTTTCATAAATTGTACTGTCCATTGACTTTGTTACGCATCTCGCATGTGAGTTCACACACTGCACACGCGTCCCGTGGGCCTCCTATTACTTAACTCAGTTCAGGATAGTGTAGTCCCAGCGATCCTACAGCCTCTGGACACCTCCATTCCTTCCATCAATTTCCTTATACCATTTACTTAGTATATGGTTTGTCGTGCCCCTAGGGCACCATTGTAATTTGTGCAACTTAACGTATTTTTCTTAAGAGTCTTGTCATGTGCTTAGCCCTTTGATCTCGTTCAGAGGTGTATGTTAGTTAATAAATATCTTGTTTATTTTCATAACTAGCTGTGTGGTGTCCTTTCATTTGGTATTCAAGGGGTTATATGTGGTAAAACAGCTGGCTTCACATGACAAAAGAGTTTAGCCTAAGACTGCTTTGTCCATGCTACCATTAGGATAGCTGGTCTATAAGGTTGACTTACAACCAATCACCATAAGGGTTGTTTGGACTGATACAAGGTGATCACTAGAACTAGTGAGCATCATATATCAGGCCAACTTGTCACAAGTGTGGGCTCATTAATATGAGATGTTTGATACCAAACATCTCTGGTTTCAGGAAAGGCATCATGTAACTCGGGAAGACGTTTTCACCAGTGTACAGTACATGCACTTAAAATGGCTTCCCTGGTCATGTGTACTGGCAGTAATAGAACTGACCAGCACAAGGACATATCTGCTCCTACAGATATGTGCCTGTTTGTAGTACAGTGCACTCTGCCTTAGGTCTGTGTTGTATTTCTATCTAGGACCCTAATTCGATATTCCCGATTCATGCCCTTGTGAGGTTATAATCAATAATATCCTTACAAAGGCATAAGAATCAAATCCATATTCTGTAATAGCCCATGCAGTCCAAAGCACAGCACAGCTACTCCCATAGACTCCTAGAAAGTACAACGCGTTCTTTAAACAAACCAAGCCTCCAGCAGCCCGGGAAATTCCCCCCCTGCTTTTGTTTTGATTTGAACAAGAACTTCTGGAGTCCAGCAAGAACTGTTAGTTCTTAGTGATGTCTTATGTCCAACCTTACGTCAAACCAGGCACCTTTCAGGTATAAAATACCAACAGTTGCCTTAAGCAAACACACTGTGGTTTGGAGCAGAGCGGCTATCTACTTGCCCGAGAGCCCAGCTGATGCGAGAGCCCACGGAAGCCGCCCCTCCTCTTTGACGCGCTGGAGAAGCTACTTTTTCTCACGCCAAGAAAATCCAGCTCCGGTGTTCCCGAGTCACCCTTGCGGGTTGCTGGGAGATTGAGTCCTGAAGAAAGAGATACCAGACCTCCCATATTCTATTACTAAGGTACGGTGCTGACTAAACCCTTAACCCTTTCGATGCTAATGACGAGCTCAGCTCGTTATGAGGCATGGTTGGGCAGTGCTTATGACGAGCTGAGCTCGTCATGAAACTATAGTATTCAAACAAGTTCAGCACAGGAGGGGAAAAGTCACAGCAGCCAAGGTGTTAAAGAGAATTCTTGATTCAGATCCTTGGCAAAACAATCTTAACCCACTTAACTTAAACTGCTACTTACTTACTCCTTCCCAAGTATTAGGCTTAGGTCAGGTACATCGGAGTAGGCGTAGTTAGAAGCACCAGTTGAGTACGTTAGTCAATGTTTTTATGTATGTATATATTTTATCTATTTTAAAGTATCATATGGCTAAGAAACCATATCCATGCTTTTACAGTATTTCATAATACTACTTTTACTGTACGCACTGTACTTTATAATGAGTATTGCAATTGTGGCAATTAATTTCTCTTGCATGAGAAAGAGGACTGCTCAATAAAATAACACCTTTTATTGAAAACGCCCATCTCTCTATTTCTCTGCCCTCTGGTGAAACTAAGTATGCACGATTGACTAAGTGAAACAGCCGTCTATTGTTCTCACACGACTCTAGAGATACTCTCTTTATTCTGAGGGAGCAAAGTTGTCATGTTTATGCGATTGTCAGAAACTGAATCCCTTCTTGTCTGAACCAGGGAAGTCAACCCCTCCCTATTCATTCGAGAAAGTTTCTAGTGACCTCTGAGCTAGCTGGCAAACCTGAATTAAGTGTAACATAGTCAGTAGAGACCTAGATGACCTCAGTCCTACGTCTACACTGCTGTTTATGTTATTCCAATGCGCAGAGCCTATTGGGAAAATAGGAACTACACTACAGCTGTAAGGCCAGCTGTGGGGGTGGCTTACCCACACTGCATTTAGTGTCTGTGCGCATGGCACAAAGGGATGTCTGCCATGTTGTGTTTTCACTTTGTCTGCACTAAGCCATGCAACCTGCAGCAGCAGTCTGTATGTGTTTGGTGAGGGGCACTTTAGGGGGGCACAAATCGTGCTGCAGCCTGTAAGGACCCTCTTTAGCCTCTTTGCCCTAGGTACCAGGGTTACCATTTACTAGGGGCTTACAGTGAGTGAAAAAGGAATTACCAATTTGGAAAACAATTGTACAGTTTTGAGAAAGAGATCTGGCACTGGGGACCTGGTTAGCAGGAAGCCAGTGCACTTCCAGTCAAAATCACATCAAATACTAGACCAGACATGGGGGCGACTGTGTCAAAAAGGGGCCCTTTCCTAGTGGACATGATCATGGGGTTGCCTGAAAAACGCAGGAGGAGATGGGATGTTCTCTACCGATTACGGTTTGCCCACAGGGAGGTTCCTAGTATTAGGAATCAGCCCCTTAGAGCTACTCTTTGGACATCATGTGAGGGGTTCCTGAAGCTTGGTAAGAGCTAGCCAACAAAAAGCCCAAGCGAGGCAATAAGGACTGTGCATTGGGCTGTCACTCCAGAATGGCTGTATAGATGAATAAGTCTATAAGAAGAGTGGACGCTTGACTCTGCAGCCACGTGGACCAGGTGGTGTCTTCGACGACCAGGATGGTGGCACGAGCTGTCCCATGCAGGCCCTCGCTGTCGGCGGTGTCAGATCCGGATTTGGAGTCAACAGGCCTTGGCAAAGGCAACCCACGCGGTGAATGGAAAAGACGTCTGGGGCGGACCAGGAGGGTCCGGGGTGCCTCTCTTTTGGAAGGAAGCAAGGGCCAGCCTGGAGCAACCAGATCAGCTGTGTTGATGTCGTGGATCGTCGTCTAGGAGGCCACTAGCGACCGGCAAGAGACCAGACAACGCGTCGAGCAGCAACCAGGCAGAAGGGCCCCACGCAGATCTCGTGGATGCTGGAGGGCTGGTCTTCGGTGCAGGAGCTGCTCGGGGCTGGGGCTTCTCAGTCCCCAAAGCGCTTGGTCGAGGATACTTCAGAATTCGTGCTGGAAGCGAAGTGCAGCTTCTCCAAGATGGCCGTCCCACGTGTCTCGTCGCACCCACGGATCTCAGCTGTGCTGCAGATGTAGGTAGAGGTCGGAGAGGGCAGGGAATCCGGGTCTCGTTGGGCTCTGAAGTCTGAATCCTCGAGGGAAGACGACAAAGTGAAGCCGCTGGACGCTGATGGTGCCTGCTTGTGCAGGGTGGACACTTCTTGCCCACAAGGGAGATTTCTTCAGTCTTCTGTGTAGAAAGTCAAGGTCCAGAGTTTCTTCTTGTAGAGTTTTAGTTCAGGATTAATCTAACTCGGAATGGGACCAGCTCCTACCTTTATCCTGCTAAAGGGGGCTGTACTACGACTAGGTCCCTCCTATGGGAGGGACCAGGAAGGGGGGTGGTTACACCCCCTATCCTTTGTCCGGTCTTGCGCCAGAGCTAGGGCTGGTGACCCCCAGGAACTGGTTTAGACCGGTGTATGCACAGTGACACCTTGTGTGCCCCAGGCATGTCTCATTCCTTTCAGCCCTGTCCTACCCAATACACAAAATCCTGTCTGGGGTGGTGCTAGCACCTCCCAAGGCAGGGAACCCTTTGTCCAAACCTCCCTCGCTGGAAGGACTCCCAGCAGCAGGAGGTCAGACTTGTGTCTGTGGTGGCAGCATCCATTTTGTGATGCTGAGGCTCGGGTTAACTTTAACCAAGGTTCACAGTTAGGTACATGTTGTGTCCCTCTAAAAGAGTGGAATGCTACCCCCGTCGCCAGAATTGGCGAGGGGGTAGTATTCCAATTCGTATGACACCTTACTCAACATGTTTTGATAATGCTATGCCAAAGTTAGCAATAACTGCGAGGATTATAATGCACTTAAGAGTATATGGTATAGCGTTATCATGGAAACAGCTAAAGGACTTGGTTCCGAAAGCTGTAGACAGGTTTAGCTCATGCCGGAGCACTATCTCACATAATTCCAAGCACTCTGCCTCCAGGATTGTTAAGGCCTGCCATAGGAGTGACTTATAGGAGTATATGTGTCCATTCAAGGTTTAGATATAGGTATACTATATCTATAGCAAAGGGTGATTACACCACCTTGTCCCAGCTGATTGATCAGCCAGTTGTGTCAGATTTGGATGGCCAGCCAGGGGTGGCATAATACACGCTGCAGCCCCTGGTAAGCCCTGGGTGCACCTATGCCCTGGGTACCTAAGGCACACTGTTACAGGGGCTGATAAGGTGACTAAGTATCCAATTAGATATGTACCTAGAGTACATGGAATCTGTTTTACAGAGAGAGAAGTGGGCCTGGGGTCCTGAATAGCAGGGCCCGAGGTCAGCTAAGTCGAAAAACCAGCTAAACACCAGGCAAAAAGTTGGGGGCAACCATAGTCCGATATCCACCTTCCTACACAGGTGCAGAATTTCTGGGGGGCAGGGATCTGTGGGAAAACATGATTTGATCACACCAATAGTGCCCCTCCTCCAAAACTGGAATATCCTGCATGTTATTCCAGTTTTGTCTATTGGTGTTCTGAGGAGGAAGCTGATCCACTTAAGGCATGGCTATATGATGTATTGCATTTTGCATTTTCTTTGGCCTGTCTCAGCTTTTCTGCTGAACTGTTAAGGGCTATTTGTTGGCCCTATCAGTTTTTCTTTATTTACTAGATCAGCAATCATTGATTGTCTCTAATAGTTGTGTGATCTGAAGCAGCTGACCAATTGGTTCCTCATTCTCCCTTTGGTATGAATTAGTAGGAACTGAAGCACAAGTCACTACTTGTGTAACGATATATCTGTAGGAGACATTAGTTAGTGATAGATTCCTTACCTTAGAATATCCCCAGGCGTCAGACTGGATCCGGAAATTTTTGCGTAGCAATACCCCTGCGCGTCGGTAGGCGTCGCCCGCGGCTCCGCGTATGTCATCGGCGTCGTTAGCGCCCGAATGACGTCGGAGTACTTAGACGCCGCCCATGCGCGCTGACGTCAGTTCTTCTTTTTTCCGCGTCAGCTAGCACCGATCCGGAGAAGCTCTACCCCTAGTCATTTTTTGACTAAACTTTTTGATCTTTTTGAATATTTCTTTCCTCGAGACTTCGACTCTATCGGTGCCGGTAGGGATGCCCGGGTTCAAACCCTGTTCGAAGTGCGACCGACTGATGTCGGTTACGGACCCCCATCACCGGAGCCTGAAGTGTTTAGGCCAGCATATGCATAGTTGTCATTTGTGGCTGCTTATGCTGAAGACAGGGTTGTTTATTCACATCACCATTGCTTGTCACATTCGAGAGCTGCAGGCCAATCGCTGTTCACCATCCTTTTGCCCACTCAGTCTGGACAAACTGGCTCTTAGGGGAAAGGTTTCTTTATCGTCAAAGGCTGTCACTCTGCTCCATGAGGTCTGTGCATCACTCTGCCTACTCATTCCACCAGAGAGGAAGAGAGGCTGTGTCATCCAAATCCTCGCATGCCCTTAGTTTTTATATTGATAGTACTCACAAGTACCAGGGTGATGATCAACTGTCCCTGTGCCAGACGGAGTAGTGCATACCAACACAGGGACCAGGAACCCACACTGCCCTCCTTCTTGCAATACCACATGGCTGTGGTATTGCCCTTAAGCACCTGCACCAGCCTCCCTCGATGGAAAGTAGGAAGGGTTGCAAACCAGAGCAGATGGCACTCCGATTCAGAAGGCCTCTGATCCTCACTTCTAGCAAATGGCTGCCCCAATCCAGAAAGGATGCATTGGTCACCTCTGTCAATTCTGTATGGGATAAGGGGAGGGATATGCGGCTGCCAAAACTGCTGTCAGTAACTACCACTGTAGAACTTTCTTAGTCTCCACTGTATCTCCATCTCTAGATGTGGTTGGAGTGGTCCTCTTGATGCTGGGCCCACTGAGACTTAACATCCCACTGCAGAGCCCTCATATGACACCTGGAGTGCTTGACAAGCAAGATGTAGGAGACCATCAGACCCAGAAGTCTTGCCATAGTCTGCAGGTGGTTTACAACAGCCTGGGTCGAACCCACCTTCAACAGCCAGTTGTAAAGCAAAGGGAAGACTGGTACCTGTGACCTCCAAGAGTGTGCTGCTAGCACTGCCTTCACTTTCATCAACATTTGAGGGGCACTGGTGGGACAAAAGGGGAGGACAGCAAACTGAAAAGGCTTCTGTCACATCTTGAACCACATGTGTAGCCAATGGGCCTGTAGGAAGGGTAAGGATATAGCTGTCCTGCTGGTCTAACGCCACCATACAGTCCACAGGGTTGAGGGCAGCCAAAACCTGGGCCAGCGTGAGTATCTTGAATTTTTCCTATTGGTGAAAGGCATTGAGAGGGCATAGGTCTTAAATAGGACGAAGATCTCCATCCTTCTTTTGCTAGCAGCATAAAGAAATAGGAATTACTATGACAACCTACTTCTGGTACAGGCAACCTCTAAATAACTCCTTTGACCAAAAGGGGTTGCACTTCTTGCTGTAAGAGGGACAGATGATCCTCCTTCAGTCACTCTGGGAAAGGTGGAAGGTAAGGTGGCGTGTTAATGAAGGGCAAGGTGTACCCCTTCCGGACTATCTGCAGGATTCACCTGAATTGTTGGATCCTGCCTCCAACCAGATGGCTGTGCTTCACTAAGGGCACGATAAAGGGGGTTGGCTAATGAGGCTGAGGGGAGGGAGGTAGGGAGCAGTGAAAGGACTTGAGCCACCAAATTAGAAATTGGAGGCAGCTAGCATCCACTGAAGGCCAAACCGCGGAAAGAACACACCTTCAGTAGAGGAGTGCTGAGACAAAAATGCAGGATTGCCCAGCGCAGGGCATACAGTATCCCAATTTGGCGATTGACTAAAGGGCCAGAGCAGGGTTTGGCCCATGCCCACAAAAGGTAAGTGCCTCATTGAGGGGCTCAGAGGAGGTTTGCCATGGCTGGTGCACTACTGACAAGAAGAAATGCGTTACTTACCTGTAACTGCAGTTATCCAGTATTGGTGTCACATGCCTGAATCATTCCCCGTCGTCGAGATGGGAGTCCCTGGTACATAAATAAGTAATGTCCCATAGACATATAGAGAATAGTAGGCCATAAGGCCTCACTTTTTTAAGATTTCTAGGTCCTTTTATAAAAAGGACCAAACTCTAGAAAAGAGCCAATCCTCAGATTTTCGTAAGCACCAAGTTAAGTAGGCGTGTCACTGAGAGAATTAGGTGAGTCTTTCCAGGGGAGGCGGGAGGGTTGCATGTAAATCTATGAAAGACACCAATACTGGATAACTGCAGTTACAGGTAACGCATTTCTTATCCAGTATTATAGGTGTCTTTCATAGATTCACATGCCTGAATCCGAGTAGCAAGCAATACAGAAAGCAAATTTCGTATAGTACAGTATATGAAAGTTACTAGATAATAACATATGCTGCAACTAGCAACAGCCCATAGATGCAAACAATACCATCATCTAATAGATGTGCGTATAACGGAAGGATGGAGGGATGAAAGAAGGCTCACCTCAATGAAACAGATGGTGTAGTACAGCTTGTCCCACTGCTGCAACCTTCATCAGCTGTGTAAAGGCAATAATGCCTAGTGAAGGTATGAGGCGACCTCCATGTTGCCGCCATGCAGATGTCAATCACTGGCACCCCTGCAAAGAGTGCCATAGACGTGGATATAGCCCTCGTGGAGTGGGCTTGCACCTTAGAGCGTAGCGGCAGTCCTGCCTGTTCATGACAGAAGGCGATGGCTGCTGAAATCCATGGTGAGATGCTCTGTTTTGTAAGTGGGAGACCCTTCCTAGGTCTGATGTAGGCCACAAAACGCTGATTAGATTTCCTAAACTCCTTTGTCTTGTCGATGTAAAATTTTAAGCCTCAGTTGAGGTCCAGAGAATGCAATGCCCTCTCCGCTGCTGTACTGGGATTTGGAAAGAAGGAACGCAAAACCACAGGCTCATTAAGGTGGAAATCCGACGGAACCTTAGGGATTACCTTCGGATTGGTTCTAAGAATCACTCTGTCATTTTTAAATTGCATAAAGAGAACCTGAATTGAAAGTGCCTGCAGCTCACTCACTCTCCTTGCGGAGGTGAGCGCAAGAAGTAACGCTGTTTTCCAAGAGATGTATTTTAAGTCAGCTCTGTGCACCAGCTCGAATGGGTGCTTCCTGAGTGTGTTAAGGACTACATTCAGATGCCATGTAGGTGGCAACATCCTCACTGGATGGAAAGATCTGTATAGTCCCTTCAAGAATTGTTTGATTAATCTGCTTGACCAAAGGGAAGGTCCCGCTGCAGTTATTTTATCTCGGGATATCGCAGCCAAGTGTACTTTAATTGAAGAGTGGGCTAGGCCTGCCTTCGCCAGATGTAACAGGTAAGGTAGGATTTGTTCCGGCGAAGAAGAGAAGGGATGTATTCCATGATCTGCACACCAAACACAAAACCTCTTCCATTTCAGGGAATACGTTTTGGTGGTGCTATCTGCTCGTGCCTTGGCTAGGATGCCTCTACAATCCTGCGGAATGTTTAAATCCCGAAACTCTCGGAACTCAGGAGCCAGGTGGCTAACTTCAGAGACTTCAGATCCGGGTGTTGAATTTGCCGGCTGTGCATAGTGAGTAGAGATGGACTCGGCTTCAGACACACTGGCGGTTCCAGGGTTAGATGGAGTAGCTCTGTGAACCAATGCTGTCTTGGCTAAGTTGGGGCTATTAAAATGAGAGTACACGGCTCCACCTTCATCTTCCTGAGGACTCTGGGAAGCATCGGGAATGGCGGAAAGGCGTACGCAAAGACGTTGCGCCATGCGATGGAAAATGCATTCCCTAGAGACCCTGATTGGGGATGCCAACTTGCAAAGTGTGGGCATTTGGCATTGATCCTCGGAGCGAAGAGCTCTATCTATGGTGTGCCCCATCGCAAGAAGATTTGGTTGATAACCTTCTGGTCTAACTCCCACTCGTGAGGTGATGATTTTTGTCTGCTCAACGAGTCGGCGAGTACATTGTCCATCCCTGGGACATATTCCGCCTTTAGGGCTACACTGTTGATTATCAACCAGTTCCAGATTTTTTGCGACTTGGGCGAGAGTGTCAGCGAGCGCGTCCCTCCCTGCTTGTTGAGATAGTGCATTGTCGTGGTGTTGTCTGTCCTGACAAGCACTAGGGAGTTTTTGATTCTTGGTAGGAACGACTGTAGAGCCAAGAATACCGCTCTCAACTCGAGCAGATTGATGTGGAGCTCTCTCTCCGTAATTGACACCTTTCCGCTTATTTGCAGTTCCTGCAGGAAAGCTACTCAACCTTCTTTGGAAGCGTCCGTTGTTATTACATGAGGAGCCTCTGGAAGTAAGAATGTCAAACCTCGGGACAGGTTTCGTGAAGACATCCACCATCTCAGGGCCTTGACCATCTGGGAAGTCACTCTTATGTGGTCGTCGAATGACCCCGTGCACTGGACCCACTGCCTCGATAGTGCCTCCTGCAGAAGACGCATCTGTAGGCGACAGTGAGGGATCAAAAGGATGCACGATTACATCATCCCTAAAAGGGATTTGAAGAGTCGGACCTTCAACACTCTTTTTGAGGCTACTGTAGACGCTAGCACAAGAAGCCTGTTTTGCCTCTCCTGAGAGGGGAACGCTCTTGCGGAGGTCCTGTTCAAGGTTGCTCCCAAAAAGTTGATAGTTTGAGATGGCCGCAGGATTGATTTTTCCTGATTGATCGTGAGACCCAGGAAATTGAAGAGATTCAGACATGCGTTGGAAGACCTGGACGTGTCTTTGAAGGATAGTGCCTCGATTAGCCAGTCGTACAGATAGGGAAAGACTTGATGACTGCATTGCCTGAGATATGCCGCCACTGGGGAGAGACATTTGGTGAAGATGCGGGGCGCAGACTTGAGTCCAAAGGGCAGGATACATAATTGGAAATGCCTGCCCGCTACTGCGAATTTCAAGTACTTTTTGTGATTTTTGTGAATTGGTATATGGAAGTAAGCCTCTTGTAAGTCCAATGACGCCATAAAATCCCCCTCCTCCAGAAGATGTAGAACTTCCTGGATCGTCACCATGCGAAATGACTGTTTCTTCAGAAACTTGTTGAGAGCCCTGAGATCTAGGATTGGTCTCCATTTCTTTTCCTTCTTTTGGATTAAAAAGAAACGGGAATAAAATCCTTTCCCTCTTTGGGATGGTGGAACTCTCTCTATTGTTCCTTTCTGCAACATACCAGAGATTTCGTGCAGAAGCAGTCGTAGGTTTTTGTGATGCATTGGGCGAGGCGGGGTTCATGGAGGGATGCTTATGAATTCCATAGAGTGGCCGAATTGTATTAATTGAAGGACCCACCGGTCCGTAGTTATCTTTTTCCAATTCTTTAGAAAATAGGTCATTTTTCCTCCAAATTTTAATAAGGGATACGAGGTATGGACTGGCCAAATTAAGAGGTTATATTCTTCGCCCGTTGCCTCTTCTCTGTCCTCTGCCTCGAAAGGACGACTTTCCGTACAAGGACTGTTGGCCTTGTTGTTGCTGGCGTTGTTGATACTGCGGCCTACTCTGGTTGGACTAATAAGAGGATCTGTACTGGAAACCTCCTTTTTAGGAATATTGTCCTCTTCCCCTATTTTCTTGAAAGGACTGATTTTTATACTGAAGCGCGCCTAAGGCCCTTGCGGTGTCCGTATCCTTTTTTATGGTCTGTAATGCCTCATCAATTTTGGGGCCAAATAGTAGCTGCCCGTCATATGGCATGTCCAAAATTTTTGTCTGCACTTCAGGACGGAAGGAGGTCGCTTTCAACCATCCTTGACGTCTTAAAACCGCTGCACCAGCCAGCTGCCGAAATCCTGTCATAGCAACATCCATAGCACAGTCAATAATCTCTGATGCTGATGTTTCCTCTTCTATGAGTATTTTCTTCACCTCTTCCTTGGATGCCTCAGGTAATTCAGACAGGTACGGGGCTATGTCTGCCCACAGCTGTCTATTAGCTTTCCTATGTTGTCAAGCTTTCTTCCATCCTTATCCTGAGGAGCCGATACAGGAGAAGAAGGATTTCTAGAATTTTTCTGGACCCCCTGCATCACCGCAGAATCCGGTTTAGGATGACCTGTCAGGGAGGCCGGTGCCGAATTTGGAGCTTTGTATTTTTTGTCCAATCTAGGGATTACAGGCGAAACTGAGGCGGGATTCTGCATGATCTGCTCCCCCTGTTTCCAGAGATAATCAATCATAGGAATTTTTCTCGTTGACCTCTTTAATGGCTCCTTAAAATCATACAGGAAACATTCTTGTTCCTGAGACTCCATTGTAATCTGGAACCGCTTAGCGGCCCTTTCCACGACATTATGGAAACCACCTATATCAAATGGCGGCAAATTTGATGAAGCAGGTTCTGGAGATGCTGGCGAAGCTGTGACATAATCCTCCCAGTCATTATTGACTGATTGGTCATCCTGCAGCTCTCCTTCCTCTTGCTGTTCCTCCTGCTCTTCTTCGCCCTTCGAAGATTGAGGACCTGGTATATCCACCCGTTCCTTCTGAATGATAAGGGGTGGGGGTCTTGGTCTCGGCAATGGAGCCATTGCGGGAGCTTGAGGTGTCGGAGATTCTGGGAACCTCTGCTTGTAGTCTTCTATAAGGTATCTTAGATCCGTAACCAGGGATGCTGGCAGGCATACCATAGGTGTAGGTGGCAGACGGACCACCTGCTCCTCAACTTCCTCCTCATCCGAACTTTGGCATTTGACATTTAGCTCTGATGGGCTAGTCGCCAATAGGAACATATCCCCATCATCAGAATCTTCATCCAGAAGTAGACGTGCTGGTGGTAATAGCTGCAAACGGCTAGGGGAAGTTAGCTCTGGCGTTAGCGTCTTCCTAGTAATCTTCAGACACACAGAAGCTGACTGAAAGTCAGAATTAATCACCGTCTACGGACCAGTCGACGGGGAGATCGTCGACGGAGTAGCGGCGACAGCCGTCGTCATCGACGATGTTACGTCGACGGTATAGATGTTTCTGTCGTCGACGGTGCCTTCGTCGACGGTGTCTTCGCCAATGGTGCCTTCGTCGACGGTGCCTTCGTCGACGGCGACGAAGTCGACTGTGATGATCTCGTCGTCGACGAGGCTATCGTCGATGGGATTTTGGTTGACTACTAAGATCTTTTGAATACAATCGTCGACGATACAGCCTTACCCGCCGTCGACGATGGGGTTGTCGTCGTCGATGATGATAATGACGACGACGCCGTCAAGACGGTCGTCGTCGACGTAGATACATAAGCAGGAGATACTGCTTTCTTCATCACCAATGATGTCGTCGACGGTGCAGGCTTCTTAAAGGTGTGAACCTCCTTTTCTGAAGCTGCTTTTGCTTTGACCTCTGAAGACCTTTTAGCTGTCTACTTTTGAGGAGTATCCAAGGGGCCAGGGGAAGCTACCCTAGCTCTTTTGAGAGATGATTTTGAGGAGATTGAAGAACCCTCACTTCCCTCAGAGGAATCCAGATTGTCTCTATCCTTAAGCCTTTGGAGCCAGATCAAAAGGCGTCCCTCTCGGTCTTTTAGAGTCTTAGTAGAAAACGTTCGACATACTTGGCAGTCCCTTAGCCACATGATCTGGGTATAGACAGAACAGGCAGTCCTTATACTGGTCATCGATGTGTAACCTCTTTTTTCCACAAGAGGTAAAAGCTCTGACGAGACCCTTCTTTGGAGCATAAGCCTTAGTAAAATAGCTTTCCTTGAGGAGAAAACAGGAAACAATATCCCAAAAAACTGTTGAAAAAGCTATAAAGCAACAAACCTGAGCAGAGCTCAGGGGAGACTCCCTTAGCACAACGTGCGTTAGAAAATCTGAGGGACTGAGGCTCCTGCCAGGAAGGTTCTAGAGGGAGGTGACAGCGGATTGGCTCTTTTCTAGAGTTTGGTCCTTTTTACAAAAGGACCTAGATATCTTACAAAAGTGAGGCCTTATGGCCTACTATTCTCTATATGTCTATGGGACATTACTTATTTATGTACCGGGGACTCCCATCTCGACAACGGGGAATGATTAGGGCATGTGAATCTATGAAAGACACCTATAATACTGGATAACCTGGTTTTGGCCTCTAAGGAGGGGAGCCGGAAGTCAAGAACATCAAGTGCCCTACGCATGACTTTTGGGTAAAAAGTGTTTGCGTCAGTGGCGGTTACAGGGGGGGGGAGGAATGTCGTTGCAGGGAAAGTGTCAAGGCCACTGGCTTTTTGAAGGTCATCATACCAATTTTCCTTGTGGTATGTTCCTTATAAGAAACTGATTATGGTATCGAGGTTTGTCCTCCATCCCTTTCCAGTTTTTCTTTAATAAAGCCAATTGTGCATAAAACCAAGCTGCCTCATTAGCTGATGTTTTTGGTTTGAGAGTAGTTTCTGGGGAAACCTTATCCAATGAGCAAGAAATCCAGCTTTCCCAGCCGGAGTATGCTTCTTCAACCTTTCCTTGTATCCTGGGAGCAGAGGCAATTAAGCATTTCCTCCAAGCCACTGGATTAATCTTCGTCCAGTTCCTCACATGGGTAGTCCCTGCTGGTTGATGATTTTTCCTGCCAGCTTCCCTCAAACTAGGAGAGAAAGGGACGAGCAAGTAGTCTGACCACGGCATGGGTACTGGCAGAGAGGCAGCAATTTCGGGGTCATTAGAGATTAATGCATTCAATATGTGCCTCTTAATATGCCTGACAGGGTATATCAATTGGGTCAGTCAAAAGGGTTCCCCTATTTTAACACTTGCATCATAATCATTGCCTGAATCCATGCCAAAGAAATGCAACATATGCCTACTTTCTTATGGAGAGGAAAAGTCCAGGCTGGGAGGTTGCGCTTCGATCAAAGCACAGTGTGGCCTTGGTTGCGTTCAGTCAAAGAGCTCAACTGGCACTTTCCTCCAGCATCGATTGAGTCACCATTTCCGCTGAGGCTCTATGGACCAGCGTGGGGCCGGAAAGGGAGCTGGAGGAGGCACACTGGTAGATTCAGAGGGTCCAACTGGCGTCAAGGGCAAACCCGCCAGTGTTACCCTAGATGGAGATGCACTTGAACCTTAAGTTAAGTTCAGGTTCGATTTTCTTTCTCCCTCATTGGCTTATCGAAAGACTAGGTGCAAAAACAGACTTTGGTGATGACTTCAGCGCCTTCTGGACCGGAAACAGGACCAGGACCGGCCCTTTGACATGGACCGGTCACATAGCAGAGTCCTCTAACTCTTGGTGACATATAGCTTTATCTCATGCTCTCATATGACCTTCCATTTTATCAACACTCAGTCACTGCAGGCCGTAGACTTGTTCTTTCTTCCCAGGCACCTCAGGTAAACCTGAAGATCCATCACAGATATTTGTTTGAGAAAGTTCTTGGTTTCAAACCTGTCATCTTGAGAGGTGACATTTCCCTTGCACACTGAACGTTTTTGGGCTGAAAATTTGTCTCAGAGATGAGAGGTAGTTCCAGATCCGCATCTGGTAATGCAGTAAGAAAGGAACCAACGTCCGCACACTGCAGTGGCACCTATAAAGGCCCCACATATCCTTCTAGAGTGGAAGGCGTTAGTACGGAGCCCGATGGTGCCACCTATTGGCGAACAGAGTAACTACTCAAATGTTTCAGCATCTAATTTCCAACCTGGGGAATATTCAAAAGGTGAAGAATCTGCAGTTAGTCTCTATAAGGGACAAGCACGAAGGGGTGGTCCTATATGCAGCTTCACACCCTCACTTACTGGGTGAAAAGAAACCTTTATGGAGCTGCATGATGTACCTAACAGATATGTGGCAGGATGTTATTAAAAGTTCCAGAACTAGTCTAACCTCTGGGGAATATTCTAACAGTGAACAGCATGCAATTAAGAAAATGTTTTTATTGCTGACTAGGACACTATAGCACTTTGTCCAGAGGAGGATCCAAATAAACAATATTGCTTTTCTTAAGTACAATGCTCAACTTTGTACATCTCCTTAAGATGTCACTCAAAGAATAAGCAATTTCTCGCTCTCTTTGCTAAATTATCACATATTCATATCATAATTAATTTTAACAAAACAACTTAAGTGTTTTCGCTTTTTAAGCCACAAACTGCTTCATACAATATCCTAATCCCCTTTTGGAACCTAATGCATTATGAACTCTCTTAGCAGGCAGACTTGGGATTGGAAACTGGAAGAGCTTATCGCTTTATGCTATTGAATGACCAGGTGCAGAAACCCCTGCAATGCTACACAAAGTATTAAAGCAGACTAAGCCTGTCTCAGTGAAATGACAGCATGGTGAAGAAAAATATCTCTTGCTCTAAGCCATACGTAGTTAAACATCACTTTAAAGAAATATCACAATCATGAATGTAATGAAAAATGCATCAGCTTACCTATTTTCTTCTACGATTATTATGCCTTTCTTGCCCTATTTCTAGTAATTTCTGTGCTGCAGAATATATTGCTCTCTATTACAAAATTGCTATCACTTTCACCGTGTCAAATTTAGCACCTTACAAGGTCTCATTGTTATGTGACAAAATTGTGTTTTTATTAAATGGAGAACGCAAGGTACGTGCCCATAGCTAGAGCAAAAAAGCGGACTCCTTATACTGCATATTTAATGCCTGTAGCAGTTTGATGTGTTGGATGGTTACCCATAACTGAAACTACTGTGATACAAAATTCTTATTGCTTATCTTGTGGTAAGAAGCCTGTTAATTCTAACATAATGCCCCATTGACTGCATAATATACAACCAAAGCAGTTTCAAAGGGTGGAGTACTGGTATTAGTGCTCAATGCGTCAATAATGTATTAGGTTTTAAAATCATTTAAATCACTGCACTAGGTGACAGAACATGTCAGAAATACCAGAGAAAACGATAACAATAACAAATAGTGAGATATCAGAACTCAAGAAATTAAAATGAGAGATTAAAGGGGAGGAAAAGATGAGCAAATAATGTGGAGAAATACTTTGTAGAAAATGTTCAGAGAGTATAGAGCTCATTAAAAGTGCATATAAATCATGTTAATATGTGTACTTGTTGGAAGGCTAGTTCTCAGAGGGTGTCAAGTATCTGCATGCATCTTTGTAAGCGAAGTATCTTCTAAATTGACTAATTTATGGTTGAGCTGTTTCACAAAAAAGCAAATACATGGCAAAACATGAATTCACCTCTTCCTCCTGTTCATTCATTTCACTTTCATTTCCAGACTGTTCCTCTGTCTCTGCCCCACCATCATCTTCATCTTCATCATCATCATCTTCCAGATTGACTCCTTCTGACATGGAATGTTTAGAATCTTTGTCATTAATGAGACCTAAGGAACATAAAACCAAGGAAGTATTAACCGGACGACTCACACAGTCTAAAACTGCTTTAACATTGGATACAGTATTCAGAATGCCAGAATTCAAAATATATAATGTTACGTTAATGAAAAGAAAGGAACAAAATAAGAGGGGACAAGTCGCATGAAAAATGCGAAAACCAATGAAAACATATGCGTAACGGATTTCAACAGATACTTAAAGAACAGCACATGTGAACAATAATTTTGCACAGACTTACTTCTAAATGGTTGGACAAACAGCAAGAAACCTGTAACGATATAAAAGAGAGTCCAGAAGAGCATGCACGTTTAACACCTTGAAGGGCTGTTTGTGTTTGGAAAGATTGTTTAACAGGTTGAAAGGTCCATTAAGCACAACATTTTAAAAGCATCTTCAGACTTACAGGCAAGGCTGGTTTGAAGAAGAAGTTCAAGAGGGGTGATGTGACAAATCTATGGATTGACTATGATTCCGAAAACAAGGGTGATCAAGCCCATTTAGAACAATTCCCACCGAGTAGCACTTCCACAAAGAACATACAAATAAAATAATTAATAGGTGTACTTGATGTAGGAAAGTATTCCTATTGACATAGTTACTGCCCACTTTTTGCCTGACTCTGATACATCTTTGGCTGAATGTTCAGGTACCCAGGTTCCCAGTGCCTGTGAACTTTCGCAAAACTGTACCATTGTTTCCAACACCGCTGGAAAACATGCAAGTCCCTTGTAAAAGGTACCACTGGTACATAAGGCCTTGTGACCGGAGTGGGTCGAAAGGGTTGCAGCACGTACTGTGCAGCACTAAGAGACTCCACACCAAACACATGCACACTGCCGCTGAAACCTGCATGTTTTGGTGCAATAAAAGTTAGGAATCTACCTGACACACATCCCTGTGTGCCAGGTCTACCAGCACTGCGAGAGGCATAGGTAAGAACCTCTACAGCAGGCCTTACAGTCCTAAGGCAGGGTGCACTATAAGTCATGTGAGGGCATAACTGCATGAGCAGATATACTCCTTTAGTGTCTAAGTACATTCTTATAAATGATATGAGCACAGTGAAGCCATACTGAGTACATGGGATGGGAGCTTCTCAATACAAGTTCCATAGATCCATGACGGTATCACCAAATTCCAACATGTTTGGTACTAAACACCTCAGATTAATAAGCCCATACTGATGCCAGTATTAGATTAATTAATACATGCACTCAGAGGGCACCTCAGTGGTGTCACTGCAAACCTACCAACCCCCTAGTCTGTGCCTGACTGGTTTGCTCCAGCCTGCCATCTGTAGACATGTTTCTGACCCCCTGAAATAGGAGCCTTTTGCTCTCGTGGGTCAGGAACAAAGCCTACTTTGGAGACTTAAGACCCCAACTGACTTGGCCCCAGCCCTACCAGCCTGTCGGCAGCCCTCAAAGATCTTGCTACAGAAGAGCGACTCGGTCCGCAGCCCAGTTACCTCCAGAACCCAGGGAGGACTGCCTGCCTCCTAAAAAGACTCCTGCTCTCCTGTGGACATCGGAACTGTTGAGAAGAAAACCAAGTTTAAAGACTAAAGCTCTGCCTGTGGACCACAAACTCAACCACCTCTGCACCAGACTCCAAGGGCCCAACTACAAGAGAATCACCAGTCCTGAAAAAGGCTCCCCGTGATCGTAAGCAAAAGTCACTTGAGGTTCGACCCTTACCAGACTCCAGGTCGATGCCTGTAGCCTTTGCATGGTAAAACTCCACTCCCCCCCCCCCCAAAAATGCGACCACGCTGGTCAGCTGATTTCTGATGCCAAATAACACCCTGGTACCCAGAGCCCCATGTCATTTGTGGAGATATGCCAATGGTGTCCCGACGTACAGCACATTCCAAATTATGTGTGCAGATGTAAGTTTCTATTGTCCAGCCACCTGGTCTGAGCCTGCAGCCAACCATTTTCCAATTCCAAGGTTCTCCATTTGTTTGCACTGGGCACCTGTTGACACTTTGCACCGAGCTCCCCCAGTGTAGCTGAGGGTATACGTCTGGTGCTGCCTTGAACCCCCCCCCCGCCCCCCCCCAATCCTCTTTGTGCTTAACTTATACCCCCAGAGATGGGGTTAAAAAGCGTTCTACTTACCTGTAAGTAGTACCACTTTGATTGCCCCCTTTCTTAATTGGGTAACATTGGCACAAGTACTCTAGTTTGACCCCTTCACCCGGCCGCCCCAGAGCCGCTGGTGGTGTAGTGAGGCCACACACCCGAACCTTGCCTGGTACTGATTCTTCATGCAAAAGCTAAATATCGTAAATTGTTTATTTACCTGCATATTGCTGATTTGGTTTCCTCCCATAGGATATCATTGTATTGATTGAAAAATGCACCATGTCCACTTTTTACATCGAAAAACAGTGATATTGGAAAACATATTTTACTGCAACAAAGTATTTTTGGTTCTAATAAATAAATATACAAAAACTAATATTTTTATCAGTCATTTGTCTCGGATTTAGTAATTTGTCTTTGTGTAATCATTTATGGTCTGTGTGTGTACAACAAATGCTTTGCACTGCCCTCTGATGAGCATAACTGCTTGCCCACACTATCCCATGAGAGAGCATTAGTATTTTCTACTTTAGTCTCTGTAAAGCCTCTAGGGATCCACTAGACTCTGTGCATACTATACCTTACTTTGGTATAGTATACACAGGGCCCGCTTTCTACACCTGGGACTGCAAGACTTACTAAGCAGAGATTTCTTAAAGTTGAGTCTGCTGCCAATGAGCTGTTACTTTTGACATAATAAACAGAAAGAGAAAGTACACCACAGATTTCAAAACGTTCTCCTGGTTTTTTATGCGCATGCTTTTGGTATGCAACCAAAACACAACATGTCCAATAAATGGTAGGTTTACAATCTTTCACTGCAGTCGAGAATAAATACAGATCAGACACAGTCAAAATGTTTGTCTCAGACCAACACCAGGACAATCAGCACTGCCTTTTCTCATGATAATTATGTTTTCTGGCCTTATTGTATTCTTTACGAATTTACTTTATGTCTTCTCTTTTAGTTTTTCTGTTTTTTATTCAGGTGAAATGTTCCGCAAATTGCTCCAGCAAGCAAGATTGATAAGTTGCGGTTTTCATGGCCAAGGACAACAAAAGAGAAAATCATTGATAATCTCCACTACAGCCCCTCGCGGCGGGATGCCTGACTTTCACCTTGTGGATACCCTGCTGGGGTTATCTCACAGGGGAATACCAGGACGGGTTCCCAAGGCAAGCGCCTTGATGCCTTCGGGTGATACGTGCGCTATATAAATCGCAATACATTTACATTTACATTTACATTTAATGGAAGAGGTTTTTGTCACGGTAGTTGATCCGGGTTGCTTTCCTTCACATGTGACAATGGTATAGAGAGAATGTTGTTAATTCATTCTCTAAAGATCTGGAAGGCAGACCATGCCCATGAGATCCTTCTTTTGAACACAGGAAGTGAATTGCGGGGAAAAGAATGTTCCCTACAAGGTGAACAGGCATCACACCCTGCCTTAATTGCTCAACTACATGGATCTGGTACCCTGACTATTTTTGGAAAAGGTTTCATGCTAATCTAGCATGTGTGCAGATGTCTAGGCCTGCCCTTGAAATTAGTAGGTTCTGGACTTGTCCTGAGACCTGAAGGAGTGTTCGAAGTGTGCCCTAATGTATTGTAAGTGGACTACTCTCCCGGTCATGGGTTTACCACATAGAGCAGTGGAGAAAACATACAGTCTTTTAGAAGAACATTAGTTAATTACCTGTAACTACGGTTCTCCAGTATTAGTATTTTTCATAGATTCACATGCTTGAATCATCCCACCGTCGTAGTGGGAGTCCCACAGTATACATATAAAAGCAGTAGATAATACTACAATAGGCTACCATGCAATGAACAGTCACTGCAATAGCCTATCCATTTTATTTTGTAAAAAAACAAAAAAGAACCAAACTTAAGTAGCAGCCAATTAGGTGACGGCACCATCTAGAACAATCCCAAGAGAGTCTAGGTTCCTCAGATTTTCAAGCACAAGTGTGAAACTGTAAACCTTGAAGAATAACGAAAGCGTCTCAGGGGAGGAGGGTGGGTCACGTGAATCTCAATACTGGAGAACCGTAGTTACAGGTAAGTAACTCATTTTCTTATCCAGTATTGGATCTCTCGAGATTCACATGCTTAAATCACAGTAGCTGGCAGTTGCACAGGTATACATGTATAGAAGTACAGTAATATTTATACATATGTACCCTTAGAGGATGGTGGGTAACAATATACAAAATACTAAAACATATACAAGATATCATGTAGTAAAATACCAACAAAATATATACACATATCCAAAATACAAAGTAAAAAATCCTTTGTATTTTGCTTACCTTATTGAAATAGATGACATAGGACTGCCTGTCCCACTGCTGCTTCGCTATAAGCTGCCATATCCAGGCAATAATGCCGCATGCAAGTATGAACACTCTTTCATGTAGTGGCATGGCAAATCTTGCCCAGTGGAACACCAGCGAAAAAAGCAGGAGAAGAGGAAACTGCTCTTGTAGAATAACTGATTTTTGTCTCTAACAGATGTATCGTTACCGAAGGTAAGTAACTTGTTCATCTGAAAGACACAATTAGTTATCGATTCCTCACCTGAGAATAGACACCCCAGCAATACCAACCACAGAGGGGGGTCTGTGAACCAAGTTCACACCAGAAAGTCCTGGAGAACTGAACGGCCGAAGAAGCCGTCTCTCTGGACTTGGCTGTCCAGGCAGTAGTGTTTGGTAAACCTGTGCAGTAAAGCCTATGTGTGAGAAGTTGGCCTGATATATGATGCTCACTAGTTCTAGTGATCACCTTGTATCAGTCCAAACAACCCTTATGGTGATTGGTTGTAAGTCAACCTTATAGACCAGCTATCCTAATGGTAGCATGGACAAAGCAGTCTTAGGCTAAACTCTTTTGGCATGTGAAGCCAGCTGTTTTACTATATATAACCCCTTGAATACCAAATGAAAAGACAACACACAGGTTGTTATGAAAATAAACAATATATTTATTACTAACAAAACACCTCTGAACTCTTTATGAGATCAGAGGGCTAAGCACATGACAAGACTCTTAGGAAAAATACGTTAAGTTGCACAAATTACAATGGTGCCCTAGGGGCACGACAAACCATATACTAAGTAAATGGTATAAGGAAATTGATAGAGGAAATGAAGATGCCCAGAGGCTGTAGGATCGCTGGGACTACACTACCCTAACCTTAGGTAAGGAGCAGGATGCCAATGGGACACGTGTGCAGTGTGAACTCACACGCGAGATGCGGGACAAAGTCAATGGACACTACAAATTACGAAAAGGTAAGTAAAAGACAGTTCCGACCAGTTAGGACTAAAATGACTGGATACCTGGACACTAGGAGAGTCAATCTACCCTCGAGCACCGAAATGCTCTCGTTACCTCACCCACGGGCTGCGGGTGCATAGGTGTGAAAGTGTGTCGGGTTTCCGCGTCGAAGTCTATGGAGCCTCGAAGAAAGATGCTGCAGGCGACCAGGAGGAAGATGTCCGGAGCGATCCAAGGGTGGATCGAGGAAGATGAAGACCTGAAAGCAGAGGGGAGAATGTTCACAGTCACTAGCCAGTGACTGGAGTGGAACCAGGAAGGTACCAGATGCTGTCGTCGCGATCAGGTGAAGAGTGGACGCTTGACTCTGCAGCCACGTGGACCAGGTGGTGTCTTCAACGACCAGGATGGAGGCCTAGCTGTCCCACGCAGGCTCTCGCTGTCGGCGGTGTTGGTTCCGGATTCGGCGTCAACAGGTCTTGGCAAAGGCAACCCACGGGGTGAGTGGAAAAGGCGTCTGGTGCGGACCAGGAGGGTCCGGGGTGCTTCTCCTTTTCAGGGAAGCAAGGGCCAGTCTGGAGCAACCAGACCAGCGGTGTAGTTTTTGTGGATCGTCGTCTAGGAGGTCACAAGCCAACCGGCAAGTGACCAGACAACGCGTCGAGCAGCAATCAAGCAAAAGGGCCCCACGCAGATCTCGTGGATGCTGGAGGGCTGAACTTCTGAGCAGGAGCTGCTCGGGGCTGGGGCTTCTGAATCCCCAAAGCACTTTCTCGAGGATGCCTCTGAAGTCGTGCTGGAAGCGAAGTGCAGTTTCTTCAAGATGGCCGGTCCCATGTGTCTCGTCGCACCCACGGATCTCAGCTGTGCTGCAGATGTAGGTAGAGGTCGGAGAGGTCTGGAAGTCCGGATCTCGTCGGGCCCTGAAGTCTGGTTCCAGGCAGGAAGGACGACAAAGTGAACCGCTATGACGCTTGATGGTGCCTGCTTGTGCAGGGTGGTCACTCCTTGGCCACAAGGGAGATTTTCTTCAGTCTTCTATGGAGCAGAACGTCGAAGTCCAGAGTTTCTTCTTGTAGATTCAATTCAGGATAATCTAATTTGGAAGGGACCAGCTCCTACCTTTATTCTCCTAAAGGGGGCTGTACTATGACTAGGTCCCTCCTATGGGTGGGACCAGGAAGGGGGGTGGTTACACCCCCTATCCTTTGTCCGGTTTTGCGTCAGAGCTGGGGTTGGAGTGCCCTAGCAACTGGTTTGAACCGGGGTATGCACAGGGACACCTTGTGTGCCCCAGGCATGTCTAATTAATTTCAGCCGGTCCTACCTCAATACACAAAATCCTGTCTGGGGTGGTGCTAGCACCTGCCAAGGCAGGAAACCCTTTGTCCAAGCCTCCCTCGCTGGAAGGACTCCCAGCAGCAGGAGGTCAGACTTGTGTCTGTGGTAGCAGCATCCATTTTGTGATGCTGAGACTCGAGTTAACTTTAACCGGGGTTCACAGTTACATACATGTCGTGTCCCTCTAAAAGGGTGAAATGCTACCCCCGTCGCCAGAACTGGCGAAGGGGGTAGTATTCCAATTCGTATGACACCTTACTCGACATGTTTTGATAATGCTATGTCAAAGTTAGCAATAACCGCGAGGATTATAATGCACTTAAAGAGTATATGGTATAGAGTTATCATGGAAACAGCTAAAGGACTTGGTTCTGAAAGCTGCAGACAGGCTCAGGTCATGCTAGAGCACCATCTCACATAATTCCAAGCACTCTGCCTCCAGGATTGTTAAGGCCTGCCATAGGAGTGACTTATAGGAGTATATGTGTCCATTTTAGGGTTAGATATAGGTAGACTATATCTATAGCAAAGGGTGATTACACCACCTTGCCCCAGCTGTGTTACCAGCCAGTTGTGTCTGTTTAGATGACCAGCCAGGGGTGGCACAATACATGCTGCGGCCCCTGGTAGGCCTTGGGTGCACTTATGCCCTGGGTACCTATGGTACACTGTATAAGGACTTACAAGAGTGACCCAATACCAATTGGTAAATGCAACTAAGGTACATGGATGTCAATTTAGAGAGAGAACAGCTAGGCTGTGGGTCTGATTAGCAGGCCCACAGCCAGGGAAAGTCATAAACCAGTGAAGCAAAAAGCAAAAATCTGGGGTGACCATAGGATTACAGACCCTACTCTCCTACATAACCCCCCCAAACTTAGGGACATTAAACTAACCTTGACCAGGTGAGTCTTCTTGTTCTAAGTGGAAATACCTGGAGAGACCATCTGCATTGCCATGGTCAGTCCCTGGTCTGTGCTCCACTGTAACGTACATCCCCTGTAGGGAAATGGACCACCTAAGAAGTTTGGCGTTTTCACCCTTCATTTGATTTAGCCACAAGAGGGGCTTATGGTCTGTCTGAATCTTGAAGTGCGTTCCAAACAAGTATGGCCTCAACTTCTTCAGGGCCCAAACCACAGCAAAGGCCTCCCTCTCAATAGCTGACCAACGTTTCTCTCTATGGGTCAGCCTTCTACTTATAAAAGCAATGTGCTGGTTATGACCATCAATATTCAGTTGAGATAGAACAGCTCCCACACCCAACTCAGAAGCATCTGTTTGGACAATGAAAGGTTTGGAGTAGTCTGGACTCTTGAGAATAGGTGCAGTGCACATGGCCTGCTTTAGGTGATCGAATGCCTTTTGACAGCTAACTGTCCACTGAACTTTCTTTGGCATTTTCTTACTTGTCAGGTCATAAAGTGGGGTCACAATGGTCCCATAATTTCTGACAAATTTCCTATAGTAACCAGACAGGCCCAAGAAAGCTGTGACCTGTGTCTGGGTGGTTGGAGGAGCCCAGTCCTTTATGGATTGTATCTTGCTCTCCACTTGTTGAACCTGGCCTCCACCTACAAGGTGGCCCAGGTACACAACCTGACTCTGCCCTATCTGGCCCGTGGTAGCCTTGATAGTGAGGCCTGCCTTTTGCAGGGCCTCCAAAACTTTCCTCAGGTGGATCAGGTGATCCTCCCAGGTGGAGCTGAAGACAGCAATATCATCTAGATATGCTGCACAAAAGTCATCCAACCCAGTGAGAACTTGGTTCACCAACCTTTGAAAAGTGGCAGGTGGATTTTTCAAACCAAAGGGCATCACCACAAATTGGTAATGATCTCCTGGGGTAGAAAATGCTGTTTTGGTCTTGGCATTCTCAGCTAACCTGATTTGCCAATAACCAGCTGTCAGGTCAAATGTACTCAAGAATTTGGAGAAGCCAATTTATCTATGAGTTTATCTGCCCTAGGTATTGGATGGGCATCTGTCTTAGTGACAGCATTGAGACCCCTGTAGTTTACACAAAACCTCATCTCTCTCTTACCATCCTGGGTGTGAGGTTTTGGCACTAGAACTACAGGACTAACCCAAGGGCTCTCTGAGGGTTCAATGACTCCCAATTCCAATATCTTTTGTACTTCTTTTGTTATGCAGTCCCTGACGTGGTCAGGTTGCCTGTAGATCTTACTCTTTATAGGCAGACTGTCACCAGTGTCCACCTCATGGGTGCACCAGTTTGTCTGACTGGGTGTCAGAGAGAACATTTGTCTAAAGGATTGAAGAACATGTTTGCAATCCTTTTGCTGATGCTCAGAGAGGCTGTCAGAAAAGACCACACCATCTACTGACCCATCATCAGGATTCTGAGTGAGCAGGTCTGGGAGAGGGTCACTCTCTTCCTCCTGTCCCTCATCTGTGGCCACGAGCAAGCCCATGTCATTCCTGTCAACAAATGCCTTGAGCCTGTTCACATGAAGTACTCTGTGAGGGCTCCTGGGAGTTCCAAGGTCCACCAGGTAGGGGACCTCTCCCTTCTGTTCAATGATGGTATGGGGTCCAGACCATTTATCTTGGAGAGCTGCTAGGGCCACTGGCTCCAACACCCACACCTTCTGTCCTGGCTGGTAAACAGTAAGGACAGCCTTTTGGTCATGCCAAGCTTTTTGAAGTTCTTGGCTGGCCTCAAGGTTTTTGGATGCCTTCTCCATGTACTCTGCCATCCTGGAGCGGAGACCAAGTACATAGTCCACTTTGTCAAGTTTAGGCTTTTTGAGAGGTAACTCCCATCCTTCCTTTAACAAGACATAGGCGTCCTCTTACAGGATGCCCAAATAGAAGCTCAAAAGGGCTGTAACCAACCCCTTCTGTGGGACCTCTCTGTAAGCAAACAGAAGGCAGGGTAAAAGGATGTCCCATCTTCACCTAAGCTTTTCAGGTAACCCTTTTATCATCCCTTTTAGGGTCTTGTGGAATCTCTCCACAAGCCCATTGGTCCAACAATGTTAATCCCCACTCTTTCAAAGGGTACCCCCACCACAGGTAGTGATATAAGGGGGCCTTTGTTGTGCCACCTGATTTGCCACTGGCTTGACAGGTGACACATGAGCGACAAAACTCTCGTGTCGTCAGGCATATGAGGCCAGTGAAAGTGTGGGACAAGCCTTTCCCAAGTCTTGTTCTGGCCTAAGTGACCTGCAAGGGGAATCTCATTGGCCAAGGTAAGAAGGAAACCTCTCAGAAACAAGGGGATGACCAGCCTCCTGGTAGCACCAGGCTTGGGGTCCCTTGCCTCAGAGTATAGGAGTCCATCATCCCAGTACACCTTGTGGGTACATGTAGCATTCCCTACAGCCTCAGCAGCAGCCTGCTGTCTGAGGGGTTCAAGAGAGGAACAGTCTAACTGTGCCTGCCTCAAGTCTGCCCTGGAAGGTCCCCCTGTCCCAAGAAACTCAACCTGTTCAGGTTCAAGCTCTTCTAGGACAGTTCCTTCTGGGGTCTTTGGGTCAGCCTCCTGAGAGGGCTGATCCTCACCTTGAGACAGGGGGGAAGGCACTGCCTTAACCCTACTGCTCTTTCTCTTGGGTAGTGTCTGGTCCATTTTTCCAGGATCCAGCACTTGTTCAGCTGGGCATTTCTTGGCCCGTGACCTGGTCACAGCAAAGACATGTGCTGACAAACCTAACATTTCCACAGGAGTCCTATACTCCACATCTGACCACAAGGAGGACTCCAAATCATTGCCCAAAAGACAGTCCACTGGGAGGTCTGAAATAACTACAACCCTTTTGAGGCCAGTTACCCCTCCCCAGGAGAAGTTAACAACTGCCATACTGTGATTGGTAGTTACATTGCTAGCATTGGTCACTAGGTAGTCTGAACCTAGTATTACCTGATCAGGGTCCACAACGTTTGGTGTCACCATAGTGACACTGGCACATGTGTCCCTGTAGGCCTGAGACATTTTTCCATTGATTAAAGGCGTTTGCCTGTATTTGCCCAGAGTACTGGGACTTACAGTAGGGGTCATATCCATGTCCCCACTACAAACAAGAACAGCCTGAGTAGGTATTCTGACTAAGTCAGAACCCACCTCAGTTCCCAGGGTTAACCCAACTATAGCCTTGGGGGGGTGCACTACCACTACTAACTGTACTAGGGGGTGCAGGTGCCTTAGGGGCAGTAGTGGTAGGAGCTGTGCCTTTCTTGGTGCACTCACTAAACCAGTGAGTCTTACTTTTACAGTATTGGCACCATGGTTTTCTTGGAACATCAGTCTTCTTCTTTTGGGAATGCTGGGACTCACCCTCCTTAGATTGTTGGGGCCCTGTTGAAGACTTCTGGTCATTTTGCTGATTCTGATTACCCTTTTGGTCTGCTTTCTTCTGGCCACCACCCTGGTTCTGGTTCTGCTGCTTGACCCTTGTCCTGACCCATCTGTCTGCCTTCTTTCCCAATTCTTGGGGAGAGGTCAGATCTGAGTCAATCAAGTGCTGATGCAAAAACTGGTTCTGACAATTATTTAAGATTTGCTCTCTCATAATTAGATTATACAATCCATTGTAATCAGTAACTTTAAAGTCATCTTCTAAGGGGGGTATGCTTCCATCTGCTGGATTAGAGGGGCCTGGGTTAGAATCCCTTCTAGCATCATATGTCTCTAAGAGACCTAACAGAAATGGAAGGGTAGGGTTAGAACCCTGTTTCAATTTCCTGGAGGTACACAATTGTCTCATCTTATGGAAGTTGAGTGCTGCATATCTGGAAAGGACCTGTGGAGGGTCACTAATCACAGGGGAGCCACTGCGTTCTCTCCTGTGATAGACATGCTTTCTAGTGAGGTGTAAGTGGTGCACTTACCTACACTATGAGTTTTCCTACTGATCCCTTGCTAAGAGTTGTAGTCAGGGTGTGCTACTCCCTTTCTACTACAACAGCTGCTTCAGTAGAACTCAGAGTATTTCTAAGCTTGTTATATGTACCTATGGTACCTTATGTGATCTTTCAAATGATATATCTCTAGATTATATTTGGTAAAAACAACAGCAAGCTCAAATCCCAACCGCTGCACACCAATGTGAGAAGTTGGCCTGATATATGATGCTCACTGGTTCTAGTGATCACCTTGTATCAGTCCAAACAACCCTTATGGTGATTCGTTGTAAGTCAATCTTATAGACCAGCTATCCTAATGGTAGCATGGACAAAGCAGTCTTAGGCTAAACTCTTTTGGCATGTGAAGCCAGCTGTTTTACCACATATAACCCCTTGAATACCAAATGAAAGGACACCACACAGGTTGTTATGAAAATAAACAATATATTTATTACTAAAAAAACACATCTGAACTCTTTATGAGATCAGAGGGCTAAGCACATGACAAGACTCTTAAGAAAAATACGTTAAGTTGCACAAATAACAATGGTGCCCTAGGGGCACGACAAACCATATACTAAGTAAATGGTATAAGGAAATCGATAGAGGAAATGAAGATGTCCAGAGGCTGTAGGATCGCTGTGACTACACTACCCTAACCTTAGGTAAGGAGCAGGATGCCCACAGGACGCGTGTGCAGAGTGTGAATTCACACGCGAGATGCGGGACAAAGTCAATGGACACTACAAATTACGAAAAGGTAAGTAAAAGACAGTTCCGACTAGTTAGGACTAAAATGACTGGATACCTGGACACTAGGAGAGTCAATCTACCCTTGAGCACCGAAATGCTCTTGTTACCTCACCCACGGGCTGCGGGTGCATAGGTGTGAAAGTGTGTCGGGTTTCCGCGTCGAAGTCTATGGAGCCCTGAAGAAAGATGCTGCAGGCGACCAGGAGGAAGATGTCCGGAGCGATCGAAGGGTGGATCAAAGAAGATGAAGACCTGAAAGCAGAGGGGACAATGTTCACAGTCACTAGCCAGTGACTGGAGTGGAACCAGGAAAGAACCAGATGCTGTCGTCGCGATCAGGTGAAGAGTGGACGCTTGACTCTGCAGCCACGTGGACCAGGTGGTGTCTTCGACGACCAGGATGGAGGCACGAGCTGTCCCACGCAGGCTCTCGCTGTCGGCGGTGTTGGCTCTGGAATCGGCGTCAACAGGCCTTGGCAAAGGCAACCCACGCGGTGAGTGGAAAAGGCGTCTGGCGCAGACCAGGAGGGTCCGGGGTGCTTCTCCTTTTCAGGGAAGCAAGGGCCAGTCGGGAGCAACCAGACCAGCGGTTTAGTTTTCGTGGATCGTCGTCTAGGAGGTCACTAGCCAGCCGGCAAGTGACCAGACAACACGTCGAGCAGCAATCAAGCAAAAGGGCCCCACACAGATCTTGTGGGTGCTGGAGGGCTGATCTTCTGTGCAGGAGCTGCTCGGGCTGGGGATTCTCAATCCCCAAAGCACTTTCTCGAGGATGCCTCTGAAGTCGTGCTGGAAACGAATTGCAGTTTCTTCAAGATAGCCGGTCCCAAGTGTCTCGTCGCACCCACGGATCTCAGCTGTGATGCAGATGTAGGTAGAGGTCGGAGAGGTCTGGAAGTCCGGATCTCGTCGGGCTCTGCTACAAGGGAGATTTTCTTCAGTCTTCTGTGGAGCAGAATGTCGAAGTCCAGAGTTTCTTCTCGTAGATTCAATTCAGGATAATCTAATTTGGAATGGGACCAGCTCCTACCTTTATTCTCCTAAAGGGGGCTGTACTATGACTAGGTCCCTCCTATGGGTGGGACCAGGAAGGGGGGTGGTTATACCCCCTATCCTTTGTCCGGTTTCGCGCCAGAGCTGGGGCTGGAGTGCCCCAGCAACTTGTTTGAACCGGGGTATGCACAGGGACACCATGTGTGCCCCAGGCATGTCTCATTCCTTTCAGCCTGTCCTACCTCAATACACAAAATCCTGTCTGGGGTGGTGCTAGCACCTCTCAAGGCAGGAAACCCTTTGTCCAAGCCTCCCTCGCTGGAAGGACTCCCAGCAGCAGGAGGTCAGACTCGTGTCTGTGATGGCAGCATCCATTTTCTGATGCTGAGACTCGCGTTAACTTTAACCGGGGTTCACAGTTACATACATGTCAAGTCCCTCTAAAAGGGTGGAATGCTACCACCGTCGCCAGAACTGGTATGACACCTTACTCGACATGTTTTGATAATGCTATGCCAAAGTTAGTAATAACCGCGAGGATTATAATGCACTTAAGAGTATATGGTATAGCGTTATCATGGAAACAGCTAAAGGAATTGGTTCCGAAATCTGCAGACAGGCTCAGCTCATGCTAGAGCACCATCTCACATAATTCCAAGCACTCTGCCTCCAGGATTGTTAAAGCCGCCTGCCATAGGAGTGACTTATAGGAGTATATGTGTCCATTTTAGGGTTAGATATAGGTAGACTATATCTATAGCAAAGGGTGATTACAACATCTTGCCCCAGCTGCGTTACCAGCCAGTTGTGTCTGTTTAGATGGCCAGCCAGGGGTGGCACAATACACGCTGCAGCCCCTGGTAGGTCTTGGGTGCACTTATGCCCTGGGTACCTATTGTACACTGTACAAGGACTTACAAGAGTGACCCAATACCAATTGGTAAATGCACCTAAGGTACATGGATGTCAATTTAGAGAGAGAACTGCTAGGCTGTGGGTCTGATTAGCAGGCCCACAGCCAGGGAAAGTCGTAAACCAGTGAAGCAAAAAACAAAAATCTGGGGTGACCATAGGATTGCAGACCCTACTCTCCTACACTATGTAGCTGCCTGGAAGATGTAAAGAAGGGGGACTCCACGCCCCAAAGCAGTAGTGGCTGCCGTCGCCCTGGTGGAATGGGCATGCAACCCCACTGGAGGTTCTTTTTTCGCTAAGGAACAGCATATCTTGATGCAAAGAACGACCCATCGGGAGATGGTTCATTTTTGCACGGCCTGACCTTTTTCGGTGCCCACATAGCCAACAAAGAGCTGATCATGCACCTGGAATTGTTTTGTTCGATCCAGATAGAATGAAAGCACATCTTTGGGATACAGACGGTGGAGCTTCTCATCCAGTTTAGAAAGAAGCGGAGGCAGAAAGAAGGTGGGCAAAATGATGGTCTGTCCTACATGGAAAGAGGTAACCACTTTCGGAAGGAAAGAAGGCCTAGAGCGGAGGTCAGCTTTGTACGCATGAACAGCCAGGAAAGGGGGCTTAGAAGAGGGGGCTTAGAAGAGAGGGCTTGGAGTTCACTCACCGTGCGAGCAGAGGTGATGGCAATCAGAAAGGCAGTTTTAAGGGTTTAGAGTCTGAGAGGACAGTTATGTAGTGGCTCGAAAGGATCACACATAAAATAAGTAAGAACCAGGTTCAAGTCCCACTGGGGCATCACGAAAGAAGTTGGAGGATACAAGTGAGCAATGCCCTTAAGGAAGTGATTCGCAATAGGGGACTTGAAAAGAGAAGGCTGGTCAGGCATCTGAAGGAAAGCCGTAATATCCTAAAGATAGCCTTTGAGAGTGACCAGAGCAGAGCCCTGCTGGCCCTAAGAAAGAATGAAGAAGAGAACCTCTGAAAGGGGGAAAGAAAGGAGATCCACAGCCTTTGCTGCTCACCATCCCACAAACTTGTTCCATCTACAGGCGTATACCGTTTTGGTGGAGGGACGCCTTGCTGCCAAGATAACATTACAGACTTCGGGAGGAAGGTCGAAAGCAGTCAACGGTTGCTGCTCAATCTCCAAGCAAGGAGGTGGAGGCTGGGCAGGTTCGAGTGGAGGACCGTTCGCTGCTGCACCAGAAGATCCTCCCAAAGAGGGATTCTGATCAGAGAATCTATGTCAATATGTAATAGCTCGGGATACCAGACTCTTTACGCCTAATCCGGTGCCATAAGAAGGACGTGGGCCCGGTCGCGCTTGACCTTCAGCACTCTGGGCAGAAGTGGTATAGGCGGAAAGGAGTATGGAAGACCACAACTCTACTAGTGACGAAAAGCAATGCCAAGCGAGTGCCCCCTTGCAAATTCCAATGTGCAGAACTGCTGACATTGATCGTTCTCTTCGGTGGCAAATAGATCTAACCAAGGCTCTCTCTCCCCACTGCTGAAAGAGACGTCATTCGTGAGCCATCATCCACCTGCGGCTGAATAAGTCCGCCCTAGTGTTCAGAAAACCTGCCAGGTGTTGAACCACCAGGGATATGCCGTGATGTTCCAGCCATGCCCAAAGGCGGAGTGCCTCTTGACATAGGGTCCACAACCCCACCCAGCCCTGTTTGTTGCAGCACCTCATGGCGGTGGTGTTGTCCGTTTACACCTGCACCACTCTTCCCTGGACAGAGGGAAGGAATGCCTTTAGTGCAAGACGAATCGCATGAAGCTCCAGAAGGTTTATATGGAGCTCAGACTTTGCCGGAGACCAGAGGCCTCTGATCACCACCTCTCCCTAGTGGCTGCCCTACCCCAGCAGTAAAGCATCTGTCACCACTGTTAACTCTTGGTTGGGGAAGGGAGAGGGATCCGCCATTGACCCAATCCTGGTACGTTAGCCACCACTGCAATTGGCGTGCAGTGCCCTCCTGGATCTGGAGGCAATCGGAATGATTCCCCTGAAGCTTTGCCTGCTGGAACTTCGGGCCCCACTGAAGAGCCCGCATATGCAACCTGGCATATTCCACCCGCAGGATGCAGGAGGCCAAGTAGCCTCAGGGTCATTCTGACCGAAACCAGGGATAGAGGCTGAAAAATCGGAATCATAGCCCAGATATCCCAGACTTGCTGCTCAGGAGGATAAGCCCGAAACCACGCTGTGTCCAGAACTGCTCCCAAGAAACAGAGCTTCTGAGAGGGAACCAGGTGTGACTTTGGCACATTAATGGTGATCCTCAGCAAGTGCAGGAGGTCGGCCGTAGTCTGGAGGTGGGAGACGGCAGCCTGGGGTGAGCCCGCCTTCAACAGCCAGTCGTTGGGATAGGGGAAGAGTGTAACCCCTGATCTGCGCAGATGAGCTGCAACCACCGCCATCACTTTTGTGAACACTCGAGGGGGGCTGGTAAGGATTTGATTGACATGTACATAAAGCTTTCTTAAAACTGTAAAGTATTGCATTTACAAAGTAATATTGCCTTCTTGAAAAGCACTGTGTAGGTTACCTGCACTGAGTGATTCTTGGTTCTAGAAGCAAATAAAGTAACAACTATTTACGAAAACAATTGGTGTGGATTTGGTTTTCGAGTGTGTGACATTTCTTGCCTGAGTGTGGAGAACAAATACTTAACACCCTTTGATAAGCCTGACTGCTCAACCACACTTCCACAAAAGAGGGTAAGGTTTTATCTACTTTAGCCTCTTCTATACCTCTGGGGATCCACTGGAGACTGTGCACACTATACCTTAGTTTGGCATAGAATACAGAGAGCCAGTTCCTTACAGCTTCTATAACCCATCAAGTGCAGTGGCGGATTCTCATATACAGATTCTCAGGCACTGAAATCAAAGAATAGGGGCAACTATCTTGATTCCCTTTCAAAATGTATTTCTGGAGTGGTATCATAGGTTATATGTACCTTACTACAGCTGATTTGTTTTGATTGGCTGTATTATATAAAAAGGGAAATACCGCTTCCTATGGGCATTTATTCTTTTAAAAAAAGGAACACTGGGAACCTTGGCAAGGATAAAGGTAAGTTATGTTTATGAAAAGTACACAAAATAGAAAAAATGAATCAGTTAATTGCAAGAAACGTACATACCAGACACATAAGCAAAAGAATCAAAAGGCACTCAACATTAATCATACAATGTAGTTTATCCTTCCACACTAATGTATAGACCAGGAATGGACCTTGTCAAGGTAATAGATGGTCCTTTTTTCACTCCGTTTCTGTTTTAAACTAGTCCTCAATTTTTTAAGGATGTACCCCTATGCATTTTGGGAGATGTGGATTTGCTTAATCATTTCCATTGAAACTTTTCAGCTTTAGAAATAACCAACCTTTGCATCTTATTTTCAGTTCTATGTCAATGTATAACCACATTATTTCAATGTATCTATGCACTGGAAAATATGGGTTTTGGCGGATTCAAATGTTCAAAAAGAATTTTAAACATTTAGGGCTATCTAGTATTTAAAAGACATTGGATTTCATAATTTCCTTCAACTGACTGCACTATAGTGGGCACCTTAGGAAACATTTCTTTTGTCACATTTGATGTCATTTCCCTCTAGGAATGCATGTTACATGAAAGTCAATTCTCTCCTATCATGGGCAAGAGACAAAAGAAACAAGAAAACATCCCTGGCCTAAAAGGAGTCTTAGTTGCAGGTTTTACACCAGGCCCCAAATTTTCTCCAGCGCCCAGCATAGACGTACTTTGTAGAATGACGCCTGGATGACATCCACAACCTCGGGAAGCAGATCAAAGGCAGTTAACTACTGCAGCCCAATCTTCATGCATAGAGGTCTAAGATTGTGCTGGTTTCGGTGCAAAACATGTCCTCCAGCTGTAGCGAAGATCCTTTCACAATAGTAGCCTGATCAGAGGACTCATGGGCAGGTTTTCCAGGTACCACACTCTCATGGCCAGCTGATGAGTAAGGCAATGCTAATATTTATGAATGCATTTATGTATGACTATGCTTTCCATGGGTTTTAATGCTGACTTCTATAGTGTGTTTATTGTTCCTATTAATGTGGTGAATGTTCCTTCTACTTTCTTGAAATGTTGAGGGTGGAGATACGTTATCCTGTCGCGAGGGCTTTGCTGTTTGTCGTCGGTGCCTGTCATGATAGTAACATTGATAGGTCTCATTTCCTCAAACTTCTTGTTTCTTCGTCGCAGCATCTACATTTGGAGGTAGGGAAACCATTGATTTCTGGTGTTGGTGCCTCAACTGACTCTGCTGGTGGAAACCTCTGACTCAGTGGCCTCAGGACTGCCCAGCCATGGTGGTAATTGCTTGATCCTATTTGGGGTGAGATTTTGGCCACATAATGTCCTGCCTGGGACCACCATACAAATGCTTGAAGGCAGGAGCGTGGCAAAATGTCCGTGATACGCAGAGAGAAAATTCTCTGCACTTCAGAAATGTTTTATTTTTGTTCTTCAGAAATAATACTCTTTTTGGGGGGGTTCAGTTGGTAGAAAGGCTTTTGTCAGTCTCACTAGGTGGTATTGATTAATGGCACTGAATAAAATAAATTCTGAGCAGGACACTCCAGCATCGCAGCCCACTCAGCATCCACCTTTTACCTTAAAAGCCCAGATCCAGGAAGGCAAGGTTCTCTCGGTATTGTGGTTGGTACGCTGTCCGGTGCGATGGAGTCAAGAGGGTCAACCATCCTAGTGGGTATGTAGGCGTCACACCCAGGCATCAATGACGCTTTAAGTCTAACAGAGTCAAGCCAATTTGCTGCATGAGAAATATATTTTTATGATAAAAAAACTCTTAACCTTGTAAAAATAAGGTTTGTGTGTGAATGTGTTCGAGGCATGTGGGCTGCTGAATTCATATCTGTAGCATAGATCGCCGCCTAGTGTTGGGTCCGGATGATTGCACATTGTTGTCCTGGAAGAGTCTTCGAAGTATCACGAGATAGGTGGCTCCTTCCTCGGACTACAGTGCGCATGGGCATCGACTCCATCCCCAGATTGTTTTTTTCCGCCATTGGGTTCGAATGTATATTTGACTATCTCCAGTTCGGAGTCGATATACACTTTCCTTAAGGCCTGGAGGCCTTTTCTCATATACGTCGGTATTGTTTTGCGCTCGGTGCCCAACTCTGTCCGGCTCCGTCCCGAGTCGGATATCCTGAGGGGTCGTGTGACTCTTCGGTGTTTGAGGCCCAGTCTACGCGACGAGACTTTCGACGACACGTCATGGAGCGGAGTCCATTTAAGAAATGTCCCGTGTGTGGATCGAAATATCCCCACATCGACGTCCACCCGGCGTGCAACAAGTGCCTGTCGCCGGACCACGACGAAGCCAACTGTATGGCTTGTTCCAGGTTTCGATCGAAAAAGACTATTCGTCTTCGGAGCATGGCGCGCATGGAGGCCCAGCAGTCGGCGCCGGCACCGGTGGACATCTTCGAGGGAGAAGAAGATGACGATCAAGAAGTTCATCTGCTGATCTCACCCCCAGCGAAGGAGATCGACTACGACTACGATGCGGACGTCGAGGCGATCAACGTAGAAGAAGTTGTCGATGAGGTAGGAGACGACAATGAGGCCTATGGGGCCACGGAAGATAGCTCGGGAGATGAGCTATGCCCCGTTCGAACAATCACTAAGGCTCAGGTCGAGGGATCGCCATGCGGCCTTCCACAAGACCTTACACCCAAGTCCACGGCCTCGCCTATGGGCCCGGCTACGGACACTTCTGCGGAGCCATCATCGGCCAAAACTAAACCAAAAGTGAAACCATCGGGGTCGTCGAAACCGAAAGTGATAGAGACGCCGTCGAAACCGAAGACGTCTGTTCCCCCGGCCGCCTCCTCCTCCTCCAATAAATCGGGGAGACCGAAGCCGAAGTAGGCCGTCGAGCCGGTGGAGTCGACCAAGGGCGTCAAACCGCAGTCAAACACAGGCATCGAACCGAAGTCGGCCAAGGGCGTCGAGCCGAAGTCGCTCAAGACCATCGGCCCGAAGGCTGGGGCCCCTAAACCAGTCGTCAAGGTCGTCGACCCCAAGACATCGGCGCCTAAGGCAATTGGCACGGAAGAAGGGCACAGCGCGCCTAACCAGGCTGATCCTGTACCTCACCCAGATAAAGCCAAGAAGTCGACGCTCCAGTCTTTACACGCTGGTGGACCGAGACCGTCTGTCGGCTCGACGAAACCGTCCGCTTCCTTTACGAAGCAGGTGTCGGACTCTCTGCAACGCATCAAGGACAGGGCTTCCGCGGTCGATCCCTTGGATGCTCCCACGCCAAAGACGGCTTCCAAGACGCCGAAATCTTCGACGCCACTCCTATTTACGTTGCCGCCGAAGGTGGTACCAAAGGCCTTCGCGCCGCGGTCGGTCGCCGGACAGGCCGTGCAAGGGTCTGCTGGGTCGAAGCCTTCTCAGCCACTTGGGAGCTTGAAGCAACGGCAACCTTTGCCGGACGAACAGTCGGAGCACTTTATCGACACCGGGAAACTTACCCTCTACGAGAGGAAGATCACAGCACAGCCTTTGGAGTCCTACACGATTCCTTTGAAGCGCAAGAAGCCTTCCACGGATTCGCCAGTGCTCATTGAGCCACTTGCTCCGCAGGGTCCAAGACTTGATGCACCCTCGCCCACTTATTCAGATGATGAGGCTGGGGATGGTGATGACGAGGAGTATAACATTCCTCCACCACTGATCCGGAGGATCACCAGGACTCTTGGGCAGATGTGGGTGAGCCGGGGGATCAGCAAGCTGCCCCGGACACTCCTGTGTACAATGTCAAAACATCTCCTACGGAGGATTCTGTGGCCTTTAATGCCCTAATTGAGAGGGCGGCTAAAAACCACGACTTCCAGCTGCATGCTGACCCCGTTGAGGAGGACTTCCTCTTTGATACCTTTTCCACAGCAGAAAAGTCTGTCAAAACTCTCCCAATGCTGAAAGGAGTTCTGAAACATGCTGTTGACATTTTTAAAGAACCTACACATGCCAGGGTCATCAACCCTAGAATTGAAAAAAAATATAAGCCGGCACCTAGCGACCCAACCGACATCAAGGGCCAGTTGCCATTGGACTCTCTGGTCGTTTCTAATGCCCGGAAGAGGGCGAATTCGCAGACCACTGGTGATGCACCTCCCCCTGATTAAGAGTCTAAAGTGCTGGAGGAATCGGGGAAGAGGGTGGCGGCTCAAGCGGCCAACATCTGGCGCATCTCAAACACGCAAGCACTCTTGGCCAGATATGACAGTGCGCACTATGACACACTAGAGACCCTGTTGCAACATCTTCCAGATCAGTATAAGGAGGCAGCAGAGATGTTGATTCAGGAAGGAAAGCTCATCTCCAACGCTTCTATTAAATGTGCGCTGGACGTGGCGGACACCGCGGCCAGGGCCATCAACACCAGTGTAATGTTGAGACGTCAGGCATGGCTCAGACTCTCCGGGTTCAAGCCGGAGATCCAGACCACCATCCTCAACCAGCCTGTGAATCCTGATAGGTTATTTGGTCCAGAGGTGGATACCACCCTAGAAAAAATAAAAAAGGATACCGAGACTGCCAAGTCCATGGGTGCGCTCCAGTCCCAACAGTTTCGGGGCAGCACTTTTCGTCGCTCAGGCACTAGAGGTATTTCCAGAGGCCAAATGTCCCAGCAAACGCAGTACACCAAAGGTGGGGCGCAGTCCTCTTACACCAAGCACGGTAGAGGTGGCTATCGAGGCAACAGTACCAAGGGCAGAGGCTGTGGAAACAACAACTCCCGTTCCTCTGCTGCCAACAAACAGTGACGCCTTGTCGCTGCCCCCGACCATACCACACCTGTCGGGGGGAGACTCCAGCAGTTCCTGCCAGTCTGGAAATCTATCACCACAGACAGGTGGGTCAGGAATCTTATCCAGTTCGGTTATTGTCTGGAGTTAACATCCACTCCTCCCAACATACCACCAAAACACCGTCCTATGTCCGCCGAGCATTTGCACTTATTGCAGCAGGAGGTACTTGTCATGCTGCAAAAAGGGGCGATCGAGCTCGTGCCACTGGGGGAAGAAGGCACAGGAGTGTACTCCCTGTACTTCTTGATCCCAAAGAAGGACGGGTCCCTCAGACCCATTCTAGACCTCAGACCCCTGAAACAATATATTCTCTCAGAACACTTTCATATGCTGACGCTGCAGCAAGTTCTCCCGCTACTCAATCAGGGGGACTTCCTCGCAACCTTTGATCTCAAGGATGCGTATTTTCACATTCCACTACATCCATCACACAGAAAATACCTCAGGTTCACCAGTCAAGGTCAGCATTATCAGTTCAGGGTCCTGCCTTTTGGGGTGACCACAGCGCCCAGGGTGTTCACAAAATGTCTGGCGACAGTGGCTGCACACCTCGGAAGGCAGAACATTCCCGTTTACCCTTATCTGGACGACTGGTTTGTTCAGGCACAGTCGGCCCAGCAGTGCGCAGCCAACATGTCCCATACCATTCACCTTCTTCACAATCTGGGGTTCTCACTGAATTATCCAAAGTCGCACCTTCAGCCGGCCCATGTGCGGCAGTATCTGGGTGCGACAATAGATACTCTGGCAGCCACAGCTCAGCCGAATTCAGTGAGAATCAACAGCATTCAGTCGCTGATCCAGAAGTTCAGACCGCACCACTCGCTTCCAGCGAGGATGTTCATGCAGTCTCAGGGGTGGGGAATTTGTATCGCCTGACACCCTGGACATGAGGATTCTTGTTGCGGACAAGAAGTTTTATTGTCTACTTAGTCCTCCGGACAAGTAGACATTCTCATTAACCCTTGTGCATCTAATATAATCACAACACAGTTATTTCCGATAGTAATCTGAAATCTTAGTAAATGCGCCTTTTTATAGGTAATTACGGTAACCAAGCTAAGCTTGGCTACAGCTTGTGCTCACCGTCAATCGGAGAAGCAGAGACTTCACACTGCAAGGATGCCAGTGAGCGATGCCGGCTCCCATATTAGTAATGTTTCCGAGTGCTAAAAGTTGCTGCCCGTGTCCTCGTGGTGAAATAATAAAGATACCTCACTAGTGGTGCAGAGCGATGTACGGGGTCATGGAAGGTGGATGTTGTGTGTTACGTGTCCTTAAGTGTGGACCGGAATGCTGTGCATGCAGATTCTCGGAAAGAGTATGACGTCAGAGGAGCCCTGCGATCTGAAGTTGAAGGGAAGCTGAACAAAGAGGATGTGGGGACCCTGGACGCCCTCAATTCCAAAAAAGGTAACGGATATAAGATGTACTTTTTTGATAAAACACACACAGATGCCTCGATACTTAAAAGTTCCTGAAAGTCAGTTTCGAGTGAAATAACACCAGAGAGCCAGAAAAGTGAAAACCAGCAATGGAGGAAGTATTTGATGCACTTGTACAGCGTTCCAAAGCTCCTGATTCAAGGAACCGCTGCAACCTACCTCTATTTACTTCACAGAAAGATGACATGCTGCCATTTGTAAGGTCATTTTCAAAAGAAAAGCCTTTTCTGTCCAGGGGAATAGAACTATTAATTTGGGTAGTAGGCTCTGAAAATTGCAAATAACAGGCTTGTTCGAAATATATGGCGGAGATCAGAGAGATGGGGCTCCAGTCAGGTCACAGACCTGCAGATAAGACTGACACTTATTTACGTGGGATAGTTGGAGAACACTAGAAGAACTCGTGGCGCACGCAGCCTAGGCCGAAAAAAACAGGAGATTAGAATAAGGAGCACAAGAGGCCCCTCATCACTTCACCTGCCCTGCTGGCACAACGACGAGCCGATAGTAAGCAACGCAAATATATGTGAAATCCTCAACGTGGATTCGACCATACATGCTCACATTCTGAAATTATAGAGAGGGTGATTTAAAACAAGATCGTGGGACTGTATTTTGTCCATAGACCTTCATTGAAGCAGAGGCATTTTCAGGTGGCAGACTGCTAAAATAAAACGGTTTAAAACCAGGAATCTCCTGTGAATCGGGTCTGTTGGCATCTATGGCTCCAACAGTTTCCAGATGCCTCCAGCTTGGCTCATACGAAGCAGCAGGGGCAAAGAAATGTGTGGGAGGGTGGGCGCCTTCAACTCAGGCAGCTAGCGATTAACAGTGTCAAGATTGATAAACATTACATGCCCTTTGCACAGCAGGAGCTCCCAGGCCAGGAGGCACTTACTGAAAGCGAAAAAACGCAACTAGTGGGAACCAAGTCCCCACCAAGAGGCAGGCAGCAAGCAGAGGTGTGGGAAACGGGGAGTGTTTCAAAATGCTCAAGGCTTCTTTTACTACATTATCTCAAAGGTAGTGGTTTCCGAATGGAGGTGGTACTTAAACTGCTTAATTCCTTCCTTTCTTCACTGGGAGCACGCTGGTGTTAGGTGCACCCATTCTGTCCCCCAAGCTGCCCATTCCTCCTTCTCCCAGTCTTCCCCAGTTTCCTAACTTCACTGCATTCTGTTCCCGTTCAAGTAACCTAACTGATCAGCTGCTACAATTTGCGTTTAACTTTTTCTCTAAATAGATCCTCTACTTAATGCCATACCATAATCATAAATGCCCGCCTCAGGCTGTTCTCTAATGCTCCCATATCTGCTTTAAATCATTCAGTTGCTTTTGCCCAGCCTCTCTCTTCCTCCCACCACTCAAAGTACATACAAGTTGACCCCTTTTCAGCACTCAGCCCCGTGTGACTTCATCTTCGTTTTGTTGCCCACTTTGATCCCCCAATTTAGGGGTTCCCAAAGTAAAGTTTTACAATCCCAGAACGGCCCATGACCATACAAGTTAAGAGCATGAAGTTTTGGCTCACAAAGACATCTTGCTTTTCTGACTTTGGTTCTTCTATTAACTACCTTTCCCTACTGGATCACAAGCAAAAACTCTTGTCGCTCCCTTTGTCCTCCAGGCTACATGTCTGCTCTTCGTCTGGCCAAGATAATTTTATTTAGGGTTTGTTTTCACAGCTCTGCTAATCACCAGAGGTGATTTCCGGGTGCTTATATGACCTATGTCCTCTGGTACTTCTCCCTTTGATCTTGACACAGCTCTTCTTCTTTCAACAAAGTTTCCACTTTGTTTTGTACCACTGTTGACTTTTCCTATACCCATTCCTCTGCTTCTGCAGGCCATCCTTCCCTATAATTTTTATTATATTTATAGGGCTTAATAATCTCTTCTGTTTTTAGCACTATAAATGATGGAACTATAAATATTGTTTACGTAATAGTACTCAATTTGATAGCCTTAAATGGAAGGAAAGCAAAGGTTGTATTGCCAGAATCTGAACTAGTACTGAGCATACCACAGCAGTTGTCTGGAGTAAATCTTACCCCACTGAGCCATCTAGCTAATTTGCTGATTCTGTTTGAACAACTCTGGTTTCTTTCTTTGTGCTGTCATCCTGTCACCTGCTAGCCCTCTGTCCTGAGATTATCTGACCTTCTATTGACCAGACTAAATGGTTTGGCTGCCTTTATATTTCTCTTTTCAACCTTCTTCCCCTACAACATCCTCTGCTGCTTCAGCCCTTGAATTCACTAATGTTTTCTCCAGAACCTGTGTGCCATTTCCTAGTAATAGTTCCCTTCTGTCTCAATTCTTCAATTTAATCCTTGGATCTTACAGTTGTGTTGGCGGTTGGCAAGGCTGCTGGAAGGCAGGAAGTGAAGTGGACTTGATAAGGTAAAGTGGTTGCTCAGAGCCCTTAGATGGGTACAGATCGCAGAGGGGGGGGGGTAAAGAAGGCTGAACACCCTGTGATGAGCGAAGGCAAGGTAGCAGTAGTTGATAAAAGAGGTTTTGGAAGGGATGAAACCTATGGTGAAACTGGAAGGTGAATAAAACCTCCTCTGAGAAGGGAGGAGAACCTGTAGTAAAATGTTCAAGGGGTACAGAGCCTGTGATGAGGGGGTGACGAGGTCATGGGATGAGTAGTGAGAGGAATATTCACTCCAATGTATTTAGTTTGAAGGTATATGTGTAGTAAGGGAGTGGTGTACTTTAACAGTAAGTGTGTGAAGCCCTTGTTGTGAGCAAAGAACAGAGGGGTGATGAACCCAATGATGAAGATGTGGAGTTGGTATGGGACCTATGGCAAGTTAGTTGAAAGGCAAATGTTTTACTGCTGACAGGAAGAAAACAGTGTGGAAAGTAATACTTTATAATAAGAGAGTTTGCAAGAGCAACGAGGCAGAGCTCGGCAAGTTTACTTTAGGTTTTATAGTTGACTAGTAATCAGTCCTTGCTAGTACGTATAGCTTTTACTTTTATAGAGTACGTGGGACAAGTGGATTTTTTTACAGGGCTAGAAGTTTATTGTACCTCTTTGTCCCATGGACAAGTACAGTTTTTAAAAAATGTCCACACCCCTGCTGGCCTAATCCAGAGCCACTAGGTTGACTTGGGTCTGGTCATTGTGGATGTTTAGAACTCTGGCAGGAGAGGCTGAGCAGGAAGACGTACAGGAGTTCTGTGCTCCAATCTAGCCTAATCAAGTATCCTACATAGATCGTTCTTTGGAACGCCAGCACGCAGAAGTCTCTACACTACACATTCTCAACATTGCAAAAAGAGCTAGGGGTCTGTACACGGACGGAAGATGTCCTGTGCCACCTCAGGATGAAACCACCATCTGAGATCCACCAGGCATCACAGGCTGAGTTTGTCAGACCCAACGTTCAAAGAACCTACCAGGTGGTTCAGTATCAGGGAAATGCCCTGATCCTCCAGCGAACTCCAGAGGTGAAGTAGATCTTGGCACAGGACCCAGGATCCCACTTCTCCCTTGTTGTTGCAGTACCACATGGTGGCAAGGTTATGTATATTTGTAAGACACACTTTAGCCCACAACAGTAGAGCAGGTATGTACAGGAAGGTAGGTAGGTTAACTGAAAAGCCAAGTCTTCAGCTTTCTGTGGAATTCAAGAAGAGAGGAGGATGTTCTGATGTTGAGCGGGAAGCCATTCAATGCTTCAGGAGCAACGTAGACAAATACCTTTTCTCCTGCTCTGGTTCTATCTGTGAGATGCGTGAGAGCAGGGGTCCTGCGGAGGTGTCCAGATGCTTGGTGGAATGAAATGTGACTGTTCAGGTAGATGGGGTGTAAGTTGTGTAATGTTTTGAATATGTGTGAGAGGAGTTTAAAATCAGCACATTTGAGTATCAGGAGGCAGTCAAGTTCCCGGAGGTGTGGTGTGAGGCAAGTTTTGTTTGAGGAGATTGTCAGTGAAAAAGTGCACTAGCCATTCCTTGCTGGGCAGCTGGAAGGGCTTTAATGCTAATAGGATGGCTCATATCTGGAACATATTTATGTGCAGGGGAGTCCGCCTAAGACCTCTGATGAGCTCCTCCTCTCCCAGGTACACACCCCAACCCAGCAGGGACGTATCAGTCACCACTGTCAACTCTTGAGTGGGGAAGGAAGAAGGATCTGCCTCTGGTCAGACTGCTTTCTCCTCCAAAACATGGATGACATTCAACCGGTTTCCTTGGAGTTGGGCCAACTGAGACTTCAGGTCTCAATGCAGAGCCTGCATAGGCCACCTGTAGAAAAGGAACAGGCAGGATGTAGGAGGTCAAGAGTCGAAGTATATGAGCTGCTCTCACGGAGATCCAGAACTGATGTTTAAACATCAGGCTCACAGCCCAAATGTGCCAGATTCATTGTGGTGGAGGTAAAGCCCTGAACAATGAGTAAATGACAACATGCATCCTGCATTTTCAAGGCAACCATTCAGTCACCTGGATCCAGGGCAGACAGAACTTGGGTCAAAGAGAGCATTTTGAATTTGTCCTTCCAGAAGAAAACATTCAGAGGACAATGATTTAAAACAGGATAAAGACTTCAGTCTTTCTGCACTATAAGAAAATAGCAGGAGTAGCAACCAGTCCCTACATCAGAGGTTGGCACACTACTGATGGTCACTTTGACAAGCAGAGGCTGCACCTCTTGGAGTATGATGGAGAGGTGCTACTATGAAAGCCTTTCCGATGTGGAAAGGAAGTTGAGGTGGGTCAGAAAAGAATGGATGTGTTTTGCCATGGAGGACAATCTTTAGGGCCCATCTACTGTATGTAGTGGTCAGCCACGTTGGAATCAAATGTCTGACCCTGCATTCCACAGGGTAGCTGCATGCCACTAAGGGCATGCTAATGCAGATTAGAGGTTGCTACTGTAGTGGCCGGGAGTTGAGTTGAAGGATGTCCCTGATGACCTGCACAATAGTTGCCTGATCCCAGTTTTTGGCCTTGAAGGGACTGGAGTGGCTGCTACAATAGTGGCGGGTTTGGCACTGCTTATTCACTAGGTCCCAGAAACAGCCATAAAGAGTCAGAACTGCTGAGGTAACTATTGTGTAGAGGTAGTCAAGCTCAAAGAAACCGCTATGACTCTGCTTTTAAAAGGGGTCCAATGGGTAACACCACCTCTGTGTCCAGGGAGGTACCCAGCCTACTAGTCTCTTGCAAAATCATGTAAATGTCATTATTATGAGGTGGTAAGCATCCTCATCATCACTGTCAGGCTATTCATAATTGAAACCAAAAGGTGATAAAGCCTCTGAGGAAGGTCTTACAGAAGAAGAGTTTTGTCTTTATCAGATCAAACTGGGACCCCAGGTGCACTGGAGTGGAGTCAAAGCTCAATCTTGGCTGAAGCTGAAGTGGATTCAGTTTGAGCTCAGACACTGGAGTCCGTAGGGACTTGACCTCCGGTGATGTTGGGACCGGCATCCATGGAGGAAGAACAGCACAGATATCCTCAAGTCAGGGTGGAAGTTAGTGTGGAACCTTGGGAAGTCTCTATGGGTTTAGTTGGCACCATGAATCTACCTGCAATAACTCAACTGGAGTCCCCTAAAGATCCTTGCAGACAGAGCTGGAAGAGTGCTAAAATGTGAAACAAGGCTGCCTTGATGATCTCGACCTGCTGCAATGTTAGCGATGGCCCATGAAGTCAGGGTGCAATAGGACCAGTTGTGGAAATGGCTATGCAACCAGGGTTTGGAAGGAAGGTCGGTTGGCACCTTGAAACCTTCCCAGTTTCTATTTGGAAGAAGAAGGGTGGGTTGGGGCTGAGTCCTGCTTCGACTTCATGAATTTCTTATTTGACACGGAAGAACTACTGTCACAGGATTGGCCTTGAATGGGAAGTAGTCCACATCCTCCACCTGGAGCGAAACCAGTACTTTTAGAAGGGCAGAGACGACTTTTTCGGTGTTCAGCGATGTATAGCTTCACTTCAATGTCTTGGATCATCTTCGGGGGCCTGGTAGCAACTTTTTCGCAGTAGTGCCACAAGCCCAAACACCAGAGGCAGACCTTGTGTCCATCATCAATAACAGTAGAGGGGGCATTGTTCCCTTGTACACTGGAAATTAATTTCAAAGGAAGGTGCAGAGCAGTGGATCCACGAACGAAGGCATGGAAAGAAAGAAACTTACACTGCTGGATAGAGGTGGTGCTCGTTTAGTTATGGGGCTGAGCAAAGTTAGTGTGGCGTTGCACAGTACCACCTATTGATATGTGGGTGCAATGCTGTGAAAAGTTTTAGATCCAGTCTGGCACCAGGGGGGAAAATTCTACAGGAGAGGAATCTGCAGTTAGAAGTATCCACCAAATATAGCCTTTATTATTGCTAATATGTGCTCTACTTTTTGTTTCTTTAAGCAGCAAGTCATTCAGTTATGCCAATGGGCGGCAGTTAGAGTGTACTTCACACTCTCATCATGCCCAAGGGACAGAATACTTATTTCCCTAAACTTGCCATGGGTCAGGCATAATTTTCTAACTAACATCCCAACCCAAGACATTAGGTAGTGTGTGCCATCTACTCTGCCTTATCAATTGGTGGGAAAAAATGAATCGCCTCCCCACACTGTGCCCAAGTAATGGGGTTGTAGTTATTCTACTATCCCAACTTGTCCAAAATTCGGGGTAGTGTATTTCACCCGTGTCCTCAACTGGCTCAGAGAGGTAGGGGAAGGAAAAAATAACAAGCATTTACAATGCAATAGGTCTCGCAGCATTAAAGTTTGAGTTATTGGCATTGTGTATGACAATGCGTTGCATAAATTATTTAGCAAACTTTGAATTGGTGAGCAGTGAGTGTGTGCAAGAGTATGCGGTTGCTAACAGCTGTTAATATTCACACAGCTCTGATGATGCACCTCACGCACGGGGATGACAGTTATTATTCACACAGCTCTGATGATGCACCCCAGGCATGGGCTCACAGGTGTTATTATTCACACAGCTCTGATGATGCACCTCAGGCACGGGTTCACAGCTGTTATTATTCACACAGCTCTGATGATGCACCTCAGGCACGGGGCTGACAGTTATTATTCACACAGCTCTGATGATGCACCTCAGGCACGGAGCTCACAGCTGTTATTATTCACACAGCTCTGATGATGCACCTCAGCACTGGGCTGACGCAGTTATTATACACACAGCTCTGATGATGCACCTCAGAACGGGGCTGCCGGCAGTTATTATTCACACAGCTCTGATGATGCACCTCAGGCACGGGGCTCACAGCTTTTATAATTCACACAGCTGTTATGATGCACCTCAGGCACGGGGCTGACGCAGTTATTATCCACACAGCTCTGATGATGCACCTCAGCACGGGGCTCACAGCTGTTATTATTCACACAGCTCTGATGATGCACCTCAGGCACGGGGCTGACAGTTATTATTCACACAGCTCTGATGATGCACCTCAGGCACGGAGCTCACAGCTGTTATTATTCACACAGCTCTGATGATGCACCTCATGCACGGTCTCACAGCTGTTATTATTCACACAGCTCTGAATATGCACCTCAGGCACGGGCTCACAGCTGTTATTATTCACACAGCTCTGATGATGCACCTCAGGCACGGGCTCACAGCTGTTATACATTTGCTTTTGTAACTTGCACACTTGTAATTTTCTCCTCATGTATCATTACTGTTCCTATTGTGAAGTGCTCCGACGCCTTCGGGTAAAGTCCGCGCTATATAAAAACACTAAAATTAGTCGCATGAAATAATGAAAACTCACCGCCGCAGGCCGGCTTGAACAGGAAGCCAGGCAACCTGTGTTGGGACAGGGGCGGGCCGCAAAAAAGACAGGAAGCAGACGGGAGCCTACCCCGTGCTCCTGTGCTGAAGCACTCCTGTGCCCGTCAGCCGGAAGATTTGCGTGTCAGCTAGCGGGGCTCCCGTGCTCGTGGAGAGCCCCGTCTGCTGCTGAGAATGACCCGCTGCCTGCCGAGGGAGAGAGGGACACGCGAAAAGAACCCGGTGAGTGGGGTGTGAGGGGGGATGTGCGCGCACGCTTGTGTGTGTGCGTGTGTGTGTGTATGTATGTATGCGTGCATGCGTGTATAAAAAGAGCCCTATGACTGGTGGGGGGATGGAAAGTGAAAGTAACCAGCAGGCTTGCAGTGGAGACAGGAGATGGGTGTGCGCGCGTGTGTGTGTGTGTGTGTTTCAGTCTGCGCGCGGTCCGCGCCGATCCCCTTCCAGAGCTCGCGCGTGCCCATCTCCTGTCTCCTGGGAAGCAGAGCCAGTCACAATAGGTCTCTGGCGCAACCGCGCTTTTGCGCGGTTAACGCTGCGAGACCTAAAAAGGGGGATGCATCATCTGCCATCTACCCTTTCAGACGGGGTCTGTTAAATACTGCTGTTCATCATGAACAACAGAGCACTGAGACAGTTGTGACTAGTCATGCACTGTACTCCTCCCCTGCCTGCAGAATTAGGGGCAGTTCAAAGGTAGACCAGAACCATGTTCAAAACTGTTAACAGAGAGCTAAGGCAGCTGTAAGCTGTAATGTTCTTAATTGGCCCTCACCATTGCTAGGACAGAGGTGTCTCGTGCATGTCACCTAATTATACAACTACGAGTTTCTGATATATTGGTTTATGGACACTTGCCAGTGCCTCAAATTTGTATAGCATGTGCGTAAAAATCTAGGAGAGTCTCTTGATATGAGTCTTGTCCTGGACATGTTCTACCACTGGATGGGTAGAACAAGTGCACACTAGGAGCAGGGGACTCTGTTCCTGTCAAAGGCTCTACCCTGTAGTGCTGTGGTGGTAGCACAGCACGTTATATTGCATTGTTTCCCAAACTGTGGTCGCAAGCTATTTTTGTTGGGTTGGGAAATGCATACGCGATGTCTTTAAATTCCGTGTTCTTTTTGTAACATGTGCCAGTGCTTTAAAGACAGAGGTCAAATGTCAGGCTACGCCTTCTGATACATTTTTGCATATTCTTTTAAAATAGTATTGGCGTTTACTTTTCTTTCTCCGACTACAAATTGAGAGGATTTTTTTTTAAATGATGTGACAATCTTGCAGTAGCACAGAAAGTGAGAAAGAAAAGGCTTCAGAATGTAGTTTTTTGCATCACATAATAAAATGTATGTCCCTGTAGATGAAATGCATTTATTCAGCAGTGAGGAAAGCGTAAAAGAAGTAATTGTTTTGTAATTCCGAAGCGTGCTGCAAACAGGGTTTTAAATAGTATCAAACAAACCAAGACACTTGTACTTGGTGATGGCACAAATGATAAATCTGTACAAAAAACCAGAGTGCCACATATTATCATTTGAGTGATATATAGTTTTATTAGTAAAAGAATATGTCTGTGCAAAGCTAGTAGCCATTACAATGGAAAATGTTCTGTTCTGTCTATAAATGATGACGCACTATCACACAGTGCATAATTACATTAAAAAAATCACCCCTCCTCATGTCCGTTAAAGGTTGGTGGACTGCACACATTGTTCTTTCTTAAAAGTGGATTGTGATTTAGGATACTTAGTAGTATCTCCCTGTGAGATAACAGTTATTACAAGTTTCCCGCCAGAATGGGAAATAACACATGGACCAGGTAATACCGGGTTCAATTCTACATGTTTTTCCCTCTTCCGGGTGAAACAATTGGCCTAAATCTGCACAAATGTACTAGCTGCTTGGAGGGGGTGATAAATATTGTGGTCCTTTTTTCCAGGCCCTGCAGGGTTGAGGGGTGGGGCGTGGTGGAAAGTCAGTTTTTTTTACTTCAGCTGGTGGAAGCCCTGCTGAAGTATAATGGTGGCGGAGGCTTGGCATAGCAGCTGCCAGCAGCCCCCACCTGTCCTCATAACGATTTAGGACCAGGGTTTCTGGACCTGGAAATATCATGCATGGAGTTTGAAGATCAGACAATTCTACGCCAGGAGACCATATCTTTGTTATTTCTATACAGAGAACTGAGTGGGGCAGTACCAACAGATTACCAGAGACTGCTTAAGTTAAAAGGGAGAATGTGTGTTATTCGTGCTGTTCATCAACGTGTTCTCAGATGCCACGCACCATCTATGGCTGGGTGCCCTCGATGCTTGCATTGTTTCACCACTTTGATGCTTGTGGTAACCACCTGAAGTTAAATGCTTTAAAAACAGAATTCCTCCTAATCTCACCCCACAAACATTCCCCGGTCTTGCAACAATGGTTGCCTTAACTTACAGCTCTAAACTGCAGACCTCTCCTCGTTGATTCGGCATCTTCTCTGGGTATCATTCTAGACAAAAGCCTCAACATGCGGAAGCACATCAGCTCCCTTACCAAAGGAGCTAACTACCAACTCAGTATCTTGAGGAAACTCAAACCCTATCTAGCGGTTCAGGACCTAAAGGTGGCTGTGCAAGCACTAGTGATCTCCAAGTTGGACTATGGTAGTGCAACGCTTTGCGGATTGCCTAGAGTAAAGACAGCTCTTCTTAGGGTTGCCCTCAACTCCGCTGCTAGGCTTATTAAGGGCAGTAACAGATTCAACCATATTTCTTCGGACTTGCTGGCCCTGCACTGGCTTCCCTATGAAGCGCGGATAGAGTTAGAAATTGGATGAATGGCACACAAAGCCATACACTTCAAGACCACACTGTACCTCGCTCAGAAACTGGAGCTCTCATGTGGTTCAAGAGCCTCCAGAAGTGACAGCACCCTTATAATCAAACCACAAAAATGTAGGAAAAAGAAGACATACAATCGAGCTTTCTCAGTTATGGCACATAGGATCTGGAACTCCCTTACCCCCGAAGTCAGGGTGAATTCCTACAGGGTCCACTTCAAAAAAGAGGTCAAAGGGGTTGTGATGAGGAAATGTTTGCCTTTGTCGGGCCTCCCCGTCTGATTCGGGGCCAGAAACGTAGATTAGTGGCCCAGCTGCAGGGCATACAAGAATGTTCGGCCAATTTTTAGACTGATAATCTGTCGTTTTTTTGTTGATGTTGTTTTGATTGCTTGTATTCTGCCTAATGTATAAACTGTAAAGCGCTCAGATACCCTCGGTGGTCATGTTTGCGTTATATAAAACTTTCAAAATAAATAAAATAAAAAGCTTGGAAACCATTGCTTTATATTATGAGCTTTACTCGTAATCTCAGGATGAAGAAAAGCTAACCCATGTGGAAAAGAAAAATCACAACGACAACTCTTTGGTAAATGCACAGCAGACACTATTCTAAAATTCATACACCACAGTCCCTCCCTCTTGCCCCAGGCAGGAGGGGATTATATCAAACCAAAAAAAAAAGACAGATGCAGTTGTGAGCTGCCCACCTGGTCTGTGCCCTGCCAAATGTTGTAGAGCACAAAGTTGGATAGCTTAAAGAGGACGAGTGCTTTCTTCACAATTTTGAATAGAGTACTCTGACAACTATGTTCTGTCCTTTGTGAATGGTTGCTCCTTGTTCCATAAAATGATGAATTACACCCCCAGGTACTAGTATTAAGGCAGATAACGACCCCCCACTACTGGACAAGATAAACTGTCAAAGTGCTCTGTTCATGATGACCAGCAATATATGACAGGCCACATTTGATAAGGTAGCTGGCAGTTGATGCTATCCCCCTTCTTTTTCTTCAATTCTTTTATTTCCTTACCTCTTTGGGCCAGGTGGGGATTAGGGTGAAATGCAATACACTGACCTTTTGAGTAAAAGTAGAATAACTACAACCCCTTACTTGGGCACGGTGGGGGAGATACATCTTCCCCCACCCCTTGGCAACACTCTCAGAATGTATTAGTCTTATAACCTACAAAATGTTCCTACTAAACCATCTGGCCCTGCTAGCTACAGACATGTCCCAACTTGGGAGGTCTTGGATCCTGCCATGCTCTATTGTAACTCTTGCAGATAGCTTTCCCAGCCGTCTGTCGTCAGAATTAAATCAGAGATAGTTTGGATGAAAGTAAGGCCCTTTGAGAGATTTGGTATGCTAAACCACCATTGCAGAGTCTCTACCATGCATGTTGTGATCTGTATTACATCTTGGAAGGATCCCGAGGTTTGCAGCCATTGCCTCTATAGTTCTTTTTGAAGAGGCCTCATCCTCAGACTGGCCAGTGACACTAGACCTATTGCTAAAGAACACTTTCCCAGAAGCGATTTGTATGCTCAAACTGAAACTGACTCTTTTCTCGCTATCCTTTGCGAACAAATTTGCTTTTTTTGCGATAGGAAGGCTTTGCACTGGATGGCATTTATGGTAGCTTCCAGAAACTATATGACTTAACTGTGAAGGAATGAAGATTTTTTCTTGTTTACAGAGTCCGGAACAACTGAAGGCAGGTGTTTGTAGCTTGACTGGCCTTCTGTGCTCTTGGTGCCTTGAGCAGCCAGTCGTCCAGGTGAACAAGCTACTTACCTTCCGTAACGATATATCCGTAAGAAATATTAGTAGTGATAGATTCCTTATCGTAGAATTACCCCCAGGCATCAGACTGATTCCGGAAAGTTTTCGTCAGCAGTACCCTTGCACTTTGGTAGGTGGCGTTGTGCGGCTCCGCATCGGTCGTCGGCATCGTGGTCGCCGAGATGATGTTGCGGGCGCTACTTAGATGACGCCCAAGCGCGCTGACATCAGTTATGTAAACTACTTTCCGCGCCTGTAACACAGAGCCATGCAAGAAGCTGACCACTGGTGCATTGAAACTAGGGCCCTGAAAGGGATGACCTTAACCCTAGAAATCAGTTCGGAGACCGGTGAGGATGGGTGGGAAGTTAAGGAATCTATTACTACTAATGTTTCTTACAGATGTATTGTTACCGAAGGTAAGTAACTTGTTCATCTTAAAGAAACACATAGGGATAGATTCCTTACCGTAGGATAGATACCCCAGGAATACCAACCCCGGTGGTGGGTCTGCGAACCAAGATCACCCCAGAAAGTCAAGGAGAACAGAACGGCCGAAAAAAGAGGTCTCTCCGGACTTGGATGTCCAGGCTTTGTAAATATGTGCAGTGGGGTCAACGTGGTTGCCTGACAGATGTCTTGCAGGGGGACACCACGTCCCAATGCAGTAGTGGCTGCAGAACCTCTGGTGGAATGAGCACGCAGTCCCACTGGAGGCTCTTTTTTAGCCAACGAGTAACAGGCTTTGATACACAAGACAACCCAGTGGGAGATAGTCTTCTTGTGTACCACCCGACCTTTCTTGGTGCCAACATAGCCAACAAAGAGTTAGTCATACCAGGAACTGTTGTGCGCGGTTGAGATAAAATGAGAGCACACGCTTTGGGTCCAGATGGTGGAGCCTCTCTTTCTCCCTGGAAGGAAGGGGAGGCGGAAAGTAGGTGGGCAAAGTAATAGTCTTGCCCAATGTGAAAGGCCGTAACCACTTTTGGCAAAAAGGAAGGACGGTGCCTGAGCACAACCTTGTCCGGATGGACTGATCGGAGAGAAGGCTTACAGGAAAGAGCCTGGAGCTCACTCACTCGCCTAACGGAGGTGATGGCCACCAGGAAGACAGTCTTCAAGGTCAGGAGATGAAGAGGGCTGTTGTGAAAGGGCTCAAAGGGAGCGCATATCAAGTATGTAAGAACCAGATTCAAGTTCCACAAAGGCATCAGGAAAGGAATAGGAGGAAAAAGGTGTGTAATGCCTTTGAGAAATCGATTTACAACAGAGGACTTGAAAAGAGAGGGCTGATCAGGGTGCCTGGGAAAGGCCGAAATAGCAGAGAGATAGCCCTTGATAGTGCCCAGAGCCCTGCTGGGCCAAAGAAAGAAGGAACAGTAGTACTTCAGAAAAAGGGGCAGAAAGGGGATCCACAGCCTTTGCTGCACAACTTGCCACAAATTATTTCCACCTACAGGCGTATATACCATTTTAGTGGAGGGACGCCTGGCTGCCAGAATGACATCACAAACTTCAGGAGGTAAGTCAAAAGGAATCAACTGCTGCTGCTCAATGTCCACGCAAAAAGGTGGAGCTGGACAGGTTCGTGTGGAGGACCGTCCCCTGCTGCTGTGACAGAAGATCCTACCGAAGAGGCAGTCTAATTGGAGGATCGATGCTCATACTGAGTAGCTCGGGATACCATACTCTTCAAGCCCAGTCCGGGGCCACAAGGATGAGTTGTGCCCGGTCATACCGGTTCTTCTTCAGCACTCTGGGCAGAAATGGTATAGGCGGAAAGCGGTCTAACAGACTGCAACTCCACTCGCAACGAAGCGTTGCCGAGCGAGTGCCACCTTGGAAATTCCAACGCGCAGAACTGATGACATTGTGCGTTCTCTTCGGTGGCGAATAGATCTAACCAAGGCTCTCCACACTGCTGAAAGAGACCTTGCACCATCTCCGAGTGAAGACGCCATTCGTGATCCATCATGCACTTGCGACTGAGTTAGTCTGCCTGGGCGTTCAGAGAACCCGCCAGGTGTTGAACCACCAGGAAAACGCCCTGATGTTCCAGCCATATCCAGAGACGCAGAGCCTCCTGACATAGGGTCTCCACCCCGCCCAGTTTGTTGCAGTACCACATGGCAGTGGTGTTGTCTGTGAGCATCTGCACTACTCCCCCCTTGACAGAGGGAAGGAATGCCTTCAGTGCAAGCCGGATCGCTTGAAGCTCCTGAATGTTGATATGAAGTTTGGATTCCGTCGGAGACCAGAGGCCTCTGATCTCCGCCTCTCCCATGTGGTCGCCCCAATCCCAGGAGGAACGCATCCGTCACCACTGTAAACTCCGGTTGGGGAAGGGATCTGCCATCGACCCAATGTTGGTTCGTGAGCCACCACTGCAACTGTCGTGCAGTGCCCTCCGTGATCTGTCAGGTTCCCCTGATGCTGCGCCCACTGGAACTTCAGTTCCCACTGCAGAGTCTACATATGCCATCTGGCATGATTGATCAGCAGTATACAGGAGGCCATAAGGCCCAGCAGCCTCACAGTCACTCTAACCGAAACCCAGGACAAGGGCTGAAAGATCGGAATCAGAGCCCGAATATCCCGGACTCGCTGTTCGGGAGGATAGACCCGAAACTGCACCTTGTCCAGAACCGCTCCGATAAAGAGGAGCTTCTGAGAGGGAATCAAGTACGACTTCTGCACGTTGATGGAAAACCCCAGTAAATGTAAGAGGTCGGCCTTAGTCTGGAGGTGGGAGAGGACGGTCTGGGGCGAGCCCATATTCAACAACCAGTCGTCGAGATAGGGAAAGACTGAAACCCCTGATCTGCGCAGTTGAGCTGCGACCACCGCCATTACTTTCATGAACACCGGAGGGGCGCTGGTAAGGCCAAAATGGAGCACAGTGAACTGAAAATGCTCTGGCCTACAGTGAACCCCAGGTAACACCGGTGGGCCAGCAGGACTGGGATGTGGAAATAAGCATCCTGCAAGTCCAACGCTACCATCCAGTCTTGTGGATCGAGAGAAGAAGACCTGAGTCAGAGTGAGCATCTTGAACCTCTCTTTGCTGAGGAAGCGAATGACGTTCCGTAGGTCTAAGTTAGGACGCAGGCCCTTATCCTTCTTGGGCACCAGAAAGTAGTGGGAATAGCAACCACAACCTACTTCTGGCGTCGGAACGCGTTCAATGGCCCCCTTGGCCAAGAGGGCCACAACTTCCTGCTGAAGAAGCACTAAGTGATCCCCCAACATGCGGTGGTACCGAGGTGGCATGGCTGGGGAGGTAGTCTCGAAGGGGAGGGAGTAGCCGGACTATCTCTAAAACCCACCTGCCCGATGTGAAGGTGTGGCAGTGGGGGAGGTGATGGCTAAGTCTGCCGCCCACTGGCGTTTGATGGGTCTGAAAGTTCGGACTAGGACGATTTGAAGGCAGAGGTGGCCGAGTGGAGGTGGACTGACCCGCCCGCTGGCCCCTTGGTCCGCCACGGCGGAACCTGCATCCGCGATGGGATTGTTGCTGCACAGGCTTGTGGCGCTGTTGCAAACGCCGCAGGCGCCCCTTCCGGTGCCACAACATGAGCGAAAAACAGAAGGCAGAGGAGGGTGGACTGCAGACAGCTCCAAGGACTTGGCCACAGCCCATGAGTCTTTAAAACGCTCCAATGCGCTGTCTGCTTGGTCGCTGAAGAGGCGACGGCCATCAACAGGCATGTCCATAAGTGTGTATTGGACATACCCCGAAAATCCAGTTGTCCTCAACCAGGCGTGCCGTTGAACCGCCACTGTCATTGCAATCGATCTGCCCAGTGAGTCGGCGGAGTCTAGGCTACAACGAATCATGAACTTAGCTGCGTCTCTCCCCTCTGCAAAAGCCTGGGAGACAGCTGTCCTGGCCTCCTCCGGACACTGAGGCAGCACTTGTGCCACCGTATCCCACAGAGAGTGGAAATAACGGCCCAAGATGCATGCAGTGTTCACGGACCGCAGGGCAGAATTGGTGGAAGAGAAAATCTTTTTTCCAAACTGATCCAGTTTCTTGGATTCCCTATGCGGTGGTGTGGAAGGGAAGGCGGTCGGGGAAGCAGAGGCTTGGACAACCAAGCTCTCGGGGTGGGGTGTTGGGAGAGGAAAATGGGGTCACCCGGAGGCGGGCGATTGAGTCAGGCCACGTTGCTTTCCACAAGAGCCCCTGTGGTGGGCCTGGACCAGGTGCCCAACAGAACATCAGAAAGTGCTTTGTTGAAAGGAAGCAGCGGCTCCGCAGAAGTAGCTGCTGGCTGAAGCACTTCTGTCAGGAGGTTAGTCCTGCCGGCCACAGTAGGGAGCACGAGGTGTAGATCCTCGGACGCCCTACCCAACACGTCACCATACCATACTAGTGCCCTACTCCGTAGCCACGGTAGGAGGAGACAGCATGCCAAGGTCTGGTGAGGTATCCAGACCACTGGCTTACCCCAACTCCACTGTCCAGTCATGGTCATACTCGCAATCAGCTGCGAGAGGGTCCTCAGACCCCTCCCAGTCCCCCCCCTTCCTCCTCAGGCCGTTCCATAGGCCTAAAATAAGGAGCAGGGACATGGGGATAGAAATCCCAGAGCAACATCGAGTACGGCATCGACCGATGCCAGCACAATGCCGGTGGGGTCGACGTCGGTGAAGGTGTTATGAGGTCAACCGGTGTAGACCGAGATCCAGGCCTGGATCCATGGAGGTCCTGTGGCGCTAAGGCCGGAGCCGGCAGCGACACCGGGGCATGAGCCACCAATGATGGAACGCAAGGACCCCCAGTCAGGACCGCGGGCCCGAAGGCGCACCAGCAGGACCCAACAGCCCAAAGAGGCGAGTCATGGCCAACGGTAACTCCTCTATCTGGGCCGGAGTCGCCGACCAGGAAAGGTAGGAAGTCCGGCGGCGACACCACTGGCTCCGCGGGAGTCGCGGGGGAGGCACCAAGTGCACCCTCAGTCGTGTCAAGCGACCGGCGAGGGGAAGTCAGAGAATGATGACGTGTCTTTGACTTTTGTGCTTCGCCTTACCTGACCCCGAGTGCGAAGACTTGGATCCCGAGGATCGATGATGATGACTCCGTGCACAGTCCCTCGACCTCCCACGGGAACACGAACGGCACAGAGCCGACTGCCGGGCCTCCAACAGCTTTTGGGACCGCTCCTGCAAAGACTTCGGCACTATGGCCCGGTAGTCATGGCACGACTCAGGGTTTTGGTCGTGCCCAAGGCAGAAAAGACACACTCAGTGCGGGTCCGTCACCGACATCATGCGATGACAGCCCTCGCAGGACTAAAAACTGGGCATCCTAACTGCACCAGGAGTCGTAAACACAATGAAAAAAGAGATACAAAGCCTGAAAAAGTCAGACAGAAAAATGACTGGGGGTAGGTGCTCTTTCCAGATCTGTGCTTGGTGGCACAGAAAAAGAAAGAACTGACGTCAGCGTGCGTGGGCGGTGTCCAAGTAGCGCCCGCGAAGTCATCTTGGCGACCACGACGGAAGTGGAGCCACACGACGCCACGTACCGACGTGCAGGGGTACTGCTGATGAAAACTTTCCGGATCTAGTCTGACGCCTGGGGGTAATTCTACGGTAAGGAATTTATCACTATGTGTTTCTTTCAGACATGGAGACCTTGAGATCACAGGTCTGCTGCTACTGGGGTAAGCGGTACAAAAGGGGGGTGGTGAAGGACGGAGCATCTGAATCAATCAAACACTCACACCCAGTCAAAAGATCTGGGTTTAATCCATCACCGTTCTTTAGCCCACTCTGCCACCCCAGTTCAGACATGGCTATATGCAAATCAGTCTGACCCTGTGCCTGGGTGGGCTGGGTATGTAAGACGTGAGTCCCAGGCTATCCAGGCTGAAGAAGGCTGATAGCCAGAAAACGGTCCTTGGATGCTTGATTCCGGTCTAGGAAAGACATGGCTTGGTAGTTCGGGCTGGACTGTTCCCATGAGGCAGAGGGTCAAGGCTGATTTGCATATAGCCATTGTCTGACCTAGGGTGGTGTGGAGTGCAAAAAAACGATGGATTTAGGCCCAGATCTTTGTACTGGGGTGAATGTAAGACATTGTTCTGCATTCTGTCCATCAACTGTGTTTTTTGCAATTTTCACCCTGAGTGGGCTGGGTATGCTCAGGCGTGAGTCCCAGGCTCTCCACATCACTGGAGTCAAGCTATCCAGGCTGAAGAAGGCTGATAGCCAGAAACCGGTCCTTGGATGCTTGATTCCGGTCTAGGAAAGACATGGCTTGGTTGTTCGGGCTGGACTCTTCCCATGAGGCACAGGGTCAAGGCTGATTTGCATATAGCCATTGTCTGACCTAGGGTGGTGTGGAGTGCAAAAAAACGTTGGATTTAGGCTCAGATCTTTGTACTGGGGTGAATGTAAGACATTGTTCTGCATTCTGTCCATCAACTGTGTTTTTTGCTACTGGGGTAAGGCACTTGTTAAAGATTCTTGGTGCAGATTTGAGGCCAAACAGAAGTACTTTGTATTAGTAGTGGGTACCAGCTACTATGAGTCTTAAGAATTCCTGATGTTTCTGATGGCTCTGCGGAAGCGTGGGATTTTGGCAATGCGAGGTTGGAAGATAGGAGGTTCCTTTTGGGTACGTGGAAGTTGATTCTGTCGTTGAGGTATTTGGGACCAGTGTTGTGCAGGCATTTGTAGGCATGGGTGAGGATCTTGAAGGTGACTCTTCTCCACGGGGAGCTAGTGGAGAGTTCGAAGATGTGTTTGTGCCGGGGGATGCCAAGGACGAGTCGGGCGGTGGTATGCCGTATCGTCTGGAGTTTTCGGAGTAAGGACTGGTTCATGCAGGTGTACAGTGCGTTTCCATAGTCCAGTCTGCTGGTAATGAGTGCATGGGTGACTGTCTTCCTTGACTCCGGGGGGATCCATTTGTAGGTCTTGCGGAGGGTGTTGAAGCAGCTGGAGGTGACGGCGTTGATCTGTCGGTTCAAGGTGAGGGATGAGTCGAGTACGATGCTGAGGTTTTTGTTGTGGTCCAAGGGGGTCGGTGGGCTTCCGAGGGCTGTCGGCCACCAGGTGATGTCCCATGCTGAAAGGGTGGTTCCAAATACTAGGACTTCTGTCTTGTTGGCGTTGAGCTTGAGGCAGCTGTTGGTCATCCAGATGGCGACCTCCTGCATTCCTTTCCGGAAGTTGAGTCAGGTGGCGGCGGGGTCTTTGGTGAGGGAGAGGATGAGCTGGGTGTCCTCAGCGTAGGAGACTATTCTGAGGCGGTGTTGTCAGTCAATGGCGTGAGAGAAGGGCCATGTAGACATTGAAGTGGGTCGGGCTCAGCGATGATCCCTGTGGAACACCGCAGGTGCTTTCTGTGGGATCGGAGAGGAAAAGCGGCAGTATAATTCTTTGGCTTCTTCCGGTGAGGAATGATCGAATCCAGTCTAGGGCTGTTCCTTGTATGCCGGTGTCGTGTATTTTGGCGACGAGTGTGCGGTGGGAGACGGTGTCGAAGGCCGCTGATAGGTTGAGTAGGATGAGGGCTGTGGAGTGGCCTTGGTCCAGGAGGGTGCTGATGTAATTTGTGGCAGCGAGTAGGGCGGTCTTGGTGCTGTGGCTGTTTCGGAATCTGGATTGGGACAGGTAGAGGATGGCATTGTCTTTGATGAATCGTGTCAGTTCCTTGTTGATTGTTTTCTCTGCCACTTTGGCCCCGAAGGGGAGGAGCGAGATGGGCCGGTAGTTCTTGAGGTCGCTGAGATCCGCTGTCGGATTCTTGAGCAGGGACCTGACTTCTGCACGTTTCCAGTCATATGGGAAGGTGCCTGTTTCGAGGTTGGTGTTGATGGTGCGTTGTAGTTTGGGTGCGATGGCGGCTCTGTGGTAGATGTGTGGGGGGCAGGGGTTGGGAGGAGGCCCCTGATTGGATGCCTTTCATGGTTGAGGTGGTGTCTTCAACTGTGATCGCCATCCAGGTGGAGATGGTGGGCTGGCCAGTGCGTCTGGGAGGCGGGCGTCAGGTGGAAAGTCGAAGTTGTTGTAGATGTTTTTGATCTTGAGGTGGAAGTATGCCCCAAGTTTGTCGCAGAGGTCTTAGGACGGGGTGATGTCTATGGCATTCGGTTGATGAATTCCTGGATGACAGTGAAGAGTTCCTTGGAGTTGGTGAGGATTTTGGTGTGGATGAAGGTCCTCTTGGTGGTTGTGATTTGGTTGTGATAGTCAGTCATGGCATCCTTGTAGGTGACGTGGTTTTCGGGTGTCTTGGTGTTTCTCCAGTTCTTCTTTAGGTGTCTGCAGGTGCGTCTTGGAGGTCAGTGGTGAACCAGGCGGCTTTCCTGGGGCGCTGTTTGTCAGGGTTGCGATGCGAGGTGAGTTTGTCTGCGCATTTGGAGATCCAGGTGTGGAGTTATCTGGCTGCAATGTTGGCGTTGGATGTCAAAGTGTGGTTGTTTCGGGTGAGGGCAGAGTTGAGTTGGTCGTCAGTGACCTTGCTCCAGTTCCTTCGTGGAGGGCACAGGGCTGGTTTGGGTGCCCTGGGTTTGTCAACTGTGTAATGTACGCAGTAGTGATTGGTCCCTGTGGGTTGCGTTGTGTGGCTGAAGTGAACGCTGTTACCTGCTGCGAAGATGGGGTCAAGGGTGGGTCCTGCCCTGTGTGGTTGGTGTGGAGACGAGTTGTTTGAGTCCGATGTTGGTGAGGTTGTCACGAAAGGTGGTGGGGTTGGGGTCGCCTGCGTTGTAGAGGTGGAAGTTCAGGTCTCCGCTGAGTATGTAGTTCATTGTGGCGATGGCGTGGGGTGCAATGAGGTTGGTGATGGTGGAGGAGAAGGGAGCCAAGAGGTCTGTAGACGAGGGTTCCCCGGAGCGTGGAGTTGGGGCTGGTCTAGATCTGGAAGCGCAGGTGTTCGGCGGAGGGGAAGGTTTTGCTGTAGGTGGTAAGCAAGAGGGTGTTCTTGTTGGCATGGTGCGGCTCATTTCTTGCTGGTTGGGGCGGTCCTTCCTCTGGACCTTGTATCAATCTGGGATGGCGGTGTTTATGTCGGGGGCAGAGGAGGTGTTGGTCCAGGTTTCTATGAAGAAGGCGAAGTCGGGCGAGAGGGAGTTGCGCAGATCTCCACGGCGTGTTTGTGTACGGAGTGCACGTTGAGGAGGATGCATCTTAGAGTGTCGCCGGTGTTGGTTTCTGCGGTGTTGGAGGTCGGGGTGGTGGTGAAAGTCTGGCGGCAGGGGGGCAGGAGAACTGTCTGTGGGTCCTGTTAGGTGTGGCCTGTGGGCAGTTGCTGATTCTTCCGGGGTTGAGTGTGTGGAGGGCAGCTGTGTTGTATTGGTGGGTGGGACGAGATGCAAGGTCCCTGGTGCTGGTTGCAATCTAGTCTGGATGGGCGCAGACGGGCTGGTTTCCGGCGCGCCAGCGGCGCACCACCTGCGCGCAACCGCACATCAGCCACCATTTATGAGGGTAGGGGAGAGACAAGCAGCTGGGAGGCAGGAAAACAGGTGTGGACAGGGGGGAAGGGGCCACAGGGGCAGCAGCGGCGGGAAGGAGGGGAAAAGCAGAGTGGGCAAGAAGTCAGCGAAACAGAAAATGAACAGAGCAAAAATAGAAAACAAATGAAGCCTTATAATACTATACAACCATAGAACAATACAGTAACAAGAATTAGGAACAGCTGACCCGAGGCGAGCAGTCCAGCAGAGGCAGGAAGGGGCACGCACAGAGGAACCAGCAGGCAGCGGCCTCTTACACCTCACAGGAGGGGCTAGAGGCTCAATGGCGGACCCGGAGGAGCGAAGCTGCCGGGGGCAGAGTAAACCTGAGATCGAGGGTCGTAGGTCTTATTCGCTCTTCCCCGCAGCGGCTGTCTTTTAGAAGGGCGGGGGAGGGAAGAGCAGCTGAGAGGCGTGAAAACGGGCGTGCACAGGGGTGGGGCTGCAGGGTCGAGAAGGAGGGGAAAAGCGGAGCAGGCAAGAATTCAGGGAAACTGAAAATAAACAGAGGAAAAAAGAAAACAAATCAAGCAGAACAATACTATTCCTCCATAGAAAAATACAGTAACAGTACAGAGATTTAGGAACAGCTGACCCGAGGCGAGTAGTCCGGCAGAGGCAGGAAGGGGCAAGCATGGAGGAGTCAGCAGGAAGCGGCATCGAAAACCTCACAGGAGGGGCTGGAGGCTCAACGGCGGAGGATCAGAGCTGCTGGGGGCAGAGTAACCCTGAGACAGAGGGCACTCTTTACGTGGATCCTCCACATGAACTGTTTTCTTGCCACAGGTTTTACATGGGCGGAATAGGCCCCTCTAATCAGAGATGGTGTCAGGATTGTAAAAATACCAGAAGTTGATAAAAAAAACTGAGTAGCACTCAGGGAGACTTTCTTCCAAGCGACGTGCAGTGATAATTCGAGAGCAACTGTCTCTGCTGGGAGTGTTCTAGAGGGTGCTGACAGCTGATTGGCTGTGTTTCAACATTAGGTCCTTTTTTATTGTAAAAGGAACATAGATATGCTATCAATAACATGGCATAGACCCATTATAGCCTTTGATATTTGTTAAACACTGCTTGACTATTTTATAGTGGGACGGCGAATGATTAAAGTTTGTGAATCTATGAAAGATACCCCAACACTGGATTACAGGTAAGTACAAACTAGCACGCGCTAATTCACACTACAACCTTGATCTATTTATTCTCACAGTAATCTGGTTTAATGATATATCCCACAAAATTAACGGATCTGCTGCTTCCTCCAAATTACTACAGCATCAGGAATGACCTTGTAGGGAGGATTAGGCCGAGGCATCAAAGTCATCCTTGGAGATTTTCTAAAATGCAGAGAAATATCGAATTGCTTATTTTCCTGCTTCCAGTGCCTGACTCTGGAACTAGATACCCCTCCCAGATTAAGAGCCATTTATTACCCTTTGGGTAATAAATGCTGCCTATATTGAATAAGTTGATCTTGTAAATAACCATTCAATGCACAGTGACAACGTGATTATACTGAGCAACTTTCACCTTCATTGCAGTATCACTGGTGAGTCCGCAATCAATCACTTTGCCTTCTTTCTTTCAGGAAATTATCTGAACCAACTAAGATCTCACACACTTAAGGGGCCACACTTAATTTCCAAAGAAGACCTGCTTTGATTGGATGAACCCACACTGGTCTGACCATCATCTCAAAACATTCACTGTGCGGATTTCAAATTCTGTCACCCTGGGTCAACCGTAGAAGGTAATAACTTCGTAGAGCGCCACCAAAAATGTGTACGTTAACTATCTTTTTAATACTGCAAAGAGAGCACTTCATCAATATTCCCCAACAAAGACATCAATGACTCTACTACTCAATGTTTTGACTTTCTTTCAGGTGTCCTTGTTGAGCTTGTGCTCCAGAGAAAAAAGAAAAGCCCTAAAACACTCAGTATTTTGTTTAACAAGGCTCTGTATGAGAAAAGAAGAGGTCTAAGAATATATTAAAAATGGAGACCAACTCCAACACCCATTAACTGAAGTACAAGATCAAGTTGCAAAAGAAACATTTTCTGGGCGATATAGAATTACTTCAGAGCTCACATCAACTCAGCCATAAACCAACCTAAACAACTCTTTGAATTGGTCAAAACAGCTAACAGCCTCTTAGCTGCGGTTCAGGGGAACAGCCAGGTCTTGAGGTCCTTCCTGAATTGAGGCAAAGCCGGTGATTGCCTGAGATGAGGAGGCAGGGATTTCAGGTCTTCGCAGCGAGGTAGGCAAAGGATCGTTGTAGGAAAGTAGGATCTGCTTTTATGGTTACCCCCACTTTTTGCCTGGGGCTATGGTTTTTCCGACTAGTCTGAATTGGATCCAGTCTCTGTGCTTTCTCCCCTAAATTGCCTATGGTAAGTACTTAGGGACACCCCAGATTGGCAACTACTGTACCCTTATAAGTCCCTAGGATATGGTACCAATGTACTCAGGGCATAGGAACATCTTGAGGCTTCCATGGGCTGAAGCATGTGCTATGCCACCCAAGGGAGACCACTCAAACTGTGACTACAGCCTGCCATTGCTGCCTGTGTAAGTTGGTGCTTAGGACAGATATAAGTTTGCTCATTTCTGAGGTCACTACATTTAAAACCTATAAGTCACCCATAAGGCAGAACTTTGAATCCTGAAGGTATGGTGCTTGGTTCTAAGTGTGAGGGTGTCTCTGCATGAGCAGGACATCCCTACAACCTTCGGAGTCCATTCTCCCAGGTTGTAACTGCATCAGCCATTACAATATATAGTGTGGCCATGCGTCATTACGTGATGCCCACCGCTAAACTGGCTGGAACAAGCCCTGTCGTGTTCGGTATCAAACATGTTGGAATCATACCCACACACCATAAACTGTGTGAGAGGTATGATTCCATGCACTGTAAAGCTCCTTCAGGAGTCCCTCAGTGCTACCGATGCCAGTCTTCCAGAATCAAATAGCAAGCTAGGGCTGCTGCCGACCAGAGACATGTTTATACCCTCCTGCTGCTGAGCCAAGCTGGAGCAGACAGGTTTAGTGTATTGGGGCAGGGTGGGGGCACTTGTCAGCGCTACTGAGACTGCTTGAAAGACACATTTGGTGCCCTCCTTGTATACTCCAGTTCCAACCAGTTCAGGGCGCCATCCGCTCCCGCTCTGGTGCGAAACTGGACAAAGGACATGGGGGTATTCTCTCCACTGTGTCCCAACCCTTTCCTTAGGGTATGGTATTGAAGTGCTTACCTGTGGGTGGGTCCCAATATTTGTTGTAGGACAAGATTCAGATCAGACACCACTTCATCTTCAACCGTCTGGGCACTCTGGACTCGACTGGACACCGAGAGATTAACTGGGAAGACTTCTGCTGCTCCTGGTCTCATCGTCCTACAAGTCTGTCCCAACGCTCGTGCCTGTGCTTCATATAGGATCCTTCCAAGGCCTGTGGACTTCCAAGACACCTGAAGGAACGTTCCTCTGAAGTGAGGGAGTCACTTCCTTGCATCTTCATATACCGCAACAAAGTTGACAAGTCTGCTGCTTTTGGGCTTCCACGCACTCCGAAAGGCTCAGCAACACAGGTGGTGGTTCTACAACTCCCTCGAGGCCTGCACTGTCTTCTCACCGAGTTTGAACCCAGTATCCCTCGTTGGAAGTGCAGGAAACCAAACTCCTGTGCACAGCATCAACTTGCCGTTGCCAAGGCTTGATGGTTACCTTCACCAGAGATCTTCGGGTTCCAAGAAGCTCAAGCCTTAAGCATCTCCTACTACCAAGATCTTCGTTCTCACTGCATCTCTTGCACCATGGGCTTGCATTTTTGGTGAGCAGCTCAAGCATGGGCGTCCGCAGACATTTTTCCAAGGGGGTGGGGGGCAAAATGTTAACGTTATCACCATCCTCTGACATGATGTGTGCCAGGTGGGGCACAAGAAACACTGGGGCGCATAACTGGGATAGACTCAATTAAATGCCAGGAATCCAGGACATGTGACTGACCCTGCCACAGGCCAACAAACACCGCCTGTAGGGAAAACGCTAAACTTTCTGACAAGATGCTTTATCTCTGTCTGCTAGGTGTGCAGACTTCCGGGTCCTCGATCCAACACCAATCAAGGCTGTCTTCAGCACGATTCGATTTTTATCAGAATACTTTAAAACAGCCTATGGTTAAAGCACCAGATTAAATGTACTGTATGCACAGTATATGTTAGGGATTATTTGTAGAACACATATTTACCAATAATGGCTTCTTGGTGCTAGAATTCATGATAACTTTTATCCAAAGCTAAAGCACAAAGTCAAAGTTAGTAATAAATAATGCAGCAATCACACACGCTAGTGATTTGCCAATGGGTGCTCCCTTTACTAGAATTCCACGGGCATTGCTAAGTTTTACACACATTCAATTAATTTATACAAAATAAAATGTATAGGTCCAAATGTTAGCTATATTTTTTAAAAGAAACTTAGAGTCCCTCTATGTGTAGTCAATGTCAAACTGACAACGAGAGCACGTTTAGGGATACAATAATGCGTAATAACAATTAGAGAGAGAGGGCAAGGGACATTCTCAGTACCCCAGATTCGACTTGAATCAAACAACAAAAGAGTGTCATGCGCAAAAAGATCTGTGTTTAAGCACTAAGGCAGAGACAGAAAAATTCGGTTCCACGAGGTCCGGTTACTGGAGAAGCTAGGTGCCGAGCGGGTGCTAGGCGTTGCGGGCGGTGTGTCATTGTCGCCTCCACCCCCTTCCGAGACCTATGGGGCGTGGATCTTTTAACCTGCAAACTATACAGGTTCCTCACATCAGAGGTAAATCCCACAACTTGTTGGTTGTTTTCTTGTACTTAATTTTTACACTAGAATTTTAACTTTCACGTCCTCAGGTTAGGGTGGGCCTTAGCGCGTCCATACCGCCGAGGTACACTTACAAATGGTCCTGAAGAATGGTCAGTAAATTACACACAAACAGGCAGAAACATGTCGACCCCACTATAAGTGGAAACATCCATAACAATTTTTGGTAGATTTCCAGCACATATCTTTTAACCATGTCTGACTGACAAGTGAATAAAATTTTTGTTTGGTACAGTTTTAGACATTTTTAAAATCACAATTCTTTTTTCACATCACTGTCACGAAAAACCAGCTCCGCAGTATTCTGGCGTTGTAGCACACCAGGGAGGCATTCGGCTTCTCCTGGTGGGCCCGATGATGAAGCATGTCACCAACCATCCATAAAAAACCTGCCCCTCTCTGGAATCCTTCAGAAAGGAAGTAAAAACCTGGCTATTCTCTGCATAACTCTAGACACCGTTCTTGAGAGATGAGGATCTGTCATAGCGCCAAGACGCCCATGGGCATTCGCGCGCTTTACAAGTTGACAAATCAAATCAAATATGAGTGAGGGCTTCCAAAAAAATCCCTAAAGATTTCCAGTGTGTTCATATAAGGGAATTTTTCTGTCTCCGTCTTAGTGCTTAAACACAGATCTTTTTGCGCATGCCACTCTTTTGTTGTTTGATACAACGGGATACAATAATGGCCAGCTCTCTTATGCGGTAGCCTGACACCGTAAATGTGTGGCAAATGTGTGGCACATGCGGCGCCCGCAGCAGCGGCACATCACAGGTCCAGGGAGTCTTACACAGTGGTCGAAGTGGGGGAAAAAAAGTAGGGGAACAGTGGGCGGAGAATCAGAGGGCGGGAATAACCCAAGGATTGGATCTGTGGGTGGAACCAGAGTTGTGGCCAGAATGTGCAGACATCTCAATGTTTAGTATTTGCTTGACATTTCACTGCCCAGTTTAATCAACCAATGAATACACATATTATTTAAGGTCATAATGAGTTATTGACATTAAAATATATTCACAAAGTGGGATATGCTTCTAATCACAGAATGTACCAAATACGATAAAATGTGGAAACAAAAGCCATTTGTCTCCGAGCCATGGAGTTTCTGTCATCAGCCCTTTTCACTTTTTCCACAACAGCAGTTCAAACATGAATGGCAAAATATCCTAGTTTGCAAATGTTTTCTCTAAAATTATGGCTCTGCCATATTTGCCTCATATTGCAAGTTCTGCTGCATGATCTGACCATTTAAACTAATAAATTGTTTGTTGCTCAAACATATTAAAAGTTAATATAAAATGCGACTTGTGTAGCCTGCGGAGTGGATGGCCTATTGCAAGGTTGACTGGTCACCTTTCTCACTTCTGCGTTTGTATGTTACACTGGTACTAATAAGGTAAAATCTTTCCAGAGACTGTTAGCATGTGTACACACGCCAAAATAATAAAATATCTGAAAATATACTGCATTACGCTGCAGCCTTTTTTTAATGCATAATTTAGTCAACACTACGGCATAATGTTGTCATCCTTTGCTGCATAATTAATTCCAGTGGCCCCAAAGCAGGTAGCACATGTTGAAAGTGCTTGTGAATGAAGCAGGGAGACTGTGAAGTTTGCAAACTTAGTTTGGTGTGCGTGCACATCCTGCATTGCCAATCCCTGGTGAGTTGCAGATACTACTGCAGAAACAAGGCCAATGGAGGTACCTATGGGTGAGGCAGACAGGCCTCAAGGGCAAGGCCAGACATAGCACTGGTGGTGTCCTGTGCATTATTGTTGGTTAGTGCCACCCAATGACCACCTCTGCCATGGATTCCCTCACTGCCACCCTTTAACTGTGCCCCCCAAGTCTCCATAACCACTCTCTCTCAGATGAATTTAATTTGATTTACAGCGCCACTTATACCATTGTAGGGTGTCAGAGCACTTTACATCACACACATTACACATAGACAACCAATATGCGTGTAAATTACTGTATAGAAAATGTTACATAAGACTAAGGACTACAAGGTGTAGGAGTCACATGACAACCATACTAGTAGCCCGTGTAGTTTTATAGTGATTGGTCTGGAGAAACGCAATACCCGGAATTTAAAACGTAATACCATCGTTGGGGTTCTCTTTAATAATCAGAATGGATTTCTGTCCACATCCTCTCCCCCACTGAACACCGTACTGCCCCACTGAGAAAAACTTCCACTGTCCTGTACCTCGGCCCTGTGGGTCCTCTTGAGGCTCTTCCTTGACTCCAGTGAGCTCCCCTGATTGCTCGGGCCTAGTTCGACTCTCCTGTTTGTGGTGAGTCACTTGGACCTTGCTGGTCGCGACATTGCACCTTTTTTGCTTGCCACGTTGTTTGCTGCTGTCAAGGCGTGTTGGTGCTCCAAAAGGACACTGACCCTCAGCTCTCGACATCAGACGTGGGACAGCTAGAGATATGCTCCTGCTCTTTCTCAGCATCGCCTGGTCCACAAAGCTGCAGCTCCAAGGTCATTGTCAACTCTCCTACATCCCCGAAACATCGGTGGGCATTCATCTTCTGGGCCTCCCGGTCACTCCACCTTTGGGTTTGACCGGACACTTTCACCTTCTTCTCCAGCGGCATCTTCTTGAAGTCCTGCATTGTGTAGGACAGTAGTTTCTGACGCCACTTCGTACCTATGCACTAGGCATCCCTGGTGTAGGTATCCTGGTTCCTAGGGTATCCACGGGTGGGGTGGCTCTTCAACCTTCTGTCTTCTACGGGGGTTCCTCAGGTTGCCCTGGGAAGGGTCCTTTATTAAAATTGCAACTGTGACTTACCCATTGACTTGAATTGAGCACACAGTTGTGTTCCCACTCTGCACACAGCCTCAATGGGGTCCCAGATACTTTCCTCAGGTTGTTCTAGGGTCGCCATCACTTCTACATCGTCTGGGTACAGTCTTGACTCGAGACGGGATTCTCATCCCTCTATTTTAGTATATGATTTGGTCCCCCCCTGGCGACCACTGTGTATTTGCGCTACTTACCTGTTTTCTATGCAAAGTGTTGTGTATGGTGTTATATCTCAAGTTCAGAGATATGGTTATGTGTTAGTGAGTATCTTATAATAAATATATATTTTTATAAATATTTTGTGTGGTTCTTTTTCACTTAACCTATACCAATAAGATTAAGCCTGAATGCTGCTCTCCACAGCTACCACTTAGAGAACTTCCTAGGGTTGTCTAAAACTACTAAAATCACCTTAAGGGTTGTTTGGATTAGTGCACGGTGCTATATTTAAATAAGTGAGTACCATATACTAAGCCAGCCCCCTACAATCGTCCTCCATCATCCAAGACACCATTTCTCTGTCTGTCTGGGGGAGATTTCTCTAACTCCTCTCCATGTTTCACCATGAAGGTCTGAGTCTCCCAAAACGGAACCCAGGGCCCTCCATCTATTGTACCATCCACGAGTAAACATACACACCCAGTGCATGTATACAGCATATACACACTGCACAGTACTGTATCCCCAATGTAGTGTACTACTCATAGGTACACATACACCTAGCACATGCATTTACCATACACGGACGGCACAACACTACATCCTTCATGTATTGTACTACTCTTAGGCACATATGCATCCAGTGCATGCACTTAATATGCAGGCATTGTATCATCCCCTTCCCTGGTACACATACACCTACCCAGCTCAGATAAACCTCTCCTGTGACACCAAGAAGAAGTAGGCCAAGGGTGAATTAAGCATACAGCAGCATAACTTTAAAAATGAGTGAGCCTGGAGGCATCACTCCAGTAACACAGGTTAAAAAGGACCTGTTCGCTACTTCTGATTACTACACAGTATGCTGACACCACCACCATATTTATGGTGGTTAACTCCTGGTGAAGGCAGTAGCCTTCCACTATCATGAGGGAAGCACTTAAAGCACCCCTCCCAGTCCAAAACAAATGGAATCTGGGAGACAGGCCAGTGTCATGGCGTAGATATATGAACCATGTTTGCTAAAATCAGAATTAGACATACAGACATCAGTACAGTTGGGAGCTCAGGGCAAGGGCTCACAGCCATTACCATGCAGAGAACTTTCCCGTCCCTACAGATGCTTGGCATATCAATTTACCCATCACATCAACCCGCTCAAAGAGTATAATTTGGGATTCAAACAAGGCTGCCGCATCGAATGAGCACTGCTCTAGATAGTTGATGAGTGTGCATCCAAGACGCAACCAACTCCTGCAACCGGATTCTTTGACAGCCTTTGATATAGTAAATCAGAGCATTCTTCTCAACACACACAAACAAAGAATAAGCATTGATTGTGTGGTCCTTTAGTGACTTTAGTCATATCTCAAGGTAAGGTTGCAGAGAGTAAAAATGTATGATTGTTTATCAACGCTGTGGAGCTTAAATAAAGTAGTCTTCCAAAGACCTATCCTACACCTGACCTTATTCAACCTTTATATCAAACCCATTTGAGTAACACCAAGAAATTCAGAAATTTGCTGTCATCAGTATGCCGATGACAGCCCACTCTACTTACTGTACTTTAAGATTTCCTCTCCAAATGACTTTGCACTTGGCCAATACGCTAAACAAAGTACAAGTATACATCTCTCATTTCCAAAAATTAAAACAGTCTAAAGTTAAGTCCTCCTTATCGCCTCATCAAAGTCACCACTTTTGAATCAGTCCTGGATGGACACAATGAACATCCTCAACAGTAAACCCACAAACGTTGACTATGCCAAATACCTAATAGTTATCCCTGATAAAAAAAAGGCTCAACTTACAATTACAAAACAAATCCATAGCCAGAAATATGTGCTTTCAAATACCTCTCCTTTGGATATTCCTAATACAGCCAAGAACAGGATCTCAGAACTCTTTCATTCACTGGGCCATGTAGAATAGACCACTGCATCTCTCTTGACCGGCCTTTCCCAAGCACCAACTCACCCATCTCTATTCAGTTCTACATTCTCTTTCAAATACATTTTAAGTAACCACACATCACACGTTATCATCTCTCTGGGTTACACTCCACCATGAGAGATGTGTGGAGACATACTTCAATTTGTTAGACCCAGTTTTGTTTCTTGGAATACTTTACCACCTTTATTCACTAGAACTAGTCTTATACCTGGCACCTCATCCTATTACTGTTACTCAATTCTTATGACTGCTGACATTGGTAATTTACAACTCATACCTCAGAATAAGGACTTTGACTTTTTCCAATGTATCTTCACCCTTGGATAATGCACTCTTGCTCCTTATGCATTGTTAACAACATCTTGGATTATGTAATCCTATCCCTCATATAATGATCCACTTCTGTTGTAAAGTGCTTTAGCACCTTTGGGCAATGTCCACACTTCAAATGCATAAATAAATACATCATGATCCTATGCACCTTGTCATTGAGGAGGTCCTGGAGCGGACACTACATCAGCCATTTTCAAAAGTAAAGTAATTTAATTAAACAGGGAATGTTTTCAAAGATAAAAGGATTTTAATCAAATTGGTCTCAGTAATAAAAATAATTTTTTCATTGTAAATAACCACCACACTTCCTGAACCCCCTCCAGCCTCGATGGCAGGATGGAGTTCATTCACTTGTTGTTACCACTTTGCCTTGCTCAAGGATGATTTGGGATACAATTTGTTTCCCAGATAACCAATGCTCACAAACATAAGACGTTAAATAAAAAGATGGGCATTGGGATTTTCCTGTGCTGTAACCTTGCCTTGGAAGGTGGTGGGAAGCATTATTGTCTGTAAGCCCCCATCTTTTCCATCGGAGGTGCAGACCACTCGGGTACTCTGAAGCAAGAACCTAGGGCTTCTATATCAAGGTGGGAAGGGGAAATTTGCTTTGAAACACTACAGTAGAGCAACAAAACCTCCGCTATGGCGTTGGTGACTACTATCATAAGACGATGGTGACATGTTCCAAGTATGGCGCACTAGGGTCAACTATTCTTGAGCACACTATTAGTCCGATTCTCCTGGAAAGTTAGTTGGCTTATTGTTTCCCTCTTCTTCCTGGCAAGATCCACCTGGCATTATGGAAAAGGGAAAGGCTTTTCCTGCAGGTCCGATTCCCGGTTACGTCCCCTTACTTCTGGGGACCTGGATATCAGGCAAACACAAGCCCTGATGCACAAGTTACTACTTGTGTAATGATATATCTGTAAGATACATTAGTTAGTGTTAGATTCCTTACCTTAGAATTTTCCAAGGCATCAGATTGGATCCGGAAATTTTTGCGTAGCAGTACCCTTGCGCGTCAGTAGGCGCCATCTGCGGCTCCGCGTCCGTCGTCGGCGCTGTGATGACGTCGTCGGAGGGCCCTGAAAGGGGATGACCTTAACCCTAGATATCGGCTCACAGAATGGGGCGGATGGGTGGGTCGGTAAGGAATCTATCACTAACTAATGTCTCTTACAGATTGCAAATGCTACTTACCAGTATGCATCTGTTCTTGGCATGTAGGGCTGCTGACATTCATATCTGCGCATAGATCGCCGCCTAGTGTTGGGTCCGGATGATTGCACATTGTTGTCCTGGAAGAGTCTTCGAAGTATCACGAGATAGGTGGCTCCTCCCCTGGACTACAGTGCGCATGGGCATCGCCTCCATCCCCAGATTGTTTTTAGCCATTGGCAGAGATGGAGTGAAGTATGTGAGTGATGACCATGCTATGAGCATATATATATATATGAATACTGCAGCTGCTACAGGCGCCGGGGAGGAGGGTGGGCGATATGAATGTCAGCAGCCCTACATGCCAAGAACAGATGCATACTGGTAAGTAGCATTTGCAGTTCGAGGCATGTGGGCTGCTGAATTCATATCTGTGCATAGAATACATAGCAGTCCTCCCATTATTGGCGGCCGCCCGTGCCAGCTGCAGCAGTCTGAAAAAGTGTTTTGAGAACAGCCTGACCAACAGCTGCCTGCTGTTTGGAGTGCACGTCTACACAGTAATGTTTAGTAAAAGTATGTGTGGTAGACCATGTGGCTGCTCTACAAATATCTTCTAAGGGAATGTTACCTAGGAAAGCCATAGAGGCCCCCAACTTTCTGGTGGAGTGGGCTCTTGGTGGAATTGTGAGAGTGCGTTTAGCCTTAGCGTAACAGATCTGAATGCATTTCACGATCCACCTAGCGATACCAGCTTTGGAGATAGCGTTTCCCTTGTGGTGTGAGGCAAATGCAACGAAAAGTTGCTTGGTCTTACGAAAATCCTTTGTCCTGTCAATGTAGTACATTAAGGCTCTTTTAACGTCAAGGGTGTGGAGCATCCGCTCCGCCAGCGACTCTGGGTTCTGAAAAAACACTGGCAACTCAATTGTCTGGTTCATGTGGAATTGAGATACAACCTTGGGTAAGAATTTAGGGTTAGTGCGGAGCACCACCCTGTTAGCGTGTACTTGGAAGAAAGGTTCTTGGATGGTGAGCGCCTGCAACTCACTAACCCTCCGTAGCGATGTAATTGCTACTAAGAAAGCCACCTTCCAAGTCAGAAACTGAAGCTCACAAGAGTGCAGTGGCTCAAAGGGAGGACCCATCAGCATTGTAAGAACCACATTGAGGTTCCATTCCGGAGCTGGTGGTGTCCGTGATGGAATGACCCTTTTGAGTCCTTCCAGAAAAGCCTTGATAGCAGGGACCTTAAAAAGTGATAGGTGTTGCCTATTCTGGAGGTATGCTGCCATTGCAGACAAGTGAATGCGGATGGAAGAATACGCCAAATTGCATTGGTACAGGTGGAACAGGTAACAAATGATGTTCTAAATGGAAGCATCTAGCGGGTCAATATCGTGGTTTACACAGTAAATGACAAACCGCTTCCATTTAGCCGCATAACAAGCTCTAGTAGTGGGCTTCCTTGCCTCCCGAATGATGTCCATGCAATCGGGGGGAAGATTGAGGTAGCCAAACTCTAGGACTTCAGGAGCCAGATCGCCAGGTTGAGCTGTTGCGGATCTGGGTGCTGAATGTCGCCATGGCTCTGCGTCAGAAGGCTGGGTGTGAGATGAAGCCTTTGATGCGGTACCACGGAGAGTTCCAGAAACGTGGTGTACCATGGTTGGCGAGCCCACGTTGGAGCAACCAGGATGAGAGTCATCGAGTGCTGCCTGAGTTTGCGTGCCACCAGCGGTATCAGAGGTGCTGGGGGAAAAGCGTACGCAAATTTGCCTGACCAGTTCATCCACATCGCATTGCCCTGCGATTGCGGGTGTGGGAACCTGGCGGCGAAGCTTTGGCATTTTGCGTTCTCCCTTGTGGCGAACAGGTCTATCTCTGGATGACCCCATCTCTGAAAGTACGGCTGGAGTACTGATGGATGTATCGCCCACTCGTGCATCTGGTGGCTGTGCCTGCTGAGCAGGTCCGCCATCTGATTGTCCTTGCCTGGGAGGTGTTCTGCCATGAGGAAGATGTCCCTCTGAATGGCCCACTTCCACATGCTCTGAGCCAGATGAGACAGCTGCGGAGAGTGTGTTCCTCCCTGTTTCTGAATGTAGTACATGGCCGTCATGTTGTCCGTTCGGATCAACACGACCTTGTTGCACAGATGTACTTTGAACGCTTTTAAGGCCATAAAGATCGCCATCAGTTCCAACACATTGATGTGCATCTTCTTTTGCTGTAGAGTCCATAGTCCCTGCACTGTGTAATGGAGTACATGCGCTCCCCATCCCTGGAGAGAAGCGTCCGTTGTCAGGATAATCTGTGGCACAGGCTCCTGGAACGGTCGGCCCTTGCAAAGGTTTTGTGGATTCCACCAATGCAGAGAGTTGTATGCCCGACCGCTCACCAACACTAGGTCTGTCAGTTGCCCATGAGCCTGAGTCCACTGACGTGCTAGGCACTCCTGAAGCGGACGCATATGTAGTCTCGCGTGCGGGACGATGGAGATGCAGGAGGCCATCATGCCTATCAACTGCATGAACACCTTCGCTGGAAGCGAGTGCTGAGGTCTGAATCGTTGGATCAGCGTTTGGATACTGGCGATTCTCACTGAATTTGGCTGCGCAGTGGCTGCCAGAGTGTCTATTGTCGCGCCCAGATACTGCCGTATATGGGCGGGTTGGAGATGGGATTTTGGATAGTTCAGCGAGAATCCCAGATCGTGCAGGAGATGAATGGTGCGGGACACGTGGTCGGCGCACTGCTGTTCTGACTTTGCCTGAATGAGCCAGTCGTCCAGATAGGGATAGACGTGGACGTTCTGGCGTCGTAGATGCGCCGCCACAGTCGCCAGGCACTTTGTAAAGACTCTTGGCGCTGTGGTGACCCCGAAAGGCAGAACCCTGAACTGGTAGTGCTGGTCTTGAATCGTGAATCTGAGGTACTTCCTGTGGGAAGGATGCAGGGGGATATGAAAGTATGCATCCTTGAGATCCAGCGTAGCCAGGAAGTCCCCCTGTTGAAGCAGAGGGAGGACCTGCTGCAACGTGAGCATATGGAAGTGCTCCGATAGAATGTACCAGTTGAGGGGCCTGAGGTCCAGGATGGGCCTGAGGGATCCGTCCTTTTTGGGGATTAGAAAGTACAGAGAGTAAACTCCTGTTCCCCTTTCTGGTAGTGGAACGAGCTCTATTGCCCCTTTATGCAGCATGACTTGAACTTCCTGCTGCAACAAGTGCAAGTGCTCGCCGGACATAGGACGGTTTCTTGGAGGTATGTTTGGTGGAGTGGAAGTAAGTTCCAGACAGTAACCGTACTGGATAAGAGATTTGACCCACCTGTCCGTGGTGATGGATTTCCACGCGGGCAGGAACTGCTGGAGTCTCCCCCCGACCGGTGTTGTGTGGTCGGGGGGCAGTGACAAGGCATCACTGTTTGTTGGTGGAGGAGGACCTGGAGCTGTTGTTTCCACGTCCCCTGCCTTTGACGTTGTTGCCCCTGTAACCACCTCTACCTTTGTTGGTGTATGAGGTTTGGGTGTTGCTCTTATAGTACTGTGTGGATTGTGATGCCTGACCCCTTGAGGTGCCTCTGTTATTGGAGCGGCGAAAGGAACCACCCCGAAACTGCTGAGACTGGAGGGCCCCCATAGACTTAGCAGTGTCCGTGTCTTTCTTCATTTTTTCAAGTGTCGCATCCACCTCGGGGCCAAACAGGTGGTCAGGATTAACTGTTTGGTTCAAGATGGTTGTCTGTATATCTGGTTTGAAGCCTGATATTCTAAGCCATGCATGTCTCCTCAGCAACACGCTAGTGTTTATCGCCCTGGAGGCGGTATCAGCCACGTCCAGCGCACATTTGATGGAAGCGTTGGTGATCAGCTTCCCCTCCTGAATCAACATTTCACCTGCCTCCTTGTACTGATCAGGTAAGTGCTGCAGAAGTGTTTCTAGGGTGTCGTAATGCGCCCTATCGTAGCGTGCAAGTAGGGCCTGCGTGTTTGAAATGCGCCAAATATTAGCTGCCTGCGCAGCAATTCGTTTCCCTGAGGCTTCAAATATTTTTGACTCTTTGTCTGGGGGAGGAGCGTCACCCGTGGTCTGCGAGTTCGCCCGCTTACGTGCGTTGGATACAACCAAAGAATCCAGTGGCAAGTGTCCCTTGATGTACGTTGGATCCGAGGGCGCTGCCTTGTATTTTTTGTCAATACGAGGATTGATGACTCGCGCCCGAGTGGGCTCCCTGAAAACCTCTGGCGCGTGCTTCAGCACTCCCTTGAGCATAGGCAATGTCTTGACTGACTTTTCAGCCACTGAGAAAGTGTCAAACAGAAAATCGACATCCACAGGATCTGCATGTAGGTCGACATCATGATTAGCTGCAGCTCTCTCAATCAGAGCGTTGAAGGCTGCAGAGTCCTCTGTTGGAGAAGTCTTTGCTGCAAAAAGCTGCGGTTCATGACCCGACTGAGGGTCCTCAGGGTCGCCTCTGGCAGACCAAGGTTCATGTACCTCCTCTGGATCCGAGTATGCCGGATAATTGTACTCGTCCTCTTCATCTCCGTCACCTTCCCCAGCGTTTGAATGCGTCGGTGAAAGTTCCAAATTATGTGGAGATGCAGGCTCTATAGGGGCAGAAGTACCCGCAGAGTCCTTTTTGTTTTTGAGTGAAATACGATAATGTTCTAACACCGGCTCCGTGGTGATCTTCCGTTTGAGGAGAGAGAGATTCCCGGTGTTGGCGTCGATGATCACCTCTCGACGCTCCTCATCTGCGAGTGGCTGGAGCCGAGGCTTCGGCACTACCAATGACGCCTTGGGCGTCGACACCACCTTCAAAGGCGCCCCGGCCCCATGCTTCGGAGCGAAAGCCTTCGGCGTCGTCTTCGGCGGCAGCGTGAAGTGGATAGGCGTTTGCGCCTTTGCCGGCTTTGGTGTAGGCTTCGGCACCACATCCTTCGGTTCGGGAGCCACAGCGTCCTTCCGAATCCGCTGCAGGGACTCCACGACCTTTTTTGCTAAGGCCGGGGAGGGCTGGACCGGCTCGAGCGATTTCCCCGAGTCCGGAGTCGGGTCGGCGAAAGGCACGGTCTTCGGAGCCGACACATCACCATCCTTGGCCTTGAAGGCCGGAGTCGGCGCAGCCAGAGCTTTGGCGTCGTCCTGACGCTTCTTTGGAGCCTTCTTCGGGTCATCAACCTCGACCACCCTCGGCGCCGACGCGGCCGCGTCGGTCGTCTTCGCCTTCGGCTTCGATACCGGGGTCTTCGGGTCGGCCATCTAGGCGTGGCTCTTGACGTCGGCCATTTTGAATTTCTTAGACGTTGAGGCCTCTGGAGCCTTCTGTCCCACCAGTGCGACTTTCACTTTCGGTTTCGAAACCGTTGGTGTGGACCCCGATGGCTTCACTTTCGTTTTCTTCAACGGGAGTGGCGCATCAGAAATGTCCGTGGCCGGGCCCGGAGGCGAGGCCGTGGGACGATTAATGAGGTCTTGGGTAAGGCCCGAAGGCGATCCCTCGACCTGGGCCGTATAGTGGGGGTTGACCCCTGAGTCAGTTTGAGGATGCTCCTCCTCTGAGCTATCCTCTACGGTGGCAATGGCCCCATCGTCGTCCCCTACCTCACCGACGACTTCATCAAACTCCTCGTCTCCCGCGTCGTAGTTTTCTTCCTGCGACGCCGGGCTAGAGTCCGAAACTTGAAAGACATTGTCGTCTCCAACGTCTTCTTCGAAGACGTTGTCTGGCGGGGGCGCTGATAACTGGGCCTGGAGTCTAGCGGCCCGACGAAGCTTGAGAGTCTTCTTACACCGGAACTTTGAGCAGGCCATACACCTGGCCTCATCATGGTCCGGCGACAAACATTTGTTGCACACTGGGTGCACGTCGAGGTGTGAATACTTTGAGGTGCACACCGGGCACCTCTTAAACGGAGTTCGTTCCATGTCTGGAGCGTCGTGTAGGCCCGACCGCGCCGACAGCACGCGGAAGGGCAGCAAGAGTTCGGAGCTGAAGAACAGTCAAACCCGAACGAAAAACGATACCGACGCCAAGCCTAAAGACCTTTTGGTCTTAAGTTAGGAAAGTTAAACAACTATCGATTCCGACAGAGGGAACCGAAACACATCCGAACCCAATGGCGGAAAAAAACAATCTGGGGATGGAGGCGATGCCCATGCGCACTGTAGTCCAGGGGAGGAGCCACCTATCTCGTGATACTTCGAAGACTCTTCCAGGACAACAATGTGCAATCATCCGGACCCAACACTAGGCGGCGATCTATGCACAGATATGAATTCAGCAGCCCACATGCCTCGAACATATCGTTACACAAGTAGTAACTTGTGCATCTGAAAGAGACACGTTAGTGATAGATTCCTTACCTTAGAATAGATACCCCAGCAATATAAACCCCGGTGGTGGGTCTGCTAACCAATAATCACACCAGAAAGTCCTGGAGGACAGAACGGCCAAAGAAGCCATCCCTCCGGACTTGGCTGTCCAGGCAGTAGTGTCTTGTGAACGTGTGCAGCGAGGCCCACGTAGCTGCCTGACATATGTCCTGCAAGGGGACTCCTCGTCCCAGGGCAGTAGTAGTCGCCGTGGCCATATTGGAATGGGACCTCAGCCCAGCAGGAGGTTCCTTTTAGCCAAGGAGTAGCACGCTTTGATGCACAACACGATCCACCGAGAGAAGGTCCGTTTGTGCACCACCCGTCCCTTCTTAGCGCCCACGTAACCAACAAAGAGTTGGTCATCCACCCGGAACGGACGTATGCGATTCAAATAGAATGAAAGCGCACGTTTTGGGTCCAGACGGTGGAGCCGCTCTTCCTCCTTTGAGGGATGCGGAGGCGGAAAGAAGGTGGGCAAGGTGATGGACTGCCCGATGTGGAAGGCTGTGACTACCTTGGGAAGGAAAGAGGGTTTTGTCTGCAACACAACCTTGTCCGGATGGACAGAAAGGAAAGGAGGTTTAGAAGATGAGCCTGGAGCTCACTCACTCTCCTGGCAGAGGTGATGGCAACCAGGAAAGCAGTCTTCAGAGTAAGAAGGCGGATAGGACAGTTGTGAAGTGTCTCAAAGGGAGCGCACATCAGAAAAGTAAGAACCAGGTTCAAGTCCCACTGAGGCATCACGAAGGGAACAGGTGGAAACGTATGTGTGATGCCTTTTAGGAATCGATTAACAATAGGGGACTTGAACAAGGAAGGTTGATCAGGCAACCTTAGAAAGGCTGAAAGGGCAGAAAGGTAGCCCTTGATAGTGCCCAGAGCAGAGCCTTGCTGGGCATGAGAAAGAAGGAAGAGAAGCACCTCAGAAAGAGGGGCAGAGTGAGGATCCACAGCCTTTGCTGTGCACCATGCCACAAATCTGTTCCATCTGCAGGCGTATACCGACTTTGTGGAGGGACGCCTGGCTGCCAGAATGATGTTACAGACTTCAGGAGGCTAGTCAAATGGCCTCAACCGTCGCCGCTCAATCTCCAAGCATGGAGGTGGAGACTGGACAGGTTCAGGTGGAGGACCGTCCCCTACTGCTGCGACAGAAGGTCCTCCAGAAGAGGCAGACGAACCGGGGGATCGACTGACATACTGAGTAGCTCAGGATACCAGTACCTTCGTGCCCAGCCCGGAGCCACAAGGATGACTTGTGCCCGGTCGCGCTTGATCTTCTTCAGCACTCTGGGCAGAAGGGGTATAGGCGGAAAGGCGTACAACAGACCGCAACTCCACTCGCGGGGAAAAGCGTCTCCGAGCGAGTGCCGCCTTGGAAATTTCTTTTTACAACAAAGGGAGTTTGGCCCATGCGGACAGAAGTGGGGTAAGGGCCCAAATACTTTATGACCAATTGTCTCCGGTTGTGATTCAGCCCTTGAACCAGCTTCGAAATATATTGATTTTTTCTTGAAACCTTTTTTGAATGGGGTCAAATCGCACTTTTGACTTTATCAATAAACTTGAAGAAATGACGTTTGATTCTGACACACAGCTGATGGTAACGCTAGACGTTACCTCACTGTATACACAAATTCCCCAAGATGAGGCTCTTGAGGTGATGGAAATTTACTTAGATCAGCGCGAAAGACCACACAGAGTTCCAACTGCTTTTATTCTGGCCTTGGCCCAAATCACACTAAAAAGCAATTACTTTAAATTTGAAAATGAGTTCTTTGTACAAATCAAGGGCACAGCCATGGGTTGTCCCTACGCTCCAGAGATGGCGGTACTGTACATGTCACAGTACGAAGAAAAATTCATCCATAAGGATAACCCTTATGGTGCCAACATCATCCAATGGTTAAGGTATATTGACGACGTCTGGCTCCTGTGGCAGGGGAGCCAGACTGAGCTCATGGCCTTCCATGAATGGCTAAATCTGAGACACCCTGACATTAAATTCTCTATTGATTGCAGTAACCAGCGAATGACATTCCTTGATGTGGCTGTTGGCACCGAAGGGGGCAAGTTCACCACCACTTTGTTTAAAAAGGCCACAGATAAAAACACAATCTTACATTACAAGAGTTTCCATCCACAAGGTTTGAAACAGAACCTACCTTATGGTCAACTACTTAGGATTAGGCGCAACTGTTCGGACCTTGATGAATTTAATGTACATGCTGATACCTTTTGTGATGAGCTGAGCAAAAGGGGTTACCCTAAAAAACTTCTTAAGCACTCTAAAAAAAGAGCACGCTACACCCCCCGAGAGGAATTGCTTAAAACAAAAACCAAAAAAGAGTTGGACAAACTCGTGTGTGTCACTACCGATGGAGCTCACACGAATAAATTTAGAACTAAATTTAGACAGATCATCCTGCGAAATTGGCATTTGTTGGAGGGATTAGATTTCCCCTTGCAAAAAACGATTTTCGCGATGAAGAAAAACCCAAGCATCGGTCAACAAATCATTAGAGCGGATAGCTTTTTACCAAAACCTAAAAGTGATCTAATTTCCAAATGGAACCTCAAACCCATCACAGGCCACCATAAATGTGGTACGTGTGTGGCCTGCAATAATGTTGTAGAGGGAGATGAATTTTGTCATAACGGCATAAAATGGAGACACAGTTTACACACAAACTGCAAAAGTAAAAATGTGATTTATGGGATTCTGTGCGCCTGCGACAGATTGTACCTAGGCAAAACATGCCAGCAAGTTAATGTCAGAATAACCCAACATCGCTCTCGGCTAAAGAAAAAAGTGCAAAATGCCCCAATGGTTGAACATTTTGTGTCTGCAAACCATAATGAAACAGACTTCACATGGACAGTCCTGGCCGGTATAGACCCACAGCACAGATCGCCTGATGTGGAGAAAGCGCTACTACGAAAAGAGGCCTATTTGATACTCCGGTTTAACACTATTAATACCGGTCTGAACTCTATGAGTGAAGTTTCTAGATTGTAATTTGGCTTCACAATTGAATGGACTCCAGGCCCCATAATGCATTAGTATGAGAATGTAAAACATCCCACTTCCGATTGGCTCATTAAGGAGGAGTTCACCTCTTCGAGACACTGAGGGAACCGAAACCGCATTCACTTTGTGTGAAGGAATGAGGAAGTGAAGAACGCTGCAAAGCTGCAAGGTACGACAACCGTTTAGCATTAAGCTAACCGGCGGCTCTCGGCAGCGCGATGTCTGGACAACATAGAATAACTTGAAATAGCATGACGGCTTTCAAATCCTTGTTCGTAAAACCGACCCAGATAGTTTCAGGGCGCGGCTCATTTAAAAACACTTAGCGCGCGCATCGTGCCCCTGTAACTGACGATATTGCTCCCGAATGATTTCTAATCGCCGCCCGTGCTTTTTCCAAACAGAACAACGGCACCGGAGGGCGCTCCAGAAGGGCTACCGGCACATACCCGGTCTCTTCTTAGAACTAAGGCAACCTTGAATTTTGATGAGCAGAACAAAACAGAGTAAGTGATTACCCGCCAACATAATACAACATCTGGGAGCTCATTGGAATCCACATTGAAACAAGCGAGTAATTTGCCTGCTTTACTTGCAGTTAACTATGTGGAAAATGAACAACCTATAATCTGAAAATTGCAGCAAAATATTGATTCTCCTTGCACCATACATCCAGGTATGAGAAATTTGGCAATTTTTACCGTTTATGTAAATTACAAAACCAATGCATATGATCGGCAACTCATAAAAATCCCCCCGGTTTTCTTAGAAAAACGCACAGACCCTACAAATCTTTACAAGTGGGTTGGATGAACAGAATCACCTCAATTCCCCAGAGGTATGTGTCATTTTAAAGTTGTATATAAGAGAAAGCGAGAGCAGGTTGAGGGGAGCAATTGGTAACGAGTGTCCCAAAAAAATGTTTTGGTGTCTTTATTAATAGGTTTAACAAACGGGGAAAAGAATTCATTTGGCCCTGAAGAGAGTTTGAGAAGAAACCTTACAAACTCGAAACGCGTAGGCGGACAGGATCAAGTCCTCAGTTCTGATAAACAGTTTAGATTGCTAGGAACTACAAGCCTGCTAACATTTCTACCGAGAGGTCCTTTTGTTCTTTTGGAGACCCATTAATAGGCTCCTTGTTGGTCAAATTTAATAATTTTTCAATAATGTCATGAAAAAATATGGTTATAATTCCCCCTTTTTTGTGAAACAATATCACATGCTTTTTGTATATTATATTGTTTATTAGTTGTATGTCTCTACAATCTGTTTTGTATGTTGCGTTGAATTGTTGTGTTACGATGCACTTTTTGATTTAAGTTTCTTGTTGTACGCTCATGGTGAGTACGTTCAAGATATTGAGATTTCTCTAGACTGAAGTGACTTCTACTTTTTGATAAAATTGATAAATAAAACGGCGCAACTAATCGCCCAGATAAACATATTAAGCTTTGTTTATCTTCTTTCATCCCAAATTTAAATGGTGTGAAACTTATTGAAGTGTGGGTTCCTCTCTCTTTTTCATAAAGCCTTGGAAATTTCAACACGCAGAACTGATGACATTGCGAGTTCTCTTCGGTGGCAAATAGATCTAACCAAGGCTCTCCCCACTGCAGAAAGAGACCTTGCACCACGTCCGAGTTCAGACGCCATTCGTGATCCATCATGCACCGGCGGCTGAGTTCGTCCACCCTGGCGTTCAGAGAACCTGCCAGGTGTTGAACCACCAGGGTCACGCCCTGATGTTCCAGCCATTGCAAGAGGCGCAGAGCCTCCTAAAAAGAGGGTCCACGACCCTACCCCGCCCTGTTTGTTGCAGTACCACATGGCGGTGGTGTTGTCCGTGAACACCCGCCCGGACAGAGGAGAGGAATGCCTTCAGTGCTAGACGAATCACCCGTAGCTCCAGAAGGTTGATATGGAGCCGGGACTCCGCCGGAGACCAGAGGCCTCTGATCTCCGCCTCTCCCATGTGGCCTCCCCAGCCCTGGAGGGACGCCTCCATCATAACTACGTGCTCCGGTTGGGGAAGGGAGAGGGATCTGCCGATGACCCAATCGCGGTCCGTGAGCCACCACTGCAGCTGTCTCGCAGTGCCCTCCGAGATCAGGACATGGTCGGACAGGTTGCCCTGATGCTGGGCCCACTGAAACTTCAGGTCCCACTGCAGAGCCCGCATCCACCAACGGGCGTGATGCACCAGAAGGATGCAGGAAACCATCAGCCCCAGAAACCGCAGCGTCAACCTGACGAAACTCGGGATAAAGCTGAAAGAGTGGAATCAGAGCCTGTATACCCAGAAACAGCTGTTCGGGTGGGTAAACCCGAAACTGCGCCGAGTCGAGAACCGCTCCGATGAAAAGGAGCTTCTGAGAGGGACACAGGTGTGACTTCGGCACATTGATGGAGAACCCCAGCTGGTGCAAGAGGTCTGCTGTCGTCTGGAGGTGGCTGACGACTGTCTGAGGCGAGCCCGCCTTCAACAACCAGTCGTCGAGATAGGGGAAGAGTGAAACCCCTAACCTGCGCAGATGAGCTGCGACCACCGCCATCACTTTCGCAAACACCTGTGGGGCGCTGGTAAGGCCGAAGGGGAGCACGGTAAACTGAAGGTGCTCGTGACCTACCGTGAACCACAGGTAGCGCCGGTGGCAGGCAGGACGGGGATGTGAAAATAAGCGTCCTGCAAGTTCAACGCTACCAGCCAGTCTCCGGCTAAGACCTGAGCTAGAGTCAGCATCTTGAACTTCTCCTGTCGGAGGAAGCCGTTGACCTTCCGTAGGTCCAAGATAGGGCGTAGGCCCCCTTTGCCCATCTTGGGTACCAGAAAGTAGAGAGTGTAACAACCACACCCTACTTCCGGCCCAGGAACCCGCTAGATGGCCCCCTTGGCCAAGAGGGCCGTGACTTCCTCTTGCAGAAGTTGCAAGTGATCCCCCGACACGCCGTGGAATTGGGGTGGCATGGCTGGAGGGGTCACCTTGAAGGGGAGGGTGTAGCCCCTTCGGACGATTTGCAGCACCCACCTGTCCGATGTGACAGTGCGCCAGCGGAAGAGGTGATGGCAAACCCTGCCCCCCACTGGCGTCACATGGGCCTGAAAGTAAGGACTAGGAGGGTTTTGAGGCAAGTGCTGCGGGGGAAGGTGTGGACTGGCCTCGCCGTGGTCCCCGACCGCCTCTATGGCGGTTTCCACGGCCGCCACCGCGCTGTTGAACATTCTGCTGTGCGTGGCTGGCGGCACGTGTGGGGGCGCCCCTTCCTTGGCCACGAAAGTAGCAAATGGCACCCGTTTGCTGGCTTGGGGCCGAGAGGCCCAAGGACTTGGCCGTAGCCCTGGAGTCCTTCAAACGCTCAAGCGCATGGTCTGCCTTGTCGCCAAAGAGGCGACGGCCATCGTACGGCATATCCAGAAGGGTAGCCTAGACATCGGCCGAAAAGTTGTCGGACCTCAACCAGGTGTGGCGTCGAACCGCCACCGTCGTTGCCATCGCCCTGCCCAAGGGCTTGGGCGAGTTTTGCCCGGGCCTCCTCCGGACATTTTGGCAGCACTTCCGCGACAGGGTCCCACAGGGTGTGGATGTAGCGGCCCAAGAGGCATGCGGTATTGACTGACCGCAGTCCCAAACTCAGGGACGGGAAGAACAAGTTACTTACCTTCAGTAACGATGTATCTGTAAGAAACATTAGATAGTGTTAGATTTCTTACCTTAGAATATCCCCAGGCGTCAGTCTGGATCCGGAAACTTTTGCGTAGCAGTACCCCTGCGCGTCGGTAGGCGTCGTCTGCAGGCGTCCCCTGCGGCTCCGCGTCCGTCGTCGGCGTCGTGCGCCGTGATGACGTCGCTGGAGTATATAGACGCCGCCTCCGCGCGCTGACGTCAGTTCTTCTTTTTTCCGCGCCAGTAAGCGCAGATCCGAAGAGCAGTACTCCGGTCTTTTGACCAACTTTGTTAAACTTTCTAATCTCTTTTTGGTGCCTGGTAGGATGCCCGGTTTCAAGAATTGTGACGGTTGTGACCGCACGATGTCGGTCACGGACCATCACCGACTCTGTCTCCGGTGCCTCGTACCTCTTGGATTCCCGATCGGGCGGAGCCGTCGGGAATGCGGTCTGGGAAGTGGAGGCCTGGATGACCAGGCTCTCGGGGATGGGATGGGTGGACAAAAAGCATGGGTCGCCCGGGGCCGGGCGGTAGCGTCTGGCCACGTTCCTGTTCACAGGCGGACCTGTGGCGGGCTTGGACCAAGTGCCCACAAGAACGTCACACACGGCCTCATTAAACGGCAGTAGAGGCTCACTGGAGCTTGTCTGCGGTTTAAGGACCTCAGTGAGGAGGATAGTCCTCACGGCCGCGACAGGGAGCTCAAGGTTTAGGGCCTTGGCTGCCCTCGTCAACACTACACTATAAGCAGGCCCCTCCTCTGTAGCCAAGGTTGGAGGGGAGACAAATCCAGGTCTGGCGAAGTGTCAATTCCACTGGCCTCCCCAAGCTCATATGTCCAGTCCTGTTGAGACTGGCACTCCCGTGCCAGAGGGTCCTCAGACCCCTCCCAATCACCCTCGTCACCCATCTCATGTAGTTCAGTGTGAGAAGGTGGCCTGATATGCAGTGCTCACTATTCTAGTGAACACTATGTATCAGTCCAGCAACCCTTATTGATGATTGGTTGTAAGTCAACCTTATAGACCAGCTATCCTAGTAGCGTGGATACGAGCAGTCTAAGGCTAAAGACTCGAGAGGGCGTGTTAAGCCAGCTGTTATATCACACATATACCCCTTGAACACCAAGTGAAAGGACACCACACAAGTGTTATGAAAATAAACAGTGTATTTATTAAAATCACAACAGCCCTGTACTCTTTATGAGGACAGGGTACTAAGCACAAAACAAAACTCTTACGAAAATACTTAAGTTAGCACAGTATATACAAATGCCCGAGGGGCACGGAAAACCATATACTCTGAAAGTGGAATGCGAAATTACTAGCAGGTAAGTACAGTACTAATAGGCTTTGGAATCGCTAGGTCTTGACTATAGAATCTTCAGATTACTTCTAGGAGGCCTAGGGGACTCGGGTGCAGAGTGTGCACTCTCACGCGTGATGCGGGACAAAGTCTATGGTAGCTAGATTTCACAGAGTTAGTGTTCTCGGGCGAACCCGACCTGGTAGGAGGAAAAGGAAAGTGGATTCTGACCCTTGGATAGTGAGGCTATGCTGGGGCACTGAAATGCCGAAGTTACCTAGCCCAGGGGCTGCAGCTGCATAGGTCTCAAAAGACGTCGGGAATTCTCGTAGACGGACCAGGAGCCTGGAAGAAAGATGCTGGTAGGCGACCAGTGAAGAGAGTTCGAAGTGATCCAAGCCTGGATCTTGAAGATAGATGACACCTGAAAGCAGAGGGGACCAAGTTCGAGACTACTAGCCAGTAGTCAGGTGGCACCAGGAGGGCACCGGATGGTAGTCACCTCGACTAGGTGAGTGGGTGACGCTGTGCTCTGCAGATCTCACGGACCAGGAGGCGTTGTCGGCGACCAGGATGGAGGAGCGAGCTGTCCCACGATGGATGAAGCTGTCGGCGTCGCTGGACCCAGGATTGGGCAACAAAGCCTTGGCAAATTCAAGCCCACGCGGTGGACTCAAAATGGCGTCTGGAGTGGACCAGGAGGGTCCGGGGTGCCTCTCTTGAAGAAGGAAGCAAGGGCCAGTCTGGAGCAACCAGACCAGCAGCAGTGATGTCGTCGGGCGTCGTGAAGAAGGCCACAAGCCAGCCGGCTAGTAGCCACACAGCGCGGTGAGCAGGCAAAAGCAGAAGGGCCCCACGCAGATCGTGGAGATGCTGGAGGGCTGATCTTCGGTGCTGGAGCTGCTCAGGGTTGGGGCTTCTCGGACCCCAAAGCACTCACTAGTGGAGCACACGGTGGGCTTGTTGCAAAGAAGTCGTGCAGTCTTGGCGATCGTCGGTCCCTCGAGGTCTCGTCGCACTCACGGTTCTCAGCTTGGCTGTAGAGGTGAGTAGAGGTCAGAGGTGCCAGGGAAGCCGGGTCTCGTCGAGCTGGGCAGTCGGATTCCGGAGGAAGGACTTGCAGCAGACCGCAGTGTTCTTAGGATGGTGCCCGCTTGATGCAGGGTGACTACTCCTTAGCCACAAGGGAGAATCTTGAAGAAGAAATCTTGATGTCCTTTCGCAGAAAGTCGTGTCTTGATTCCAAAGATGATCTAATTTGAACAGGGGGCCCGCTCCTATCTTTATACTAAGAAAAGGGGCTGACCCGGTGACTAGGTCCTGCCTATGGGTGGGACTAGGAGGGGGGTGGTTACACCCCTCTCCCATGCCGGACTTCCCCCAGGCCAGGGGCTGGTGTGCCCCTGGAACTGGTTCTGACCGGCCTATGCGTAGTGAGCACCAGGGTGCCACTCAGCAGTCACCTTCCTGAAAAGCCCTGCCTACCCAGGATACACAAAACCCTGTCTGGGACGGTGCTAGCACCGCCCTTGACAGGAAACCCTTTGTCCAGGCTCCCCTCGCTGGAAGGACTCCCAGCTGCAGGGGGTCAGACTCGTGTCTGTGGTGGCAGCGTCCATTTTGTGGAGCTGAGGCTTCGTTTAACTTTAACCGGGGTTCACAGTTACCAACATGTCGTGTCCCTCTAGAAGGGTGGAATGCTAACCCCGTCGCCAGAATTGGCGAGGGGTTAGTATTCCAATTCGTATGACACCTTACTCAACATGTTTTGATAAAGCAATACCAAAGATAGCATTTAACCGCGAGGATTATAATGCACTTAAGAGTATATGGTATGCGATATCATGGAACAGCTATTAGGACTTGGTTCCGCAAGCTGCAGACAGGCTCAGCTCATGCCAGAGCACCATCTCACACGATTCCAAGCACTCTGCCTTCAGGATTGTCAAGGCCTGCCATAGGAGTGACTGATAGGAATCTGTGTGTCCATTTTTAGGGTTAGATATAGTTATACTATATCTACAGCAAAGGGTGATTACACGACTTTGCCCCAGCTGTCATGCAGCCAGTTGTGTCAAATTGAGGAGGCCAGCCAGGGGTGGCATAATACATGCTTCAGCCCCTGGTAGGCCCTGGGTACACCTATGCCCTGAGTTACAGGGTCTGATAAGGTGGCCCAGTACCAATTGGTAAATGCACCTAGGGTACATGTGGTAGTTTAGAGAGAGAACAGCCAGGCTGTGGGTCTGATTGGCAGGCCCACAGCCAGAGAAAGTCGTAAACCAGTGAAACAAAAGCAAAAAATCTGGGTGATCATAGGATTGCAGACCCTACTCTCCTACATGACCCCCCCCCCCCCCCAAACTTTGGGACAATAAGCTAACCTTGACCAGGTGAGTCTTCTTGTTCTAAGTGGAAATATCTGGAGAGCCCATCGGCATTGCCATGATCAGTACCAGGTCTATGTTCCACTGTAAAGTCCATCCCCTGTTGGGAAATGGACCACCTAAGTAGTTTGGGGTTTTCACCCTTCATCTGATTTAGCCACAAGAGGGGCTTATGGTCGGTCTGAATCTTGAAGTGAGTGCCAAACAAGTATGGCCTCAGCTTCTTCAGGGCCCAAACCACAGCAAAGGCCTCCCTCTCAATAGCTGACCAATTCTTCTCTCTGGGGGTCAGCCTTCTGCTTATAAAAGCAATGGGCTGGTCTTGACCATCAAAATTCAGTTGAGATAGAACAGCTCCCACACCCAACTCAGAAGCATCTGTTTGGACAATGAATGGTTTGGAGTAGTCTGGACTCTTAAGGATAGGTGCTGTGCACATGGCCTGCTTTAGGTCATCGAATGCTTTTTGACAGCCTGCTGTCCACTGAACCTTTTTTGGCATTTTCTTACTTGTCAGTTCATTTAATGGAGTCACAATTGATCCATAGTTCCTGACAAACTTTCTATAGTAACCAGTCAGGCCCAAGAAAGCTCGAACCTGAGTCTGGGTGGTTGGAGGAGCCCAGTCCCTGATTGACTGTATTTTGCTCTCCAGTGGCTGAACCTGGCCTCCACCTACAAGGTGGCCCAGGTATACAACCTGTGTCTGCCCTATCTGGCACTTGGTGGCCTTGATAGTGAGGCCTGCTGCTTGCAGAGCCTCTAACACTTTCCTCAGGGGGACCAGGTGATCCTCCCAGGTGGAGCTAAAGACAGCAATATCATCTAGATATGCTGCACAGAATTCATCCAGCCGAGTGAGAACATGATTCACCAACCTTTGGAAGGTGTCAGGTGCATTTTCCAGACCAAAGGGCATTACCACAAATTGATAATGCCCACCAGGGGTTGAAAATGCTGTCTTGGGCTTGGCATCCTCAGCTAACCTGATTTGCCAATACCCAGCTGTCAGGTCAAATGTACTTAAGTAGTTGGCAGAAGCCAATCTATCTATAAGTTCATCTGCCCTTGGTATTGGGTGGGCATCAGTCTTAGTGACTGCATTGAGACCCCTGTAGTCTACGCAGAACCTCATCTCTCTCTTACCATCCTGGGTGTGAGGTTTTGGCACTAGAACTACTGGACTAGCCCAAGGGCTATCTGAGGGTTCAATGACTCCCAACTCCAACATTTTCTGCACTTCAGTTTTGATGCAGTCTCTAACATGATCAGGCTGCCTGTAGATTTTACTCTTAACTGGCAGGCTGTCACCAGTGTCAACCTCATGGGTACACCAATTGGTCTGACTGGGTGTCAGAGAGAACATATGTCTGAAAGACTGAAGAACCTGTTTACAGTCTTTCTGCTGATGCTCAGAGAGGCTGCCACAAAAGACAACACCATCTACTGACCCATCATCAGGATTCTGAGTGAGCAGGTCTGGGAGAGGGTCACTCTCTTCCTCCTGTCCCTCATCAATGGCCATGAGCAAGCTCATGTCCTTCCTGTCGACATATGCTTTGAGCCTGTTGACATGGAGTACCCTGTGGGGACTCCTGGGAGTTCCAAGGTCCACCAGGTAGGTGACCCCTCCCTTTTGCTCAAGAATTGTGTGGGGCCCAGACCATTTGTCTTTGAGTGCTGCTGGGGCCACTGGCTCCAACACCCACACCTTCTGTCCAGGCTGGTAAACAGTCAGGACAGCCTTTTGGTCATGCCAAGCTTTTTGAAGTTCTTGACTGGCCTTAAGGTTTTCAGATGCCTTCTCCATATACTCAGCCATCCTGGAGCGGAGACCGAGTACATAGTCCACTATGTTGGTCGCAGGCTTTTTGAGAGGTCTCTCCCATCCTTCCTTCACCAAACACAGGGGGCCTCTCACAGGATGCCCATACAAAAGTTCAAAAGGGCTGTAGCCAACCCCCTTTTGTGGGGCCTCTCTGTAAGCAAACAGAAGGCAGGGTATCAGGACATCCCATCTACGCCTGAGCTTTACTGGTAGTCCATGAATCATCCCTTTTAGGGTCCTGTTGAACCTTTAAACAAGCCCATTGCATTGTGGATGATAGGGTGTAGTGAACTTGTAGTTGACACCACATTCCTTCCACACAGCAGTTAAGTAGCTTGACATGAAGTTTGCACCTCTGTCAGAGACAACCTCCTTAGGGAAGCCCACTCTGGAGAACACTCCAACTAGGGCCCTTGCCACTACAGGTGCTGTAGTGGTCCTAAGTGGAATAGCTTCAGGATACCTGGTGGCATGATCCACTACCACCAGTATAAACTTGTGCCCTGATGCTGTCTGGGGTTCCATTGGACCAACAATGTCAATCCCCACTCTTTCAAAGGGCACCCCCACCACATGCATTGGTATAAGGGGGGCCTTTGTTGTGCCACCTGACTTACCACTGGCTTGGCAAGTGACACAGGAGCGACAAAACTCCTTGGTATCCTCATTCATGTGAGGCCAGTGAAAGTGTGAGACAAGCCTGTCCCAAGTCTTTGTCTGGCCTAAGTGACCTGCTAAGGGAATCTCATGGGCCAAGGTAAGGAGGAAACCTCTCTGAGTCAAGGGTACAACCAGCCTCCTGGTCATGCCAGGCTTGGGGTCTCTTGCCTCAGTGTACAGGAGTCCATCTTCCCAGTATACCTTGTGGGTACCTGTGGCGTTCCCAGCACCCTCAGCAGCAGCCTGCTGTATGAGGGGTTCAAGGGAAGGGCAGTCTAACTGTTCCTTCCCCAGGTCTTCCCTTGAGGGTCCCCCTGAGCCCAGGAATTCAACTTGATCAAGTTCAAACTCTTTAGGCTCAGTTTCCCTCAATTCCTGTAGGTCAGCCTCCTCTGAGACTTGATCCACAACCTGGGGCAAGGGGGAAGGCACAGCCTTAACCCTACTGCTCTTCTTCTTGGAAGGTGTCTGGTCCATTGTTCCAGGATCCAGCACCTGTTCAGTGGGGCATTTCCTGACCTGTGACCTGGTCACAGCAAACACATGTGCTGGCAAGCCTAACATTTCCATGTAAGTCCTCTGCTCCACTTCTGACCATTGCGATGACTCCAAATCATTGCCCAACAAACAATCCACTGGGAGGTCTGAACTAACTACAACCTTCTTTTGGCCAGTTACCCCTCCCCAGGAGAAAGTTACAATTGCCATACTGTGACTGGTAGTGACATTGCTTGCATTGGTCACCAGGAAATCTGTACCTGGCATGATCTGTCCAGGGTCCACAAAGTTAGGTGTCACCATTGTGACACTGGCACAAGTATCCCTATAGGCCTGAGCCATTTTTCCATTAATGAAAGGTGTCTGTCTGTATTTGCCCAAAGTATTGGGACTTATATCAGGGGATATATCCACATCCCCTGTACAGACAAGGACAGCCTGAGTGAGTGTGCCAACTAAGTTGTCATACCCCTCAGAACCCAAGGTTAACCCAACTAAACCCTTGGGAGGTGCACTACCACTGCTGACTGTACTAGGGGGCACAGATGCCTTAGGGGCTGCAGTGGCAGGAGTCTGCCCTCCTCCTTTCTTGGTGCACTCACTAAACCAGTGAGTTTTACTTTTGCAGTATTGGCACCACCTTTTAGATTGGCCTTCTTGATTCTTCTTTTTCTGGGGAGCCTGACCCCCACCCTCTTTGGGTTGTTGGGGACCTGTCGAAAACTTCTGGTCATTTTGTTCCCCCTTAGAATCTTTACCCTTCTGGTCTGCTTTCTTCTGACCACCTTGATTCTGGCCCTGGCTCTGTTTAACTCTTGTTCTGACCCATCTGTCTGCCTTCTTTCCCAATTCTTGGGGAGAGGTCAGATCTGAGTCAACAAGATGATGATGCAACAACTGGTTCTGACAATTGTTTAAAGTTTGTTCTCTCATGATCAAATTGTACAATCATGTATAATCAGTAACCTTACTGCCCAGCAACCAGCCCTCCAAAGCCTTAGTGGCACAATCTACAAAATCACACCAATCCTGAGACTGAGTTTTCTGGGTATCCCTGAACAGCAACCTGTACTGCTCAGTGGTTAGGCCAAACCCATCAATCAGTGTATTCTTCAGGACTTGGTAATTGTTAGCATCCTCAACTCTTGTAGTGAGGAGCTTGTCTCTACCTTTACCTTCAAAGGAGAGCCACAAGATAGCTGCCCACTGACTTTGGGGAACACCCTGCACAGTGCAGGCCCTCTCCAAAGCAGTTATCCATTTGTGGATGTCATCCCCTTGTTTAAAGGGGGGCACTATCTTATTCAGGTGCTTTGTATCAAAACTCCTTTCCCTATTGCTAGGTACATTGCTGCCACCAGTGGGGGCTACCCCACTTAACTGTTGCTCTCTAGCAAAGGCAAGCCTCTCTTTGGCCAGGGCAAGTTCTTCCCTTTCAATCATCAGATTGGCTGCCCTTTCTTTAGCTTCATACACTCTCCTCTGAGGGGGAAGTCATCCTCCTCACAGCAGAGTTCTGAGAGCCATTGGTTTGAATGGATCTGCCAGAGCCTCTTGATAGAGACCTAACTCGTCCATTCCCAATGTTAAGCTGGCCTGAGAGGGGTCCAAGGGCTCTCCTAGTACCATTCTCATGCCTGCTTAAGTTGTCCCTAGTTAGCTGACTAACTACTTCTGGGCCTTTGTCTGCCTCATCCCCAGATGTCTCCTGATCATCATCCTCCTCACCTGAGAGATGGATGAGATCTGGGTCATCCCTGGTTCCTTCTAGGGCTGGCATGTCCCCTTCTGGATGAGAAGAGCTAAGAAGTTTCTCAGCCTTTCTAGCATCATAAGTCTCTAAGAGACCAATCAGAAATGGGATTGTGGGGTTAGACCCCTGTTTTAGCTTACTGGAGGTACACACTTGTCTCATCTCCTTGAAGCTAAGGGCTGCATATCTAGAAGAGGCCTGTGGAGGGTCCTCAACCACCTGAAGGGGTCTCAGTAGACTCTCCGTGGTTAGACATGCTTCTAGTGTGGTGTAAGTGATGCACCTACCTACACTATGTGTTTGCCTACTGATCCCTTGCTAAGAGTTGCAGCCAAGGTGTGCTAAGCCTTGAGGAGCTGCAACAGCTGGTTCAGTAGAACTCAGAGTATTCTAAGCTAAGTTATATGTACCCGAAGTACTTATGTGATCTTTCAACAAGATATTCTTAGGATACGTGTGGTAAAACAACAGCAAGCTCAAATCCCAACCGCTGCTCACCAATGTGAGAAGGTGGCCTGATATGCAGTGCTCACTATTCTAGTGAACACTATGTATCAGTCCAGCAACCCTTATTGATGATTGGTTGTAAGTCAACCTTATAGACCAGCTATCCTAGTAGCGTGGATACGAGCAGTCTAAGGCTAAAGACTCGAGACGGCGTGTTAAGCCAGCTGTTATACCACACATATACCCCTTGAACACCAGGTGAAAGGACACCACACAAGTGTTATGAAAATAAACAGTGTATTTATTAAAATCACAACAGCCCTGTACTCTTTATGAGGACAGGGTACTAAGCACAAAACAAAACTCTTACGAAAATACTTAAGTTAGCACAGTATATACAAATGCCCGAGGGGCACGGAAAACCATATACTCTGAAAGTGGAATGCGAAATTACTAGCAGGTAAGTACAGTACTAATAGGCTTTGGAATCGCTAGGTCTTGACTATAGAATCTTCAGATTACTTCTAGGAGGCCTAGGGGACTCGGGTGCAGAGTGTGCACTCTCACGCGTGATGCGGGACAAAGTCTATGGTAGCTAGATTTCACAGAGTTAGTGTTCTCGGGCGAACCCGACCTGGCAGGAGGAAAACGAAAGTGGATTCTGACCCTTGGATAGTGAGGCTATGCTGGGGCACCGAAATGCCGAAGTTACCTAGCCCAGGGGCTACAGCCGCATAGGTCTCAAAAGACGTCGGGAATCCTCGTAGACGGACCAGGAGCCTGGAAGAAAGATGCTGGCAGGCGACCAGTGAAGAGAGTTCGAAGTGATCCAAGCCTGGATCTTGAAGATAGATGACACCTGAAAGCAGAGGGGACCAAGTTCGAGACTACTAGCCAGTAGTCAAGTGGCACCAGGAGGGCACCGGATGGTAGTCACCTCGACTAGGTGAGTGGGTGACGCTGTGCTCTGCAGATCTCACGGACCAGGAGGCGTTGTCGGCGACCAGGATGGAGGAGCGAGCTGTCCCACGATGGATGAAGCTGTCGGCGTCACTGGACCCAGGATTGGGCAACAAAGCCTTGGCAAATTCAAGCCCACGCGGTGGACTCAAAATGGCGTCTGGAGTGGACCAGGAGGGTCCGGGGTGCCTCTCTTGAAGAAGGAAGCAAGGACCAGTCTGGAGCAACCAGACCAGCAGCAGTGATGTCGTCGGGCGTCGTGAAGAAGGCCACAAGCCAGCCGGCTAGTAGCCACACAGCGCGGTGAGCAGGCAAAAGCAGAAGGGCCCCACGCAGATCGTGGAGATGCTGGAGGGCTGATCTTCGGTGCTGGAGCTGCTCAGGGTTGGGACTTCTCGGACCCCAAAGCACTCACCAGTGGAGCACATGGTGGGCTTGTTGCAAAGAAGTCGTGCAGTCTTGGCGATCGTCGGTCCCTCGAGGTCTCGTCGCACTAACGGTTCTCAGCTTGGCTGTAGAGGTGAGTAGAGGTCAGAGGTGCCAGGGAAGCCGGGTCTCGTCGATCTGGGCAGTCGGATTCCGGAGGAAGGACTTGCAGCAGACCGCAGTGTTCTTAGGATGGTGCCCGCTTGATGCAGGGTGACTACTCCTTAGCCACAAGGGAGAATCTTGAAGAAGAAATCTTGATGTCCTTTCGCAGAAAGTCGTGTCTTGATTCCAAAGATGATCTAATTTGAACAGGGGGCCGCTCCTATCTTTATACTAAGAAAAGGGGCTGACCCGGTGACTAGGTCCTGCCTATGGGTGGGACTAGGAGGGGGGTGGTTACACCCCTCTCCCATGCCGGACTTCCCCCAGGCCAGGGGCTGGTGTGCCCCTGGAACTGGTTCTGACCGGCCTATGCGTAGTGAGCACCGGGGTGCCACTCAGCAGTCACCTTCCTGAAAAGCTCTGCCTACCCAGGATACACAAAACCCTGTCTGGGACGGTGCTAGCACCGCCCTCGACAGGAAACCCTTTGTCCTGGCTCCCCTCGCTGGAAGGACTCCCAGCTGCAGGGGGTCAGACTCGTGTCTGTGGTGGCAGCGTCCATTTTGTGGAGATGAGGCTTCGTTTAACTTTAACCGGGGTTCACAGTTACATACATGTCGTGTCCCTCTAGAAGGGTGGAATGCTAACCCCGTCGCCAGAATTGGCGAGGGGTTAGTATTCCAATTCGTATGACACCTTACTCGACATGTTTTGATAAAGCAATACCAAAGATAGCATTTAACCGCGAGGATTATAATGCACTTAAGAGTATATGGTATGCGTTATCATGGAACAGCTATTAGGACTTGGTTCCGCAAGCTGCAGACAGGCTCAGCTCATGCCAGAGCACCATCTCACACGATTCCAAGCACTCTGCCTTCAGGATTGTCAAGGCCTGCCATAGGAGTGACTGATAGGAATCTGTGTGTCCATTTTTAGGGTTAGATATAGTTATACTATATCTACAGCAAAGGGTGATTACACGACTTTGCCCCAGCTGTCATGCAGCCAGTTGTGTCAAATTTAGGAGGCCAGCCAGGGGTGGCATAATACATGCTTCAGCCCCTGGTAGGCCCTGGGTACACTTATGCCCTGAGTTACAGGATCTGATAAGGTGGCCCAGTACCAATTGGTAAATGCACCTAGGGTACATGTGGTAGTTTAGAGAGAGAACAGCCAGGCTGTGGGTCTGATTGGCAGGCCCACAGCCAGAGAAAATCGTAAACCAGTGAAACAAAAGCAAAAAATCTGGGTGATCATAGGATTGCAGACCCTACTCTCCTACATTCAGGTCAACAAATGGGGCCAGTTCATGGAAATAGAAATCCCCAAAGGCTGTCGGTAGCGGCGCCCAGCGGCGCCGCTCCGGCGCCGGAACCGGACCGAGGGTAGGATCGGGGATGGCGCCCATAGCAGGCGCCGGGGAGGTCATGAGGTCGACCGGCGACGACCCGGATCCGGAAGCGGATCCAGGGAGGGCCTGTGGCGCTGGGGCCGAAGCACCCGACTGAGTTGGGGCCGAAGCACCCGACCCGCTTGGCCCTCCAGCCGGGGCCGTTGGGCCCGGAGGCCCCACAGAACCCGGCAGAGGAGGGAGGGACTTCATGGCCATGAGGTACCGCTCGATCTCCTCAGGCGTCACGTCAGACCCAGGGACCCGAAGGTGTGGGGCAGGCGGCAACGTCTGCGACTCCGTCGGAGCCGCGTGGGTGGTGTCACCCAAACCCCCGGTCGCATCGCGCGAGCGTCGGGGTGGGTCGGAGGAACCTCTCATGCCTCTTACCTGAGGACTTGGATCCTGACGACCGATGTCCCCCCCCCCCGTGACCCGTCCCTCGACCTCCTGTGGACCGGGACCTGGAGCGGCACAGGGCTGACTGCCGGAGTTCCAGTCGCTTGCGGGACCGCTCCCGCCTAGCTTTAGACGTCAGGCCCGGCAGTCGGAGCCGGTGCGGTCGTCGTGGTCGAGGCCTAAAGACTTGAGGCACCGACGATGGGGGTAGGTAACCGACATCAGTCGGTCGCACCTGGAACAGGGTTGAAACCCGGGCATCCCTACCGGCACCGTAGGAGTCGAAGATTCGAGTAGAGAAATGATCAAAAAGATCAAAAAGTTTAGTAAAAAAAGACTAAGGGGTAGAGCTTCTCCGGATCTGCACTAGCGGAAAAAAGAAGAACGGACGTCAGCGCACATGGGCGGCGTCTAAGTACTCAGACGACGCCATTCCGGCGCTAACAACGCCGACGACGGACGCGGACGACGTCTGCCGGCGCGCAGGGGTATTGCTACGCAAAATTTTCCGGATCCAGTCTGACGCCTGGGGATATTCTAAGGTAAGGAATCTGTCACTAACGTTTCTCTTTCAGATATGGCACACAGTATGTGTGCTAACCTTGGGGATCTGGAACTTGGAGGGACCTTCATATCATTCGAGGAAGCCTGTCTCATATTTACACTTGGCCCTGAGCATTTTCTACACAAGGCCAGCTTGCCTGACATAGGTAAGGAGACCTGGCCCCCTTTTCCCGCTGAACCCAGACCCACACATACTTTTGACACTATTGTCCTGCGGTTCAGGCTGCCACTTGATAACACTGTTATATAAGGCAATGCAAATGGACGTCATGCCCACGCACACGCATGGCATTTGGCAACATGGATGTACAACTGGATAATGGGGACTGTTCGCTAGTCAATGACCTCACACACACTGTAATGCCCACTTTAAGCTAGTTCACTATAATTTCCTGCACATGACCTACCTTACACCTAAAGGCCTACACCGTATGGCCTCTTCCCAATGGGACGGATCCTGAAATACAGTTATAGTGGGGCAGGCTTTTTCTTTGTAGAATGGCGGTGCAATGCTTTTGGAGCTTGTGGTAACAGATTTAAAGACGAATGTGTGCCTGCACCTTGAACTTACACTGCTTAGCTGCCTACTGGGCAACATTAAACCTCCAAAGTGCAGGAAGTTGGCCTTGAAATTTCTGCAACTGGCACTAGTTTCGGCCAGACGCAGGACCGCCATCATCTGATGGGACGAAGAGCACCTAACTTTGACCTTTGACTTAGTGATATACAGGAATGGCCATTAGCTGAGGGATCTCACATAGAGCTAAGTAGGTGAGACAACAAGGTTGTTCAGGACCTCGCAGTATGGAGGAACCTCTGCGACACATCCTAGTTCCTGAGACCACTGCAGCCTCCTCAGACAGTGATAGCATGGCCGACGATGGGGATGTTGGATCTCATGGGGATGGTGAAGTGGACTCCACATAGAGGTTTCGAACATCTTGGCGTGCCTATGTGTTAGCAGATACTATTTCTGGGTTGGGCTCTCAGAAATCATGCATGGGATGCTTGGTTATCAATATCTCTTTCTGTAATATGCCCACTATGCTCTATGACTTGTATTTCAACTACTGCTGTCTGTTTAATACAAAACTGAAAAAATAAAGGTTAAAAAAAGGAAAATATATCTTTGGTCCATGTGAAATCTGAAGAATCTGCTTAAATCCAATAAATGCAGTGCACTTCTATGGACATTGAAGTGCATGGTCATCATAATGTAGGAACACTTTTCTTGAAGACTTTTTGGAGTGGTTTGTTGTGGTGTTCCCACTTGTGGCTATTCCACAAGTAGTACAAAAGGGGGTGGTAATGGACGGAGCATCTGAATCAATCAAACACGCACACCCAGTTAAAGGATCTGGGTTTAATCCATCACCGTTCTTTAGCCCACTCTGCCACCCCAGTTCAGACATGGCTAAATGCAAATCAGTTTGACCCTGTGCCTCATGGGAACAGTCCAGCCCGAACTGCCAAGCCATGTCTTCCCTGGACCGGAAACAAGCTTCCGAGGAACGGTTTCTGGCATTGTACTGCTTTCGGCCGCCATAAGTGTGGCAGGGTATGCTCAGACGTGAGTCCCTTGCTCACTTTGCCACTGGATTCAAGCAAGCCGGGATGAAGACGGCTGGAATGCCAGAAACCGGTCCTCGGAAGCTTGCTTCCAGTCCAGGGAAGACATGGCTTGGCAGTTCGGGCTGGACAAACTGGGTCAAACTGATTTGCATACAGCCATGTCTGAACTGGGGTGGCACAGTGGGCTAAAGAACGGTGATGGATTAAACCCAGATCTTTTGACTGGGTGTGAGTGTTTGATTGATTCAGATGCTCCGTCCATCACCACCCCCTTTTGTACCGCTATTCCACAAGTAGCAAATGAGAGCTTGATCATATGAATCCCTGGTAGATGAGCCAAAGAACGGTCAAGCCATATTGCTATTGACCAGTCCCATGAGTTGTGTCTCCTCCGAAAGGATGCAGGATCTTGTGCCTGCTTGGATCTGAATAGCCTGGTTCGCTAGTCGATGTAGAAACACCTGTAGACCTAACTAGATAGACCACAGCTACAATACATTTACATGGAAGGACTTATCTTCCAACAACATGTCCTTTGAGGCTAGCTCCAACATGTGAGCCACAAAGCTTCCATAAAGGCATGCATAGTCATGATGAACCGGTCAGTTGATGGTTTAATATGCAGGCAAGTGGTGGAGCTTCCTGGAAATCACCACACGGGAGCTTGTTCGAGGCACCAAATGACACTCGCATCGCCCCATATGCCTCTCACTGTAGTTCCTCCAAATGAACAATTAATGCTTGAGACATTACTTAGTGTCTTAATACATTTTAATACTTCCTCCCTGATGAATCCAAGAATGGGGATTGACTTGACAGACTTCTGCTGTTACTTTAAGTCATGAAAACAGCATCATTCTCCACTGTTAAGATAGGTAGGCAAAACTTTATGGCTGCTCTCTCAAATAGAGCATAAAAGGGAACAAGATCATCCAGAGGTGACCTCAGTTATGGAGTGACCACTGAAATGCGAGTTGTGTTTTGTGCATTTGTAAAGCGCACTATTATCCGCATGGCTATTCTGGCTCTAGGAAGGTGCTTGTGCCTAGCTCAAGAAACCATCCGCTGGAAGATTGGTTAATTGAAAAGCCAGGTCTTCAGCTTCTTAAAGAAGAGAGGAGGAGGCTCTGATGTGGCTATGCAAGTCGTTCCATGCTTTAGGAGTGATGTAAGAGAACGCTCGCCTTCCTGAACTGGTTCAATGTATGCGTGGGATGTTGGTGTGTAGAAGTCCTTGAAGTATGGAGCAGTGGTGTCTGGATGGTTGGTGGTAGGAAATGTGACTAATCAGGTAGGTGGGGCATAGGTTGTGTAGTGCCTTTAATGAGTGTGTGTGTGTGTGTGTGTGTGTGTGTGTGTGTGTGTGTGTGTATGCGTGTGTGTGTGTGTGTGAGTGAGCGAGGAGTTCGAATTGAGTACATTTGCATATCAGAAGTCAGTTTAGTTCCCTGAGGTGTAGTGTAATGCGAGTTCTGTGTGGGAGGTTGAGGAGGAGTCTGGCTGAAGAGTTCTGGATGGTCTGTAGTCTTTTAGCGAGTTGCTTGGTGATCCCGGCATAAAGGGTATTCCCATCATCCAACTTGCTGGTAAGGCATGAGTAACACTTTTCTTTTTGTTGCTGGGAGCCAGCATCTTCAGGGAGTGGAAGCAGGATTTAGTGGCGGCATTGACTTGTGCAGTCCAGTTGGCTCTTAATGATTATTCTGAGGTTTCTGGTATGGGGTTCTGGATGTGGGTCTGAGGTTGGCCAGACACTAGTTGGATTCCTATGGTAAGATGTTCATGCCGAAGATCACTACTACTGTCGTGTCTGTATTGAGCTTGAGACAATTGGCCTTCATCCAGTTAGCGACTCCAGGCATGAAGGCTTTGAACTGGTTTCTTGTGTTGGGAGTTTGAGAGGGCGAGTACAAGTTGTGCGTCGTCTGCGTAAGAGAGGATGTTGATGTGTGGGCAGATGCAATTGGTCAGAGGCATCTTTATGTGTTGGAGAGGGTGGGGCTGCGCGATGAACCTTGAAGAACGCCGCAGATACGTTTGCAGGCTTCTGAGGAGTACAGTCCCTTGCTCATTGCACCATCAGGATTCAAGCAAGCCGGGCCGAAGAGGCTGAAATGCCAGAAACCGGTCCCCGGTAGCTTGTTTCCTTCCCAGTGTAAGAATTGGCTTTTGTAGTTTGGTTTGCCCTGTTCCCATCATGCACTGGGACAGGAACAGACTAATTTGCATACAGCCAGGTTCTGAAACTGGGATGGTGCAGTGAGCTAAAAAACGGTGTTGGATCTAGCCCTGATCTCTTGACTTGGTGAGAGTATTCTGTTTAATTCAGAGACTCTGTCCCTCACCACCCCTTGTTGTAAATATTTTTGTCCACCCTAAGCGTGGAAGGGTATGCTCAGATGTGAGTCCCTTGCTCATTGCACCATCAGGATTCAAGCAAGCCGGGCCGAAGAGGCTGAAATGCCAGAAACCGGTCCCCGGTAGCTTGTTTCCTTCCCAGTGTAAGAATTGGCTTTTGTAGTTTGGTTTGCCCTGTTCCCATCATGCACTGGGACAGGAACAGACTAATTTGCATACAGCCAGGTTCTGAAACTGGGATGGTGCAGTGAGCTAAAAAACGGTGTTGGATCTAGCCCTGATCTCTTGACTTGGTGAGAGTATTCTGTTTAATTCAGAGACTCTGTCCCTCACCACCCCTTGTTGTAAATATTTTTGTCCACCCTAAGCGTGGAAGGGTATGCTCAGATGTGAGTCCCTTGCTCATTGCACCATCAGGATTCAAGCAAGCCGGGCCGAAGAGGCTGAAATGCCAGAAACCGGTCCCCGGTAGCTTGTTTCCTTCCCAGTGTAAGAATTGGCTTTTGTAGTTTGGTTTGCCCTGTTCCCATCATGCACTGGGACAGGAACAGACTAATTTGCATACAGCCAGGTTCTGAAACTGGGATGGTGCAGTGAGCTAAAAAACGGTGTTGGATCTAGCCCTGATCTCTTGACTTGGTGAGAGTATTCTGTTTAATTCAGAGACTCTGTCCCTCACCACCCCTTGTTGTAAATATTTTTGTCCACCCTAAGCGTGGAAGGGTATGCTCAGATGTGAGTCCCTTGCTCATTGCACCATCAGGATTCAAGCAAGCCGGGCCGAAGAGGCTGAAATGCCAGAAACCGGTCCCCGGTAGCTTGTTTCCTTCCCAGTGTAAGAATTGGCTTTTGTAGTTTGGTTTGCCCTGTTCCCATCATGCACTGGGACAGGAACAGACTAATTTGCATACAGCCAGGTTCTGAAACTGGGATGGTGCAGTGAGCTAAAAAACGGTGTTGGATCTAGCCCTGATCTCTTGACTTGGTGAGAGTATTCTGTTTAATTCAGAGACTCTGTCCCTCACCACCCCTTGTTGTAAATATTTTTGTCCACCCTAAGCGTGGAAGGGTATGCTCAGATGTGAGTCCCTTGCTCATTGCACCATCAGGATTCAAGCAAGCCGGGCCGAAGAGGCTGAAATGCCAGAAACCGGTCCCCGGTAGCTTGTTTCCTTCCCAGTGTAAGAATTGGCTTTTGTAGTTTGGTTTGCCCTGTTCCCATCATGCACTGGGACAGGAACAGACTAATTTGCATACAGCCAGGTTCTGAAACTGGGATGGTGCAGTGAGCTAAAAAACGGTGTTGGATCTAGCCCTGATCTCTTGACTTGGTGAGAGTATTCTGTTTAATTCAGAGACTCTGTCCCTCACCACCCCTTGTTGTAAATATTTTTGTCCACCCTAAGCGTGGAAGGGTATGCTCAGATGTGAGTCCCTTGCTCATTGCACCATCAGGATTCAAGCAAGCCGGGCCGAAGAGGCTGAAATGCCAGAAACCGGTCCCCGGTAGCTTGTTTCCTTCCCAGTGTAAGAATTGGCTTTTGTAGTTTGGTTTGCCCTGTTCCCATCATGCACTGGGACAGGAACAGACTAATTTGCATACAGCCAGGTTCTGAAACTGGGATGGTGCAGTGAGCTAAAAAACGGTGTTGGATCTAGCCCTGATCTCTTGACTTGGTGAGAGTATTCTGTTTAATTCAGAGACTCTGTCCCTCACCACCCCTTGTTGTAAATATCTGAGGAGTACAGTGCCAGGCTGAAAGCTTGTATTCTATCCGATAAGAAGGAGCAGATCCAGCAGAGAGCAGGTCCTTGGATGCCAATCTCATGAGGGCACCTGATGAGGATGGTTTGTGAGACTGTAAAAAATGCTGCAGAAGAGTGCAGGAGTCTGAGCGCTGCTGTGTCTCCTCTGTCAAGGATCACATAAATACCATCTGCTTATGTACTGTGAAACCAGACTGCGTGGCATTGAGGAGCTGGTAGTTGCTGAGGTGGTCGGTGAGGCGTTGGTGGATTTGCTTCTCAAAGACCTTTGCCAGGTATGGTAGGAGGGAGATGTGCCTGTAGTTGGAAAACGTGGCTGGGGCTGCCAATGGTTTTTTAAGCAGGGGTACGATGTTGGTTAGTTTCCAGGTGTCTAGGAAAATGGCTGAGTCACTGAAAGCACTGAGGATGAGTGTCAGTGCTTCACTGATAGGTAGTAGTCCATGGTGAGGGCAAGGTTCAGAAGGAGCTCCCACGCGGATGGTCTTCATGAAAACAGTAATTTCAAAAGAGGTGACGGCAGGCCACAAGGTCAGGGTCAGTTGTAATAATAACTGGGCACGGTTGAGGTGAAAGCTGCTGTAAATGTAAGTGATTTTGTTAGAAAATAACTTCAAAAAATTGCTGCAAAGGTCTTGTAAGGGGGTGATGTTGCGGGAGGGAGCAGTTAAAATGTAGGAACTTCTTTCTCTGGTGCCTCCCCGAAGCACTGTCGCTCAGATCTCCATCCGCCCCCATATTTTGAAGTGTGGGATTTATTGGACATAAAAGTGGAGGCAGTTGTTGAGGAGAGGGGATGAATCTAGAGGTGGCTCAGGAGGTGCTGCCACAACGGGCTACAATGGTGGCAGCTGAAGATGTTGCTGAGTTATAAGAGGCTTGGGCACGTGCTGGAAAGCCATACAGTAAGGCTGCAGCACCATGTTTGGAAGGTGTCCATCATTTGCTGAAAGGTACTAAGAAAGACACCTGCATCCAAGGAGACTCCCGTCTGTGCTTTTGACCTCATAGGGTCGCTCATAGCTTACATGGTGGTAGTCATACTCCAGGTTTTTCCTCATCAACCGGCAATTGTCAATATTCCTCTTTAGTGGGTTAATTACTTAGGAGATGAGCATCCTGTTTGGGCTGGGCTTAAGCCTGCATCCAGCAGTTCCTGGTCAATGATGACTACTTCCAGCTCTGAATACATAATATGGATTAGTAGTTAAGAGGAGACTTTCAATGGAAAAGGGTGAATTGGAGTAAGAGGCAATAGAACTTGTAGCGAAGTTGGTATACTGCAGTCTTGTGCCATGGTCATAGAAGGTATCATCAGTGTAGCTGCTATCATCAACAGCATCTGTGCCGATGGGTAAGTCACCGTTAATGGGGTGTTTATCACCGCTGACCCCATGGGTCTTCATCATCATCAAAAGTAAATCCTTCGATGGGGGCACTCATCGAGTCAGAACCCACAGCCAGAGAACAGTCGTTGATGTCCTCAAAAACTATGTATCCTTGGGACTGTTCTCCATTCTGCATGAGAGGCTTCTATCAAACAAGGTTCAGGCACAAACTCTGCCTCTATGAAGCAGAAATTTCCTGCCATCTGTGTAGAAAGTGCTATGAATGCTTTTTTGGTGCATTTTTAGAGGACTTTTTACTTTTAAGAGGCAGATCCAGGTGCTTTTTATAACAAAAAAAATAAGAGTTCTGGATATTCTAATTGATTAAGTCTTCTACATTGGATGAGAATATTTCTGGTTTGTACTGGACCTACCAGTAGATTCCTCAAATCATTGAATAATTCCAGGCACAAAACTGAATCCACAAACTTGTAATTTCTCTAATGCACTAGCAGGTGAGCACATAAATCCAAGAAGGATTTGACTTGGCGTATGGACCTTGATGCGCTAACTAGCACAACATGATCCATTGAGAAATGGTCTGCTTTTGAATCACTTTGCCTTTCTTGAAACCAACATAGCCAAGAAAAAGCAGATCATAAATTCAGTAGTCGCAGTTAATGGCAATTTAAAAACAGAGGGCTATGCAAGGATCAAGAAGGGAATTTGACCTTTTAACTTCCTTAAAGAGCAGCACCAAGGGTTGTCTCTGGGCAACCAGCGCAGCGTGCATCCATACACACCTGAACACAGGTGTTAGCTCAATACATCTCTAGATCAGACTTGAAAATCTGTTGGCAGTATGTTGAATTAAGGGAGTCTCGAGGAAGAGTTATTTTAGCCTTGAAGAGGAATGAGAGATGATTCTCATAATGAAAGAGAGGCAAAGGCCACAGATGTGGAGCACCACATAAGGTAAGAAAACCATCCTGCACTCAATGCTTTGGCTCAAAACTGGGTGGAGAAAACAATATCCACTGAATTTGCTGTAGAGGGGACAATCTAAGGGCTCTCAGGACAAGTGGTGGTGATGGAAAAGCAGCCAGGAAAGGGAGTTAGCAAATGGTGATCTCTTTAGGAGCAGATGCAGAAAATGGGCTATCCGGAGCAGAACTTAGTGCCATTTAGGGTCGAAGCAATTTAGGGCATTAACCTGCTGGAATTGAAATAGAATGTCTAGACCCCGGAAGAGGGAATCTGGACTTAAGAGTACAGGAAGACCCTGTACATATTTAATCTGAATCGCCTGCATATACCAAGTCAAGTTTTTGGTGACGCAGAATGAAGGTAGTGATGGTACTGATGGTAGGAGCCCTTACAGGTTTCCACAGAGGACTTGGTGCAATGACTCTGAAACTGGTGGTTCAGTAATAGTGGCAATGATTATTGCGGAATTCAAAGAAACTTTTTAAAGTGGTAATAATAAGCAAACACTTGTTGCCGAGAATGCTCAGCAATTTCTCTTTCCAGCTCGGAGTCCTGTAGCCCTGTCTAGGAAGACATTTATTTCACAGATATAGAATAGATATAGTATATTCTTGCATAAACAGGGCTGGTGGTGTCAGTGGAGGGGTTGATTCAGCAAAGGTCTTTTAAGAGACCTTGCCTACATACAGATAATGGGTGACATTGACTGGGAATACTATTTCCGTTTGGAATTTGAGTATGGTGAGGGGCAACTTGGATAATAATCTGAGACCCCCTCCAAGAGTGATGGGCGGGAATTTTACCTTAGTGTATTTAGTGTATAATCGTGCTATTCTCTCTCCATTTTGATCCTTCACTGGGGATCAATGGGGCTTGCAGTGCTATCAAATCAGTATATACTCAAATTTACAGGAAGTGGTTTCTTACCTATGTAGGCAGAAGACGGAAACTCTTAAAATTGTGTTTATGTGGATAGGTTCCTCTAAAATGAGTTGAATAAAACTGGCTTAAAACTTGAAAAAATTGCACATAAATTACTGTTTAACACACCAATTAGTTCGAAGATATATTTTTACCTAATTTGATCAAAAACTCTTGCTCTAGATCCTGAACCTGTCTCATTGCATCTTCCAGGGAGTTGCAGAGTTTGATCTTTGGCCGCAACAGCTCTAATGTATCGCTGATCATGTAATCAATATCAATGGGGAACGGGTGATCCTTTGTCCAGATCTCTAGAGATTTCTTCCACCATACATATCGCTGAAAAGAAAATACATATTTCAAACTGTTGGCTTAAGCATGTCAAGCAGAACAGCACTTGAAAAATAACTAAATTAAGGGAATTTGGTGATAAATGCATGTGCAATAAGTGAGATTTTACGAGATTCTAAGCTTATAAACTTCAATTTAAATAATTTAATACACAACAGGTATCAAACTTCACATTAGCACAATCATAAGACATTCAAACAAATAAATACAAAGCTAATATGTATGGATGTTATTTTTTTTAACTAATGTGTACTAATTAGCTATTTTTTTAAGGTGGTCGGAAGCCCTGGCAGGAGTAGAGTTGGTAACCCCACTTCAATTATGACAGTCAAGACCTGCACCTGGGTACATAGAGGCTGAGACACAAGGAAATGACAGTTTGGTGACTGTGGAGTGCGAAGGGCCTACCTGCTGAGAAAACCAATCAAGATGCAAAGCTCTGCACCAAACAGTAGGAGAGTGCAACAGGAGCAACCTCTAAGAAGGTGAGACCTACCCAAAAGCAACTCCAGCAACACACCACCTAAGCAAAATGATCCGCAGTAAACTTAGGCTACAAAGTAATGAGCAATAAAGATGCCATTAAAGAACAAGTTACCTACTTTCAGTTACAATATATCTGTAAGAGACCTAGATCAGTTATAGATTCCTTACCTGTAGAATTACCCCTAGGCGTAAGACTGGATCAGAGGAATTTTTTCATCATCAGTACCCTGAAGCGCCGAAAGGTGGTGCCAGTCGGCTCCGCGTTACTGGTTGGCGTCTTGGTCGCCGGGATGACATTGCGGTAGCTACTTAGACGCCGCCCTCGCGCTCTGAAGTCAGTTCTTTTACATCATTTTCCACGCCAGAAGCGCAGAGCCATGCAAGACACAAGCCACTGGTTCACAAAACTAGGGCCCTGAAATGGATTCCCTGACCCTAGCAGTCAGCTCGAAGAACGGGGAGGATGGGTGTGGGGGTAGGGAATCTAAAATTCATCTATGTCTCTTACAGATATATCATAACCGAAGGTAAGTAACTGTTCATCTGAAAGAGACAATTAGTTATTGATTCCTTACCATTAGAATAGATATCCCAGCAATACCGACCCCGGAACCAAGTTCACACCAGAAAGTCCTGCAGAACAGAACAGCCAAAGAAGCAGTCTTTCCGGACTTGGCTGTCCAGGTAGTAGTGTTCTGTGAACGTGTGCAGAGATGCAGACGTAGGTGCATGACAGATGTCAATGAGGGGGACTCCCTGTCCCAAAGCAGTGGCAGCTGCCGTCACCCTGGTGGAATGAGCACGCAATCACACTGGAGGCTCCTTCTTTGCCAGAGAAGCAAGCATTAATGCACAAAACGACCCACCTATAGATTGACAGTTTCTGCACGATCCGACATTTTTTGGCGCCCACGTAGCCAACAAAGAGCTGGCCATCCACCTGGAATTGCTTGGCACATGTTTTGGATCAAAGAGGTGGAGCCTCTCTTCCTCCTTAGAAGGATGCGGAAAGAAGATGGGCAAAGTGATGGTTTAACCAATATGGAAAGAAGTAACCACTTTAGGAAGAAAAGAGGGTCGAGTTCGAAGGACAACCTTGTCTGGATGAACCGCTAGAAAAGGAGGTTTTGGAAAGGGCCTGGAGCTCACTCACTCTGTGAGCAGAAGTGATGGCAACCAGAAAGGCAGTCTTTAAAGTGAAAAGTCTGAGAGGACAGTTATGTAGCAGCTCAAAGGGAGCGCACATAAAAAAAGTAAGAACCAAGTTCAAGTCCCACGGTGGCATTACGAAGGGAACAGGAGGAAAAAGATGAGTATTGGCCTTAAGAAAGCGATTTACAACAGGGGACTTGAAAAGAGATGGCTGATCCGGAAGCCTAAGAAAGGATGAAATGGCTGAGAGATAGCCCTTAAGAGTGCCCAGATCAGAGCCCTGCTTGCCCAAAGAAAGGAGGAACAAGAGAACCTCAGAAAGAGGGGCAGAAAGGGGATCCACAGCCTTTGCTGTGCACCACGCCACAAATTTGTTCTACCTGGAGTATACCGTCTTAGTGGAGGGACGCCTGGCTGTCAAGATAACATCCCAGACTTCGGGAGGAGGATCGAAGACTTTCAACTGTCGCCGCTAAATCTCCACGCAAGGAGGTGGAAGCTGGACAGGATCGGGTGGAGGACTGCCCCCTGCTGCTGCGATTGAAGATCCTCCCAAAGAGGCAGTCAGATTGATGGCTATGTGTAACAGCTCGGGATACCAGACTCTTCGTGCCCAATACGGAGTCACAAAAATGACTGGGCAGGGTCACGCTTGATCTTCTTTAGCCCTCTGGACAGAAGTGGTATAGGCAGAAAGGCATATAGAAGACTGCAACTCTTCTCGCAAAGTGTCGCCTTAGAAATTCCAACAATCATAATTTCTGACATTGCGTGTTCTCCTCAGTGGCGAATAGATCTAACCAAGGCTCTCCCCACTGCCGAAAGAGTGAAGTTGGCATTCATGATCCATCATGCACCTGCGGCTGAGTTCGTCCACCCTGGCGTTGAGTGAAACTGCCAGGTGTTGAACCACCAGGGATACGCCCTGATGTTCCAGCCATGTCCAGAGAAGGAGAGCCTCTTGACGTAGGGTCCACACCCCCACTCAGTTTGTTGCAGTACCACAGGGCGGTGGTGTTGTTCATGAACACCTGCACTACTCTTCCCCGGACAGACGGAAGTAAGGCCTTCAGCGCAAGACGGATCGCCCGGAGCTCCAGGGGGTTGATGTGAAGCCAGGACTCTGCCGGAGACCAGAAGCCTCAGATCTCCGCCTCCCTCTTGTGGCCCCCCACCCCAGAAGTGATGCATCCATCACCACTGAACTCCAGTTGGGAAAGGGAGAGGCATCTATTGTTGACCCAATCCTGGTTCCGTAGCAACCACTGCAATTGTCGTGCAGTGCCCTCTGAGATATAAACGCGGACAGATTCCCCTGATGTTGTGCTCACTGGAACTTCAGGTCCCACTGCAGAGCCCATTAATGCCACCTGGCGTGATGTACCAGCAGGATGCAGGAGGCCATGTGGCCCAGCAGCCTCAGGGCCAATCAGACCGAAACCCAAGATAGAAGCTGAAAGATCGGAATCACAGCCCGAATAGCCCAGATTTGCTGCTCTGGAGGATAAGCCCGAAACTGCATTGTGTCCAGAACCGCTCCAATGAAAAGGAGCTTCTGAGAGCAAGTCAGGCGTGACTTCGGCACGTTGATAGTGAACCACAGCAAATACAGGAGGTCCGGCGTGTTCTGGAGGTGGGAGAAGACTGCATGGGGCAAGCCCACCTTCAATAGCCAGTCGTTGAGATAGGGAAAGACTGGAACCCCTGATCTGCGCAGATGAGCTGCTATCACTGCCATCACTTTCGTGAACACTCGAGGGGCGCTGGTAAGGCCAAAGGGGAGCACGGTAAACTGAAAATGCCTGTGGCATACAGTGAACCGTAGGTAACGCCGGTGGGCCGGCAGGACGGGGATGTGAAAGTAAGCGTCCTGCAAGTCCAATGCTACCATCCAGTCTCCAGGCTGAAGGACAGACCACACCTGAGCCAAGCTTAACATCTTACAGGGGAAGCGGTTGACTTCCCTGAGGTAAACGATAGACAGATAGTGTTGTAAACGAATCTAGGACCCTAGTGTACTTTTCCCAATTCATGCCCTTATATAGGTATACTTTATCATATCCTTATATAGGGATAGAAATCACTACCATATTTGGCCTAAGCCATACTGCCCAAATACGGCATGGCTACTTCCACTAAGTTCCGAAAATTAACTACAATTTCTTGGAAAAACCCGCCTTCAGCAGCTATGAACTTCCCCCTGCTTGAATATTAAGTTCTCCAAGAACTCCTAGCGTTTTCCAAGAATTTAGCCTTTGAGTGACGTTATTAAGTCTAAACACGCATCAAACTTGGCACCTTGAAAGTATAAATATGCCTTTGTTTGCCCAGACAAACACACAGTGGTTTGGAGCAGATCGACTATCTACTTGCCCGACGCCCTGCAGCAGCAAGTGCCGAAGGAAGCCGACCCTCCAGCTGACGCACTGAAAGAGACGCTGTCTTTTCTCTTGCCGAGAAATCCAGCTCCAGTGTTTCCAGCTTACCCTTGCAGGTATCTGGGAAATCGAGTCCTGAGAGAGAGATACAAGACCTCCTTCATTCTAAAACCAAGGTACGGAGCTGATTAGACCTCTTAGAGAATTCTTGGAATAGATTCCTGGCAGAGAACTACTAAACTTAAGCTACTCCTCACTTACTTCTTCCCTAGTACTAGACTTAGGTTAGGTACACCGGGGTAGGCGTATTTTAGAAGCACCATTATTTATTACTGTATGTATTTTATACGTTTTAGGCAATTTATGGCTTAGAAGCCATATCATGCTTTTACAGTACTACTTTATGATACTGTTCGTATTATATGCCTTGTATTTTATAACCAGTATTACGATTGTAGCAGTTCATTTCCAATGCTTGAGAAAGAAGACTGTTGAACAGGTTACTTACCTTCGGTAACGATATATCTGGAAGAAACAGTAGTTAGTATTAGATTCCTTACCTTAGAATATCCCCAGGCATCAGACTGGATCCGGAAACTTTTGCGTAGCAGTACCCCTGCGCGTCGGTAGGCGTTGTCTGCGGCTCCGGGTCCGTCGTCGGCGTCGTTTGCGCCGGGATGATGTCGCCGGAGTACTTGGACGCCGCCCTCGCGCGCTGACGTCAGTTCTTATACACAGCTTTTCCGCGCCAGAAACGCAGAGCCATGATAAAAACTAACACTGGTGCCATGAAACTAGGGCCCTGAAAGGGGAAGACCTTAACCCTAGATATCAGTTAGCAGAACGGGTAGGATGGGTGGGGCGGTAAGGAATCTAATACTAACTACTGTTTCTTCCAGATATATCGTTACCGAAGGTAAGTAACTTGTTAATTTGAAAGAAACAGGTTACTATTAGATTCCTTACCTTAGAATAGACACCCCAGCAATACCAACCCCAGTGGTGGGTCTGCGAACCAATAATCACACCAGATAGTCCTGGAGGACGGAACGGCCAAAGAAGCCATCCCTCCGGACCTGACTGTCCAGGCAGTAGTGTCTTGCAAAAGTGTGCAGCGAGGCCCACTTAGCTGCCTGACAAATGTCCTGCAAGGGGACTCCCCGACCCAGGGCAGTAGTAGCCGCCGTGGCCCGAGTGGAATGGGCCCTCAGCCCAACAGGAGGTTCCTTCTTAGCCAAGGAGTTGCATGCCTTGATACACAACAGGACCCACCGAGAGATGGTCCGCTTGTGTACCGCCCGTCCCTTCTTAGCGCCCACGTAACCAACAAAGAGTTGGTCATCCACCCGGAACTGGCGTGTGCGATCCAGATAAAATGAGAGCGCACGTTTTGGGTCCAGACGGTGGAGCCGCTCTTCCTCCTTTGAGGGATGCGGAGGCGGAAAGAAGGTGGGCAAGGAGATGGACTGCCCGATTTGGAAGGCTGTGACAAACTTGGGCATGAAAGAGGGTCTTGTGCACAACACAACCTTGTCCGGATGGACAGAAAGGAAAGGAGGTTTAGAAGAAAGAGCCTGCAGCTCACTCACTCTCCTGGCAGAGGTGATGTCAACCAGGAAGGCAGTCTTCAGAGTAAGAAGGCGAAGTGGACAGTTATGAAGTGGCTTAAAGGGAACACACATCAGATAGGTAAGAACAAGGTTCAAGTCCCACTGAGGCATCACGAATGGAACAGGGGGGGGAACATGTGTGTGATGCCCTTCAAAAACCTATTTACGATTGGGGACTTGAACAAAGATGGCTGATCAGGTAGCCTTAAAAAGGCTGAAAGGGCAGAAAGGTAGCCCTTGTAAATGCCCAGAGCAGAGCCCTGCTGGGCTAGAGAAAGAAGAAAGAGGAGAACCTCTGAAAGAGATGCAGAAAGGGGATCCAGAGCCTTTGCTGTGCACCATGCCACAAATTTGTTCTACCTGCAGGCGTATACCGATTTTGTGGAGGGACGCCTAGCTGCCAGAATCACAGTACAGAATTCAGGAGGCAAGTCAAATGGCCTCAACTGCCGCCGCTCAATCTCCACGCATGTAAGTAGAGACTGGACAGGTTCGGGTGGTGGACCGTCCCCTGCTGCTGCGACAGAAGGTCCTCCTGAAGAGGCAGACGAACTGGGGGACCAACAGACATACTGAGTAACTCGGGATACCAGTATCTTTGTGCTCAGTCCGGAGCCACAAGGATAACTTGGGCCCGGTCGCGTCTGATCTTCTTCAGCACTCTGGGCAGAAGTGGTATAGGCGGAAAGGCACACAACAGATCAAAGGTCCTCCAAGCGAGTGCCGCCATGGAAATTCCAACGCGCAGAACTGATGACATCGCACGTTCTCTTCTGTGGCGAATAGATCTAACCAAGGTTCTCCCCACATGCGAGTTCAGACGCCATTCGTGAGCCATCATGCACCGTCGGCTAAGTTCGTCCGCCCCGGCGTTCAGGGAACCTGCCAGGTGTTGAACCACCAGGGTCACGCCCTGATGTTCCAGCCATTGCCAGAGGCGCAGAGCCTCTTGGCAGAGGGTCCACGACCCCACCCCGCCCTGTTTGTTGCAGTACCACATGGCGGTGGTGTTGTCCGTGAACACCTGCACTACACTCCTCCAGACAGAGGGGAGGAATGCCTTCAGTGCAAGCCGGATCGCCCGCAGCTCCAGAAGGTTGATGTTGAGCCGGGACTGCGCCGGAGACCAGAGGCCTCTGATCTCCGCCTCTCCCATGTGGTCCCCCCAGCCCTGGAGGGGCGCGTCCGTCACAACTATGTGCTCCGGTTGGGGTAGGGAGAGGGATCTGCCGCTGACCCAATCGCGGTCCGTGAGCCACCACTGCAACTGTCTTGCAGTGCCCTCCTAGATCAAGACATGGTCGGACAAGTAGCCCTGATGCTAGGCTCACTGAAACTTCAGGTCCCACTGCAGAGCCTGCTTCCGCCACCTGGCGTGATGCACCAGAAGGATGCAAAAGGCCATCAGCCCCAGAAGCCGCAGCCTCAACCTGACGAGACTTGGGTGCGGTGGTAATTCTAAAGGGAAGAACCCTGAATTGATAATGGTTTCCACTGAATTGAAACCTTAGCCACTTGGTGTGCGGGATGGATAGGTATATTAAAGTAGGCATCCTTTAAGCTTAAGGCAGCCATGAAATCTCCTTTCTGTAGCAAAGGAATAATTTCCTGAAGGGTGACCATATGGAAGTGTATTGATATGATGTAATTGTTTAGTGGACTAAGATTGAGAAGGGGGCTTAAAGACTCCTCTTTATAAGAAATAAGGAAGTATAGCGAGTATACCCCTGTTGACTGAAATTATTTTTTAAATACTTCTATTGCTCCATTTGTAATAGAGCTGCTATTTCTTGTTGTAGGAGATTTTGATGTTGTATTGATAGTGTGTGTTTGCGAGGGGGGATATTTGGAGGAGATGTAACGCGTTACAGACAGTAACCACATTGGATAATACCAAACACCAACCGATCTGTTGTGATTGATTTCCAGATTGGGAAAAAGTTTTAAAGACGACCCCTGACAGGTGTCAAGTGGTCTGGGGAAATGGAAAGGAAGTTGTTGTTTGAGGTACGGATATTTTTTCTGTGGCCTCTTCCTTTAAAATCGTTTCCTCTATGAAATGTTTTTGGAGTGGAGGTTTGTCTCTGGTTTTAGTATGCTGACCCAGTGTAGTCTGAGGAGGCGGACCTTGGACTTTGCTTATAGGAGGGCCTACAAAAGGAACCACGGTACGTGCTTGTTTGTAGAGCCACCATTGATTTTGCAACCTCTGTGTCACTTTTCATTTTCTCAAGGTCTGCATGCACTTGAAGGCCGAAAAGAAGTTCCTTATTGAGTGGCAGGTTTAAAATTGCCTGTTGTACCTCAAACTTCAATCCTGAGAAAAGAAGCCATGCAGTCTATGCAATAGAAGGCTAGTGTTCATCCCTTCAGCAGTGGCGTCAGCTACATCTAATGCACATTTTATAGAGTTGTTTATGATGAACTTTCCTTCATTCACAATTTCATGCCCTCCTTTGTTGTGCTCCTTATTCTTTTCTTTCTCTGGAGGGGGTGCATCTCCTGATGTTTCGGAGTTCGCCCTCTTTCTTGCATTAGAGTCGACCAAAGAGTCTGGGGTTAACTGACCTTTAATATATATAGGACCTTATTGTGCAGCCTCATAATTTTTGTCAATATGTGGTGTTAGAATTCTTGCTTTGACAAGGTCCTTAAAAATCTACTATGCGTGATGTTCTATGCCCTTAGGAGTGGCCAGTATTGTGCTATCCTCCAAGCATTAGACGGAGTTTCAAAAAGGAAGTTGTCTTCTGTTGTGTCTTTATGTACTGGGAACTGATGGAAAGCTGCTGCCCTTGCTATCAAATCCTGATATGCAGAAGATTCATCAGGTGCTGATGGTCGTGTGGGATATAGATCAGTGTCTGTGGTTCGAGATCAGTGATCCCAAGCATCCCCAGGGAGTATATGGTGCGGTATGTCATCTTCATCCTCTATTATGCATGACTGAGGAGATACGTAACATGCCTCAGATAATACTGGTGAGTGAGTGAGGTGGTAGAGTGGATGGTGGTGGTGTTAGTGGGTTAGGTAATGCAACAGGGATGTGTAAAGGGCTAGCTGCAGTATCCTTTTTTCTTCCTCTTTGGAAGCTGTAGAGGAGCATCCAAAGCCTTTTGGAAAGTCAATTTCTTTTAGAAGAGTGAGGTTCTGCAGGCTGACGCACTATTTTCTTAGTTCCAGGTTGAATCTGGAGCGTAACATTGAGGATTGGCTCAATGAAACACTTCGGTGGAGGAAGCTTCAATTTAAGCGAAGTCCTGTGGTTGGATCTGAAATAAAAAAAAATGTTTAGGTGGCAAAAATCGAAGGTCAAGGGAATTGTAGACCCAGATGTGAAGGAGGTGGAGGCCCCTGCTTCTGGCCAAACCTTCAGAGCCAAGGACGGGGCTTCCGGGTCAGTTTTTTTGTAAGTGCCATGGCCTTTTTGCAGTGGAGGACCGTGAGCAGTCTTTACGATCTGAAACAATGTTTTGTGCTTTGGATCAGGGGTAAAAGTACTGTGCTGGGGGAAGGGTGGCCAAGTCCTGGTTGGATTGGACTCAAAATCATGGACGGTAATTCCTCTTGTGCTGCTGAACGTTCCTCATCGTCTTCCTCTTGAAGACCGAAGACGGCCGGTACATCGTTTGCTTGCCTACGCGGCATTGCTTAGCGTCGAGAACGTCGATCTCAAAGAAGTTTGTTTGATCTAAAGACTTGCAGGCCTCACAACTTTCCTCTATGATAGGGCGAGAGGCAAAGGTTGCAAACACAGTGTTGGTCAGTATCGGGATACTTTGACACTTCGGACAGAGGCAGAACAGAGTTCGTTCCACTAGCAGGTCATTCTCTGAAAGACGTTGAGAGTGGAGAAAGAGAGGTCCGGCACGGCATTGCCAGTGGTCGAGGAAGCAAGCTGAAGACCAATTAGGCAGAAGGGTGATCGCTCAAATGCAATGAAATTATGTGACCAAGACAATACCATCAAATGGAGATCTACGAAAGAACCAAAGGGAGCCAGAAGGAGTCTCAAACCAGAAATCGAGAAATTACATGCGAACCCTTCTGCAGAAAAAGACTATCTGAAGATGGCATCGATGACCATGCGCAGTATTAAAAAAGAGGACGATTCACCTAGCCTTGTGACTAGAAGACAACGTCTTGGAACAAAAAAACTTGTAACCATCCGAGTCAAACACTAGATGATGGACTTATGAAAAGCATGTGTAGCTAGAGCACATATGTCTCTAACATAATTTTAGCAGTGGTTTGTGACAGAGTGGGCTCTCTGATAAGACTTCTCTACTGGGTGTATGTTGGAGTGGTTTATGTAAAACTGACATCTGCACTGAAACCAGTTTGAGCAATAGTGCTGTTGTGGTTTAACTATCCTGTACAGTTAGATATCTTACTTCGGTCATTAGTATTTAGAGTAGTGGTTTAGAAGAGGCAAGGCTATCTGCTGAACACTCTCTCCTAGGTGATAACTGCAGCAGTTGAGTGTTTCTCACCTATCGCCTTTTCTCATTTTAAATAAAATTGTAAATGGTATTTTAGAAAATATTGTGAAGTTTATGTAAAACACAATAGAGATGCAACTTCGAACAGGAACTTAATTAACAGCAAAATGCTATTTGAACACAGATTGATGATTTAAGCGGTAATTGTCTTGGTTTTTACAATTCTTTATTCAAACATCCTCTCATTGAGGAAAGTAATTTCCACGCAGCCATCTTGCCTCGCCCAGTTACAGGCATCTTCAGGGCCTCTAAATAATTGTATATTATGTCTTCAATTCTTAAACGAAACAAATGTCCATCAATTGTTCCTTAGGCAGACATAGTTTCAGTCTGTCAATCCTCTACCATGTGTTGCAGGACTGCAAAATTAAAACCTCCATGAGGTGCTAGCAAGACCATTTCCTTTAAATTTGTCAAGTCATCTTGAGCCGTGCTCGGACACAAAGTTTATTCTTGTGAATGCGGCATCTGCCAAGATTTGCCAGAAGATTTTTTTTTTTAAATACTCTTTTTATTAAACAGTCGTGCTAGTACATTGAATAACCAGTTTATACAATTTAAACATAGCCTCTGAGAAATCCTAAATTGTAGTAAGATCAATGTCCACATCAATTGTATGCAGTTCCTCTGATGGAGATGCACACAATTACCACATTTTAAATCCCATTTAGCCCACTTCTGATCCCATTTCTTGTGGCAGCCCATATGTTTGAATACATCTTTCTCTGCAATCATCACGTTATCCATGTCGCTAGTCCATCTTTGATGTGTGGGCAAATCCCTGGTCCCCCATACCTGAACAATATTCCTTTTAGCAAGGATGAGCCCTAGTGACACTCATATGCCTTCGGTTTGGGTCAAGTCTGTGGCCTCCCATACATTTAACATACAAAAGCCACAGGGAATGAGCAACATTTTTACCACATACCATCATAAGTGTGGAAGTGATGCTCTCCCAATATTGCTGTATACTTGGCCAGTCCCAGAGTGTGAAAAATTTACCCTTCGCAGCGCACTTTTTAAGGCACCCCGAATCTGACCTGCGCCCCATTTTTACCAGTATATGTGCAGCTAGGTAAGTTCTGTGTAAAATCCTAAGCTGAACTAATCGTAGTCTCAGTAGGATAGCAACTTCTTTGGGGGAGTAGAGGGCTTCCTGCCAGGGTGATAACCCTCTACATACCCGAGATCGATTTCCCACAGTTGCCGGGGAAGTACTAATGGGTCCGGTCTATTATTGATTAACTTACGATACATAAGTGATATGCTTTGCGGGGCATAGGTTCTGCGAAAAGTCGGTCTTCCAGTGGGGAGGCCTCTAGTAAACTGCACCACTCGCTACGACAGTAGTTACTGCATGGCGAATTAGGAGATACCGGAACATCTCTGACCCCGCCAGTTGATACTCCGGCTGTAGGTCTTCAAACTGAACCATATCATTGCGCTTCTGTTAGACGGGACCTGGATGGTCGGCTGAGGACAAGGGGAGAGGTCTCCGGGGAGAACCGTCTCCAGCGATCGTACAGACAAGTAACTTCCCCCCCACAGATGGACACCACACAAGGATAAGATTTAACGTTCTTTATAAGCAATCTTGAGGTACGGTATAATGGTACAAGGAGGTCTGGACTCAGGGGTCCCCTCGATTCTAGTCTCTTGGAGGGGAAAGGGGGTAGCGGGACAGTCTTATTACCAATCTGGTAGTTGCGATGAGATGATGGGTAGCTCACAATCCTCGAGCTCGGCGTTCTTGAAGGACGGGCCGCGGCAGCGCCAGCAGGTCCCGGGGTGGTCGAAGGTGGCAACGGTCCGCGGCAGCGCCAGCAGGTCCTGACGAAGATGGTAGTTACAACGGGCCGCGGCAGCGCCAGCAGGTCCCGACGAGGACGAAGGTTGCAGAGGGCCGCGGCAGCGCCAGCGGCAGGACGACAGTTCACAAGGCAGGGCTGCGGCAGCGCCAGCAGTCCGTCAAGGATGAGTTCTTCTCTGTGTCTCTCGACTCCAGGATACAACTGCCTTCCTGCTCTGGAGCTGCCCCAGTTATAGGTCTGGCGGCCTTTGATGTCCGGACCCTCGCACTTGGAGGTCGGGAGGTCCGGGATGAGGGAGTCCAGACACCCAGCAGGGGGGTGGAGCCAGCGCCCGGGGAGGCTGGGGGCGATCGGCACCTGGCGGGGGAGAGCCATCGACACTTCTTTCTCCCATTGACCTGCCAAGTGGTCCGTTCATCTCCTGGGTGGATGGTGGTGCCGGGATGTCGGGGCCTGGCCAGGCCCAGGGTTGGGGTCGAGCTGAGGCCATGCGGCCTTGTGGTGCAGTGTCCAAGATGGCGCCCGGGCTGGGCAATGGTGCTGGAGGTGGCCCGGGCCCGTGATACAGAGATGTCCGGGGGTAGGAGTCCCGTAGGGGACGGAGTGTGGGTTGCTTCTGTGGGTAGCACCTGGAGAGCTGATGTCCGGGCTCTGTCATGCGGGGAGGGAGCGAGCCCTTCATGTGGCCTGTCCAACATGCGTCCCCCCCGGCTGAAGGCGGGGAGAGTCACCCATCTTCTTGGGGACTCTCCTCGTCGAGGCGGAAAAATCGTGACAGGCCATCCGCGTTGGCGTGATCCTGGCCAGGGTGGTGTTCCACAGTGAAGTCCATCCCTTGCAGGGAGATGGACCATCGCAAGAGTTTGGGATTCTCCCCCCGCATCTGCATTAGCCATTGCAGGGGGCGATGATATGTTTGCACCCGAAAGTGGGTACCGAAGAGGTAGGGCCGGAGCTTCTTGAGGGCCCATACCACTGCGAAGGCCTCCCTCTCGATGGTGCTCCCGCGCTGTTCTCGGGCCAACAGACGTCTGCTGATGAAGGCCACTGGTTGGTCGACTCCCTCGGTGTTCAGTTGGGAGAGGACGGCCCCAATGCCATGGTCGGAGGCATCAGTCTGGACGATGAACTCCCGGCTGTAGTCGGGAGCCTGGAGTACCGGGGCGGTGCACATGGCGACCTTCAGTTTCTCGAAGGCCGCTTGACAGTCGGGAGTCCAGTCGACTCTTTTTGGCTGGTTCTTAGATGTAAGTGCCGTGAGGGGCCCCACAATGCTGCCATAGTCCTTCACAAACCGCCGGTAGTATCCGGTGAGCCCCAAGAAGGCCCGGACCTCGGTTTGCGTTACGGATGGTTGCCAGACCGCTCCCCACTTGGTGTCCGAGGTAGGTCACGGACCCCTGGCCAATCTGGCATTTGCTGGCCTTGATTGTGAGGCCGGCCTGTTGGAGGGCCTGCAGGACCTCTCGGAGGTGGCGGAGGTGGTCTGACCAGTGGCGGCTGTAAACCGCGATATCGTCCAGGTAGGCGGCGCTGAACTCTTCGAGGCCCGCCAATACCTGGTTCACCAGGCGTTGAAAGGTTGCTGGAGCGTTTTTCATGCCGAATGGCATCACTTTGAAATGGTAGTGGCCATCCGGGGTGGAGAAAGCGGACCGTTCTTGCGCCCTGGGGGTTAGGCCGATCTGCCAGTAGCCCGCTGTCAGGTCGAAGATGCTGAGGTAGCGGGCAGCCCCCATGCGGTCGATCAGTTCATCGGCTCGGGGAATGGGGTGAGCGTCGGTCCGGGTGACAGCGTTCAGACCCCGATAGTCAACGCAGAATCGGAGCTCAGGGGTGGTGCCGGGGGCAGCAGCTTTGGGGACCAGTACGACTGGGCTGGCCCAGGGGCTGTCCGAGGGTTCGATGACTCAGAGTGTGAGCATCTTGTAGACTTCTTCTTGGATGCAGGCACGTACCCGATCTGGCACGCGGTACGCCCGATGTCTGATGGGGGACTGTCCCCAGTTCCCACGTCGTGCAAGCACCAGGGGGTGACCCCTGGGGTGAGGGAAAATAGGGCTGCGAACTGCAGCAGGAGAGCCCGACAGTCTTGGCGCTGCTCTGAGGTCAGGGCATCTGACAGTCGGACCCCGTCTACTGAACCATCTTTTTCACGGGTCCTCAGTAAGTTAGGGAGGGGCTCGGAGTCTTCTTCCGCTCCACTGTCTGTAGCCATCAGTAGGCTGAGCTCCGAGCGCACAAAGTGGGGTTTGAGTCTGTTGGCGTGGAGGACCCGGAGGGGGTTCCGGGGAGATTCCATGTCGATGAGATAGGTGACGGGGCTCTTGCGCTCGATCACCTTGAAGGGCCCCGTCCACTTATCCTGCAGGGCACAAGGTTCGGTGGGGGACATCACCCATACTTGCTGGCCAGGTACGAACTCTATGGAGTAGGCGTTCTGATCGTACCATTTCTTCATGTCCTCCTGACTGGCTTCAAGATTGGCTTTGGCGATTTCTCGGAACCGCCTGGTCTGATTGCGGAGGGTCAGGAGGTACTTGTAGACGTCTGGAGGGGTTTTCAGGGGGGCCATCTCCCAGCCTTCCTTGACTAGGCTGAGGGGCCCTCGAACAGGGTGTCCGTACAAGAGTTCGAAGGGGCTGAAGCCGAGGGACTTCTGAGGGACTTCTCTGTAGGCGAAGAGGAGGCACGGGAGGAGCACATCCCACTGGCGGCGGAGGGGCTCTTCCAACCCCCTCTCGCATGGATTATGCGAATGTGCTGCTATTAGGCACTACGGAGAAGAACTTGAGGAGACTGCAAGTGCTGCAAAATACGGCGGCCCGGTTAGCCCTCAGACTCCCTAAAAGAACAGCATCCAAGCCTACTTTGGCTGCCCTTCATTGGCTACCTGTAAAGAAAAGAATCCTTTTTAAAGCCCTCCTTTTCTGCTACAGGATAACCTCTGCAGAAGCGCCAGGGTATCTGAAGGATCTGGCCATCCCCTATCGTCCCCAAAGAGCACTTCGCTCGGCGGGCATGGGTCTCCTGACAGTTCCTCGTGTTAGAAAGGCCAGGATGGGAGGCCGCTCCTTTCGGGTGCTGGCTACCACCCAGTGGAATAGCCTTCCACTTGGGATCAGACTGGCCAACAATGAAACCATGTTCCGGAAACTGTTGAAAACACATCTGTTTGTTATGGAAGGTTAGATGATCCTCCTCCCTTCTGACTCTTACTCCTCAGCGCGGGGACACGCCGTGATGGCGTCACCAGGCGCTTTAGAAATTCCTTTATTATTATTATTATTATAATCATTCCCTTGAGTGTACGGTTGAACCGCTCAACCAGTCCGTTTCCTTGCGGGTGATAGGGGGTTGTGAATCGGTAGGTGACCCCGCACTGCTGCTAGAGGGATTTCATGTATTTTGAAATGAAGTTCGTGCCTCTGTCGCTGACGACTTCCCGGGGGAAGCCCACCCGGGAGAAGATCCCCATTAAGGCTCGGCGACCACCGGTGCTGTTAAAGTTCGAAGGGGGATGGCCTCGGGATAGCGGGTGGCATGGTCCACCAGTACCAGGATGAATCGATGCCCTTGTGCTGTTCGGGGGTCCAGAGGCCCCACAATGTCTATTCCCACCTTTTCGAACGGGGTGGTAACCACCGGAAAGGGCTGCAGGGGTGCCTTGAGTTTGCGGCCGCTCTTCCCGCTGGCCTGACAAGTGGGACAGGACCGGCAGTGGTTGAGTACGTCATTTCTCATTTTGGGCCAGTAAAAGTGGGTCACCAGGCGGTTGTAGGTTTTGTCTTGACCCAAGTGTCCGGCCAGGGGGACGTCGTGGGCCAAGTTCAACAGGAAGTCTCGAAAACGGAGGGGCACCACCAACACTCGACTGGCCCCCAACTCGGCGATTCTTTGTTCGCTGTACAATAGATCATTGTCCCAATAGATCCAGTGGGCCCCGGCGGTATCTCCTGCGCTCTGGGCGAGGGCTTGTTGTCGTAGTCCCTCGAGGGAGGGACATGTCTTTTGCTCTTGACGGAATTATCCCTCAAGGGCTCGGCTGAAATAGTTCACATATTCCACCCAAGTTGTACCCGGGATTCGGGTGCAGTCGCGGAACCTCTGGCGGTACATTTCGGGTGTCAGCCCATATCGAGTGAGGAGGGCGGCCTTCATGTGATCATAGGACGTCATTTGATGATCCGGGAGCTGTAACAGGGCATCACGGCCTTCATTGACGAACCTCCCCCATAGACCGGCTCCCCAGTCACTTAGATCGATCCGGTGAGAGGACATGGCGATCTCATAGGCCTTGAACCACTGCTGTATGTCGTCGTTTCGGTAGTACTCTCGGACGACATCTTTGGGAATGTGGACCTTTGGTTCTGAAGTTCCTGGGGTGCGTGGTTGCTCGGGCACCCCCAGGTCCTTGCCTTGCTTACGTAGTTCTATTTCTGCTAGTTTGCTCTCGTGTTCATATGCGAGTCTTTTTTCTTCAAGCTCTCTTTGTCTTTGTTTTTCCTCCCGCTCTTCTCGGAGCCGTAAGTGTTCTAGGTTCAATTTTTGTTCCGCTAGTTTTAGTTCTCCATCCATTTTGAGCCGTGCCAACTCTAATTCATGCAGTCTGTTTTTTTCTCGCTCTTGGATCTCTTCCCGGGAGAGACCCGTTCTCCTTTCTTCGGAAGGAGCGGGGTTAGTCTCTGGTGCTTCGATGCGTTGGTCCCGGGGACCAGCGGTGTTTGCCTCTGCCCATGATTCTAGGGCGTGTTTAAAGTCATCTTTTGTGCTCAGACCGGTGGTAGCAATGCCCAGTTCCATACAAAATTGTTTTAATTCTCGATGGTTGTACTCCTCCAGCTTGTCCATTTGGAATTTCTCCGTAGACCCGCTCTCTTGGGCCGGCATTGTGGTTTAGTCGTGGGGTGAGTTGCTTTCTGTACGATTACGCGTTGGTTCGGATCGCGCCGCTGGCCACCAATGTTAGACGGGACCTGGATGGTCGGCCGAGGACAAGGGGAGAGGTCTCCGGGGAGAACCGTCTCCAGCGATCGTACAGACAAGTAACTTCCCCCCCACAGATGGACACCACACAAGGATAAGATTTAACGTTCTTTATAAGCAATCTTGAGGTACGGTATAATGGTACAAGGAGGTCTGGACTCAGGGGTCCCCTCGATTCTAGTCTCTTGGAGGGGAAAGGGGGTAGCGGGACAGTCTTATTACCAATCTGGTAGTTGCGATGAGATGATGGGTAGCTCACAATCCTCGAGCTCGGCGTTCTTGAAGGACGGGCCGCGGCAGCGCCAGCAGGTCCCGGGGTGGTCGAAGGTGGCAACGGTCCGCGGCAGCGCCAGCAGGTCCCGACGAAGATGGTAGTTACAACGGGCCGCGGCAGCGCCAGCAGGTCCCGACGAGGACGAAGGTTGCAGAGGGCCGCGGCAGCGCCAGCGGCAGGACGACAGTTCACAAGGCAGGGCTGCGGCAGCGCCAGCAGTCTGTCAAGGATGAGTTCTTCTCGGTGTCTCTCGACTCCAGGATACAACTGCCTTCCTGCTCTGGAGCTGCCCCAGTTATAGGTCTGGCGGCCTTTGATGTCCGGACCCTCGCACTTGGAGGTCGGGAGGTCCGGGATGAGGGAGTCCAGACACCCAGCAGGGGGGTGGAGCCAGCGCCCGGGGAGGCTGGGGGCGATTGGCACCTGGCGGGGGAGAGCCATTGACACTTCTTTCTCCCATTGACCTGCCAAGTGGTCCGTTCATCTCCTGGGTGGATGGTGGTGCCGGGATGTCGGGGCCTGGCCAGGCCCAGGGTTGGGGTCGAGCTGAGGTCATGCGGCCTCGTGGTGCAGTGTCCAAGATGGCGGCCGGGCTGGGCAATGGTGCTGACGGTGGCCCGGGCCCGTGATACAGAGATGTCCGGGGGTAGGAGTCCCGTAGGGGACGGAGTGTGGGTTGCTTCTGTGGGTAGCACCTGGAGAGCTGATGTCCGGGCTCTGTCATGCGGGGAGGGAGCGAGCCCTTCATGTGGCCTGTCCAACAGCTTCCATAGGTCACCAAATGTTGAGATACCAATTAAGTCCCACTTGTCGAAGCCCGGGCACCTGCTCAACATGCCGAGTTGCTAGGACTCCCTCAAGGGAGTAGTCAGTGTTATATCTTTGTGCCACCCGAGTGTTTTTGTTACGCGGTATCAGAGTGCAATTGTTTGGGCTGTAGGGCCAGTGAGACATTAGCACTTGTGGTTGGAATATAGTGCCTGTTGGTATCCCCCCCTTCCCCGGAGTCATTAACCATTTGTCCGTGCGGTATGCTGGCTTGGACGGTGAGGCAAAGACCCATTAGTTGATCGCTGCAAGTTGGGAGGCCCAGCAATATAGTTTGAGGTCGGGTAACGCGATTCCCCCGTCATACCCTCCCCATGTCAATTTGTGTGCCGCAATATGCTGGTTTTTCCCTTCCCATAAGAGAGCTCTGACCTCGCTCCCTATACTAACAAAATAAGCTTCTGGGCCTCTGTAGGGGGTATTGTGTAAGACGTATAAAAATCGAGGCAGCATCAGCATCTTAAACAGCGCTGTTCTGTCCAAAAGAGTGAGGGGCAGCAACCTCCAGGGGAGCATTTAATTGTGTAGCCTGGTCAACGGGCCTTTAAGCTTGATGTCATAAAATCGAGTGATGTGGGGTTACATATATCCCAAGGTAACAAATTCCCTCAGTGGCGACTGTGATGGTAGTATCTCTGGGCATCCGCAGCAGCGGACCCTGAAGCATGTAGAGCACTGATTTTGTCCAGTTAATAAAATACCCCAAGTGCGCACAAAAAATTGCGAAGATGAGTAAGATCGTATGGATTGAGGCTGATGGGACTGCAACATATAAAAGACCGTTGTAATGATAGAGGGAAATTCTGTCCTCCTGCTGATCTGTCCATTTCAGCCCCCTGATCATGGGGTCACCCCTGATCCATGTCGCTAAAGGTTAAAATATCAGGGCAAATATGAGGGTTGACAGGGGGCAACCCTGCCTAGTCCCCTTCTCTAGACGGAATGGTCAGGAAGTATGTTGGCTGACTACGACCTGGGCTGACGGTGCTGTATACAGTAACCCCAACCCCTTTAATAAAATTTGGGCCAAATCCCATACGTTCGAGGAGAGCAAATAGGTAGGGCCATTCAAAAGTGTTGAAAGCCATTTTGGGCTCTAGTGACAGCAATGTTGCATCCTCTCGGATGGTGTGGATTCTCCCCATCACCCCATGTACTCTTCTAAGATTGACCCATGTAGTCTTCTAAGATTGAGGGCCTTATTACGGCCAGGCATAAAGCCTGATTGGTCTAAGTGGATAAATTTACAGATGTCTGGAAGCAAGCGGTTGGCCAGTACTTTGGCGAGTATTTGAACTTTGGCGGTTAACAGCGAAATTGGGCTGTAGGAGTCACATCTCGTCATTGGTTTGCCTTACTTATGGATGACGGCCACTAAAGCCAACATCAAATCAGCGGGTAGGGACCCAATTTGATAGCTCTCTAGATACATTGCTCGAAGAGCAGGTGTTATCTTGTAGGTCCCCAATTTGAACAGTTCTATTGAGAGGCCGTTGGGACCCATGGCTTTCCCCGATTTTTATCCCCGGAATTGCAATCGCTAATTCCTCTTCAGTTGGAACTCCGTCCATGGATTCTCGATCGTCTGGGGAGAGAGTGATAATTGGGATAGTGGCCAGAAGTCAGTCAAGGTAGACCGGGTAGTGGAGGAATATATAAAGGCAAAGTGGGAGGCAAAGGCTACAGCGGTCTGCTGCGGATCACTCAACAGTTCGCCTGTATCTCTATCTATGTGGGGGAACCATATCTGTGCAGTTTCCCTCTTCTCTAGCCATGCTAGCAATTTCCCGGTAGTGTCACAGAGATCATGAATTTTAAGGAGAGTGGCTCTATGTTTCGATCTAGCTGTCTCTGTTGTGAGTTGTCGTTAATCTAGTCTTTTAACACTTAGAGTATGTGCGTTCTGTTAGTCATCTATAGTCACCACCACATTCTCCATTCCCCTAATCTCCTGTTCCAAGGCCTCCAATCGTGCCCTCAGTTCCTTTTCATGTGAAACCATCAATAAGAAGTGCCTGGCCCTGGATAACTATCCCAAAGGCACCCCACAACATCTGGTGGGATTCACCTGTGTCTGTGTTCTCCGCGAATCACTGGCCTACTCTTTATACAAGTGCGTTCCACACGAAGGATCTTCAGACTCCAAGGGTTTAGAACAGGATGATACGGCAGTCCTCCCGATGTAGAGCCAACTGGACCTGGACAGTAGAGTGGTCAGAGATAACCCATGCCAGGAAACTAGCTTCAGAGAAATTAAAGAGATCGTCAGCATGTGTGAGCAAGTGATCGATTCTCGATTGGCTACCATGGGCACCAGAATGGAAAGTATAGTTACTTAAGTGCCAGGGGATTAAAATGGCACCAGAGATCTATTAGGCCGAATGCCAAGAGAAGATCCATTAGCGGTGAAGTATCACGCGGGTCTCGTTGAGGAGAACGCCGGTCAACCCGACTATCCACCGTCAAAATAAAGTCACCTCCCAGCACAAGGATGCAGACTGGGAGGTTAAGAAGGAATTTACTGAGAACAGCCAGTGTAGGTTTTTTCAGTGCCGGAGGAATATATACTGAAAGTGCATTAAGGGGCTTTCCCTCTCACGTCCCAGAAAACGCCGCGAATCGACCCATGTGTTGGTAGTATGTATGGGTATTGTTTCCGAATAAGAATGCCGGTTCCCCTTGAACCGGATGTAAAGCCCGAATGCACCACTAGTTTATAGCCACAACGGTTGCGTGCCTTACATGTGTTCCCAATCAAGTGTATCTCCTGTAATAGAAATATATAGTGAGTTTTCCGCTTAAGATACTGGAGCACCACCCCTCTCTTTAGCTTGTCCCATAGCCTATTGACGTTCCATGTGACAATTCAAAGCGTACTCTTCACGTTATGGTAAGGCATGGCGTATATAGGTGGTGGGGGCTGCTTCGTCCCCAGGGAATAAGTGTAGATTCCAATTGTTGACAATATGATTCTGTCCGCCCCTTGTGTGTGTCCATCAGTGATGTCCTCTTTCCCACTGTTAGCACAACTAAAATACAACAACAAGGACTAAACAATCCCCCCCACCTCCAAAATATCCCCCTCCCTGCATGACAGGCACTGAACCTCCAGCTCCCCTAAACTTGTAGAGTGCCTATCTCCACCCTCAAAATGTTAGGGAACGTGAACCAACCCCACTCCCTGAGGCATATATTTATACTACTATGATTCCCTTGTCTGATGTTCTTTTGTGTGTCCAACTAGGATATCAACATGTAAGTAACAACAAAAAAGGAACGATATCCCACATGGGCTTGCAGTGTGTTTCGAAAAGCTGCCAGCACCAACGCCAAGCACATTCAGAGTTCTGCTGCAAAGCAATTCGGCGTCCAAAGCACTTGCGTTGGCTTGGGCCATAGAAATTTGGCCTCAGTATACGTAGACTACCATCACACTTTTTTAGTCTGCTTGTCGCTGTTCCGGTGGACTCTTCGAAGTTGCATCGCCAGCTGAGGGGGAGCCTGTATGGCGGCCCACCCTATCTCTGCCTCCTGTACTACGGTGTTCCTTGTGGTTTCGTTTGCCAACAGTGTGCCAACCATTGAGCCAATCCCAAGCGTCTTGCGGGATACTGAAAAACCATGTTTTCCCTTCGGACTCAACACCCAATTTTGCTTGGAACAACAAGGCATATATAATTTTTTGGTCTAGTAGGGCAGGTTTCACATCCAGGAAGCTCCAATGCTGCTTTAGCACTCTCAACGTTAAATCTGGGAAAAAGGTAACTTTGCTATTCCCAATTGTGATCATCGGGGCCATTCTCGCCGTGTGGAGTATTATGTCTCTATTGCGGAAGTTGAACACTTTTGCCAGGATGGGCCTAGGCGGTGCGCCAGTTTAGGTCTTCCGGCCGGTACCATCTGTGCCCGTTCAAAAGAGAAATATTGGGACAGTCCCTTAGGTTTAAGATGTTGTAGCACCAGGTCCTCTACGAATAGGTACGCAGCCTGCCCCGCTGCTCGTTCTGGCACCCCTAGTAGGCGGACATTATTGGGTCACATCCTTCCTTCATAATCGTCGAGTTAATTTACGAGCATATCATGGCCGACTTGAAGGTCTGCAACTTGACGTTTGAGGAGAGCGGGGTCATTGTCAAGACCTTGGATGTTGATTCCACCTCATTGAGGCGATCATTCATATTCCGCATGTCAGCCCTGATCAGGGAGACCTCAGAAGAAACACTGGGAAGCACATCAACGCACCCCGCGCCACACGAGGAGCCAGGGGTAAGCACGTGCACCCCCCACTCACCAGAAAAGTTCAACTAGTGCAGGTTCCCTCCCCCCCCGCCCCGCAGGCCAAACTCATTCAGAGATCGGACGTTCAAATGCGACAACGCACAGATCTTGCCGCGGCCCCCGGCCTCGCTGGGCATCAGCGGGGAAGCTCGCAGACCACGCTGGTGTCCGGGAGTAGCGGGGGCAGACCACAACCCCGGGCAAGCTCAGCTGAAGGTGTCCAATTTGCGGCCCCGGGGCAAGTTATAGATGAGGAGTTTCATCGCAGCAGTGGTATCTTCCCCAGCGATTGCTCTTAGGCCCATAGGGCGCCCCAAACCGCTCACAATATTGGCCCGGGACTGGAGAAAACACTTATCACTCGTGCGGTGCGGGAGGTCCTTACTGTGTAGGGGTAAGCCCAATTCACACAGAGCATGTCTTCTTTTAGTGAGTTGAGGTCTTACCACAGCCGTCAGCCACGTCAGGTGCCAGCGGACAGCTGGGAAGGACACGCCGAAGTCCGGGAGTCATGAGGGGTAAGGTACCCCCCCCAGGCAGGTACAGCACTGGTCTTCAATACGTGGCCCCGTGGCGGGTGCTAGATAGAATGTCTTGAAGCAACAGCTGTGGCGTCACTGATGGGTGATCAGAGGCCTGCGAGGCACGCACCACGCCTCCCGCGAAGCAGGCCCGGAGCTAGAGATAACACTGCCGGCACCCGCTTAATTCAGACGGTCCTCGATGTAAAAGGTCCTTACTATGTGGTGATCAGTTGATCAATTTTTTATCCGTATTCACTTGGGCATGTTGTTATATAGCGGATTTTCAGGAGCAGTGCGCCAGAGCCGAGCTACCGAGCGGCCATTCCCTTTGGCAATTGGCCACACCCTCGCCAGAAGATGTTTGAAGAAAGAACTGTCAAAAAACAAGAAAATTACCTCTCGATTTATCTACCTGTGATCAAATAGCATTTTGCTGTTACTTAAGTTCCTGTTCGAAGTTGCCTCTCTATTGTGTTTTTAAAAAACATGCATTATTCCTAGTTTAAATTGGTGGCTAACCATTTGAGGTAGGCAACAACTGATTCTTGTACCGAACCAATTTAACACACGTGGCAGTGCGGCAAAGGGGTCCCTTAGCCGCTATTACATGTTCAGTCCTATTGTGTGGTTTAGTTTACTCTGCTAGATGATGTTATCAGTGAAGTAATATGAGACGTCTTCAGTGAGGTCACCAACTATGTCACGAGTAATCTAATATGTGAGGTGATAAGCACTGTACTGCAGGGGCATAAGTTATAGATAGCTCAGATAACTTTAACTGCTAACTGTCAATGGTTTTTGTGCGTAAAATTTGAACACAACTATAACGTCCCTGTAACCTTGTTTTTTTTCAGGGAATTTCTACGTTTGTTAAAAGTCTATTTCCTAATAATAATGTCCCTTTACCCTTCATTTTTTAGTGAATTTCATCGTTTTTGGAAAATATAAATTGTGCTACAATTTGACCCATAAGTGCAATTCACTAATACACTTTCATAAGTTTATCAATACATTGTATTCACACATTCATTCATTCTTATTATATATTTTGAAATAAAAAATGCAATAATTAAGATAAGGTAACTTATGAAGTATTTCTACAAATGCACTGCACCGTCTTTCTTTTTTTGTAATTAAATTTGTTTAATGGGTATGTGCATCCGTTTAACACATTTAAAACAAACATATGCTATTTCAATGTATATAAGTGTAGCACTGTCTGTGTGTCGGTGTGCGAATGCCTGTGTGTCGGTGAGTGAATGAATGTGTGGGTGTGTAAGTGTGAGTGGGTGTGTGAGGGGCTGTATGGGTGTGTGAGGGGCTGTATGGGTGTGTGCGGGGCTGTATGGTGTGTGGGTGTGAGTCAATGTGTGGGTGTGTGAGTCAATGTGTGGGTGTGTGAGTCATTGTTTGGGTGTATGTGTCAGCGTGTGGGTATATGAGCGGCTGTATGAGTAGCTGTGCAGTGTGTACATGGTTGTGTGGGTCTGTGAGTGGGTTTTTGCATATGTGCGTGGGTGTGAGTGGGTGTGAGTGGCTGAGAGAGGGAACGTGTGTGGTTTTATGGTTCAGAGGGGTGTGTGAGTGGGTGAGTGAGTGGTAAAGTAGGTGTGTGAGATGCTGAATAGGTGTGTGAGATGCTGAATAGGTGTGTGAGTGGTCGAGTAGGGGTGTGAGTGGTCGAGTAGGGGTGCGAGTGGTCGAGTAGGGGTGCGAGTGGTCGAGTAGGGGTGCGAGTGGTCGAGTAGGGGTGCGAGTGGTCGAGTAGGGGTGCGATTGGTCGAGTAGGGGTGCGTGAGTGGTCGAGTGAGGGTGCGTGAGTGGTCGAGTAAGGGTGCGTGAGTGGTCGAGTAAGGGTGCGTGAGTGGTCGCGTGGGTGCGTGAGTGGTCGCGTGGGTGCGTGAGTGGTCGCGTGGGTGCGTGAGTGGTCGCGTGGGTGCGTGAGTGGTCGCGTGGGTGCGTGAGTGGTCGCGTGGGTGCGTGAGTGGTCGCGTGGGTGCGTGAGTGGTCGCGTGGGTGCGTGAGTGGTCGCGTGGGTGCGTGAGTGGTCGCGTGGGTGCGTGAGTGGTCGCGTGGGTGCGTGAGTGGTCGCGTGGGTGCGTGAGTGGTCGCGTGGGTGCGTGAGTGGTCGCGGGGTGCGTGAGTGGTCGCGTGGGTGTGTGAGTGGTCGCGTGGGTGTGTGAGTGGTCGCGTGGGTGTGTGAGTGGTCGCGTGGGTGTGTGAGTGGTCGCGTGGGTGTGTGAGTGGTCGCGTGGGTGTGTGAGTGGTCGCGTGGGTGTGTGAGTGGTCGCGTGGGTGTGTGAGTGGTCGCGTGGGTGTGTGAGTGGTCGCGTGGGTGTGTGAGTGGTCGCGTGGGTGTGTGAGGTGTCGCGTGGGTGTGTGAGGTGTCGCGTGGGTGCGTGAGTGGTCGCGTGGGTGCGTGAGTGGTCGCGTGGGTGTGTGAGGTGTCGCGTGGGTGTGTGAGTGGTCGCGTGGGTGTGTGAGTGGTCGCGTGGGTGTGTGAGTGGTCGAGTAGGTGTGTGAGTAGGTGTGTGAGTAGGTGTGTGTGAGTGGTCGAGTAGGTGTGTGTGAGTGGTCAAGTGGGTGTGTGAGTGGTCGAGTGGGTGCGTGAGTGGTCGAGTGGGTGCGTGAGTGGTCGAGTGGGTGCGTGAGTGGTCAAGTAGGTGTGTGAGTAGGTGTGTGTGTGAGTGGTCAAGTGGGTGTGTGAGTGGTCAAGTGGGTGTGTGAGTGGTCCAGTGGGTGTGTGAGTGGTCCAGTGGGTGTGTGAGTGGTCCAGTGGGTGTGTGAGTGGTCCAGTGGGTGTGTGAGTGGTCGAGTGGGTGTGTGAGTGGTCGAGTGGGTGTGTGAGTGGTCGAGTGGGTGTGTGAGTGGTCGAGTGGGTGTGTGAGTGGTCGAGTGGGTGCGTGAGTGGTCGAGTGGGTGCGTGAGTGGTCGAGTAGGTGCGTGAGTGGTCGAGTAGGTGCGTGAGTAGGTGTGTGTGAGTGGTCAAGTGGGTGTGTGGGTGGTCAAGTGGGTGTGTGAGTGGTCGAGTGGGTGTGTGAGTGGTCGAGTGGGTGTGTGAGTGGTCGAGTGGGTGTGTGAGTGGTCGAGTGGGTGTGTGAGTGGTCGAGTGGGTGTGTGAGTGGTCCAGTGGGTGTGTGAGTGGTCCAGTGGGTGTGTGAGTGGTCCAGTGGGTGTGTGAGTGGTCCAGTGGGTGTGTGAGTGGTCCAGTGGGTGTGTGAGTGGTCGAGTGGGTGCGTGAGTGGTCGAGTGGGTGCGTGAGTGGTCGAGTGGGTGCGTGAGTGGTCGAGTAGGTGCGTGAGTGGTCGAGTAGGTGCGTGAGTAGGTGTGTGTGAGTGGTCAAGTGGGTGTGTGGGTGGTCAAGTGGGTGTGTGGGTGGTCAAGTGGGTGTGTGAGTGGTCGAGTGGGTGTGTGAGTGGTCGAGAGGGTGTGTGAGTGGTCGAGAGGGTGTGTGAGTGGTCGAGAGGGTGTGTGAGTGGTCGAGAGGGTGTGTAAGTGGTCGAGTAGGGGTGTGAGTGGTCGAGTAGGGGTGTGAGTGGTCGAGTAGGGGTGTGAGTGGTCGAGTAGGGGTGTGAGTGGTCGAGTAGGGGTGTGAGTGGTCGAGTAGGGGTGTGAGTGGTCGAGTAGGGGTGTGAGTGGTCGAGTAGGGGTGTGAGTGGTCGAGTAGGGGTGTGAGTGGTCGCGTGGGTGTGTGTGAGTGGTCGCGTGGGTGCGTGAGTGGTCGAGTGGGTGCGTGAGTGGTCGAGTGGGTGCGTGAGTGGTCGAGTGGGTGCGTGAGTGGTCGAGTGGGTGCGTGAGTGGTCGAGTGGGTGCGTGAGTGGTCGAGTGGGTGCGTGAGTGGTCGAGTGGGTGCGTGAGTGGTCGAGTGGGTGCGTGAGTGGTCGAGTAGGTGCGTGAGTGGTCGAGTAGGTGCGTGAGTAGGTGTGTGTGAGTGGTCAAGTGGGTGTGTGGGTGGTCAAGTGGGTATGTGGGTGGTCGAGTGGGTGTGTGAGTGGTCGAGTGGGTGTGTGAGTGGTCGAGAGGGTGTGTGAGTGGTCGAGAGGGTGTGTGAGTGGTCGAGTGGGTGCGTGAGTGGTCGAGTAGGTGTGTGAGTGGTCAAGTAGGTGTGTGAGTAGGGGTGTGTGAGTGGTCAAGTGGGTGTGTGAGTGGTCGAGTGGGTGCGTGAGTGGTCGAGTGGGTGCGTGAGTGGTCGAGTGGGTACGTGAGTGGTCGAGTGGGTACGTGAGTGGTCGAGTGGGTGCGTGAGTGGTCGAGTGCGTGAGTGGTTGAGTGGGTGCGTGAGTGGTTGAGTGGGTGCGTGAGTGGTCGAGTGGGTGCGTGAGTGGTCGAGTGGGTGCGTGAGTGGTCGAGTGGGTGCGTGAGTGGTCGAGTGGGTGCGTGAGTGGTCGAGTGGGTGCGTGAGTGGTCGAGTGGGTGCGTGAGTGGTCGAGTGGGTGCGTGAGTGGTCGAGTGGGTGCGTGAGTGGTCGAGTGGGTGCGTGAGTGGTCGAGTGGGTGCGTGAGTGGTCGAGTAGGTGCGTGAGTGGTCGAGTAGGTGCGCGAGTGGTCGAGTGGGTGCGCGAGTGGTCGAGTGGGTGCGCGAGTGGTCGAGTGGGTGCGCGAGTGGTCGAGTGGGTGCGTGAGTGGTCGAGTAGGTGCGTGAGTGGTCGAGTAGGTGCGTGAGTAGGTGTGTGTGAGTGGTCAAGTGGGTGTGTGGGTGGTCAAGTGGGTATGTGGGTGGTCGAGTGGGTGTGTGAGTGGTCGAGTGGGTGTGTGAGTGGTCGAGAGGGTGTGTGAGTGGTCGAGAGGGTGTGTGAGTGGTCGAGTGGGTGCGTGAGTGGTCGAGTAGGTGTGTGAGTGGTCAAGTAGGTGTGTGAGTAGGGGTGTGTGAGTGGTCAAGTGGGTGTGTGAGTGGTCGAGTGGGTGCGTGAGTGGTCGAGTGGGTGCGTGAGTGGTCGAGTGGGTACGTGAGTGGTCGAGTGGGTACGTGAGTGGTCGAGTGGGTGCGTGAGTGGTCGAGTGCGTGAGTGGTTGAGTGGGTGCGTGAGTGGTTGAGTGGGTGCGTGAGTGGTCGAGTGGGTGCGTGAGTGGTCGAGTGGGTGCGTGAGTGGTCGAGTGGGTGCGTGAGTGGTCGAGTGGGTGCGTGAGTGGTCGAGTGGGTGCGTGAGTGGTCGAGTGGGTGCGTGAGTGGTCGAGTGGGTGCGTGAGTGGTCGAGTGGGTGCGTGAGTGGTCGAGTAGGTGCGTGAGTGGTCGAGTAGGTGCGCGAGTGGTCGAGTGGGTGCGCGAGTGGTCGAGTGGGTGCGCGAGTGGTCGAGTGGGTGCGCGAGTGGTCGAGTGGGTGCGCGAGTGGTCGAGTGGGTGCGTGAGTGGTCGAGTGGGTGCGTGAGTGGTCGAGTGGGTGCGTGAGTGGTCGAGTGGGTGCGTGAGTGGTCGAGTGGGTGCGTGAGTGGTCGAGTGGGTGCGTGAGTGGTCGAGTAGGTGCGTGAGTGGTCGAGTAGGTGCATGAGTGGTCAAGTGGGTGCGTGAGTGGTCAAGTGGGTGTGTGAGTGGTCAAGAGGGTGTGTGAGTGGTCAAGAGGGTGTGTGAGTGGTCGAGTGGGTGTGTGAGTGGTCGAGTGGGTGCGTGAGTAGGTGTGTGTGAGTGGTCAAGTGGGTGTGTGAGTGGTCCAGTGGGTGTGTGAGTGGTCGAGTGGGTGTGTGAGTGGTCGAGTGGGTGTGTGAGTGGTCGAGTGGGTGTGTGAGTGGTCGAGTGGGTGCGTGAGTAGGTGTGTGTGAGTGGTCGAGTGGGTGTGTGAGTGGTCGAGTGGGTGTGTGAGTGGTCGAGTGGGTGTGTGAGTGGTCGAGTGGGTGTGTGAGTGGTCGAGTGGGTGTGTGAGTGGTCGAGTGGGTAAGTGAGTGGTCGAGTGGGTAAGTGAGTGGTCGAGTGGGTGTGTGAGTGGTCGAGTGGGTGTGTGAGTGGTCGAGTGGGTGTGTGAGTGGTCGAGGGGGTGTGTGAGTGGTCGAGAGGGGGTGTGAGTGGTCGAGAGGGGTTGTGAGTGGTCGAGTAGGGGTGTGAGTGGTCGAGTAGGGGTGTGAGTGGTCGAGTAGGGGTGTGAGTGGTCGAGTAGGGGTGTGAGTGGTCGAGTAGGGGTGTGAGTGGTCGAGTAGGGGTGTGAGTGGTCGAGTAGGGGTGCGAGTGGTCGAGTAGGGGTGCGAGTGGTCGAGTAGGGGTGCGAGTGGTCGAGTAGGGGTGCGAGTGGTCGAGTAGGGGTGCGAGTGGTCGAGTAGGGGTGCGAGTGGTCGAGTAGGGGTGCGAGTGGTCGAGTAGGGGTGCGAGTGGTCGAGTAGGGGTGCGATTGGTCGAGTAGGGGTGCGAGTGGTCGAGTAGGGGTGCGAGTGGTCGAGTAGGGGTGCGAGTGGTCGAGTAGGGGTGCGAGTGGTCGAGTAGGGGTGCGTGAGTGGTCGAGTAAGGGTGCGTGAGTGGTCGCGTGGGTGCGTGAGTGGTCGCGTGGGTGCGTGAGTGGTCGCGTGGGTGCGTGAGTGGTCGCGTGGGTGCGTGAGTGGTCGCGTGGGTGCGTGAGTGGTCGCGTGGGTGCGTGAGTGGTCGCGTGGGTGCGTGAGTGGTCGCGTGGGTGCGTGAGTGGTCGCGTGGGTGCGTGAGTGGTCGCGTGGGTGCGTGAGTGGTCGCGTGGGTGCGTGAGTGGTCGCGTGGGTGCGTGAGTGGTCGCGTGGGTGCGTGAGTGGTCGCGTGGGTGCGTGAGTGGTCGCGTGGGTGTGTGAGTGGTCGCGTGGGTGTGTGAGTGGTCGCGTGGGTGTGTGAGTGGTCGCGTGGGTGTGTGAGTGGTCGCGTGGGTGTGTGAGTGGTCGCGTGGGTGTGTGAGTGGTCGCGTGGGTGTGTGAGTGGTCGCGTGGGTGTGTGAGTGGTCGCGTGGGTGTGTGAGTGGTCGCGTGGGTGTGTGAGTGGTCGCGTGGGTGTGTGAGTGGTCGCGTGGGTGTGTGAGTGGTCGCGTGGGTGTGTGAGTGGTCGCGTGGGTGTGTGAGTGGTCGCGTGGGTGTGTGAGTGGTCGCGTGGGTGTGTGAGTGGTCGCGTGGGTGTGTGAGTGGTCGCGTGGGTGTGTGAGTGGTCGCGTGGGTGTGTGAGGTGTCGCGTGGGTGTGTGAGGTGTCGCGTGGGTGTGTGAGGTGTCGCGTGGGTGTGTGAGGTGTCGCGTGGGTGTGTGAGGTGTCGCGTGGGTGTGTGAGGTGTCGCGTGGGTGTGTGAGGTGTCGCGTGGGTGTGTGAGGTGTCGCGTGGGTGTGTGAGGTGTCGCGTGGGTGTGTGAGGTGTCGCGTGGGTGTGTGAGGTGTCGCGTGGGTGTGTGAGTGGTCGCGTGGGTGTGTGAGTGGTCGAGTAGGTGTGTGAGTAGGTGTGTGAGTAGGTGTGTGTGAGTGGTCGAGTAGGTGTGTGTGAGTGGTCAAGTGGGTGTGTGAGTGGTCGAGTGGGTGCGTGAGTGGTCGAGTGGGTGCGTGAGTGGTCGAGTGGGTGCGTGAGTGGTCAAGTAGGTGTGTGAGTAGGTGTGTGTGTGAGTGGTCAAGTGGGTGTGTGAGTGGTCCAGTGGGTGTGTGAGTGGTCCAGTGGGTGTGTGAGTGGTCCAGTGGGTGTGTGAGTGGTCCAGTGTGTGTTGCAGTGGTCCAGTGGGTGTGTGAGTGGTCCAGTGGGTGTGTGAGTGGTCGAGTGGGTGTGTGAGTGGTCGAGTGGGTGTGTGAGTGGTCGAGTGGGTGTGTGAGTGGTCGAGTGGGTGCGTGAGTGGTCGAGTGGGTGCGTGAGTGGTCGAGTAGGTGCGTGAGTGGTCGAGTAGGTGCGTGAGTAGGTGTGTGTGAGTGGTCAAGTGGGTGTGTGGGTGGTCAAGTGGGTGTGTGAGTGGTCGAGTGGGTGTGTGAGTGGTCGAGTGGGTGTGTGAGTGGTCGAGTGGGTGTGTGAGTGGTCGAGTGGGTGTGTGAGTGGTCCAGTGGGTGTGTGAGTGGTCCAGTGGGTGTGTGAGTGGTCCAGTGGGTGTGTGAGTGGTCCAGTGGGTGTGTGAGTGGTCCAGTGGGTGTGTGAGTGGTCCAGTGGGTGTGTGAGTGGTCGAGTGGGTGTGTGAGTGGTCGAGTGGGTGCGTGAGTGGTCGAGTGGGTGCGTGAGTGGTCGAGTAGGTGCGTGAGTGGTCGAGTAGGTGCGCGAGTGGTCGAGTGGGTGCGCGAGTGGTCGAGTGGGTGCGCGAGTGGTCCAGTGGGTGTGTGAGTGGTCCAGTGGGTGTGTGAGTGGTCCAGTGGGTGTGTGAGTGGTCCAGTGGGTGTGTGAGTGGTCCAGTGGGTGTGTGAGTGGTCGAGTGGGTGTGTGAGTGGTCGAGTGGGTGTGTGAGTGGTCGAGTGGGTGTGTGAGTGGTCGAGTGGGTGCGTGAGTGGTCGAGTGGGTGCGTGAGTGGTCGAGTAGGTGCGTGAGTGGTCGAGTAGGTGCGTGAGTAGGTGTGTGTGAGTGGTCAAGTGGGTGTGTGGGTGGTCAAGTGGGTGTGTGAGTGGTCGAGTGGGTGTGTGAGTGGTCGAGTGGGTGTGTGAGTGGTCGAGTGGGTGTGTGAGTGGTCGAGTGGGTGTGTGAGTGGTCCAGTGGGTGTGTGAGTGGTCCAGTGGGTGTGTGAGTGGTCCAGTGGGTGTGTGAGTGGTCCAGTGGGTGTGTGAGTGGTCCAGTGGGTGTGTGAGTGGTCGAGTGGGTGTGTGAGTGGTCGAGTGGGTGCGTGAGTGGTTGAGTGGGTGCGTGAGTGGTCGAGTGGGTGCGTGAGTGGTCGAGTAGGTGCGTGAGTGGTCGAGTAGGTGCGTGAGTAGGTGTGTGTGAGTGGTCAAGTGGGTGTGTGGGTGGTCAAGTGGGTGTGTGGGTGGTCGAGTGGGTGTGTGAGTGGTCGAGTGGGTGTGTGAGTGGTCGAGAGGGTGTGTGAGTGGTCGAGAGGGTGTGTGAGTGGTCGAGAGGGTGTGTGAGTGGTCGAGAGGGTGTGTAAGTGGTCGAGTAGGGGTGTGAGTGGTCGAGTAGGGGTGTGAGTGGTCGAGTAGGGGTGTGAGTGGTCGAGTAGGGGTGTGAGTGGTCGAGTAGGGGTGTGAGTGGTCGAGTAGGGGTGTGAGTGGTCGAGTAGGGGTGTGAGTGGTCGAGTAGGGGTGTGAGTGGTCGAGTAGGGGTGTGAGTGGTCGAGTAGGGGTGTGAGTGGTCGAGTAGGGGTGTGAGTGGTCGCGTGGGTGTGTGTGAGTGGTCGAGTGGGTGCGTGAGTGGTCGAGTGGGTGCGTGAGTGGTCGAGTGGGTGCGTGAGTGGTCGAGTGGGTGCGTGAGTGGGTGCGTGAGTGGTCGAGTGGGTGCGTGAGTGGTCGAGTGGGTGCGTGAGTGGGTGCGTGAGTGGTCGAGTGGGTGCGTGAGTGGTCGAGTGGGTGCGTGAGTGGTCGAGTGGGTGCGTGAGTGGTCGAGTGGGTGCGTGAGTGGTCGAGTAGGTGCGTGAGTAGGTGTGTGTGAGTGGTCAAGTGGGTGTGTGGGTGGTCAAGTGGGTATGTGGGTGGTCGAGTGGGTGTGTGAGTGGTCGAGTGGGTGTGTGAGTGGTCGAGAGGGTGTGTGAGTGGTCGAGAGGGTGTGTGAGTGGTCGAGTGGGTGCGTGAGTGGTCGAGTAGGTGCGTGAGTGGTCAAGTAGGTGTGTGAGTAGGGGTGTGTGAGTGGTCAAGTGGGTGTGTGAGTGGTCGAGTGGGTGCGTGAGTGGTCGAGTGGGTGCGTGAGTGGTCGAGTGGGTGCGTGAGTGGTCGAGTGGGTGCGTGAGTGGTCGAGTGGGTGCGTGAGTGGTCGAGTGGGTGCGTGAGTGGTCGAGTGGGTGCGTGAGTGGTCGAGTGGGTGCGTGAGTGGTCGAGTAGGTGCGTGAGTGGTCGAGTAGGTGCGTGAGTGGTCGAGTAGGTGCGCGAGTGGTCGAGTGGGTGCGCGAGTGGTCGAGTGGGTGCGCGAGTGGTCGAGTGGGTGCGCGAGTGGTCGAGTGGGTGCGCGAGTGGTCGAGTGGGTGCGTGAGTGGTCGAGTGGGTGCGTGAGTGGTCGAGTGGGTGTGTGAGTGGTCGAGTGGGTGCGTGAGTGGTCGAGTAGGTGCGTGAGTGGTTGAGTAGGTGCGTGAGTGGTCAAGTGGGTGCGTGAGTGGTCAAGTGGGTGTGTGAGTGGTCAAGAGGGTGTGTGAGTGGTCAAGAGGGTGTGTGAGTGGTCGAGTGGGTGTGTGAGTGGTCGAGTGGGTGCGTGAGTAGGTGTGTGTGAGTGGTCAAGTGGGTGTGTGAGTGGTCCAGTGGGTGTGTGAGTGGTCGAGTGGGTGTGTGAGTGGTCGAGTGGGTGTGTGAGTGGTCGAGTGGGTGCGTGAGTAGGTGTGTGTGAGTGGTCGAGTGGGTGTGTGAGTGGTCGAGTGGGTGTGTGAGTGGTCGAGTGGGTGTGTGAGTGGTCGAGTGGGTGTGTGAGTGGTCGAGTGGGTGTGTGAGTGGTCGAGTGGGTGTGTGAGTGGTCGAGTGGGTAAGTGAGTGGTCGAGTGGGTAAGTGAGTGGTCGAGTGGGTGTGTGAGTGGTCGAGTGGGTGTGTGAGTGGTCGAGTGGGTGTGTGAGTGGTCGAGGGGGTGTGTGAGTGGTCGAGAGGGGGTGTGAGTGGTCGAGAGGGGGTGTGAGTGGTCGAGTAGGGGTGTGAGTGGTCGAGTAGGGGTGTGAGTGGTCGAGTAGGGGTGTGAGTGGTCGAGTAGGGGTGTGAGTGGTCGGGTCGAGTAGGGGTGTGAGTGGTCGAGTAGGGGTGTGAGTGGTCGAGTAGGGGTGTGAGTGGTCGAGTAGGGGTGTGAGTGGTCGAGTAGGGGTGTGAGTGGACGAGTAGGGGTGTGAGTGGACGAGTAGGGGTGTGAGTGGTCGAGTAGGGGTGTGAGTGGTCGAGTAGGGGTGTGAGTGGTCGAGTAGGGGTGTGAGTGGGTGAGTGGTCGCGTGGGTGCGTGAGTGGTCGCGTGGGTGCGTGAGTGGTCGCGTGGGTGCGTGAGTGGTCGCGTGGGTGCGTGAGTGGTCGCGTGGGTGCGTGAGTGGTCGCGTGGGTGCGTGAGTGGTCGCGTGGGTGCGTGAGTGGTCGCGTGGGTGCGTGAGTGGTCGCGTGGGTGCGTGAGTGGTCGCGTGGGTGCGTGAGTGGTCGCGTGGGTGCGTGAGTGGTCGCGTGGGTGCGTGAGTGGTCGCGTGGGTGCGTGAGTGGTCGCGTGGGTGCGTGAGTGGTCGCGTGGGTGCGTGAGTGGTCGCGTGGGTGCGTGAGTGGTCGCGTGGGTGCGTGAGTGGTCGCGTGGGTGCGTGAGTGGTCGAGTGGGTGCGTGAGTGGTCGAGTGGGTGTGTGAGTAGGTGTGTGTGAGTGGTCGAGTGGGTGTGTGAGTGGTCGAGTGGGTGCGTGAGTGGTCGAGTGGGTGCGTGAGTGGTCGAGTGGGTGCGTGAGTGGTCGAGTGGGTGCGTGAGTGGTCGAGTGGGTGTGTGAGTGGTCGAGTGGGTGCGTGAGTGGTCGAGTGGGTGCGTGAGTGGTCGGGTGCGTGCGTGCGTGAGTGGTCCAGTGGGTGGGTGAGTGGTCGAGTGGGTGCGTGAGTGGTCGAGTGGGTGCGTGAGTGGTCGAGTAGGTGTGTGAGTGGTCAAGTAGGTGTGTGAGTGGTCGAGTAGGTGTGTGAGTAGGGGTGTGTGAGTGGTCAAGTGGGTGTGTGAGTGGTCGAGTGGGTGCGTGAGTGGTCAAGTGGGTGTGTGAGTGGTCAAGTGGGTGTGTGAGTGGTCAAGTGGGTGTGTGAGTGGTCAAGAGGGTGTGTGAGTGGTCGAGTGGGTGTGTGAGTGGTCGAGTGGGTGTGTGAGTGGTCGAGTGGGTGCGTGAGTAGGTGTGTGTGAGTGGTCAAGTGGGTGTGTGAGTGGTCAAGTGGGTGTGTGAGTGGTCAAGTGGGTGCGTGAGTGGTCAAGTGGGTGCGTGAGTGGTCAAGTGGGTGTGTGAGTGGTCGAGTGGGTGCGTGAGTGGTCGAGTGGGTGCGTGAGTGGTCGAGTGGGTGCGTGAGTGGTCGAGTGGGTGCGTGAGTGGTCAAGTGGGTGCGTGAGTGGTCGAGTAGGTGCGTGAGTGGTCGAGTAGGTGTTTGAGTGGTCGAGTAGGTGTGTGAGTAGGTGTGTGTGAGTGGTCAAGTGGGTGTGTGAGTGGTCAAGTGGGTGTGTGAGTGGTCAAGTGGGTGTGTGAGTGGTCAAGTGGGTGTGTGGGTGGTCAAGTGGGTGTGTGAGTGGTCAAGTGGGTGTGTGAGTGGTCAAGTGGGTGTGTGAGTGGTCAAGTGGGTGTGTGAGTGGTCGAGAGGGTGTGTGAGTGGTCGAGAGGGTGTGTGAGTGGTCGAGAGGGTGTGTGAGTGTGTGAGTGGTCGAGAGGGTGTTTGAGTGGTCGAGAGGGTGTGTGAGTGGTCGAGAGGGTGTGTGAGTGGTCGAGAGGGTGTGTGAGTGGTCGAGAGGGTGTGTGAGTGGTCGAGAGGGTGTGTGAGTGGTCGAGAGGGTGTGTGAGTGGTCGAGTAGGGGTGTGAGTGGTCGAGTAGGGGTGTGAGTGGTCGAGTAGGGGTGTGAGTGGTCGAGTAGGGGTGTGAGTGGTCGAGTAGGGGTGTGAGTGGTCAAGTGGGTGTGTGAGTGGTCAAGTGGGTGTGTGAGTGGTCGAGTGGGTGTGTGAGTGTCGAGTGGGTGTGTGAGTGTCGAGTGGGTGTGTGAGTGGACGAGTGGGTGTGTGAGTGGACGAGTGGGTGTGTGAGTGGTCGAGTGGGTGTGTGAGTGGTCGAGTGGGTGTGTGAGTGGTCGAGTGGGTGTGTGAGTGGTCGAGTAGGTGTGTGAGTGGTCGAGTAGGTGTGTGAGTGGTCCAGTAGGTGTGTGAGTGGCTGTTTGAGTGGTCAAGGAGGTGTGCGAGTGGGTGTGTGAGTGGTCGAGTAGGTGTGTGAGTGGTCAAGTAGGTGTGTGAGTGGTCGAGTGGGTGTGTGAGTGGTCGAGTGGGTGTGTGAGTGGTCGAGTGGGTGTGTGAGTGGTCGAGTGGGTGTGTGAGTGGTCGAGTGGGTGTGTGAGTGGTCGAGTGGGTGTGTGAGTGGTCGAGTGGGTGTGTGAGTGGTCAAGTGGGTGTGTGAGTGGTCAAGTGGGTGTGTGAGTGGTCAAGTGGGTGTGTGAGTGGTCAAGTAGGTGTGTGAGTGGGTGTGTCAGTGGCCAAGTAGGTGTGAGAGTCGTTGAGTGTGTGTGTGTGGTCGAATGGGTGTGTGAGTGGTCGAGTGGGTGTGTGAGTGGTCAAGTAGGTGTGTGGGTGTGTGAGTGGGTGTGTGAGTGGTCAAGTAGGTGTGTGAGTGGTCAAGTGGGTGTGCGAGTGGTCGAGTGGGTGTGCGAGTGGTCGAGTGGGTGTGCGAGTGGTCGAGTGGGTGTGTGAGTAGTCGAGTGGGTGTGTGAGTAGTCGAGTGGGTGTCCGAGAGGGTGCGAGGGGCTGCGTGGGTCTGTGAGGGGCTGCGTGGGTCTGTGAGGGGCTGCGTGGGTCTGTGAGGGGCTGCGTGGGTCTGTGAGGGGCTGAGTGGGTCTGTGAGGGGCTGAGTGGGTCTGTGAGGGGCTGAGTGGGTCTGTGAGGGGCTGAGTGGGTCCGTGAGGGGCTGCGTGGGTCAGGGAGGGGCTGCATGGGTCAGGGAGGGGCTGCATGGGTCAGGGAGGGGCTGCCCGGGTCTGGGAGGGGCTGCCCGGGTCTGGGAGGGGCTGCCCGGGTCTGAGAGGGGCTGCCCGGTCTGGGAGGGGCTGCGTGGGTCTGTGAGGGGTTGCGTGGGTCTGTGAGGGGCTGCGTGGGTCTGTGAGGGTCTGTGAGGTGTTGCGTGGGTCTGAGGTGTTGCGTGGGTCTGTGAGGGGTTGCGTGGGTCTGTGAGGGGTTGCGTGGGTCTGTGAGGGGTTGCGTGGGTCTGTGAGGGGTTGCGTGGGTCTGTGAGGGGTTGCCTGGGTGTGTGAGGGGTTGCCTGGGTGTGTGAGGGGTTGCCTGGGTCTGTGAGGAGTTGCCTGGGTCTGTGAGGAGTTGCCTGGGTCTGTGAGGGGTTGCCTGGGTCTGTGAGGGGTTGCCTGGGTCTGTGAGGGGTTGCCTGGGTCTGTGAGGGGTTGCCTGGGTCTGTGAGGGGTTGCGTGGGTCAGTGAGGGGTTGCGTGGGTCAGTGAGGGGTTGCGTGGGTCTGTGAAGGGTTGCGTGGGTCTGTGAGGGGTTGCGTGGGTCTGTGAGGGGTTGCGTGGGTCTGTGAGGGGTTGCGTGGGTCTGTGAGGGGTTGCGTGGGTCTGTGAGGGGTTGCGTGGGTCTGTGAGGGGTTGCGTGGGTCTGTGAGGGGTTGCGTGGGTCTGTGAGTGGTTGCGTGGGTCTGCAAGTGGCTGTGTGCGAGTGGCTTTGTGGGAGTGTCTGTATGGAAGTGTGAGTGGCTGTATGGAAGTGTGACTGGCTGTATGGTAGTGTGACTGGCTGTATGGTAGTGTGAGTGGCTGTATGGTAGTGTGAGTGGCTGTATGGTAGTGTGAGTGGCTGTATGGTAGTGTGAGTGGCTGTATGGTAGTGTGAGTGGCTGTATGGTAGTGTGAGTGGCTGTATGGTAGTGTTAGTGGGTATATGAATGTTTCTAAGGGTGTGTAAGCAGGCTTGCTAGTGTGTGAGTGAGTAGGTAAATGGGTCTGTTAGTGAGTATATGTTTTTTTTAATTGGGGTCTGAATCCACGTAGCACAAAGGGGGTCACCCAGAGCATCACTGTGGACCCGCAGACCCTAGCGGGCAAAAATAAATAAAGGAATAAATAAAAAAAATGTGGACAATTTCTTACCCATGAGGGGTCCCTCACAGACCATCCCTTGGGAGTCAGGCTACGTATACCTTGACTCCCTTCTATCACTTTTAAAGAACAAGTTACTTACCTTAGGTAACAATATATCTGTAAGATACATATATTTTTTTATTTTTTTTTTCCAGACCTTTATTATATCATTAATCATCACACAGCTATTGGCCTACAACCCCTCGAGCCGGCCGCAACACTTCGTCATGTTATGCAGTAGTTACTAGAGTACACAGCCCCTGAGCCGTCAACTCGGGGGTACGGCGGCGTCATATATCAGCGTGTGTATGTGGTTTGTGTCGGAGAGCGGATTAGTGAAGGTCCAGTTTTATATTTTATAACTTTATATTAAACAGTTTTATCGGCTTTTCCAGTGTAACAGTACACGTGAAATTATTTTCTTACATGCAGGTAACATACTTTGAACTCTTCATTGTCTACAGAATTACTACAGTTGGTAATCAGTGAATATCGACATTCATTACTCCCGCCACTTGCCAATAATAGTGAAGCGGCCTCCGGATTTTACCTCCCTCTGGGTGGAGCCGGCTAAGATACATATATTAGTTATAGATTCCTTACCTTAAAATTACCCCAGAAGTCAGACTGATTCAGGAGAAATTTTTTCGTAGCAGTACACCTGCGAGTGGTAGGTAGCGTCGGTCAACTCCACGTTTGTTGTCTGCATTGTGTTCGCCAGGATGACGGCTCGATATCTGCTTAGACGCCACTCTCGCGAGCCATCAGTTTTTTAAACGACATTCCATGCCAGAAGCGTAGAACCATCCATGACTGACGACTGCTGCACAAAACTAGGGCCGTGAAATGGAGTCCCTTACCCTATAAGTCAGTTAGCAGAATGGGTAGGTTGGGAGGGGCTGTAAGGTATCTATAAGTAATATATGTCTCTAACAGCTATATCGTTACCAAGGGTAAGTAACTTGTTCATCTGAAAGTGGCAATTAGTTAATGATTCCTTACCTTAGTATAAATACCCCAACATGAACAACAATGAAGGTGAGTCTGCGAAATAAGTTCACACCAGAAAGTCCTGGAGAACTGAACGGCCAAAGAAACAATCTCTCCGGCCTTGGCTGTCCAGGCAGTAATGTTTGATGAACGTGTCCAATGAAGCCCACGTGGCTGCCTGGCAGATGTCATGAAGGGGGACTCTATGTCCCAAAGCAGTAGTGGCTGCCGTCACCCTGGTGGAATGGGTGCGCAGTCCTAACGGAGGTTCCTTCTTTGCCAATGAGTAACACATTTTGGTGCAAAGAACGACCCACCGAAAGATGGTCAGTTTTTGCATGGCAAGGCCTTTCTTGGGGCCCCCAATGCCAACAAAGATCTGGTCATCCACCCGGAATTGTTTTGTGCAGTCCAGATAGAAAGATAGCACACATTTTGGATCAAGAAGGTGGAGCCTCTGCCTCTACTCCTCCTTTGAAGGATGTGGTGGCGGGAAGAAGGTGGGCAGAGTGGTAACTACTTTGGGAAGGAAAGATGGTCGAGTTCTAAGAACAACCTTGTCCGGATGAACAACAAGGACAGGAGGCTTAGAAGACAGAGCCTGAAGTTCACTCACTCTGCGAGCAGAGGTGATCGCAATCAGAAAACCAGTTTTTAAAGTTAGGAGTCTGAGAGGACAATTATGTAGTGACATGAAGGGAGCGTACATAAGGTAGGCCAAAACCAGATTCAAGTCCCACTGTGGCATTACGAAAGGAATAGGAGGAAAAAGACGAGTAATGCCATTAAGAAATCTATTTTCAATAGGGGTTTTGAAAAGAGAAGGCTGATCATGAAGCCGAAGAAAGGCTGAAACAGCTGATGGGTTGCCCTTAATTGTGCCCAGAGAAGAGTGTTCTGCTGGACCAAAGAAAGGAGGAACAAAAGAACCTAGGAAAGAGGGGCTGAAAGAGGATCCAGCCTTTGCTGTGCACTGTGCCACAAATTTGTCCCATCTGCAGGCATATACCTTTTTAGTGGAGGGACGCCTGGCTGCCAGAACAACATTACAGACTTTGGGAAAAGCTTGAAAAGTCGAAAGCTGTCAACTGTCGCAGCTCAATCTCCACGCAAATAGGTGGAGCCTGACAGGTTCGGGTGGAGGACCGTCCCCTGTTGCTGCAACAGAAGGTCGAACCAAAGAGGAAGTCTGATCGGAAGATCGATGACCATGTGTAAGAGCTCGGAATACCAGACTCTCCATGCTCAATCAGGAGCCACCAGGATGACTTCAGCCCGGTCGCGCTTGATCTTCTTCAGCACTCTGGGCATAAGTGGTATAGGCGGAAAGGCGTACAACAGACTGAAACTCCACTTGAAATGAAAAGTGTCGCCTCACGAGTGCAGTCTTGGAAATTCCATCGCGCAGAATTGCTGACATTGCGCGTTCTCTTCAGTGGCGAATAGATCTAACCAAGGCTCTCCCAACTGTTGAAAAAGACCTTGCAACACCTGCGAGTGAAGACACCATTCGTGATCCATCATGCACCTGCGGCTGAGTTCGTCCGCCCTGCGTTCAGGGAGCCTGCCAGGTGTTGAACCACTAGGGATATGCCCTGATGTACCAGCCATGACCAGAGGAGTAGGGCCTCCTGACATAGGGTCCATGCCCCATGGCCTTGTTTGTTGCCGTACCACATGGCTGTGGTGTTGTCCATAAACACCTACACTACTCTTCCTCGGACAGAGGGAAGGAATGCCTTGAGTACAAGCTGGATCGCCCGCAGCTCCAGAAGGTTGATGTGGAGGTTAGACTCCGCCGGAGACCAGAGGCCTCTGATCTCCGCCTCTCCCATGTGGCCTCCCCATCCCAATAGTGATGCATCGGTAACATTGATTATTTACTTGTCCCTCTCAAGATGTGGTCCACTCTAGTTGATATGGAGGTAGTGTCTCGTATTGAAAGTGACCATAATCCTCTGAGTGCAAAGTTCAACCTGGGCATTCATACAGGGGCTGATGCTCATGAAGGGCATTTTCACCCGGATTTAGTTATGGCAAATGATGAGTGTCACCTTAAATGGTGTCAAGTCGCAGAGCATCAGGAAATAATTAGTATTATTGAGGGAGACCTGGAAGGGGCCTTAAAGGCTATGGAGGAAGCCACCCTGAAAGGATCTCCCCCTTATCCTTTATTAGAGGCACACAATAGACTCTTTTTTTTTTTTTTTTTTTTTTTGAAGACGTTTATTATTGTAGAAGAAAAAGTGCAGTACATATAGCAGAGCCTACAACCCTGCGGGCCGGCTGCAAGAAATCCGTGAATTGTAGGGGCATAGGGTTACAGGGGTAGGCATTATGCATCAGCTCATTCTTTGTTTGGCGTGCTTCTTCACTGGCGGATTATGTATACGTTTCACATTTCGCACATGTTCTGTTCCATAATTGACGTCTCATTTTACATTTTTTTTCTATAATTCAACCAATAACTTTCCAACATAAAACAGGAATGATCATATCAGCGTGTCTCATTGTGTCTGTGCTGCCAGTGCCGTGCCACATATCATCTGTGCGCACGTCACCAACGTCCCATCAACATGTTAGGCATGCGCCGGTGGCGCATCAGTGAAATGCGGGGTCTATAGCTCGCGTGTGTGAGTAGCTGTGAAGCTGGTGTGGAACAGGTTCGGTGGGTGGTGACATCCCCCCGTTCGTCGGTTCAATGTACGACGTGCGTGGCAGACACAAGTGTCGCCCCTGTTGCATATTCGGTGGGTGGCACCCTTTCCTGTGTTCCTTGTCGAGTGTCCAGTCAGTGGCGCTTGACCGCCGCTGTGTGACGGTGGGTGTTCACGCAACTGGTAAGAACAGGAGTGCGGAATCTTTAACCTGTGGTTACGTGGGGGGGTCAGATATGAGGGGGGAGGGGGGGGGAAAGTGTACTCGTGGGGGCTAGGTCAGGGCGAAGTTGCTAAGATCCGTGGTCGGGCTGTTGTGTGGTGGAGGGTCCTCGTGTATGCGGCTGATTGTTGATCGTGGCTTGTACGTCGGGGGGAGTCAGTGCTACCTACATGGAGGGGGGGGGGCCAGTGTGGCGTGCGGTCCTGTCTATGGTGTCGCCGCTCGTGGGGCGCCTATCCTTCTCAGCTGTCTCTGCGTGAGCCCCCTGGCCTCGCCTTCCTCCCGCAGGGACCCCAGGATATCATTCCAAACATGTGCGATCGGGAACTGCCTCAAACCCGCTATCTCTTCACTTCGCAGTGCCGTGCCCTCTGCTCTGGCCCAGTTGAGAAAGGATGTGTACCAGTGTGTGGGGGTTGGTGGTTCTCTACTTTTCCAGTGCCTGGTGAGCAGGCGCTTGGCCGTGATAAGGCCTAGGTCCCAGAACCGGGCTAGTGTTTTATTTTGTTTAGTTCTCTTGTATAGCCCAAGAACGCATGCCTCCCATGTGTTGGGTAGCCCCGGGCCTGTGCCGTGCGTCAGGAGCGATGTCACCTCCCCCCAGTATGTGGACAGAGTCGGGCAGCTCCAGAGCATGTGTAGGATGTCGGCATCCAGCAGGTCGCACCTGGGACAGGCTGTGGTGTCAGTCGCGAAATACTTATTTATTCTGTCCGGCGACAGATACGCCTGATGCAGTATATACAATTGAATAGTGCGGAAGCGGGAGTTGCGTGGGATGTTCACAGGGCTGGCTAGGACCAGTTTCCATTCTTTGTCTGTCCACCCCCTCCCCCGATGGGTCGCCCACTTGTCCCTGATCGGTTGTGTGGACCTCTGAGTGTGCATGAGGAGCGCCTGTGCCAGCCAGTGTGTAATGTGTGATCCCCTGCCCATAACATGCAGGTACTGGATCAAGTAATGAAGTTGTGGCTCCTCCTGGATGTCCCCCCAGGACTCCGTGTACGTCCTCACCACTGACGCGTGGAGCAGGAATTGCCCTGCTGGCAGGCCAGTGCTCACCGATAGTTCCGCAAAAGGAAGCAGGCCCCCGTCCGCGTAGAGGTCTCCCATTGTCTCCACTCCGGCGGCCACCCAGGGCTCCATGCTACGTGGTGACACCATCCCATTCCTCCGGGGGGTACCCAGCAGGGGAAGGGCGGGGGCATACGGTTTGACGTCCTTCGTCAACTTCAGGCAGCGAAGGAAACATTTGCGGGCTACGGCCACGTGCAAGGGCAGGGGGCGAGGCCCTTTGGCCAGTGGGTGAAACAGGGCACACACCTGCGGGTGTGTCCATTGGTGGTCTGCGTTGGCGGTGTCGTCGAGGTGTGAGTCGCTAAGCCAGTACGTGACCCACTGCAGCTGTGCTGCCAGGTAGTATAACTCCATGTTGGGGACCGCCAGCCCCCCTTCCGCCGTCGGGGAGTACAACTTCGCTAGGGCTACTCGTGGGCGCCCTGTGTTCCAGATCAGGCCTCGGAGCATCACCTCCAATTCGCGGAAGATCCTTGTGGGGACATATAGCGGGACGTTCGCAAAGTGGTAGAGTAGTCTCGGTAGCGCTATCATTTTAGACAGAGCGATCCGGCTAGGTACATTCAACGGCAGGGTCCTCCAGAAGTTCATCTGGGCCCTCAGCGAGGACACGGCGCGCACCAGGTTGCCTTCCAGTATATTCTGCGGGTCTCTATAAATGTGGAGCCCGAGGTACTTGAACGTGGTCGGGTACCAGGTGAGCCGGGCGCCACCAAGGTGCACCTCACATTCCTCCAGGTCCGAGCTGAAGGCGAATACTCCGGACTTAGTCCAATTGACTCTGAGGCCCGATACCCCTTCAAACGTCCGGAATATGTCCGACAGCGTTGCAGGCACCGTCGTGAGGTCTCGCACATAGAGTAATAGGTCGTCCGCGTAGAGCGAGACCGTGTGCACCCCGTCTGCCAGTGGGATCCCCCATTCCACTCCCTTGTCCCTCAGTAGAGCCGCCAGGGGTTCGATCGCCAGGGAGAAGAGAAGGGGCGACAGGGGGCAGCCTTGTCTGGTACCCCTGCGCACCCGCACCGTCTCCGACAGCAGCTTGCCCGTCCTTACGCGGACGTTCGGTCGCTGGTATAGCAGTCCGACCATATCCATGAAGGCATCACCAACGCCGAGTTTGTCGAGCACCGCTCCCAAGTACGGCCACTCCACCGAGTCGAAGGCCTTCTCCAGGTCTAATACGAGGCACCCCGACCTCGGCCAATGTAATGTGGCCGCTTCCTGGACCCGAAAGAGACGTCGCAGGTTACGGGAAGTGCTCCTCGCCGGCATGAACCCGTTTTGGTCTGCATGCACCAGCGCCGGGACCTCTAGGGTCAGGCGGCGGGCCAGCAGGGAGGTGAACACTTTGTAGTCCGTGTTCAGCATGGCCAGTGGCCTGTAGGACCCCATGCACGTGCTATCCCTGTCCGGCTTCAGCAGCGAAACCAGGTTCGCCTCGTTTAGAGAGTTTGGGAGCGCCGAGTCCTCAATCGCGTGTGTGTAGAGCTTGAGCATCTCCGGGACCAGTACGTCCAAGCAGGCCTTGAAAAACTCGGCAGGCAGGCCGTCGGGGCCGGGGGACTTGCCGTTGGACATTGCGAAGATGGCTTCTCGCAATTCCTCTTGGGTGAATGGGCCCCCTAAGTCCTCCTGCTGTGCGTTCGTCAGAGAAGGCAGTTGGATGTCAGCAAGGAAACCCTCTATGGCGGCCGTTGAGACCCTCAGCTGTGACTTGTATAGAGCCTGGTAGTGCCCCACAAATGCCTGGTGTATCTTGCTCTGTGTGTACACGATTTCCCCTCCAGTTGTCCGAATGGCGGATACTGGTTCCGTGCGGGATTCCTGTTTGACCAGACAAGCCAGCAACCTCCCCGGTTTGTCGCCATGTTGGTGCACCCGCGCTGAGTGGGCCGCGAAGTTGACGTGTTTCAGTCTCTCTAGTAGCATAGCGTGTTCCTCGCGGGCCTCCCGTAGCCGGTCACTCGCTCCGAGCACTGCCTCTCGCTCCCAACGGAGCAGGTCCGCCTCCACCTTGCTTAGGTCCGCCTCTAACTTTTTCTGTATGCTCCCTTGTGTGCCCAAGCAATGCCCCCGTATCACCACTTTGAAGGCGTCCCACTCCACATTTGGGGAGGATGCCGTGCCCGAGTTGTCGGCGAAGTATTGCGCTACTCGGGCCTGTAGGGCGTCTCTGAAGGGTGCGTCGAGCAGCAGGGCGGGTTGTAGCCGCCACGTGGGTATTGGTGGGTGTGGGCGTTCCCATGCTATCGTCAGCGTGTGTGGGTTGTGGTCTGAGTGTGTCCGGCCGAGGTATTGCGACTCAGTAATGTGCGGTAGCATTTCCGTTGTCACCATGAATCTGTCCAGGCGGACATGTAGCGTGTGTGCCCCCGAGTAATATGAATATACCTTGGTGTCCGGGTTGTGCGCGCGCCATGCATCCCTGAGGTCCCACTGTGTCGCCCATCTTGCGAACGCCTGTGCAACCCCCAAAGATGTAGCATCTGGCCTGGGTGGGGTCGAGCGGTCTAGCGTAGGGTCTAGTACTGTGTTGTAATCCCCTCCCAGTACCCAGGGGACTCCGTGCCAGGGTGCCAATTTTTCCGATAGGTGTGTAAGGAATCTTCCCTGGTCTGTGTTTGGAGAGTAAACGGACGCCAGAACTACTGGCTGCCCGTCCATCCGGCCCTTCACCAGTACATACCTCCCCCCCTGGTCTATGAGCACCTCAGACATTGTGAAGGGGGTGCCTGGCCTAACCCACAGTAGTGCCCCACGGGCAAACGATGAGTATTCCGTGGCGTACAACTGACCCCTCCACCTGCGCCGCAGTGCAGCCACCTCCGCCCCACATAGGTGTGTCTCCTGCAGGAGTGCGATTTGTACACGCTGCCTTTTCAAGTAGGAATATATCTGGTATCTGCGCGCAGGTGTGTGCATTCCCCTGATGTTCCAGGTGCATATCTTAATCGAGGTCATACTAGCGGTGTGTACTCCTCCCCCTCCCTCGTACAAACAGCCGTTCCACTAGAGGCCCCCCTCCCGCCATCCTCAGCATGTTCATCGCCACCCCTCGTAGTACACTTAGCATAAATCAGGTAGACATTAGGTGGGGGAAAAACGATAAGCAACATTAACCAACTGTGGGTAAGACCCACTGAAATACCAAAAGGACCGTGGCGAAACGGGCCACCGTCCATAATCTCAATTGAGAGGGACAACAGTTCCAGTCTAAGGGGCAGTGCGCATAAGCACGGTTGAGGCTAAGAGGAAGTTAAGTCAGTTAAAGAGGTTCCGGCTCCATCCCCGAGCCTCAGGGTGCAGGCCGTTTGCTGGCCACCGGCTGCGGACCGGCACTTGACGTTTCTCTGGTCCCAAGGAGCCCCGTGTGTGTAGACCCCGGCCTTTTTTTCTCTTTTTTTTTTTTTTTTTTTTGTGTTTGGGGGGAAGGGTCACAGTTCTGTGCGAGCTCTTGGCCCCAGTCAGGGAGGGCGCCTCTCCCCCCTAGGCCACACCTGCAGCCGGCCAAGGATGAGCACGGGTCAAGGGGCAACCCCACCATCATCAATCTCATCAGTCTTCAACGCCACTGAGGCAGTACTCACTGTGTCTGTGGTCCGCTGTCCATTTGGCGGGCAGGTGGGGTGGAGGAGTGCATTCCCAGTTGCACCCGGCGCTAGTTGCGTCTCAGCGTCTCGCCGGTCGTCACCGCATCCCCCTCGCCTGGACGGCCCTGTTCCAGACTGCTTCTGTGGGGCTAGTGAATCAGGTCCGAGGTTTGCGGCGTGACCACCGGCAGGTCCACAGAGATCTGTGAGTTCGGGATCCCGTATATGGCTTCGTCGTCGTCGCTGGGCGCTGTCTGCTGTCCGTCCTCGGGGTGTGATTCCTGGGAGGGTGGGTTGCTGAGCTGGGAGACTTTTCGCATAGCGTCGCGTTGTTCCTGGAGCATTAGATCCAACGGGGGAGAGTGTCGTGACCCTCCCTCTGTCCGCTGGGACTTTTGCGTTCCGTGCCTCCGGCGTTGTCGTGGGCCGCGTCTCCTGGGCCTTGTCTCGCCCCCCCGATGGGTCTTGGGTGCCGCGTCCGTGCCTCCGTCCAGCCACTCGCTGACCTCCCCGGGGGTCCCGAAAAAGTACGTGTTGTCCCCCGCTACCACTCTCAGCTTTGCGGGGAAGAGCAGTGAGTATTTGAGGCCTGCGGTGCGCAACCTCCTCTTAACTTCCAGGAAGTCATGTCTCTGGCGTTGCACCTGGATGGTGTAGTCAGGAAAAAACATGATCGCCGCATTGTCTATGCGGATTTCGCCCATTTTCCTCGTTTCCCGCAGCACTGCGTCCCGGTCCCTGTAGTTCAGTATCCTGAAGAGTAGTGGCCTTGGGTTGGCGCCGGTCGTGTAGGGCCTGGTCGGCACTCGGTGCGCTCGTTCTACTACAAACTGGGGCGAGAGCGCGCCTTCTGGCAACAGGGCCCGTAGCCAGTCTTCCACATGTTGTGCAGGGTGGATCCCTTCCCATTTTTCCGGGACACCCACGAGCCTGATGTTGTTGCGTCTCGCCCTCCCTTCCGCATCCTCGGCCCTGTCTTCCAGGAACTCTACCCTGTTCAGGAGATCCTGCACGTGCTTGTCCGTTTGGGTGAGTTTGGGCTCTATCTCTTTCACTGTGCCTTCCAGGGCTTTCGTTCGGTCGGACAGCTTCCTGTGATCGTCTCTCAGGAGGGTCAGGTCCACGGCCACGCCGTCTATCTTGGACTCCAGGGAGGTCCTGGTCTGCTGGAGCGATTGTTCCATTCGCTCGACGGCCGCCAGCACGCTGTCTAGTCTCGTGGCCAGTTGCTCGGCAGCCATTTTGTCGAGCTGCTTGTTCGTCTTCCCCTTCTGCGAGGCCCCACCAGTCCCGGTGCGGGTCCGCACTCCTCCTGACATGTGCTGTGGTGACCGGCCAGCAGATTGATCGTCTCCGCCGTTCTGGTGGCTCCCCTGGGACCACCCCTGGCCTGGGTTGGGGGCTCGCTGGTCCTAATTCCTCCCCGGCCGCGGCCGTCGCGGGGGGGCACGGGGGGTCCGTCGGGTCTTCGCCCTTCCGTGGCCCCTGCGGTAGCGGGCGCTCCTGTGGTCCGGGTGTCTCGCGTGAGGCCGGTCGTTCCCTCCTGGCTCCCCTTCCTCCCTGCACGTGTGCCTGTGCGTGCGTCTTCACTGCGAGGGGGGGGGGATGCCTGCTGTGCCTCCACCTACCGACTGCGGGCCTGGCCGGTGACAGTGGCGGCGAGTTGTGTGGCTTCCCTGCCCCAGTCTCTCCGTGCCTGCACTTTTGCCTGCGGCTCCCGGTTGGCGTCGGTCGCAAGGAGCCGTGGGGGGAGGGCACCCTCAGTGCGCTGAACGCCACGCCAGTTCCCTCAGCAGGGCCCGTCCCCGCTCGGGCGTGGGGCGCCGTCCGGGTCTCAGCGCCGCTGATGCGTGTGCTATGGCGTGTAGCTCAGGCCCCCGCCTGTGTCCGTCTCCCCCGTGTGTCGCCGCCTCTGCGTGGGGGCGAGGGGGGCCACTTCAGGCAATGTCCAGGGTGCGGGGGCCCTCTGACCTGGTCTCCCGGGTCCGCCGGTGTGATGGAAGCTGTGCCGTCAGGGTCGCGCCGCTCTCAGGCGTGTGTGCAGCAAAATCCGGGCAGTCACACTGGTGTCACTCGCCGCCTCCGGCGTCACAGCTGTGCTCCGCCGGCCGATTTTTTGCGCCACTCCAGCGCTGGCCCCTCGCGTCTCTCCAGGAGCAGGGGGGGAGGCGGGGGTCAGAGTGTCCAGACGGTCGATTCCCGGTGTGGCCGGGGGTCGCGGCGACCCGGCTCCGTGTTGCGCAGCAGGGCCCTGTCGTCAGGCCCAAGCCGCGGCCTCCCGTACTCCCCCACGCCTTCCGGCCGGCAACATGTCCCGCCAGCGGCCTTCAGGAAAGGTCGGTGCCGTTGTTTCGGGTCTCCGATTTCGGAACTCGGCCAGACTGCCCGGGGTACTGCCGCCGTGGTCCGCCTGCTAATTCAGCCTGTTTCGAGGATTATTAGTCGGAGAATCGGCCCGGGGAAGGGGAGCTCAGCTCAGAGCTCTACCCTTTCGCGTCCTCCACCATTGCGTGCTTAGCCACGCCCCCCGAGGCACACAATAGACTCTTTATTAAATTGAAAACACACTTCTGCAAACCTAACTTAGGAAAAAGAAGAATTCCAGCTAAAAAACCAGAGAGCTGGTATGATGGCTCCTGTCGCCAAGCTAGGAGGGAGTTGGGTCTAGCCCTAAAGTCTAAAGATATGGGTACTTTAAGACTGGCTCGTGCGAACTACTGGCTCGTGCGAACTACAGGCTCAAGCAACTCACTGCTAAAAGGGATTAGGATGAGGGCCTGTGGCAGGATTTGAAAGTAGCGTGCTCTGCAAAGAACCCCAAACTTTTCTGGGAAATTTTTAAATGGGATAGGGGAGGATATCAAGAGAGCCCTCATAATAATGTTGACCGTAATTCTTGGGTTGACTATTTTAAGCCCCAATATGCTGCTAGTGCTACTGGTATTAGCGAAGGAGCCTTTGTCCATACTGTATATAAGGAACCTATCTTCTCTTTGAGTGATGTGGATAGGAGGGCATTGGACCAAGTCACTGAGGGTCGTGCTACCAGCATGGATTGTGTCCCCGCCGATTTATTTCTGAACAACAGAGGCGCTGGAGATGATATATTTTGTATGTGGCAAACGCCATAGCCCAATGGATGGAAGTGCCTATCTCATCTCGCTTGCAGCCAATTATAGACCAATAAGTCTAATGGACTGCTTACAAAAAATCATGGGACGGCTGGTTTTGGGCAGAATCCAGGCCTGGATGGATAATGACAATATTTTGAGTCACCTCCAGGCTGGTTTCGCCCAAAAACAAGTACCATAGACGAGGTTTTCCGGTTTATTATGTTATACTGGCGTACCGTGGTCCTGGAAAAGGGTACTTTGTATGCCGTTTTTGTTGACTTAAAAGCGGCTTTCGACCTGGACCCTCGTAATACACTATGGAAATGGCACCTGAATTACTGAGCTTGATTGTCCGCCTGACTGAGGATACCTTCACTCGGGTTCGGTGGGGTTGCCAGGGGGAGGTTACGGAGCCCTTTCCGGTGGAGCGTGGAGTGAGGCAGGGTTGCGTTATGGCGCCAACCTTGTTCTCGCTCTTTGTGAATGGGGTTGCGGATTTCCTCTCCCTGGTCCCGACTGATGCCCCTGCGATGTCTGGTGAGCGGGTCCCGATCCTCATGTTTGCGGACGACACTCTCATCATTTCAAAGACTCAGAGTGGACTCCAGCAAGCACTGAAGCGGTTTGAAGATTTTTGTTCAAATAGGGGCCTAGAAATAAACACGACAAAAACTAAGTATATGGTCTTGACCAGCTGTAAAACGTGCGGGACAAATAGACCGTTCAGAGGGTTGATTAATATGAATGGTTCCCCGCTGGAGCGGGTAGATGCCTTCACCTACCTGGGGGTTACCCTTCAGAGAGACCTAGGGTGGTCTAGTCAATAGGACATTGCGGTGCTAAAACTCCGTCAGCAGGCAGGCATCCTTTAAAAAAAATTCACCTCCTCAACAACAAAGCCCATTAGCCCCTTATTGGAAGTATACGGGATGAAGGTCTTAGGTTCGGCCCTATATGGAGCCGAACTCTGGGGTTTTGAAGATCTAAGAAAGCTAAGGCTAGCTGAAAATAAATTCCTCCGAAAAGCTACTAGCGTTCCCATAAGTACCCCGTTAATACCGCTAATGTGGGATCTTGGAAAAAAGGCGGTCAGGGATCTTGCCTTTCTGCGGCCAGTACTTTACTGGCGCCGTTTATGGACTACAGAAGAACTACAGCATTATGCCCAGGGTCTAAGTGAGATAATGGCTAAGGACACGTGCCATAGAATACATTGGCTGAAGGCCATTAGATCGATACTCTTCAAATTAGGAATGAGGGATCTATGGGAGGACCCGGAAAACACTCAATTTCCCTCTAAAAAGTCCGGGTCAAACTCACATTGTGCTGTGGGAGGGTCCTCATACCCCTCCCAGTCCTCCCCTTCCTCCGAAGGCTGATGAACAGGCCGAAAATAAGGAGGTTGGACACATGGGTAGAAAGACCCCATCGGCGTCGGAATTGGTGTCGAGCGAAGCCTTTACGGCGCTGTGTCCATATCAGCGCTGAAACCGGGGACGACATCGTCCGGGGGCACAGGCGACGTCGGAGGCGGTGCCGGTACGGTGGAAGTCGGTGGAGGTGTTACAATGTCAACCAGCGTTGACCGGGATCCAGGCCCGACAACGATGCAGGAGCCGCCAACAGTAAAAGGCGAGGGCTCTCAGATTGGCCCGCGGAGCCCAAAGTTGCGCCGGCAGGGCCAAACGGCCCAAAGAGGCGGGCGATGGCGGACAGAAATTACTGCTGCTGGGCTGGAGTCGCCGACGGACCCATGAAGGGCGGGTAGGCCGATGGCGACTGTGTATGCTCCGCCAGAGCAGCAAGAGAGGCACCACCCGTACCCTCAGCTGCGTGACGGGCGAGAAGTCTGAGAACGATGACGTTTCTTCGATTCTTGTGATGCTTCGTCTTACCTGACCCAGAGTGCGAAGACTTCGATCCCGCCAAACGATGATGGTGGCTCCGCGACGGGTTCGGGATCTTGAGCGGCGCGGAGCCGACTGCCAGACTTCAAGCATCTTTCGGGACCACTCCCTCAAAGTCTTCGGCGCCATGGCCCGACAGTCGGAGCACGACTTGGGGTTGTGGTCACCCCCATTAAGTAAAGACACACGCGGTGCGGGTCAGTCACCAACATCATGCGATGACAGTTCCCGCAAGACTTGGAGCCGGGCATCCCTAACTGCACAATGAGTCGATCGACTCTAAAATAGAGACAAAAAGACCTCGAAAAACTGAGGGTACTGCTCTCTCTGAATCTGCGCTTGCTGGTGTGGAAAAAGATAGAACAGACGTTAGCGCGCGAGGGCGGCGTCTAAGTAGCTGCTGCGACGTCATCTCAGCGACCACTACACCAACGACGGACACAGAGCCATATGACATCACTTTCCACTGCGCAGGGGTAATGCTGAATTTGCAGATCCTGTCTGACGCTGTTCTGACCGACTTTTTCGTCCCTCCTTTGAGGGAGAATGATTGAAGGTGACTCCAGCCTATTACTCTTCTAGTGCAGGGATTAGAACTATAAACAGGGCCTATTCATAAGGCACAGTAATGTATTTTCGGACCCTTTTCTTTAGATCAGGGCTTATAAACTTAAGCTAGGGGATAGATTCATTAGTATTAGTGATAATCCGTCCTTTTGCAAGAGTGTTAGTATACCTTCTATGGAGTTATGCTTATTTCGGGCCTTGTAGGCCTCAAACGGGAGAGACTCCATCTTGCTTTCCGCCCCGGCAGCTTGAGATGCTTCTAGGCCAAGTGTAATGTTTTAGTTTCGAAGTGTTGTTCGCTTGGAGAGAACCGGCTCAGGCTGGCCCTTATCGAAAGACTGTATTTTTCTCCACTCCGAAGACACAACATCAGGCTGGCCAGCTGGGAACGTGTCCTTGGTACGGGGAGGTACAAGAATTTGGTGGGCGGCAGGTTACTGGCCGTAACTTTCCATGAAAGGACAAGCTTCCATATTAGCGAAAGTGTTAGGCAGTGAGTCAGTCAGTCTGTAGGCGGCAGCTAGCCGTTAGCATCTATGCCATTAATTATTTTCAGGCAGACCGTCGCCATCTTGAAGTCCGAGAAAGATCATGAAGCTGATACTCTCTGTGAAAGATTGAAGGAGAAGGGGAAGTAGCGCAGAGCGAGTGGAGACAGGGAGAGACAGCAGCTAATAAAGAGGAAGGTTCCAGTGACTTGGAGGAAAGTAGAGACGACAGAGCATAGCGGTGCAGACGTGTACTCGTGACTGCTGAGGTGTGAATCCGAGACGAGCCACGGCACAGACGAGAAGGGAACCTAGATGACTGTTGAACCCCGACTTCGTGCTCACAAGGTGATCTCTGTCCTATAATGTGCACATTCTAACCTTTCGCTTTTCTTTGCAGGATATATGTTATAGTATAGTGCTGTGTTTATAATTATTGTAATAAAATACCCCAGTTCTTAGTGAATCAACATGTGCCTTGTATTCTTGTTCAATCGGGGTAACCTGGTCTTCTAGTCAGACATCGTTTTCATGAACGGATGTAAATCCCGGTCAGGTAAGAGGTGACTGAATAATGAGGGGGAGGTGGACCATTTGATGCTGAGAGCAGAAGGTACATAATTCAATTTGGCAAGCTGTGCTAATTCCTGTTATTGTAGTATCATCCCGAGTAGCCAATGAGAGATTCCTTCCAAAGGTATTCATAGGAGAGTGATCGTCGTTGGTAAGCGGCGTTAATGAGAACACCAGGTGGGAGACTGGTGCGTAGATCCGCCGGATTGCGGATCGGGTTGTAAGTAAGTGAGCACTGGGAGGGAGACCAGTGTTTAGGTCCGCCGGATTGTGGACCGGATAAAGAGAGAGAGCACTGTGGCTGCAGCTCAGTGTGTATGGCACGCCGGATTGCGAGTCGAGTGAGCACTGATGGTGATCAGTGTGTAATGGTACATAATCAGAACTGCCCCAGGGTAGATTAGTCTGGGCCTAAGTGGCCGTGAGACTAGCTGGTATGAATGGGATATTGTAGAAAATCTATGCATGTGTATTGCTATTTTCCCCATCCTTAGGTACGAGATGTACATACATATACATATACCTGTTGTAAATACGTTCTAAGGAGGGAGGTGATTACGTTCCGACTGGGTTGGAGGGGCTCTAAGGAGCTGATCTCATCTGGTTCGAGAATCCGGTCGTTACAGACGCCTAGGGTAATTCTAAGGTAAGGAATCTATCGCTACGTGTTTCTTTCAGATAAGCAGTCACAAATTAAGTTACCTTACAGGCAATAGGGTCATTGATTGCATGGTGCAGCAGGTGGCAGGTGCAGCGCGGCCAAAAGTTGTCACAACTCTCCTGGACTCCAAATACTGCTATATTTTACTACTAAACAGGCAGTCACAAATGCAGTTAGGCTCTAGGGGCATGATTTGAATGGTGCAGCAAGTGCAGTAGCACACGCACAAACGTTGTCAGAACGCCTCTAAACACATAATGTACGAGTTACTTACCTTTGGTAACTATGCATCTGGTAGAGACGATTCTAGATGCAGATTCCTTCATGTAGAATTATCCCCAGGCGTGAGACTGGATCCGGAAAACTTTTGCCACAGCCTCCCTGCGCGGCGGGGCGACACCACGCGACTCCTTACAGGCGTCTTCCACGTACGTGACATCATCGAGGTCACATAAGACCCACCTCGGCACGCCTATGTCAGTTTTCTTTCTGAGAACTTTTCCGCACCACAACGCGGAGCCACCAGACAAAAAACTGTGGGAGCATGGGGACAGAGTAGAAAAAAGGAGAGACAAACAACACTAAAAGGAACAGTGCAACACTGCAGTGTCCAAAGGCAGGGGCAGAAGAAAGAACAGAGCATAGCCCCGAGCAGCCACCCTGCCAGTACATAGACAGCCTTCCCACTGAAACAAGGAACTTACGTGTATCATGGCTTTTTACGCAACAGGCCCACCACCCCATCCAGAATAAGGAAGGGGAGATAGTCCCAAGACAGACAGAAACCCAAACCTCTAAGCCACCCCAGCATAGAGGGCAACCACCCCCCAAGGAGTAAGGGCCAGACCTAGCCAGATAAACCCCTATTCGGAATTAAGCAGAGGGGCCAGAACCCTCAGCAGCAACAGGAAGGGAGGGGAGGAAAGGACAGAGATTCAAGGTAAACACCCCCAAACCTGGAGTAACCAGAGCAGTGGGGCACAGAAGCACCGTAACCCCATCCTACAAGAAACTAAGAGGAGGAATGAACCACAACCAGTCTGAGCCACCCATCAGGAGCAAAGAAGGGACTCACAGGAGACACAGGCCCCTACCAGGAGGCAAGTACAAAAGACCAACACAAGGGTCCTCGCCGAACGGGGAGGAAGGGCGGGCCGTGAGGAATCTGTGGCTAGAATCGTCTCTACCAGATACATTGTTACCAAAGTTAAGTATCTCGTACATCTGATAAAGAGACTACTAGCTGCAGATTCCTTCACGTAGAATAGATACCCTAGCAATACCTAAGGGGAAGGAGGGTCTGCGAAAGGACCCCACCAGCCTGGACAGAACAGAAGGACCCACAGGGGACCAGATCTGCGGGCTAGAAGAGAAACTTCATCCCCGCCAGGCAAGAGGAACCCTCACAAGGAGAACACCACCAACCCCAGAGGGTGCATGAGGAAAAAGAGACTGAAGAGGCCCGTACCTTCACAGCAGAAGACCCAATGGCAAGGCTAGAGGGGCCGAAGAACCCCACTCCCTCACAAGTCGACAGAGCTTCCATCCAATGCCAAGACAGGAAGGGGAGGAAGAAGCAGAAGAAGTAGCCCAGATAGCCCAAGGAAAAGAGGGAAGGAAGGCAAGGTCCCACTAGATGGGAGGCAACAGGCCAGCATTAATAGCACCAACAGTCATAAACTGCCAAAAGCAAGAAGAACAGCCCGGGGCCCCAGAAAGACTGGGAAGTCTACGCCCGACGCACAAGTTACTTACCTTCGGTAACGATATATCTGTAAGAAACAATAGTTAGTATTAGATTCCTTACCTTAGAATATCCCCAGGCGTCAGACTGGATCCGGAAACTTTTGCGTAGCAGTACCCTTGCGCGTCGGTAGGCGTCGTCTGCGGCTTCGGGTCCGTCGGCGGCGCCGTGATGACGTCGTCGGAGTACTTAGACGTCGCCATCGGCCACTGACGTCAGTTCTTATACACAGCTTTTCAGCGCCAGAGACGCAGAGCCATCATAAAAACCGACACTGGTGCCATGAAACTAGGGCCCTGAAAGGGGATGACCTTAACCCTAGATATCGGTTCGCAGAACGGGGAGGATGGGTGGGGCGGTAAGGAATCTAATACTAACTCCTGTTTCTTACAGATCTATCGTTACCTAAGGTAAGTAACTTGTGCATCTGAAAAAAACAGGTTAGTATTAGATTCCTTACCTTAGAATAGATACCCCAGCAATACCAACCGGGGTGGTGGGCCTGTGAACCAATAATCACACCAGAAAGTCCTGGAGGACGGAACGGCCAAAGAAGCCATCCCTCCGGACTTGGCTGTCCAGGCAGTAGTGTCTTGCGAACGTGTGCAGCGAGGCCCACATAGCTGCCTGACAGATGTTCTGCAAGGGGAATCCCCGGCCCAGAGCAGTAGTAGCCGCCGTGGCCCGAGTGGAATGGGCCCTCAGCCCAACAGGAGGCTCCTTTTTAGCCAAAGAGTAACAAGCCTTGATGCACAACACGAACCACCGAGAGATGGTCCGTCTGTGCACCTCCCGACCCTTCTTAGCGCCCACGTAACCAACAAAGAGTTGGTCATCCACCCGGAACTGGCGTGTGCGATACAGATAGAATGAGAGCGCACGTTTTGAGTCCAGGCGGTGGAGCCGCTCTTCCTCTTTAGAGGGATGCTGAGGCGGAAAGAAGGTGGGCAAGGAGATGGACTGCCCTATGTGGAAGGCTGAGACACCCTTGGGCAGGAAAGAAGGTCTTGTCTGCAACACAACCTTGTCCAGATGCATAGAAAGGGAAGGAGGCTTGGAGGAAAGAGCCTGGAGCTCACTCACTCTCCTAGCAGAGGTGATGGCAACAAGGAAAGCAGTCTTAAGCGTAAGAAGACGGAGAGGACAGTTATGAAGCGGCTCAAAGGGAGCGCACATCAGGTAAGTTAGAACCAGGTTCAAGTCCCACTGGGGCATCACGAAAGGAACAGGAGGGAACATATGAGTGATGCCCTTCAAGAACCTATTTCAAACAGGGGACTTGAACAAAGAAGGCTGATCAGGTAGCCTTAAGAAGGCGGAAAGGGCAGAAAGGTAGCCCTGCTGGGCAAGAGAAAGAAGGAAGAGGAGAACCTCAGAAAGAGGGGCGGAGAGTGGATCCACAGCCTTTGCTGTGCACCATGCCACAAATCTGTTCCACCTACAGGCGTATATCGACTTTGTGGAGGGACACCTGGCTGCCATAATCACATTACAAGCTTCAGCAGGCAAGTCAAATGGCCTCAACTGTCGTCGCTCAATCTCCAAGCATGGAGGTGGAGACTGGACAGGTTCGGGTGGAGGACCGTCCCCTGCTGCTGCGACAGAAGGTCCTCCTGAAGAAGCAGACGAATTGGGGGATTGACTGACATGCTGAGTAGCTCGGGATACCAGTATCTTCGTGCCCAGTCGGGAGCAACAAAGATGACTTGGGCCCGGTCGCTCCTGATGATCTTCAGCACTCTGGGCAGAAGTCGTATAGGCGGAAAGGCGTACAACAGACCGCAGCTCCACTCGCGATGAAAAGCGTCTTTGAGCGAGTGCCGCTATGGAAATTCCAACACGCAGAACTGATGACATTCTCTTCTGTGGCGAATAGATCTAACCAAGGCTCTCCCCACTGGTGAAAGAGGCCTTGCACCACGTCCGAGTTCAGACGCCATTCGTGATCCATCATGCACCTGCGGCTGAGTTTGTCCACCCTGGCGTTCAGGGAACCTGCCAGGTGTTGAACCACAGACGCCCTGGTGTTCCAGCCATTTCTAGAGGGGCAGATCCTCCTGACAGAGGGTTCACGACCTCACCCCACCCTGTTTGTTGCAGTACCACATGGAGGTGGTGTTGTCCGTGAATACCTGCACAACACTTCCCCGGACAGAGGGAAGGAATGCCTTCAGTGCAAGACGGATCGCCCGCAGCTCCAGAAGGTTGATATGGAGCCGGGACTCTGCCGGAGACCAGAGGCCTCTGATCTCCCACGTGGCCCCCCATCCCAGGTGGGACGCCTCTGTCACCACTACGTGCTCCGGTTGTGGAAGGGAGAGAGATCTGCCGCTGACCCAATCGTGGTTCGTGAGCCACCACTGCAACTGGCTCACAGTGCCCTCCGAGATTAGGACGTGGTCGGACAGGTTGCCCTAATGCTGTGCCCACTGAAACGTCAGGTCCCACTGCAGAGCCGCATCCGTCACCTAGCGTGATGCACCGGAAGGATGCAGGAGGCCATCAGCCCCAGGAGCTGCAGCGTCAACCTGATCGAGAGTTCGGATAAAGGACGAAAGATAGGAATCAGAGCCTGAATATCCCGAACCCGCTGTTCGGGGGAATAAACCCGAAACCGTGCAGAGTCCAGAACCGCTCCGATGAAAACTAGCTTTTGAGATGGGCACAGTTGTTACTTCGGCACGTTGATGGAGAACCCCAGCGAGTGCAGGAGGTCGGCCGTAGTCTGGAGGTGGAAGACGACTGGGGCGAGCCCGCCTTCAACAACCAATCGTCGAGATAGGGGAAGACTGAAACCCCTAATCTGCGCAGATGAGCTGCAACCACTGCCATCAGTTTCGTGAACACCCGTGTGGCGCTGGTAACGCCGAAGGGGAGCACAGTAAACTGAAAGTGCTCGTGGCCTACCGTGAACCGCAGGTAATGCTGGTGGTCCAGCAGGACGGGGATGTGGAAATACGCGTCCTGCAAGTCCAACGCTACCATCCAGTCTTCTGGGTCCAGGGCAGCTAGGACCTGAGCCAAAGTCAGCATCTTGAACTTTTCCTTCCGGAGAAAGCCATTGACGCTCCGTAGGTCCAAGATAGGGCGTAGGCCTCCTTTGCCCTTCTTGGGTACCAGAAAATAGTGGGAATAACAACCACGTCCTACTTCTGGCCAGGGAAGGCACTTGATGGCCCCCTTGGCCAAGAGGGGCCTAACTTCCTCCTGCAGAACTTGCAAGTGATCCCCCGACATGCGGGGGTACTGGGGAGACGCCAGACCAGAACCGGGGCAGGGACTGGGGACAACGTTGTCCGGGGACGGCGTCTATTGCAACACACTCTGGGTCAGTGCCAGTGGAGGAGTCGTTGCGGCGTTGCTACCGGAGTCGACAATGGCACCGGGGCGGAACCACCCAACGGTGCCGCGGTAGGAGTCGCCGGTCCACTAGGGCTCCCAGACAGACCCGCTGGGCCCGAAGGCGCCTCGACAGGGTCCAATAGAGGGAAGTGAGTCCTCATGGCCACGAGGAAGTCGCGTATCTCATCCGGCGACGCGTGCAGCCTGGGACCGGCGGGTGTGGAGCTGGACACGGCACTTGCGGCTCCGGCGGGGCGGTGTCACCCGAACACCCGGCCATTTCGCGGGAGCGTCGGGGGCAGTAGCAAGAGCGATGATGCCTCTTCGACTTCTTTTTCTAGTGCCTCGACTTACCTGAGGAGTTGGAGCCCGACGAGTGGTGGTGACTCGTCAAGTGGAAATGACTGCGGCTCCGCGACCTGTCCCTCGACTTCCTCTTCGAACGGGACCTCGAGCGGCGCGGAGCCGACTGCCGGAGCTCGAGCCGCTTAGGGGACTGCTCCCGTCTAGCCTTCGTGGTCAAGGCCCGACAGTCGGGCAACGACTTGTCATCGTGGTCGGCCCGAGACAGTAAAGGCACCGACTGTGGGGGTCGGTCACTGACATCAAGCGGTGACAGTCCTCGCAAGGCGTAAACCCAGGCATCCCTACCGGCAACGCAAGTCGAAGGTCGACTTCAGAAGTGATCAAAAATTATCAAAAAAGTTAGTCAAAAAATGACTAAGAGCATTGCTCTTCCCGGATTTGCGCTTGCTGGCGCGGAAAAAAGAACTGACGCTAGGGCGGCGTCTAAGTACTCCGACGACGTCATCCCCGTGATCACGACGCCGACTGACGCGGAGCCGCAGGCGACGCCTAGCGACGCGCAGGGGTACTGCTGACGAAACTTTCCGGATCCAGTCTGATGCCTGGGGATATTCTAAGGTAAGGAATCTAACACTAACGTGTTTCTTTCAGATGCGGCTTTGTGCGTATGTGATTTTGATTGTGAGGGCTTAGGTGCCAGCTTCAGATCTGAAGATTTTGGTGCGGAAACATCTTTCAATGCTGAGGCTCTACTTGAATCCTATGTTTACTGCTTCGGCTCAGGGTCCTTGCTTGACTTTGGATCGGCTAATATGGCCTTTTTTGGTACTGGCACAAAACATAATTTTAAGGCTTTATATTTTTCTAGGCTAGACGAAGGCTTTCCAGGGCGAGTGGATTTGTGGTTTGTGTGCCTGCTAGAGACCTCCATGGCCCGTTGGTAGTGGGGCTCCGAAAGCTGGTTTGGTAAGGGGTTGGGCAGCCTTGAATCCTAGTCAGAGTCAGAGCTGTCCCCTCTGCTAGCCAGCAGTATCTGTACATTTAGAGGCACTGTCTGTCCTCTGTTTCCTCTTTGGGTCTGGTGACTGCTCGCCAAAGACATCCTGTGCGTCTCTGCATGGTGGTGTGGGCCCAACAATGCAGTCTGTTTTTTTTTTCCAACCGGAGCAACAAACATGTCTATCATGAAGTCTCCTCGTGTTCCTATGATAAACAGAGATTGCACACTGTGTCGGTCTTGCCGAGAGTACTGCGCGTGGCACTTGGGGCAAAAGCTGAAGGGCATTTTTTCTATCCCTCGTGGACATTGGCCTGGAGAGTGGAGGCAAATAAGTTTCGTACGGCTGGGCCAGAGCCAGGGTGGGCGCATGGATAAGTCCAATAGTGCCAGCCGGAGTGGTTGGGTCGTGAACGCGGATTGGTTGGAGAGAAAAAATGGGGCAAGGCAAAGGCCTGGGTGAAGAATCAAGCTTCGGTCCAGGATCTGCAATGATAATGTCCAAGCCAAATGGTGGAAAAAAACAATCTAACAAAGGAGCCGAGCAATACACGTATTACACACCGGAGGAGTCGTCACTATACCTTGTGACTCAAAGACTTCTCCAAAGAAAAACAACTTGTAATTTCCAGAGCCCAACACTAGATGGTAGGATAATGCAAAGCATATGTATCTACAGACCACACCTGCTACGAATAGGCAATTTCCACCCATAGCATATTTAGAAAACCAAAGTTTACTTCAAACAGCCATCAGAAAAGAAAGGTTTTACCTTTTAAAAAGATTTCACAACTCTCAATTCTTTTTCTTTAAAAAATATATATTATTATTTGATTTTTCCAGCAAGCAACAAACAGTGCCTAACAGTGAACCCACAACAACAATTTTGGAGTGGAAAAGCAGCCTTTCAATTTTTCAATGATACATTGTACAATCAGGTAGTACATGGCAGTCGAGCAATTATCAGGTAATATAACCGTAAAAAACTTTCAGGTCATCAACAATATATCACTGGGACTGTATCAATGGCATTGTTTCATCACTATCCCCCACATCCATGCCATAGTATTTCACCCAGGGACCACAGACATTATGTAATTATTGTTTGGCACCCTCAGGCTTTATATGTTTTAAAAAAAATATATTTTTATTAGCATTGTATACTTCCACAACATAACAAGCATGTCATCATTTGTCGTCACATCCATCCCATCCACCCCCCACCCGCTAAGCATCTTTAAAAATAATTGCACATTCCCCCTCAACTCAGGCCATCCCTCCACAAGGCTGTTCAAGGCCCCTTCAATAACGTTGAATATTCCTTCTCGTACAATCCCCGGTGACTTTGAGAGGACCCTCCCCATGTTCTAGGCTGAAAGACCGCCATCTAAACCATGGTAATGCCTCCATTTACCCCAGACCCTACCAAATTTCTTAGGACACCCCCTCGCCTTGTAGGTGACTCTTTCAACTGCCATGTATAGATCTAGTCTATTCCTCCACTCTTCTAATTGCGGTGGTGCCGTCACCCCCCACTTTCTAGCCACATCTCTCTTGGCTACTACCATGGCCAGAACCAGAAACATCAATAATGAGTGTGCAAGGCCCACGTCGTTTGTCATGCCCAACAGAACCAGTTTAGGGTCCAATAGCAGGGTAATCTCCAGCACCTACCCTAGCTCTCTCAGGATCTCCCTCCAGTAAGTTTGTATAGTGGGGCAGGACCAAATGGTGTGATAAAAGTCCCCTCTGCTGTGACCACATCTCAGGCAGCTCAGGTCCACTATCGTAATATGTTCTGCGCAGAATGTTGAACTGGATGAGTCTCAGCCGGGATTTAATTGCCACCTCTCTCGGGTGCATCAGCACTGTGACCCAATCTACCTCTTCTATTTCTCCCACATCCTCCTCCCATTTCCTCCTAAGGGTAAGTAATCCATCAGGCATATTATTCATCAGTGTTCTATATGTTAGTGAGACCGCCCTATCTGTGATTTGTTCCTGTAGGAGTCGGCCTTCTAGTGGCGCATATTACGGGAGAGTCCCCAGCCGGGATCCCTCTGCCCGCCAGGCATGTGTCAACTGTGCATATTTAAAATGCTGAGTGTGGTGAAGTCCGAACTCCGCCTGTAATGCTTGGAATGATTTCATCTCCCCTCTCGCAATCACATCTCACAACGTTGATATCCCTATATCGTCCCACCTCTGGAACGCTCTCAGTTTGTTCAGTTCTTTTAACCAAGTACACTCTGGCTTTATATGTTACCTTTTCTGCTGCCATACACAGGTCCATCGCGGTTTTCCATTCCTGAAGGGTTAGTTGCCCTGGGGCTCCCTGGTGTTCTCACATCTCTTTTTGCCACCACCAGGTCCAAGTTGCAGAAAAGCAGCTTGATCAGTTGGACGTCCACATCCACGGGTATTCCCAGGCTGAGTGTCTTGGCACATAACTAAACATAGAGTCGACATGGGACACATCCCTGTGTGCCATGCCCACAAACCCACTGCCCTGGCATACATCAGTCACCCCTCTAGCTGGGTGCCCTATGCTAGTGGTGTGGGCATAGGTGCATGAGCCCTCTGCCCCTACAGTACCCAGGGCCAATCCTGGGCACTGTAAGTGCAGTGATGGCATTAAGAGTATGGTGCTACGAGGTTGCCATTATGAACTCTACAGCACCATAATGGCTACACTGAAGACTGAGAAGTTTGGTACCAAACTTCTCAGCACATTAAATTCACACTGATGACAGTGTGGGATTTAATGTAAAAAGCACTACAGAGGGCATCTTAGAGAGGCTCCATGAAACCTAACCAACTACCAGAGTCCTGACTTAGATGCTGCCTGCCACACAGCATACATGTTGCTGGACCCCTGGGTAGAGAGCCACCCGCTCTCCTGGGCCTGCAACAATGCACATCCTGGGATGAGGTGCTAGGTCTCCTCCCCTAGGATGGGCAGGGGGAGCTTCAAAGGTAATCAATCAATCAATCAGGAGTTTGTTAAAGCGCGACTACTCACCCGTAAGGGTCTCAAGGCGCTAGGGGGGTGGGAGGGGTGTGTGGGGGGGGGGGGGCGTGGGGGGGTGCAGGTTCCATTCCATTAAGAACGGGGTCTGTCGAAGAGCCAGGTTTTGAGGTTTCTTGCAAAGATGGGGAGCGATGTTGTCTGTCTGAGGTGGAGCGGGAGGGCGTTCCATGCTTTGGCCGCGAGGAAGGAGAAGGAGGGGCCTCCCGATCTGGTCTTTCTGGTGTGGGGGACCACGGCGTAGGAAAGCTGGGCTGATCGTAGGGTCCTTTGGGGTGCGTGGAATTTGAGTCACTGTTCAGGTATGCTGGTCCGGTGCCGTGGAGGGCTTTGTGTGCGTGGGTGAGCATCTTAAAGGTGATTCTCGCCTCGACGGGGAGCCAGTGTTATGTTATGTTATATATAGATTTATAACGCGCTCCGATAGTCAAGACTGTCCTGTGGAGTGTGCGCAGGTGCTGGGAGATGTGGCAGTGTTTTGGCAGGTTGAGGACCAGTCTTGCGGCGGCGTTCTGGATGTTCTGTGCGTTGCCGTAGTCGAGTCTGCTGGTGACCAGGGCGCGAGTGACTGTCTTTCGGTGTTCGAGGGGGATCCATTTGAAGGTCTTACGAAGGAGGCGGAGGGTGTGGAAGCAGGAAGATGAGATAGAGTTGATCTGGCGGTCCATTTTGAGCTCGGAGTCCAGGATGATTCCCAGGTTGCGTGCGTGTCTGTGGGGGTTGGCGGGTTTCCGAGGGTGGTGGGCCACCAGGTGTCGCTCCAGGCGTCGGGGTTTGGGCCCATGATGAGTACTTCTGTTTTGTTAGTGTTTAGTTGTAGGCAGCTGTTTTTCATCCATTTGGCGACGGCTTCCATGCCTTCTCGAAAGTTGCGTCTGGCGGTGTTGGGCTCGTTGGATAGGGAGAGGATGAGCTGGGTGTCGTCTGCATATGACACGATGTTGAGTCCGTAGGTTCTGACGATGGGGGCAAGTGGAGCCATGTAGACGTTGAAGAGCCTCGGGCTGAGGAAGGAGTCCTGGAGGACTCCGCAGGTGGTAGGTGTGGGGTCCGAGAGGAAAGGGGGGGGGGGGGGGAAGTCTGACCCGCTGCGTCCTGCCGGAGAGGAAGGAGCAGATCCAGTCGAGGGCCTTGTCCTGGATTCCTGCATCGTAGAGTCTGCGTATTAGGGTGCGGTGGGAGACGGTGTTGAACGCCGCTGATAGGTCGAGGAGGATGAGGGCTACTGTTTCTCCTTAGTCCAGTAAGGTGCGGATGTCGTCTGTTGCGGCGAGGAGGGCGGTTTCCGTACTGTGGTTTTTTCTGAAGCCGGATTGGGAGGAGTCGAGGATGTTGTGTTCTTCAATGAATGTGGCGAGTTGGCTGTTGATGGCTTTCTCGATGACTTTCGCTGGGAACGGGAGCAGGGAGATTGGTCTGTAGTTTTTGAGGTCGGTGGGGTCCGCTGAGGGTTTCTTCAGGAGGGGGTTGACCTCGGCGTGTTTCCAGTTGTCGGGGAACGAGGCGGTCGCCAAGGAGCGGTTGATGGTGTGGCAGAGCATGGGTGCGATGGTGTTGGCGGCTCTGTTGAAGATGTGGTGGGAGCTGGGGTCCGTGGGGGCCCCTGAGTGGATTGACTTCATTGTCTTCAGTGTGTCTTCGGTGGTGAGGGCTGTCCAGTCATCAACCGCTGGTTTCCGGGTGTCGGGGGTGGTTGGTGAGGGTTCAGTGTGTTGGTTGTCTTCTTCGAAGTTGTCGTAGATGCTCTTGATTTTGTGGTGGAAAAAGATGCTGAGTTTGTCGCAGAGGTCTTGTGAGGGAGGGATGGATGTCGGTAGACTCGCTGGTGGGTTGGGCGAACTCCTTGATGATGCTGAAGAGTTCCTTGCTGTTGTGTGCGTGGGTGTAGATTCTGTTTTCAATCGCTTTTTTCCTCGTTTCTCTGATGAGTTGATGGTGGGCGTTGGTGGCGGCTTTGAAGATGTTGTGGGCTTCTGTGGATTTGGTGTTTCTCCAGGTCTTTTCGAGGCGGGGGCATGTGCGCCTGGACTCTCGAAGTTCGGTGGTAAACCATCTGGCTTTCTTGGCACGGGTATTGTTGTTTTTCTTGAGGGGGGTTATGGTGTTGGTGCTGTCCGAGATCCATCTATGCAGGGTTCGGGCTGCGATGTTGGGGTCGTCGTTTTCCGCGATGGTTGGGGTGGAGTTGTTGAGTGAGGAGGTGAGCTGGTCATCGGTGATTTTGGTCCAGTTTCTTTGTGGAAGCAGGTGCTGGTGTCTGTGGATGGTTGGTGTTCTGAAGGTGAAGTGAACGCAACGATGGTCGGTCCATGGGAGTTCGGTGGTGTGGCTGAAGGTGATGGAGTTTCCTGTAGTGAAGAGGGGGTCGAGGGTGTGTCCTGCTGAGTGCGTGGGCTCAGTCACGATCTGGCGGAGTCCAATGTTGTGGAGGTTGTCCAGGAGGCATGTGGTGTTGGGGTCCAGTTGATTGTCGAGGTGGAAGTTGAGGTCTCCCAGCAGGGTGTAGTTGGTGGATGCGATGGCCTGCGGGGAGATAATGTCCGTGATGGAGTTGGCGAAGGGTCCGCGGGGTCCAGGGGGTAGGTAGATGAGGGTTCCTCGGAGGGCGGCGGTGGGGCTGGCCAGTATCTTGAAGTGAAGGTGTTCCATCAGTTTTGTGGACTCGTCAGGGAGTGTGCGCAGGCGGAGGCTGGATTTGTGGACGATGGCGATTCCTCCTCCTGGGTGGGTGGGGCGGTCCTTCCTGGAGATCTTGTATCCTTGGGGGATGGCGATGGCGATGTCCGGTCCTGAGGTGGTGTTGGTCCAGGTTTCGGTGAAGAATGCTACATCTGGGGTGGTGCTGTCGAGGAGGTCCCAAATTTCTGTGGCGTGTTTGTGGAGGGATCGGACGTTGAGGAGGATGCATTGCATGGTCTTAAGTTCGGTTGTGTTCTTGTGGGCGGGTTGTGCTGGATCCGTGTTCTTGGCGGTGCTGCAGGTGTCAGCTGAAGGGTCCATGGGTGTCGGCTGGTGATGCTAGCTTGCAGTTGTTGTTGCAGCCTGGGTTGAGTGCGTGGATTGCTGCTGGGTCGTATCGTTGGCGGGGCGGGGGTCCAGGGTTCCTGGTGCTGGTCGCGGACGGGTCGCAGACGGGCGCAGACGTGCTTGCCTTTGACGCGCCTTCGGTGCACCAGCGGCGCGCCCGCGGTCACGCAGTGGCCGCCATTAAGTAGGGGTCGGGGAGGGCTGGACAGCTGGGAGGAGGGAGCGGGGAGGGGAGCTAGATTGGACCGGTCGCGCTGGGGGGGGGATGGGGGGGCTGCGAGGGCAGCTGCGGCGGGGAAAGGTAAAGGGAGAAAGAAGGGATAAAGAAAAAAGGGAAAATAAGCAGAAATAAGGCACAAAAGAGCAGAAAGGTGAAAGATAGAAAGGGGAGAAAAACGAGTGAAAACGAGTGAAGGAGCAGAGGGAGAGAAAGGGAAAATGGGCAGAAATAAGGCGCAAAAGAGCAGAGGTGCAGAAAGGTGAAAGATAGAAAGGGGAGAAAAACGAGTGAAGGAGCAGATAGAAAGAAAGGAGACAGAGGTCCACTGGACCACCAGGGATGAGGCGCAGGGAAACCTGCGGGTGGTGGAGGGCCTCGATCACTAACACTCAAGAGTGCAGGGGCAGGGGCACCTCACTTAATGGTGGAGCTGCGAGGGTGGGAGAGCAATTTCACTGACAATGAGTCAGTGGTCTAGCTCCTTTGTGAGCTTCTCAAGGCTTCTTGCTGTACTCAGCAACTGGCCCCCGCCGGTTCTGACCCTCACTTTGGCGGGAAGACAGCCGGGAAAAAACAAAGGAAGGAGAGGTCGGTGTGCCAGCTTCTGCCAACCCCACCCCTCAGGTGGGGAGGCGAGGGGAAGCACAACTCCGGGCTCCCGCCATCTTGAGGATGGGGAGCCCTCCCCATTCAGAGACAGGCTCCTGCCCCCCTCCCACAGAAGAGGAGCAGGATAGGGGGTGTACTCACCCCCTAGCCCTTACCCTACCTGTAACGCCCCTGAATTCAGTATTTAGGGGCACCCTGAACCTTCCTTCAGCAGATCCCGATTCGAAAACAAGAAAGAAGATCCAGAAGAAGAAGACCGCTGTGCAGCTGCTAACAAGAGGACGACACCAACTGACTTGGCCCCAGCCTTACAAGCCTGTTGATCCTTGAACATGCTCCTGCTAAATCCCGGCGACTCCTGCAGACAGCAACCTCGAAAACCCTAGAGGACCTGCCTACCTTGAACCTCTTAAAGACTGAGACTCCCATGAGCAGTGGTTCTGCTCAAACAGCAACACCCCAGGTGCCAGCCAGGAATCGCGAATCCAGTACACTCTGCACCCGCCAAGCCCGGCCTGTGCCTGAGTGGACAAAGACCTGGAGGACGTCCCCCGGCGATTCTGACCTGGAATCCAGTGCCCAAGGACCCTCCTCGACGACCCAAATGACGCCTGCAGCCTCACAGCAAGGGACCCCTCCAACTGCGACCAGCAGAGGGTAAGATTTCCTGACGTGAAAAGACACCCCTACACCTGGCGCCACACAGCCCCCTGTGCCCAACTCCTGGGTGCCTACCTATCCTCCAAGATCCCAACTTACCTCTCGAACTGTTGGTCGCTCCTGAAGAATCTCAGTCCCAGAGCCTGCAAACATTGTTCACTTTCCAGAGATCCATTGAATAACATTGAGTGCCCAACGGCTCAAAAGCACCCTGCACACAGCCCCCCGAGTAACCCTAGCAGTGCAACATTGGTCCTAACCTACTTCCCCATTTGCCCTGAGCAAGTGACCAGGAACCCAGCTCCCACAGCCGCGTGCCTGCTTGCCAGCAGCCACCAACTGAAGGCCCCCTGCCTCTCATTGGATAACATTGGGCCTAACCACCTCTGCACCCGGCTGCCCCTGTGCAGCTGAGGGTGTACCAACTGTACCTACCTGACCCTGGGGGACCCCGGAGTCTATGCCCAGAACCTTAACTCTGCCAGTCGAGTACTTACCCAAAAGCTGATAACTCACCTGTTATCAGGAGAGAACGCAGTGCTGCATCTTTTAGCAGCACTGGGTTCAGATCAGTTGACTAGGGGTGAGTGTTTGATTGGCTCAAACGCTCCGTCCATCATCCCCTTTTGTATTGCATCTTTTAGCCCAGCACTGACCCTAAAAAGTGATTTTAACCGTACTTACCAGTAACTTGAATTTCCTTCCATAGGAATCCATTGTATGATTTTCATCAGAAAAGTTTCTAAGTGTCGATTTTTAGAAACTACAAATATTACTTAAGAATCGCCTGTGTGACTTAAAAGCATTCTTTCAACTGATTACAGGAGATGCACCAGGGCTGGATCCAGGATCCAACCCTGAGTAAGAAAAAGTAATCATAACACTACTTAACTGCTAAGTGAATTTCCTCCCATAGCATAACATTGTTGATTCTATCTATGTGAAAAGGTTTGTGAGTGTTAACTTTTATAATACAATAATATTCCTTAAAAATCACTAGTGTAACCAAAATGCTTTTATTTTACTGTTTAAAGGAAATATCCCAGGACTGAATTTAGGATCCAGTCCTCTGGCTAAAAAAGTAATCCACAAAGCAACTAATTGCATTTACCTAGAAATTCCCATTGAGCTCAATGTTGCATTGTGTTTGAAATTGTGTTGCTTATTGCAACAACTCTAACTATTGTAATCAAAAAGTCTATTACCTATTTGAAAAGTATTTAACTACAGTAACTCATTCTGAGAAAGTAAATTTTTGATACCTTGTTGGTTCTAAAATAAAACAACTATATCTTTTGATACAAAATAATTGGCCTAGAGTTCAGTTCTTGAGTGTGTGAGACCATTTGCTGATTGAGTGGATACAACAAATGCTTTACGCTGTCCTCTGATACTACCTTACTGCTCGCCCAAGCTACCACTTTAGAGAGTAAGGTTATATCTAACTTTAGCCTCTGCCAAACCTCTGGGGACTGTGGACTCTGTGCACACTGTAACTTACCTTGGTCCAGTATATACAAAGCTACTTTCTTACAACAGTCCGAAAGTGTATGAAAGAAGAAATGCGTTACTTACCTGTAACAGCAGTTATCCAGTATTGGTGTCTTTCATAGATTCTCATGCCTTAATCATTCCCCGTCGTCGGAATGGGAGTCCCCGGTATATAATTAAAATAATGTCCTCGAGACATATAGGGAAATAGGCCTATAGGCCTCACATTAGTAACATATCCCTGTCCTTTTGTAAAAAGGACCAAACTCTAGAAAAGAGCCAATCAGCTGCCACCTCCCTCTAGAACCCTCCTGGAAGGAGCCTCATTTCCTCAGATTTTCGTACGCACAAAGCTAAGTAGGCGAATTAGGTGAGCCCTTCCAGGGGAGGCGGGAGGGTTGCATGTGAATCTATGAAAGACACCAATACTGGATAACTGGAATTACAGGTAATGTTTTTCTTATCCAGTATTATGGGTGTCTTTCATAGATTCACATGCCTGAAACAGAGTAGCCAGCAATGCATAAAGCACATTTTGGATGGTACAGTATATGCAAGTCATTAGATTTGAGATTCAAAAAAAAAAAAGTAGCTTTATTCGATTTTTGCACAAGAAAATCATAAAAGCACAATTTAATACAGCATAAAAGTTAAATTCGAAACTCAGGTAAAAAAGATAAATTACAGTGTTTATACTGGTCGAAGGTAACTGTCAGAGATAAATCAGTTCATGGACGCTCTACACCTTACTGCAAATTTCAGAAAGCTGGCAGCTGCAGTAATCGTAAGTTCATCCTCAAGCATATACAGTTTAAGTAAGGCTGGCCTACATTGTCTTAGGCCCCATAACTTCAAGAGTGGGAGTAGGTATTTATTTCTTCCCCAGTCATAAAGTTTACAGAACAAAACAACGTGTATGTTGGTCTGCTTAGAAACGTTATCACAGGGGCAAACCGCCAGGTCGGCAGACCAGTCATTTATGGTGGGGAATGTTAACAGACGATATAAGCAGTCCGTCCTCATCCTTGTTAGCAGCATTCTCGTATAGGCCGGAATGGCCGGGGAGAGATAAAGGGGAATGCCTGCATCATGGAGTAAAAGGTTATGGTGGACAATCGTTGGTTTATTTCCTTCAAGGTAGGAACTCCTGTCCTCGAGCAGGCCTAAACAGCGGGCCTTAATATCCTTTTTCGAGATTGTTAGACATGAGGTAGGATTGTCATACAGATCAGCTAGTCCCAGTGAAGTTAGAAATTTCTTGACATAAACAAGCCAGGGTATTTTCCTTGAGTCTGTTAGAGCCATACAGTCCTTAATCACATCTCGATTGAGGGCTGTCTTTTCCGAGGACCATATTTTGTGCCATAGCAGAATTGGTGTGGTCTTGATTATGTCTGAGATGTGCACCCGGGCAAGCTCATTATGGCAGACTGTGGTAGAGATAGAGCGAGGGACAGCCAGCAGATATCTCAAAAATGCGTTCTCGCTGGTTTGTATCTCTCGGCAGTCCGCCATGCCCCAAATTCCAGCACCATATATTGCTGTGGAAACGCATTTGGCTGCATAAATGTTCAGCAAGATCCCAACCGGTTTCCCACCTAGTTTTGTTGCAAACTTCTTTAGGGCTCCGATTTGTCTGATGAAAGCCAAATTGCGAGTGTGAATGGCTGCGTTCCATGTCCCTTTGTTGTTAAAATATACACCCAGATAGCTAAAGGCTTATCTTTGTTGCATTTATGAAGGTGTTACATGAAATGTTCTTTTTGTTACTGCAGCACATAGTGAAAGTTTTACTCACGTTGATCTTAAGGCCTCTCGAGCCCATGAATGTGGAAAAGGCTGATAAAGCTTTTTGTAAGCCTAGTTGTGTCCTGGACATAATGACAGCGTCGTCCGCGTATAAAAGGATTGGGGCTGCATGGCCATTTATTTTAGATAGTCAACGTCCAATTTTGCCAGACAATCAGCAACACTGTTAATATAAAGATTAAAAAGAAAAGGGGCGAGGATGCAGCCCTGCCTGACCCCCTTTCTGATAGGAAATTTTTGTGTGCAGGTTCCGTCTTTTCCATAGCGGACCTTGGCCCCAGCTCCTCGATACAGTTCCTTTATGAAGGCAAGTATATTTGGATCGACTCCCAGGTCTTTCAGGGTAGACCAAAGTATACTATGATTAAGACAGTCAAAAGCAGAGCTTAAGTCTACAAAGGTCATATATATATTGCTCTTCTTCGCCATTAGATATTTGTCAGTAATCATTGCTCCACTGTCCCAAGGCCAGAAACAAAGCCATATTGGAATTTAGACAAAACGTCATTTTCCTGGGCCCACGCTTGTAGTTGATTCAACAAGACTTTCCCGGCCACCTTCATCATGGAGTCCAAAAAAGAAATCGGTCTATAGCATTTTGGGACCATTCTTTCACCTTTTTTAAAGATAGGTATTATTATTGCTTCTTGCCATGTTGCAGGGAAACCTTCGAGAGCATAAGAATTAAGTAAATTTGTGATAATTGGCGCCCAGAGTTGAATATTGTCTTTAAATAAGTCAATGGGAATTCCGTCCGTGCCTGGTGCTTTGGCATTAGAGCTTTCAAGTATGGCCAATTCCACCTCTGGATAGTTAAAATGGATGAGAAGCGGAAAAGACTCTGTCTGGCTTCTGTACGAGTCATTTCCCTCGACTGACAGTATATCCAAATTGGGTGGTTCAATCTGCTCATCTTGTTTGTACAGTTCAGTAAAATAGTTTGTCCAGGCTTCCTCGGTGATGGCGATTTCTATGAGGTCAGACGACCTATCTTTAAAGAAGGGGGCGTTAACCTCCCTCCAAAAGGCCGTGTTGTCCCTTAGGGTGCTTGCTCTTGTTAATGCCTCCCAGGCGGCATCTTTCAGTTCTCTTTTCCTGTTTTTGATTGCCTGTCTGTAAGCAGCACGTGCAGATCTTATTTCCAGTAAGTTTTTAGGAGATTTTTTGAGTATGTCCTTTAGAATGTTATGTGTTTTAGAACATTCATATTTAAACCAGCCTGGGCTCTTGGTCACAGTACTTTCTTTATGTTTTCTGGTTAGATTTTTTCTAATTTGTATTGCAATTTTTTCAAAGGCAGATATGATTGCTCGTGGATTAGGAGGGTGTTCAAGACAAGTCTGAAAGAGATCAGGGTCAGACGTTATCAATTTTTCCAGGAACTTAATTGTGTCAACTTTAGCCCATTTTATGGTGTAGCCATTTCTAGATGATAGAGATATAGAATGTGAGTAAAGGTTTTCTGTTATACCCCCAGATTTATTCCCGCTAGAGGGAGTGTATATTTTGGCACTAATCGGATAGTGATCACTCATAACTAAATCTTCTCTCCTAGCTTCTAGGGCATCGCCATGGTGACTGTTGGACATCAATATGAAGTCTATTGTCGTGAATGACCCCCTTCCATGAAATGTGGGTAGAAAGTCAGTCGAGGGCACAGTTAGATCATTGAAGAAGCCCAAATCCCATTCATGTAATAAGTTGTTCAGTTGATTCCCAACAGTTGTATGCTCGAAGTGGGTAATATAGTCACCATTAGGGGCTCTAAAATCGCAGACCCTTGTTCCGCTGTATGGGCATAGATGACAATTAAAGTCTCCTAGAATCACTATACGACTATCTGATCTGTCCCCTCCCGCTCCATTCTTCAAAAGTTTAGACAAATGTTCTGTAAATTGGAGTTGGTCATCCCTCGATACATTATTGTATAGGTTGATAATAAGTGAACTGACAGCCTCTTTCCCAGTCAATCGAAAAGCCTGTAGAGAGAGACCGATTTTGTTGATGGTGAGGTCAGATGAAGAGAGGTCTACACTTTCTAGAGAGATATTGAACCTATTTGAAACATATAAACAAAAGTCCTCCCGAACATCTACCTTTATTGGACTGGATAGCTGGAGTAAAATGTGTGCTGAAGCCATCTAAATTGGTAGGTATCAGATCCCAGCATTCCTGCAGTGCTATTATGTCAAAGGTATTTATAAAATTCAGGAAGATTGGGTCGCTTGCTTTTTTTGAGAGTCCAGCGATGTTCCAAGTTAGGAGGGACATGTTTTGATTAGAATCAGGATTGTTCGATGAGAAGTTGGACTGTGTTGAACCAAGGACTGAGTTCAGAGGGAGGGCTGAAGTTCCATCAAATGGAACATTTGTGCACCCAGAGATAGGCATATTAGGAGGGCCCATAGGGGTAGGTTCCGCATAAGGTTCACTGGCTTGACTTTAGAGTACCCCTGGGCTTACAAATGGCAGAGGGATTTCTGGCTCGTGCTTAGGAGATGTTTGGTTACGTGATGGTCAATCCACCATTTCTAGGGTTGAAAAGCGATTGCTGGTAGGTGCCCCTCTCCAACCCTCTGTGTATGGTTGCTCTCTTCTAGGATTCCAAGGGTAAGGTTCCCATTCCCGTCTTCTGCTGCGTGTGTCTACATGGGACCAGCTCCACCCGGGGGATCGATTCCAGCTGAAAGGGTGATCTTGCTCATAAGGGAACCTTGGAGGATAAAAGAAGGACAGACGGTTGGCATCTATACCTCCCTTTTTCTCCAAGTTGTCCAAGAACTTATATATCTTACTGTATCTGGGTCATCAAAATTAATGATGATACAGTCCCCCTGTGTTCTTTTTCTAGTATCCCCAATCCAAGAGACCCTACGTACCATGGAGAATCTACTGTTACAGTTTGAAGGGAGGGGTCTATTAATATTAAGCCATTGCATTACTTTGTTAGTTAAAGACCAGGTAGATTCTCTCATGTCTTCCTCTAATTCTGGGACCCCCGTGAGGATCACAGTATAGGGGCTTGCCTCTGGGGGGAGGTGGATAGGCCTCTTAGGTCTTACTGGTTTTTTGGTGGTATCTCCTCCCTGCTGAATATCTAGGGTTTTGGGGGGGAAAGACTTGGGTTTAGTTTTTTGAAGGTCAACGGGAACTCCCGTCTTTCCCTGTACTTGCTGTGTGGTGCCCTTGGTCTCTTTTAGATTAGCTTGCGAGTTAGTGGGGATCGTGGGAGTTTTAGGAGTTGGTGGTGGGAGGACGAAGAAAGGCTACTAAGGGGAGGCCCTTAGGCCTATTTTCTCTATGTATGTCTATAGGACATTACTTTTTTATGTACCGGAGGCTCCCGTCTCGGCGACGGGGAATGATTCAGGCATGTGAATCTATGAAAGACACCCAAATACTGGATAACTGTACGGTAGCTGCCTTGATGATGTTTACATTGGTGGGAGCTGGAGGAGCTAAAGTACTGCTAGTAGGTTTTTGGTGACCTGAAAGGTTAATAAGTCTAGCATTTGTTTCTCGATGTTAATTAAGGATCGTTCAATTGGTAGTAATTGGGTCTTTATTAGATCCTTAATAGTGGCTAACAGTTGCGGATTTAGTTCAAAGTTGTTTTTATGACTAGCAACGGGTCCCCTCTCGTCAGCGTCCGTAAATGCAGCTGCTGCAGAGAGTTCATCCGTATTTACAGGTAAGGAGTTTAAAGAGTTGTTTTTTGGAGAGGCACGGGGAGATTTTCTGGATCTTTTATGCTTTGGGGGGCAGTGTTGTTTATTTTTATCTGTTGGCCTAGCGCCATTTTGTTTAGGAATTGCTTCCTCCCTTGTCCCCTTATCCGTTATAATCGGGGGATCTACTAAAGTTTGCGGAACCATTTGGGTGGGGCTTATCACCATAATCGGTGTTTTCTCCAGGTCTTCCATGGTTTCTTCGCCCAAAGAGAGACACGTGGCAGATAAGTCAACACTCATTGGAATGGTATGTATATCTACACGGGCTTCATGCAATAATGGGGCGTTTGTACCTGTCTGAATTGGAGTAGTGGCTAGGGCCAGAAGGCCCATTGAAGATCTTCGCGCCGCAGCAAGGTCCTGCGAGACGCGCCTTTCTTGAAGTACAATCCCCTGGTTGATTGCATTGTTGGCTTTGGTGATGAATTGATCAATCGGACCGGTAATCTGTCCCAACCCCTGAGCCGTCTTGCTCCTGCTTCCCCTTGTGGACATGGTATCACTATAGTAGCACGTTAGCAGGCAAATGTGAAATTGTCTGAAAGACAGCTACTAGAGTACAAAAGGAATACCAGGAACAAAATGAAAAAGAGTGAAAAAGAGTAGGCCCAGTCCAGTCTTGCACAGGCTTGCCCGGGCTTCGTCCCGGGCGTCACCCCGCGCGCGTCCCGCGATGCGCGTTGAAGGTCTTGTTTAAATTCAATTTGGAAGGGTAGAGGCGGGCTCTGGGAGGGGGCGCGGCTCACGCGGGAAGAGGACCCAGCTGCTGATGGTGGTTGCTGGTCCTCGCAGTCCCGGGGCCGCGCCTCTCCCTCCTCTGCGGCCACGCAGGTGATCTTCTCCTCCACGGGCAGGAAAACAGAACAAAGCTACTCCTGTAGCAACGAACCGGTTTCTGGGCAAAGACCTCTATGCGAGCGGCTCCCGCGTAGCGGGGGCCGCGAGAGGTGAAATAGTGTCAGCTGGAGGCGGGCTCTGGGAGGGGGCGCGGCTCACGCGGGAAGAGGACCCAGCTGCTGATGGTGGTGGTTGCTGGTCCTCGCAGTCCCGGGGCCGCGCCTCTCCCTCCTCTGCGGCCACGCAGGTGATCTTCTCCTCCACGGGCAGGAAAACAGAACAAAGCTACTCCTGTAGCAACGAACAGGTTTCTGGGCAAAGACCTCTATGCGAGCGGTCTAAAAACATATCAAGCGACTAACAAGAGCATATAATTGCAAACAATAAATACCATGAAATTACACAACAGAGAAATGTGCGTACATGAAAAGGATGGAGGGATGAAAGAAGGCTCCCCTCCAGTGAAATAGATGACGAAGCACTGCTTGTCCCACCGCAGCATCCTTCATAAGCTCCATGTCCAGGCAGTAATGCCTAGTGAAGGTATGTGGTGACTTCCATGTTGCCGCTCTGGAAATGTCAATGACAGGCACACCTGCGAAAAGTGCCATGGATGTGGACATCGCCCTAGTAGAATGAGCTCGTACTTTAGAATGCAGGGGATGTCCTTGTTCACGGCAAAAAGAAATAGCTGCCGAGATCCAGCAGGAAATGCTCTGTTTAGTGAGCGGAAGACCTTTCCTGGGCGTGCTGTAAGCCACAAACAGCTGATTCGACTTTCTAAAAGCCTTTGTCTTGTCGATATAGAATTTTAAGCACCGCTTGAGATCCAATGAATGCAACGACTTTTCCGCTGCAGTACTGGGATTTGGAAAGAAGGAACGCAAAACTACAAGCTCATTTAGATGGAAATCCGATGAGACTTTTGGAATAAACTAATTTGTCCGGAAAATCACTCTGTCTTGTTTAAAATGCAGAAAAGGATCTTGAACCGAGAAAGCTTGCAGCTCACTCACCCGCCTCGCGGATGTGAGCACAAGTAGGAGAGCTGTCTTCCAAGATAGATATTTCAGGTCAGCCCTGTGCACTGGTTCAAAGGGATGCTTCATGAGCTGATTATGGACTGTATTAAGGTGCCAGGTAGGAGGCAACATTTTCACCGGAGGGAAAGTCCTCTATAATCCTTTTAAAAATTGTTTGATCAGTTTGTGAGTCCAGAGATAAGGACCCGCTGAGGATCTCTTGTAACGGGATATTGCAGCCAAGTGGACTCTGATGGAGGAGTGAGCAAGGCCTGACGTTGCCAAGTGGAAAAGATAAGGTAAAACTTGCCCCTGAGACGTAAGGAAAGGGTGTATTCCTCGATTTTCACACCAGACGCAGAACCTCTTCCGTTTCAAAGAGTATGTTTTATTGGTGCTATCTGCTCTACAATCAGGTGGAATATTCAAATTCTGAAGCTCTCTGAACTCAGGAGCCAGGCGGCTAACCTGAGAGATGCCAGATTCGGATGTTGGACTTGTTTGTTGTTCATCGCGAGCAGAGATGGACACTGTTTCAGGCGGATCGATGGCTCCAGAGATAGGCGGTGGAATTCCGTGAACCAATGTTGCCGAGGCCAAGTCGGGGCTATTAAAATGAAAGTACAAGGCTCCGCTTTCAGTTTCCTGAGGACTCTGGGAAACATTGGGAATGGCGGAAAGGCATACGCAAAGACGTTGCACAATGCAATCGAAAATTAATTCCCTAGAGACCCTGACTGGGGATGCCAACTTGCAAAGTGTGGGCATTTGGCATTGGATCTTGTGGTGAATAGGTCCATCTGTGGATTGCCCCATCGCGAGAAGATTTGGTAGAGGAACTCCTAATCCAGTTCCCACTCGTGCGACGTTGTCTTCTGTCTGCTCAATGAGTCGGCGAGTACATTGTCCATGCCTGGGACGTACTCCGCCCGAAGAGATATCTTGTTTGTAATTAGCCAGTTCCAGATTCTCTGCGACTCGCGAGAGAGTGTTAGTGAACGCGTCCCTCCCTGTTTATTGAGGTAGTGCATTGTCGTGGTGTTGTCTGTCCGGACGAGCTTAAGGGAATTGTTGATTCTTGGAAGAAAAGCCTGAAGGGCCAGGAAGGCTGCCCGCAGATCGAGGAGATTGATATGAAGTCCTCTCTCCAAGGAAGACCACTTCCCGCTTATCCGCAGTTCTTGCAGAAAAGCTCCCCAACCGTCCAAGGAGGCATCTGTTGTGATAATATGAGGAGCAGCTGGAAATAGGAATGTCAAGCCTTGAGAAAGTTTTCGAGATGATATCCACCATTGCAGTGCTTTGACCATCTGGGGAGTTACTTTTATGAGGTCGTCGAATGACCCTGTGCATTGTAACCACTGCTTTGAGTGTGCCTCCTGTAGAGGTCGAATCCGAAGACGACAGTGAGGAATCAGGAGGATACATGATGACATCATCCCCAGAAGGGATGGGAAAGCTTTCTTCAAAAGCGTGTCCAGGGTTGCACCTAAGAAATTGATGCACTGAAAAGGTTGCAGGACTGATTCTTCTTGATTATGCATGAGACCCAAACAATCGAAGAGCATTAAACAGGGGTTGGAAGACCTGGACACGTCTTCTAAGGATGGAGCCTTGATCAGCCAGTCGTCCAGATATGGAAAGACTTGGTGATGGCGCTGCCTGAGGTATGCCGCCAATGGGGAAAGACATTTTGTGAAGATGCGAGGTGCCGACTTGAGCCCAAAGGGCAGGACGCGGAATTGAAAGGGTCTGCCTGCTACTGCAAATCTTAAGAATTTTTTTGATTCCTGTGAATCGGGATATGGAAGTAAGCGTCCTGAAGGTCTAGGGACCTCATCAAATCTTCCTCTTCCAGTAGCTGTAGGACCTCCTGGATAGTCACCATGCAAAACGACTGCTTCTTCAGGAATTTGTTGAGAGCCAGAAGGTCTAAAATCGGTCTCCACTTCTTTTTAATTCAGAAAAAAGAGAAGCAGGAATAAAATCCCTTTCCCCTTTGAGATGGAGGTACCTTTTCTATTGCTCCTTTCTGTAGCATAATAGAGATTTCTTGCAGAAGCAGCCGTAGATTTTTGTGATGCATTGGGCGGGGAGGAGTTTGGGGAGGGATTTGCATGAATTCCATAGAATGGCCGAATTGCACTAATTGAAGGACCCAACGGTCCGTGGTAATCTTTTTCCAATTTTTCAGGAAGTGGGTAATCTTTCCTCCAATTTTTAATGAGTGAAATGATTACCCCGAAAGGCCGACTTGCCATCCATAAGAAGACTGCTGATTCTGTTGTTGTCGCTGTTGATATTGGGGTCGACTCTGGCCTGACGAGTATGAAGACCTGTATTGGAAGTTTCCTCTATAGGAAGACTGTCCTCTTCCTATATTTCCACAAAAGGACTGGTTCTTGTACTGGAGAGTGCCCAAAGCTCTCGCAGTGTCTGTGTCCTTTTTAATATTCTGTAGTGCCTCATCAATTTTGAAGCCGAATAGTAACTGACCGTCATACGGCATGTCCAATATCTTCGTTTGTACCTCAGGGCGGAACGAAGTTGCTTTCAGCCACCCCTGGCGTCTGAAGACTGCTGCTCCCGCCAACTGGCTGAACCCTGTCATAGCGATATCCATCGCACAGTCTATAATTTCGGACGGTGATGTTTCACCCTCTTGCAGAATCTTCTTCACCTCCTCCTTGGATGCATCTGGTAACTCTGACAGATATGGGGCTGTATCTGCCCATAATTGCCTATTATAGTGTCCCAAGAGCGCTAAAGCATTTGCAGCCTTCACTGTCATCGCAGACATTGAGGAAAACCTTTTCCCAATGTAGTCCAATCTTCTTTCTTCCTTATCAGGAGGAGCTGATAAAGGGGCTGAAGGATTCCTGGAGTTTTTCTGGGGCGCCTGCGTTACTACTGATTCCGGTTTGGGATGTCCCGTCAAACGAGCCAGTGCAGTATCAGGCGCTCTATACTTCTTATTCAACAGAGGAATCACTGTAGATACCGAGGCGGGGGTTTGCATGAGCTTAACCCCCTGGATCCATAGATAATCGATCATAGGTATTGACCTAACAGCTTTTTTGATAGGTTCTTTGAAGTCATACAAGAAGCAGTCTTGTTCTTGAGAGACCATGGCAGCGTTGAACAGCTCTCTCAACCACATTATGGAACCCTCCAATGTCGCCTGGTGGTGAATCCGCGGGCGCAGGCACTGGAGATGCGGGAGAGGGAATGACGTAGTCATCCAGTCATCATGCACAGATTGAATACCCTGCAGTTCACCCTCTTCTTGCTGGTCTTCCTCTTCTCCTTCTTCATCAGAAGTTGTAGGATGTGATACATCAACTCTCTCTGGTTAAATATTTAAGGGTGGAGGCCGTGGTCTTGGAGACAGAGTTACTGTGGCAGGCGGAGGAGCCGGAGACTCTGGAAACCTCTGTTTATAATCCTGAATGAGGTATCGCAAATCCATAACTAAGGATGCTGGAAGACAAACCATAGGAGTAGGTGGCTGATGATATACCTCCTCCTGATCTTCCTCCTCATCTGAACTCTGACACTTCACTTTGAGCGCCGAAGCTTTACCTGCTGTCGACGATGGGGTCGTAGTCGTCGACGATAATGACGACGTAGATAATGACGACGTAGAAACTGTCGACAATTCGACAAAAATGGTTCAGCACACCATACAATGTACAATGACAGTATCAATGAGGTCAATAATATCAGTAAGCCATGGTGTATTCTTTTCTTGCTTTATTTCAAATCTTCACATACAAGTAGTAGTGGCTACTTGTATGTGAAGATTTGAAATAAAGCAAAAAAAGAATACACCATGGCTTACTGATATTATTGACCTCATTGATACTGTCATTGTACATTGTATGGTGTGCTGAACCATTTTTGTCGAATTGTATACAGTGCCTTTGGCATTGACTCTGGAGGCCTAGGGGTATATGGCCTCAGGTTCTTGGCACCCACGGATATAACCAGACCAAGATTTATTAGATTGAGTGCAGTCAAGTGTCTTACCCTGTACCCCTGTTCTAGCATCACAAAGTAGAAAATGTCGACGTGGAAACATAAGAAGCTGCAGACACGGTTTTCTTCGACAATGAAGATGTCGTAGACGATATCGTCGTCGACGATGTGTAAGGTGTGAACTTCCTTAACAGAAGTTGTCTTAGCCAGAACTTCTGAAGACTTTTTCAATGTCTTCTTTTGAAGAGGAGCCGTAGGGCTAGGGGAAGCCACCCTAGGTCTCTTCAGAGATAATTTTGAAGAACCTTCACTCTCCTCAGAGGAATCTAGGTGGTTTCCTTCAGCCTCTGTAGCCAAATTAAGAGGCGCCCTTCACGGTCCTTGAGGATTTTAGTGGAAAAGGTACGACATATCTTGCAGTCCTTAGCAGAATTGTCCGGATACAGGCAATACAGGCAGTCTTTTTTTGCTGGTCATCAATATGTAGCTTTTTCTTTCCACAAGAACCACAGGATCTAAAAAGACCCTTTTTTGGTGCGTCAGCCATACTCTCAAATAGTCACTGAAGAAATAGGAGAAAAATGTCCCAAAACACTGGAAACCAGTTGTTAAGAAACAAACCTGAGCAGAGCTCAGAGGAGTCTCCCTTAGCACAACGTGCAGTAGAAAATCTGAGGGACTGAGGCTCCTTCCAGGAGGGTTCTAGAGGGAGGTGGCAGCTGATTGGCTCTTTTCTAGAGTTTGGTCATTTTTACAAAAAAAAGGACAGGGATATGTTAGTAATGTGAGTCCTATTTCTTTATATGTCTATAGGACATTACTTTATTTATATACCGGGGTCTCCCATTCCGACGACGGGGAATGATTCAGGCATGGGAATCTATGAAAGACACCCATAATACTGGATAATGAACACGTTTCTTTCATACACCTCAGGAACTTGGGCAACTCCATTCTCACAAATTTATGCAAGCGAACTCTGTCATAATAGACCCTGTGTAGGATCGTAAATTGGATGAGTCTTCGCCTCGACTTAATCACCACCTTCCTTCGGTGGGTTCATCAAGGCCGCCTCCCAGGCTGTGTCATCTATGCCACATACCTTACTATCCCACTTTTATTTCAGTTTCTTCAAAGAGTTATGCATATTGTTGTTAATTGTCTTATAGGTCCAGTGAACCGATTTAGCCTCCAATTCCCTTGGAAGCAGTCTACTTTTTTAGAGATGCGAACTCAGGAATGTCATTAGTATCTAGTCCCTCCGCATACGAGGCATGTCTGAGTTGTATAAATTTGAAGTATTGTGTGCCATTAAGCTGGTAGTCTTGTTGAATGGAGCTAAAATAAACTAGGTCCCCTTCCTCAAGGAGATTACCCAACCTGGAGAGCCCAATAAGGTTGCTTGCTCCAAACTCTCTTAGTTTCCTGATTTCCTTCAATCTCAACCCAACCCAAAAATGGGTCTCACGGGAGACCATCTCATGCACTCTCTTACATATTTACATTCCTTGATCGATGTCTGAGTTGCCGGCAGCAGATTTCTCATACTCTTTCCTCCGCATAAGTAGCATGGGTAGGGCCTTGGATGTAACTGGTGTATTTTCCAATATATAGGTGGGATGTCTCCGGGTGAATAGCCCCAGTTGTTGACAACTATCAAGTGTGCCGGCCTGTAGTATGTTGGGAACACTGTATTGGTTGCTATGCTGTGTCTGCAGTGCCACTCCAGGGTGCCCCTTCGTTCCACAGCAGTTTTCTGACTTCTCCCTCTACCTTGGTGAAAATCTAATCAGGGATTTTGTGGCAAGTATTCTGGAGGGCATATCATGATTTTGGCAAGGTTTTAAACAGAGCCACCCTCCCTAGTAGCAGTAGTGGCAATATCCTCCACTTGTCCACATCCCCAACAAAGCCTGCCAGTACTCTCTGGAGATTTAGATCCCAGCTGAGCTTCCCGCCTGAGGTCAAATATATTCACAGGTACAGGAACCCCCACCCTATCTATACATAGCCTCCCAACAGAACATCTAACGAGTACAGGTCTCCTCCTACTGGGCAAAGGCTTGCTTGCCCAAATTTATTGTGTATCCTGCTTGGGCACCATATTCTTGAAAGACCCCCAACACTCTCGGCAGTGCTTTGCTTGGGCGGGTGACAAAGGAGGGTGTCATCTGCACAGAGCGAGATCTTCTCAAACTCCATTGTGGACTCCTCATTGCGGAAGCCTGTAATATTTGATGTGCACAGACTATGCAAGCCAACATTTCCAGTATGAGGGGGAATACAGGGCAGCCCTGTCTTGTATCCCGCCCAAAAGGGAATTCCACTGATAAGATCCCATTTACTCTGACTGCAGCCACTGGATTCCTATTTAGCAAACCTATTCAGGCCAGGAACTTGCGACCGAAAACAAATCTCTTCAGGGCCTGCGTCAAAAAATGGCCAGTGTACTGAACTGAATGCCTTCTTGACGTCTAGGGAAAAGAATATGTGGAGATTTCTTATCGGATGAACGTCCGCCAGCTAATTGTTGAGCCTACAGAAATTAAATCTGGTCTTTCTGTTTGTCATAAATCCGGATTGTTCCTTGTGGATCGGGGGGATATAAGTGCAATTAGCCATGTGGCTAAGACCGTTGACAGTATCTTTGTCTCTATGTTACGGAGTGAGCTTGGGTGATAAGAACTGCTATTTGTGGCTGGTTTCCCTGGCTTATGAATGAAACTAAATGAAATGAAATTCGGTTTTCTATAGCGCACTCCTACCCGAAGGCCTTGTAGCGCTTAGACCGGGCGAGCAGAAACAACAACCAGGCTGTACTGATAAGTGAAACAGAAAAGTTTTCAGAAGTTTCCGAAACTTTTGTAGATCAGATTCGCTGTGCAGAGTGGATGGCAAAGAATTCCAAAAGAAGGCAGCATTCCATGAGAAGGAGCGACCTCCCCATCTAGCTCTTTGAACTTTCCGTGAGATTGCAAGAAAGGCTGTGCTAGAGCGCAGATTTCTGGAGGGATGGAATGGAGTCAGTAAAGAACGAATCATAGCAGGGCATAAGTGCTACACAGCTTTATGGGCTATGCACATCGCCCTAAATCGAATCCAGGCTAGGATTGGCAGCCAGCGGAGCTTCTTCAAAGCAGCTGACCCAGACTGTCTCCGAGGCAGCTCCAAAAGTAAACGGGCCCCAAAGTTCTGAGGTCACCTGCAGTTTTTTTACGGTGGCCATCGGTGCATCCAGATACAGGGCATTCCCGGGGTCTAGGCGGGACAAGATAAGAGCCTGAAAAGGGGGAAGGGGCAGAATTTTTCTCAACAACCTCATCAGGCCGAAACAGGTGGCGGAGAGCTTGATAGCTTGATGATTGAAACAAAGAGTGCTATCCAGCCACACTCGGAGACTCTTAATCTGATCTTTAGGCACCGGCATAGTGCCCATACAGGTCGGCCAGCCCAAAGCTGCTCTGGGTGACGGGGACTTACCGAGGAACATCAGTTCTGTCTTTTCCCCGTTTCACTTTAGATGAGAAAGTGCCATCCAGTCGGCTACTGCTTCTAGGCAGCTGCCTAAAGTGCTGGATGATCCCTCAGGGTGGTTGAAAGCAGCCACCAGTTGGGTATCATCTGCATAGGTGACAATTTTGATGCCGAAGGGAAGCACTGTCCCAGCTAAAGGCTCCATATAGATATTAAAAAGGTTGGGGCTCAGGGAAGATCCCTGAGGGAGCCCGCAGCTAAGGGGCCATAGTTTGGATTGAGTAGCACCCTCCGAGACCTGAAGCACAAGTTACTACTTGTGTAACGATACATCTGTAAGAGACATTAGTTAGTGATAGATTCCTTACCTTAGAATATCCCCAGGCGTCAGACTGGATCCGGAAACTTTTGCGTAGAAGTACCCTTGCGCGTCGGTAGGCGTCGTCTGCGGCTCCGCGACCGGCGTCGTGGGCGCCGTGTTGACGTCGTCGGAGTACTTAGACGCCGCCTCCGCGTGCTGACGTCAGTTCTTAGACACAGCTTTTCCGTGCCAGAAACGCAGAGCTATGCCAAAAACCAACACTGGTGCCATGAAACTAGGGCCCTAAAAGGGGATGACCTTAACCCTAGATATCAGTTCGCAGAACAGGGAGGATGGGTGGGTCGGTAAGGAATCTATCACTAACTAAGGTCTCTTACAGATATATCGTTACACAAGTAGTAACTTGTGCATCTGAAAGACACGTTGGTGATAGATTCCTTACCTTAGAATAGATACCCCAGCAATACCAAACCCATGGTGGTGGGTCTGCGAACCAATAATCACACCAGAAAGTCCTGGAGGACAGAACGGCCAAAGAAGCCATCCCTCCGGACTTGACTGTCCAGGCAATAATGTCTTGCAAACGTGTGCAGCGAGGCCCATGTAGCCGCCTGGCAAATGTCCTGCAAGGGCACATCTCTCGGCCCAAAGCAGTCGTAGTCGCTGTGGCTCGAGTGGAATGAGCCCTCAGCCAACCAGGGGGTTCCTTCTTTGCCAAGGAGTAACACGCCTGGATACACAAGATGATCCACCGCAAGATGGTCCGCTTGTGCACCGCTTTCGCCTTCTTAGCGCCCACGTAACCAACAAAGAGTTGGTCATCCACCCGGAACTGGCATGTGCCGTCCAGATAGAACGAGAGCGCACGTTTTGGGTCCAGACGGTGGAGCTTCTCTTCCTCTCTCAAGGGATGCGGAGGCGGAAAGAAGGTGGGCAAGGTGATAGATTGCCGAATGTGGAAGGCCGTGACTACCTTGGGTAGGAAAGAGGGCCTTGTCCGCAACACAACTTTGTCCGGATGGACTGAAAGGAAAGGAGGTTTACAGGATAGAGCCTGGAGCACACTCACTGTCCTGGCAGAGGTGATGGCTACCAGGAAGGCTGTCTTCAAAGTGAGAAGGCGAAGAGGACAGTTGTGAAGTGGCTCAAAGGAAGCGCACATCAGAAATGTAAGAACCAAGTTCAAGTCCCACTGAGGCATCACAAAGGGAACAGGAGGGAACGTATGTGTGATGCCTTTCTGGAATCGATTAACGATAGGGGACTTGAACAAAGAGGGTTGATCAGGCAGCCTCAAAAAGGCTGAAAGAGCAGAGAGGTAGCCCTTGATAGTGCCCAGAGCAGAGCCCTGCTGGGCAAGAGAAAGAAGAAAGAGAAGAACCTCAGAAAGAGGGGCAGAAAGGGGATCCACAGCCTTTGCTGTGCACCATGCCACAAATCTGTTCCACCTGCAGGCGTATACCGACTTTGTGGAGGGACACCTGGCTGCCAGAATGATGTTACAGACTTCAGGAGGGAAGTCGAATGGCCTCAACTGTCGCCGCTCAATCTCCAAGCATGGAGGTGGAGACTGGACAGGTTCGGGTGGAGGACCGTCCCCTGCTGCTGCGACAGAAGGTCCTACTGAAGAGGCAGACGAACCGGAGGATCGACTGACATACTGAGTAGCTCAGGATACCAATACCTTTGTGCCCAGTCTCGAGCCACAAGGATGACTTGTGCCCGGTCGCGCCTGATCTTCAGCACTCTGGGCAGAAGTGGTATAGGCGGAAAGGCGTACAACAGACCGCAACTCCACTCGCGACGAAAAGCGTCTCCGAGCGAGTGCCGCCTTGGAAATTCCAACGCGCAGAACTGATGACATAGCGCATTCTCTTCGGTGGCGAATAGATCTAACCAAGGCTCTCCCCACTGCAGAAAGAGACCTTGCGCCACGTCCGAGTTCAGACGCCATTCGTGATCCATCATGCACCGGCGGCTGAGTTCGTCCGCCCTGGCATTCAGAGAACCTGCCAGGTGTTAAACCACCAGAGTCACGCCCTGATATTCCAGCCATTGCCAGAGGCGCAGAGCCTCCTGACAGAGGGTCCACGACCCCACCCCGCCCTGTTTGTTGCAGTACCACATGGCGGTGGTGTTGTCCGTGAACACCTGCACTACACTCCCTCGGACAGAGGGGAGGAATGCCTTCAGTGCTAGACGAATCGCCCCAGCTCCAAAAGGTTGATATGGAGCCGGGACTCCGCCGGAGACCAGAGGCCTCTGATCTCCGCCTTTCCCATGTGGCCTCCCCAGCCCTGGAGGGACGCGTCCGTCACAACTACGTGCTCCGGTTGGGGAAAGAGAGAGAGAGAGAGATCGGCCGCTGACCCAATCGCGGTCTGTGAGCCACCACTGCAGCTGTCTCACAGTGCCCTCCGAGATCAGGACATGGTCGGACTGGTTGCCCTGATGCTGGGCCCACTGAAACTTCAGGTCCCACTGCAGAGTCCGCATCCGCCACCGGGCGTGATGCACCAGAAGGATGCAGTAAGCCATCAGCCCCAGAAGCCGCAGCGGCGGCATGACCGAAACTCGGGATAAAGGCTGGAAGATTGGAATCAGAGCCTGTATATCCCGAACCCGCTGTTCGGGTGGGTAAACCCGAAACTGCGCCGAGTCGAGAACCGCTCCGATGAAAAGGAGCTTCTGAGAAGGGCACAGGTGTGACTTTGGCACATTGATGGAGACCCCCAGCTGGTGCAAGAGGTCTGCCGTTGTCTGGAGGTGGTTGACGACTGTCTGGGGCGAGCCCGCCTTAAACAACCAGTCGTTAAGGTAGGGGAAGACTGAAACCCCTAACCTGCGCAGATGAGCTGCGACCACCGCCATCACCTTCGTGAATACCCGTGGGGCGCTGGTAAGGCAGGAGGGGAGCACGGTAAACTGAAAGTGCTCGTGGCCTACCGTGAACCGCAGGTAACGCCGGTGGGCCGGCAGGACGGGGATGTGGAAATACGCGTCCTGCAAGTCTAACGCTACCATCCAGTCTCCTGGGTCCAGGGCAGCTAAGACCTGAGCCAGAGTCAGCATCTTGAACTTCTCGTCCTGGAAAAAGCCGTTGACGTTCCGTAGGTCCAAGATAGGGCGTAGGCCCCCTTTGCCCTTCTTGGGTACCAGAAAGTAGAGGGAGTAGCAACCGGGTCCTACTTCTGGTCCAGGAACGCGCTCGATGGCCCCCTTGGCCAAGAGGGCTGAAACTTCCTCCTGCAGAAGCCGCAAGTGATCCCCGATACGCGGTGGTGTTAAGGTGGCATGGCTTGAGGGGTCGTCTCGAAGGGGAGGGTGTAGCCCCTCCGGACGATCTGCAGCACCCACCTGTCCGAAGTGACAGTGCGCCAGTGAGAGTGGTGATGGCGAACCCTGCCCCCCACTGGCGTCACATGGGCAGAGAAGCACGTACTAGGAGGGTTTAGAAGCGGATGCTGCGGGGGAAGGTGTTGACTGGCCTCGCTGTTGTCCCCGACCGCCTCCAAGGCGATTTCCACGGCCGCCACCGCGCTGGATCTTAGTCTGCGGCGAGTGGCTGATGGCACGTGTGGGGGCGCCACTTCCTTGGCCACGAAAGGAGCGAAAGGCACCCGTTTGCTGGCGCGGGCCGAGAGGCCCAAGGACTTGGCCTTAGCCCTGGAGTCAATAAAGCGCTCAAGCGAGTGGTCAGCCTTGTCGCCAAAAAGGCGACGGCCATCGAACGGCATGTACATCAGAGTGTTCTGGACATCTGCCGAAAAGTTGGAGGACCTCAACCAGGCGTGACGTCTCACCGCCACCGTCGTTGCCATCGCTCTGCCTAGCGAGTCGGTGGTATCCAGCCCACACCGGATAGAATACTTGGCTGCATCTCGGCCCTCCACAAGGGCTTGGCCGAGTTTGGCCCGTACCTCCAACGGGCACTCTGGCAGCACTTCCGCCACCGTCTCCCACAGAGAGTGGGTGTAACGGCCCAAAGTGCCAGCACTTCCGCCACCGTCTCCCACAGAGAGTGGGTGTAACGGCCCAAGAGGCATGCGGTGTTGGAAGACCGCAGTCCCAAACTAAGGGAGAAGAATATTTTCTTTCCATAATTCTCACACCTCTTGGATTCCCTGTCCGGCTGGGCCGACGGGAATGCGATCTGGGAATTGGAGGCCTGGATGACCAGACTCTCGAGGGTGGGGTGGGTGGACAGGAAACATGGGTCGCCCGGGGCCAGGCGGTGGTGTCTGGCCACGTTCCTATCTACGGGCGAACCCGTAGCGGGCCTGGACCAGGTGCCCATAAGAACGTCGGTCAAGGCCTCATTAAAGGGCAGCAGAGGCTCGGCCGAGCTTGACTGCGGTTTAAGGACCTCAGTGAGGAGGTTAGTCCTCACGGCCGCGACGGGGAGCTCAAGGCCCAAGGCCTTGGCAGCCCTCATCAACACCACACTATAGGTTGCCCCCTCCTCCGAAGCCACGGTAGGAGAGGAGACAAAATCAGTGTCTGGAGAGGTGTCCAGGCCACTGGCCTCCCCAAGGTCTCCTGCCCAGTCCTCTTGAGACTGACACTCCTTGGTCAGAGGGTCCTCAGACCCCTCCCAATCCTCCTCATCACCCATCTCCTGATACTCAGGGTTTTCAATCAATGGGGCCGGTTCGTAGAAGTGAAAATCTCCGGGCCCGAAGGCGACGGCGGCGTCGGGGCCGAAGCCCCCGACCCGCTAGGGGCCCCAGACGGGTCCGCTGGGCCCGAAGGTGCCGCGGAGCCCTTCGGAGGAGAAAGGGACCTCATGGCCATGAGGAAGCGCTCAATCTTCTCCAGCGTCGTGTCTCGCCCAGGGACCGGACGGTGTGGGGCGGAACGAGACACCCGCGACTCCGAAGGAGCCGCGTGGGCGGTGTCACCCGAACCCCCGGCCACGTCGCGCGAGCGTTGGGGGGAGTCAGATGAGCGATGACGCCTCTTCGACTTCTTGTGCTTCTTACCTGACGACGACTTCGACCCGGAGGAGTGGTGCCGACTCCCGGAGCTGTGGTGGCTCCGTCCCCGCGACCTGTCCCTCGACTTCCCGTGGGACCGGGACCTCATGCGGCGCGGGGCCAACTGCCGGAGTTCGAGTCGCCTGCGGGACCGCTCCCGCCTGGCTTTCGAAGAGAGGGCCCGGCAGTCGGAGCAGGCCTTGTCGTCGTGGTCGACGCCTAGACAAGTTAGGCACAGGTGGTGAGGATCCGTGACCGACAACGTGCGGTCGCAATCCTCGCAGTGCTTGAAACCGGGCATCCCTACGGCACCGATCGGAGTCGCAAGACTTTGAGAAGGATCAAAAATGATCTCAAAAAGTTTGTCAAAAATTCACTGGGGTTACTGCTTTTTCCAGATCCGCGCTGGCTGGCGCGGAAAAAAGAAGAACTGACGTCAGCACGCGGAGGCGGCGTCTAAGTACTCCAACGACGTCATCACGGCGCCCACGACACCGACGACGGAAGCGGAGCTGCAGACGACGCCTACCGACACGCAAGGGTACTGCTACGCAAAAGTTTCCGGATCCAGTCTGACGCCTGGGGATATTCTAAGGTAAGGAATCTATCACTAACGTGTCTCTTTCAGATAAAATTTGTCTTTCAGAAAGGATTGCAGCCAGGTAAAAGCCAGACCTGTCACCCCAAGATGTTTTAGTCGGGAGAGCAAGATGTTGTGATCCACAGTGTCGAAGGCGGCACTGAGGTCCAGCAAAATAATTGCTTAAGTGCCGCCTTGGTACAAATACCTCTGAGCGCCCTCTGTCACTACCAAGAGGGCTGCTACCGTCCCAAGCTTAGGACAGAAACCTGCTTGAGAATAATGGAGTAGATTGTTAGACTCCAGGTAGTGAACCAAGATGGTATTGATATGTTTCTCAAGCAGCTTGCCCAACCATGGAAGGAGAGAGATCGGACGAAAATTGACCATGATGGAAGGATCCAGATTGGGTTTCTTAAATAATGCTCTGACATGGGCACATTTTCACGCCAACGGCACCTTTCCTGAATGATGGAGCGTTTAGAGCATTCAGAATCACTAGCCGGATTACATCAGACTAGCATAAGATGGCGCGGAGAGGCTGAATCAGTCGGACAACCAGATGATACTCGACATTAGAGTGTACAATAGTACCTCGTCAAGCAGAGGGAACTCCATTACAGGCCACTGTGTAATCAGAGAACTACTCTCAGCACCAAGAGGAACGGATTTACCCTGAGAAGAAGTAAAAGAATGGGAAAATAGCAGAATGTTTTTATGGAAATATTCAGCTTGCTTGTCACAACGATTTTGGGCCTTTTTAGGATCAGGGGGTTGTTGTGGGACGTTATTGAGAGATGTGGCAATCCGGAAAATCTCCCTAGGCGAATTGGCGGCCGCGCTAATCCTGGCCTCATAGAATACAGATTGCGCAGTTTTAATTTCCGCCTTATAATCCCTGATAGCTTCTCTGTAAGCGTTTCTACTGTCAGCTTCTGGAGCCTGCCTCCAACTCCTAGTTTCCTACACATTTGTTTCAATTCCCTCAGTTTGGAAGTGTACCAAGGTGACACTTTGGATTTGATTTTTTTATATGAGTTTTTCAAAGGGATTAAAAATTCTAGCGCGGTCTGTATCCAAGCTTCAAAATTACTGTTGGCCTTAACAGGGTCTAAACCAGACAAAGGAGTGTTGGCAGTCAATGAGGTTGACCACTGGCTGACAGAAAGATTCGGCCATTCCCTTCCCAACAGTGGAGCCGGACTCTGCAACACGGGGAAAGCCAAAGTTTCTCATTCCAGAGGAACAAGTAGGTGATCAGTCCATGGGAGGGGGATTGGGGGACTCACATGGAGTTTCAGGTCAATGATAAACACAACATCTAAAAGATGCCCCTTGATGATGTGTGTGGGTGCAAAGACCTTCTGAACAATTCGAAGAGCTGCTAAATTAGACAGAAGATCCCTTGCTTGGTGATCAGAGGGGTCATCCAGAAGTATGTTCAAATCTCCGAGAACTGTGAAATTCACTGGAGATAGTCTACCGTCCCTTGTTGCTGAGTTAGCACTATCAAGAAACTGGCCCATCGGTCCTGGTGGCCGATAAAGTAACAGGCCAGAAAAGGTGACCGTGGGTGAAATTTCAAGTGCAAAGCTCATACTTTCGCAGTCGGGTATTTCCGCAGTTGAAGAGCGACAACGGAAATAATTCTTAAAGATTATCTCTAAGCCCCCACCTCTGCCAGTTTTCCGATCTGCTCTGTGTAATGAGTACCCTAGCTGTAAAATCTGAGTAATGGCTGGGTCAGCCTCATCCCGCAACCATGTTTCAGACAGAAAAAGAGCATCAGGATTAAGATTTTCCAAAAGAAGTAAAAGTTCATCAGAATGCTTAATAAGGGAACAGCAATTCAGAATTTTTTTTTTTATTGGGGGCAGAGACCCCTGGGCAGCCTTAATGTCAGGTTTGAGTTCGAAGTCACAGTGGGGACAATTTGAAACATTGTTAACGGGGCACATAGAGTGAAGGCACATATCACCAGGGGCCGCCCTTAGATTCCACAATGTCTGTGAATTATAGCTATAGCGGATGGTCTTAATATTGTCAAAATAACCAGGGATCCTGGCCCCTGGTCCCGGACGGGCGCAGACAGGCTTGCCTTTGGCGCGCCTTCGGCCTTATGTATTACCACTATTGTGGCACTGCGGAGGTGTGGTGGCAATGTTCCCTCATTTAGTGCCTCAATGTACATTTTGAGTACATGGGGTCCTAGGATGTTTTGTTGTCAATGAAAGTCACGCTGTGTTTTCCATGTTGTCATCTGGATTTGTGATGTGTCGGATGAAACACAGTTTTTAATCTAAGCCTTGTATTATGAACACCTCGCCATGGCCAACTGTGCAACTGACATGGAATGCTGTGTATTCTTCTCCTTTTAATTACAGGTTGCCTAATTTACCTAATGGACATTTCCCTAGGACAAAGCCAGTGGTAGGTAGCAGCGCACCTTACCACACACTTGCAGATAGTTTTTTCATTTATTTTTCACGGTCATGAAGAATCGCCATTGATCAGTGCATGACTAGTTTAGGGCGAAAAACGTCGACCATCTGGGAGTAGAGTATGCAATTTGTCACATTAAGAACTAAACAAGCTACCCCCTCCCTTATTTTACTCAGGCAGGGTCCCTCACAGAATAAAGCCTTAGCAAACAGGATTCTCTCACCTGTTTTAACATCACAAATACACATCTACCCTCAACTAGGCCCCTCATTCCCACTGTACCCTTACAGCAAGGAACAAAAGATCTCCAATAAAGAGCCCCTTTAAGGGTGCCCGTCCGGCATTGCAGTGCCGGCCCGAGGAAGAGCAGGCTCAAATGATGATGCATGACACCTAGCTTGCTGGGTGTGTGAGAGCACTAGTTCCGAAAGGAGGAATTCCCCTCCTTGACCTCCTGTAATATATTTTAAACAAGGTCAAGGTGCACCACTTCAGAATTTGCAATAACTGATAACTTTGATAAGGTTAACAGCAATGATCACATTAGTTGTTACTTGTGTTCTTTAAGAGTTCTTTTATTGAGTTCAGTTGAAAGTGAAAAAACACACACAGGAGCTACAGCCGACGCGTTTCGTCCTCTTGGGACTTCTTCAGGGCAAAGTGAAAGATAAGATAGTGTCCTTATATCTTCTCCCGTGGTTATTAGGGTGCGTAGATATATCTGTGACGTTTTATTTTGCTCTAAGGGGCATCCTGTTGAACAAATAGTTCTCTGTGGAGGAATCTCGTCTGTCCGAGCCGTTCTTATTATTAGGCGGTATATATCTATTTGTAGTCTTGTTCTGCCAAAGCTCTCTTAGAAAGGTATTTCAATATTGTACATGTAATTCTCATCTAAATATGGATGATGGTCCAAATAGAGCTGGAACCAGGGTAGTAGATATTGGATGTAGGTTCTGTCTGACTATCAATTGTTGTTAACTTGTTGTAAGGGAAATGTATATTAATCCTCCTGCTTGGGCACTCTTAATAAAGTATAAATTGAGGCGTTTTAGTCCCGTTGGGATCTAACCAGGACTACTGGATCTGAAAGGGGGGTGTTTTCCTAGCCAGTATTGATGCTTCCGGGAACCCATGGTAAATCCGGTATGGGCCAGCATGGTGTAGGCCCCTCTGCCTAAGAATAGGCATTGGGAGCCCATCAAGTAGGTCTCTTGAAACAAGACCACATCTGGCTTTAGAAGCATATGATAGGTGGCACCAGCCTCCTCTTTACTTTATTACCTAGCCTGTTCACATTCCAGGTCATTATGGAGCTCCTCCCATCTTTATGTCAAGGCATTGTCTAACCGCACTCTAGGATGGATTCCACATCTACCTCCTTGCTTGAGCCTATTCCATGCCTTATACTACAATACAATCCACTTCAAAAAACCACAAAAGATCCCAAGTAACTGGACTCCCTCCCTCGCCTACGCCCATCTACCCACATGTCAACAAAACAACTACTTTGCAGGTCGGGCCTGAGAGTTCTGTTTTTCCCCAACCCTCGTATTCTCTAAATTATATCAGAAAAGTCACCAGTCTATTGATTCTGACACCCCAGCTATCACTCACACACAGTACACACTTGAGGGCGAAAAAAGGAAAGCAGTTGAGGCCCTCTCTCACTGGTCTGGTCCGTCCCTTATGTGGCCCCCTCACAGGCCCCTTTCTCTACGCTCCTCCTCCCAAGCATCCCTTAGGTCCCTTCTTCCACCTCCCTCAGGATTGAGCATTCTCAGTGTCTTTGTGTTCAGTGTCTCTCTGGCCAGCGTTCGGTGTTAATGTGAGTTATGGCTGAATACATCCTCTACCGTTCCCCCTTGATGTCTCCCTTCCTCTCCATCGTTGGCTCCCCTGTCGTCGTATGTCCTCTTCATAGTCTCAGGATCTTACAATGATTGCCCTGTTTCCATTTAGCCACCCCAGGGATAGGCCCTAGCCCCTTCATAATTGGTTTCACTTCTTTTTCGCCAAAGACCAGAGTTAGGGCCTGGACCCCAGTCTATTCCTCTGCAAGTGTATTTTTGCTATGTTCTGCGGTGGCTTGCGCTGTGGTCTCTCCTCTAGCCAGCTCCAGGACTCTTCTGGTGAGGCTAAAAAAGTTTAATTGTAAATTACTTTCAATTTAGTGGTAAAAGGCAATTTTTATTGTAGTTGTAATGAGCGGAGCTTGCCTTTCACTGCGTCGAATGTCCGTCTCTGTTTCTGTACTTCACAGGAGTAATCCAAGGAAATCCTAATGGTGAAATTTTCGAACTTGATTCCCCCTAGCGGACTCGCTTCCCTAAGGATCAGGTCTCTATCTTGAAAATTCAGTAAGAGGGTAATGATGGCTCGCAAGGGCTTCCTAGAGGCGGTCAGGCCGCGAGAGTCCTATGTGCTCTCTCTATCACAAAACAGTTGGAGAAGTTCTCATCTGTAAAGGTAGACCAGAGCCACTGTCTGAGACAACCAACCATGTTGGCCACTCCTACTCCCTCAGGAAACCCACCAATCTTGGGTTGTTTCGTCTTGCTTAGCTCTCTGTATCCTCAACCAGCCAGAGTACATCTTTGGTTACTGCTTGCAGTTCTTTGACGTCTTTTGACATGGACTGTGTCGCATTCACCAATTCGGACACTCTTACCTCTGCTTATGTCACTCGGTCAGCCACACTGTGGAGAGCTTGTCTTAACAGTGACACTTCCGATCTAACTTCCCCAATCCTGGTCTCCAGTTCTGTTCTAGACAACTGGATTCACTCAAGAGAGCAGCATTGTTGGGCAATGTGGGTGGTAGCTCTGATGTACTTTCCACCATTCTGGTATATTTGTCTATTTTACCTTCATGGGGCGGTTTCGAATCTTTGTCTTTTGCCATTGCGAAGTGTCGGTCTCCACCCCACTATCTCTTCGACTAATGGACTTTAATATCATCCGGTATAGTGACCTGCAATTGCTGGTAGCAGTCTTCTCTATTCATGCCGGTTTCGCATCTAGGGAAACGCAATAGTGATGCAGCACGATCTGGGCCTGCCTGTGGGTGCCTAACTTCTAGTCGCAGGGTCGACTTTATGTGATGGCAACCTGGGAGCCAGATCTGTATGCTTCAGCCAGTATTGTTCCCTTTCATGATTTTATCTCATGGCGCCGCCTTATCACTTTACCTTTCTACCCTACTTGCCTCCGGGTCTCTGTTGACAATTGCTGTTTTGGGGATTCCGGAGGAAGGGGTCCTCGCTTTGCCCCCACACTATTTTGTTCTGCCACTTTCAAACAGCGGTAAATATGGAATTTGCTTGAGCGTCATGCGTTGTGATTAGGGGTGCTGGGGGGCAATATCCACGGTGGACATCGCAGTGAGCATCTACCCCCCCCCCTCAATAAGGGGTTGCTTTGCTCCTGCTTACTCACCCTTCACAATTGCCTTGTTTCTCAGGGGTCCCGGTCAGCTCCTCCATATCAGCTTTGTGTAACTGGACAGATTCTAAATTTTATCTGCGATTTGGTTGGGGTAGGGTGAGGGCAGGGAGTACACATACTCGTGATCTATAGACCCCAGCTTGAGACCACTGCCTTGGTCATCCTCACTCTTTCTGTCCATCTAGGCATCTCACACCTCTCCCATGACGCTGATCCGCATCTTGGCAAGTTGGGAGGCGGGTGTGTGTGTGTGGGGTGGTGATTGGGTTCCGACCCTTTGGAGTGTTTCTGTCCCATCAACCCAATACCTATTGCATACATTATGGGTTGAGACCACTCCGGACCGACGCCAATATGCGCTCTGACCTGCTGGGCAAACCGGGAGAGGGGGATGCTATAGCCTAGCTAATGAATTCTGAAACATTAAACTCTTAAGAAGAAAACTTAATATAACAGGAAAAACATGTACATTGGTGTAAAGTGTGCATGAATGAATAATAAGGCAATGTCATAATGAGACGTAGTTAATTGTCAAAAATACAAAGCTGATTTAAAGAAGCAAAATAATTGACTGTCTAATTGAATAGGACATCTGAATTTTATTTCCCAAACTTTCAGGTTTCATATTGGACTAATTATAAAATTTCATGTATTCAGACTAATCAACGAGAAAAACTTTTTCTTTTACAATAAGTCCATACCTGAAAATACACCAGGAAGCAATCTAGTTTTCTTTTGCTGGAACCCCTGTCGAAGTACTGCCCACATGTATCAAGAATGGTGCAGACTAGTCTGATTCGGAAAAGGTGTTCCGGAGGATCAAGTATGCTAGGTCCGCCATCAGAATTCACACCAAATGAAATAAATGAGTACAGAGTTCTGAATATAACTGCAGACTCCACCATTCTGTAATTATACAGTTCACCTAAGAACTTAGCACTACTGATACGTCGCTGGTTGAATTTTGGTTGGTTAACCTAAAAGGGGAAAAAAAGTATGCATCAACTCAAACAAAGATCATATTGGACACTTTCAAGATCGGAAACATTCAGTGGGATTGAGTTAACAAAAATAATCCTTTCAGTAATTGTAGTTCTGATGTACACAGCATCTTTACAGCAGATTCTTTCTCTTGAATTACAGTGCTGGGATTGAAAAGTCCTCCATATAGTAAGGGACGTGCACCCATGACCGGAGGGCTCCAATTGTACTGATGTATGGACCTCTAATGGGTTTTTTTGTCATAAGGACACACAGTGTCTATGCAACAACATAGGCCTTTGTCACAGATTGCGGCCCTCTTGGACCGTGAGGGTCACCCAAAACACTACCTTCACAGTGGTGTAAGGCTACTGTCTTTATCAGGAGTTCAGCACCACAAGTGCGGTAGTGGCAGCATACAATGTAGTGATCTGCAGGAGTGAAGAACAAGTTACTTACTTTTAGTAATAGTGTATCTGAAAAAAGACATAAGTTAGTCGTAGATTCCCTTTCTTAGAATTACCCCCAGGCATTAGACTGGATCCAGAGAATTTTTTCTTAGCAGTACCCCTGTGCGTCGGTGAGGCACTGGTCGACTCCATGTCGGTCGTCGGGATGAAGTTGTGGTGCCTAATAAGACGCCGCTCCTGCGAACTGATGTCAGTTCTTTTTCTGCGGCAGCGTCGCGCAGATCCGTAGAAAGGTACCCCTTATTCACTTTTTAACGTTTTGTTGACTTCTTTGACTCCTGGTGCGTGAGGAATGTCCCAACGACGGACTAGGTTCAAGTCTTGCGACTCCTGTCACTAGCTGATGTTTTTGACGTATCCGCACCTCGATAGTCGGGCTGTATGAGGAAAGGAAGCTCCACCATTTCTGCCTGTGAGTAGGAATAAAGCCAAGGCTTATTAGTCTGCCTGGTAGTTGAGGTGACTTTAGCCATAGAATACCAGACCAACTGACCTGTGGCACCACCGCAAGCCTGCTTGCCAAGACCAGTGTGCCCTGTGAAGAAGATGAGAGTACTGGAAGTGGAGAGTATTAGAAGGGGCAAGGTCCAGTGAAGAATACTATTGAGTGGAACCCCTTAGCAAAGTGTGAGGAGATGACTGCTGCACTAATCTGCGCAGTACCGACTAGGACGCTTGTTGACCTCCTGAGGCGGATGCCGGGAGCACCTTTACCTCGCGCTATTTTTAACAAAATCTTGTGTGTTGTTTTTAATTCACTGTGACTGGCTGCACTTACCCTTCCCTTTCCTCCTCACTTCGTTCCCCCGTGCAGCCGATTAGGTGCTGCTACAGGGACTGCGAGGGGAACCGCCATCTTGGGAGTAGCCCGAGTTGCCGCTGTAGCCTTCCTGTCAATCTCCAGCTCAGCTTGTATATAATGTGCATCCCCTCCCGGCCGCGCAGCGAACGCGCGCAGCGGTCGCGCCGATGGCCGCCGAAGGCGCGCCAAACGCAAGCCCGTCTGCGCCGGACCGGCCTAGGGGCTAGCCCCCCTGTCCCTTTACCTACACATTCCAGGGAGACTCTGCTAAATCTACAAAAATCCGCTTGTCCTCTTTGCCCAGCTACCATCTCTTATTTAAAAGATCTGGGCATCTTCCAAATTCCGTCCTGCTCCCTGAGACCCTCGCTTCAAGCTTCTTATCGGCATGGACAATGTAAGCCTGCACTGACTGAAACTCTAAGGCTAAATATCTTTTATCTGAACACCAGATCCCTAGTAAAACATCAACTCGACATTTTCCTCCTCCTTACCTTCCAAAAACCTGATATTTCACTTCTCACGGAAACCTGGCTTAACACTGAATCATCCCCAGATATCATAGCAGCACTCCCGGATAATTATTACATCCTACAGGTAGATCGTGACTCAGGGAAAGTAGGGGGTGGAGTAGCTGCTATAATTAACAAAAGCTACACATTTTCCAAAATGTCGTCTTTCGACCTCACCGCAGTTGAAAATCTAGTTATTAAGCACGACTCTAGTTCAGGATCACTCCTGTGTGTATTGATATATAGACCCCCAGAATATGCCACTATTTCTCTGTGTGACCAACTGCCCACTTTGGTCACCAATTACAGTAACATCTTATTAATTGGTGACTTCAACCTTTGGTTTAATAGTGAGCTTGGTGGCCTGTCGGCCAGTGAACTTACAGAGCTCCTCACAGGGCTTAATTTTAGTCATCACATCAACACCGCCACCCATTCTAAAGGGCATATACTTGATCAGGTCTGGAGTATGAACCTCTGTATCTCCCCCCCGCCCCCCTTATTTTCCCCATGTATTTGGTCTGACCATTTTTTGATCCAATTTAACATCTCCATCCCTGAGACTAAAACAAATACAATCACCAAGGAGGGTTTTATCAGAAAATGGGGCTCTCTGGATACTTCAGCCTTTCTGGAAAATTTAGAGAACACCATACCCCTCCACAACACTGACCTAAATGAGACCGTGGCCAACATTTCCAACTGGCTTGCTCCCGCAAGCGACATTTATGCCCCACGGAAAAAAATCAAAACTATCCGTCAATCTGACGCTCACAAATGGTTCTCCCCTGATCTCAAGGCTAAAAAATTGTTTGTTTGCCAAAAAGAGCGAGCATGGAGAAGATCTTATGATCCGCTCGAAAAGGCGCTTTACTTGGCCGCCTGCGCTGACTATATGAAGGCCATTCTTTCAGCCAAAGCTGCCTTCTTCTCTAACATAATCGAGCAGTTTAATAACAACTCTAAGGATATTTTTTCCATCGTCAATAAACTTTCGAACCCGGGTAGAACCCAGCCGAAGCCTGTGGTTACTCAGGATTTCTGCAATACCCTCAATCAATATTTTTTGGATAAATTGTGACTAAAATATATCATCCCTGTCACTACACCCGCCCCCTCTGAGCATACACATGTCACGAATACTCATTCGCTGGATCACTTGCCTTCCCTGGATGTCTCTTGCTTACTTACCCTTCTGAATAGGGTAAAGTCTGGATCCCCTCGAGATTGTTGCCCACCTTATATCTTAAAAAATGTATTTGCTACTTTTCCATCTCTTACTCTAGGTCTCATCAACACATCGTTAACTTTAGGTATGGTACCCAACTCGTTCAAGGAAGCAGTTGCGGTGCCACTCTTTAAAAAACCTAGAGCGGAACCCACCATTTAGCAAATTATAGGCCAATCCCCCTTCTTCCTTATCTTGCCAAGGTATTGGAAGCCCATGTTATTTCACACCTCTATAGTTTCATTGAACAAACCAACGTCCTGGATCCTGCTCAAGTCGGGTTTCGACCGGCTCACTCAACTGAGTCGGTTAACACGGCAGTTCTGGACTCCCTGCGTCACAATGCAGATATGGACATCGCTCAGGCATTGGTCCTACTCGATCTGTCGGCTGCGTGTGACACGGTCGACCATAATATTTTGCTCGACCGCGTCAGACTAGCCGGCATTTGTGGCTCAGCCCATGACTGGATCAGGTCATTTCTTAGTGATCGCTCGCAGGCAGTTGGTTTGCCCCCTTTTTCATCCCCTGCACTCCCTATCACCTGTGGGGTTCCCCAGGGTTCCTCACTCTCCCCTATTTTATTTAATATTTATCTGCTTCCCTTGATTCAGTCTCTCAAAACTTTTAAAGTCACCACTTTTAATTATGCAGATGATCTGCAACTCACTTTCACAATTAACAATTCATCTGATTCAATCTATTCATTTCAGAAAACCATGCTCCATATACGTCATTGGATGGATGGTAACCAATTGAAGTTAAATCCGGATAAAACGGAACTGGTCCTCTTTGGCAAAAGCCAGCTACTCTGGGGCCCACATTATTGGCCATCTGATTTAGGCCCCCCCCTACTCCATCCACCTCGGTCAAAAGTTTGGGGGTGCTTATCGACAGAGACTTATCATTGAAACCTCAAGTAAATTCGGTGGTAGCTACATGTTTCTTTCAGCTCTGTAAAATAAAAAAGATCAGTCGGATGATTACACAGCCAGCCTTGACCCAGGTGGTGATGGCCTTGGTGTTGTCTCATTTAGACTATGCCAACGCCACCTACCTGGGCGTCCCTGCGGCCCTCAGTAGGTATCTGCAGATGGCCCAAAATCAGGCTGCAAGACTTATATATCGCCTCCCGTGCTGGCAGTCAGTCAGACCGTTAATGAGGCAACTTCATTGGCTTCCTATCACACAGCGTGTTATTTTTAAAACTGCCTGTATGGCTTTTAAGACTCTGCATGCTCGTAGTCCAAAGTTCATTCAAGACCTCCTACCCAGATACAATCCTTCCCGCAGTCTACGTTCCGCTTCGCAAATTCTCCTTTCTGTCCCTCGGTTCAAGTTCCAACGCAAGAGCGGGTGAAGATTTGCCACCTTTGCTTCTAAATTGTTCAATTCCTTTCCCCTGAAAATCCGTTCCTCTACCACCCTCCTCTCGTTTAGAAGGCATCTCAAAACTTGGCTGTTTGTCCAGTCCATGGCCTAACTCTATTTTAGCCGTTCAATCTGCAGTCATACAGCTCCTGTTGGTCAGCGCCATGAAACCTCCGGGTGTGTGAGCGCTTTACAAAACATTGCTAAGATAAGATAAGATAATCCAGTTGTAACCTGTGTGCAGGGGAAGTATGCAACACTTATATACCAGAGGAGGGCCACAGTGAAGTGAGCTATGATCGCTGCTGCATTGCATGGGTCATCACTCATGTACAGTAGAAAGCCAGCTACACTGTATACCAGAGGGAGCTGCAGTGAAGAAACTCACTGTGCCGATTAGGTAGGAGCCCGTGTAGTGTGGAGAAATGATGATCTCCATATGCTGGAGGTGGTCACCAGGACCAAGAGGCGTTACCTGGTCAAGATCGTAATTGGAGAGAGGCCGCCGTGGTGACCCTAGGGGGACTGCACTGTAATGATTTCAAGCACCAGGACTTTCACTTCTCTCCTCAACCCAGCTTAAAGGAGCAGCAAGAACTCTGTGGCAGCTGCACGACCATATGAGGAACCTGAAGACCGCTGAGCGCAGCCCACCTAGGCTGCGTACAAAGAACTTACCGGAGACAGCCACTGAAGCTCTAGCGCAGGTGGTGGGGACGTGCTCAGACTCCACTCGCTCTGATTCCGATGGTGCAGGTAAGACTGTTTTTACTGCAGTTGGCTCAGGAGAACTTGTTTGCCAGACACTTTTGACTTTAATAAGAAGTTGGAGTGGGACTGATGAGACTCGGACTACTAGTGGGGCATGACATGAATGTTGCTTAGAGTGAACGGGGAATAACCACTACAGCCAGTGAGTATTTGACTGGACAATCATTTATTGCTGCTGGTACACATATTTTGAGCTGGCAGGTTGTATTCATCCCCCTTTGTCAACCATCCCCAAGAAGCCTTGGACTGATCAACCAGTGCTACTACTTTAGAGTCCAATACTGAAGGGGTACTTGGCTCGTTGCTCAGTTTTCATAGTAGGTCAGTCCTTGGACATTAAGAGTAAAAGGCCTCAACCCCCACATTGGGGCCAGAAACCTCTGCTTGCCCTATGGCCATCTGAACGGGGTTCCGATAAACAATCATATACAAAATGGCAACATGAATTCCTTTGCTAGTCTAGACAGTAATGCCCTGGTATGGTAGACAAAGATTTAATGTGCAGAGACAAGTAGTCAAGAATTCATACACCAGTGATTTCTCTGCATCACATACAAGGCGAAACAGTCCCTTCTGGTGCCACCATGACAGAACACATATCTATACCCACTGGGCAGTGGAGGGACCTACAGGCAGTGTCTATGTTTGTTTGTGGCAAACAGATCGATATTTGGCATTATCCAGATTTCAAAATATTTTTTCAGAACGGTTATCTAAATCTTCTACAGATGTTTCCTGATGGACTGAGATGAAAATTGATAAGCAAAAAAATGAAGTCAATTTGGGGCAGGTTATCTGAAAGGAGATGTATGTGCCTGCTCCGAGTTAGATCTGTGCATATCAACCTCAGCTTCTGCTAAAAAGGGGGTGGGGGCAGTGTTGTAGAGCTTCAAGCATCAATGCAACAGCCTTCAGTTCATTGGTATGCAGGTAAGCCTCTTAGGAGCTAGGCCTCCTCATATGTCTTACCCTACTTGTCTGGATGTACTGTGCCATGTGGACATTGGTCTGGGAATGGACTGTCAAGTAATAGACTGCCATTTTCACTAAAGAAGTATATACTGAGCGTTTGCTTCACAAACACTCGATTGTCACTGGATGGGAAACAACTGCCTTGTGAACCAACAACTTGCAAAGTGACCGCCTGCGCTTTCTCGCATAAAGACCCAGAACTATGCATGAGGCCTCATGTTAAACAGTCTAACTGTTTGGGTGAAACAATCCCTGGGATATCACACCACGGAGATATGTGTACAAAATCCGGACCTCCTCATAGTTAAATTGAGCAGGTCTGGCTATCGGGACCTGATCCTGTTCAACATATATGCACGTGGTTTGCCGGGCGGCCGTACGCCACCTTTGCTGGAGGCCCTGGACCCTATTCTAGCAGCCCTAGATAGAAATAGCGTTACTCTCCTTGCTGGGGACCTAAATTGTTGTTTTGAACCCTTACTAGACCCAGGGGACTGTTGGGGTTCAGCGGAGGATGCAGTATGGGCCATACCCGACCTGCTGTCCATTAAACCGGTACCCGCCACTGAGGCAGCGGTGAATTGGACGGCCTTTTGTCTAAATTATGGCTTTCGGGCCTGTAATGGTCGGACAAAATCTGACCAGGAAGCCAAATGCACATTTGATAATGGGTTAAGAAGAAGCCGCATTGATTATATCCTACTGAAAGTAGGAGACTGGCCCCTGTTGGTGGACATGGAGGTATCATCCCGTCCAGAAAGTGACCATAACCCTCTGACCCTGCAACTAGGGTTGCCAGGATTAGCGAGACTAGCAGGACCCGGTACCTCACAGACGGGGGACACCTATTTAACAAATGATAGGAAGAGGCTTAAATGGTCAAAAGTTGAGGAGGATGAGGCACTGAGGAATAAGATTTTCAGCGTGGTAAATAATACTTATAATGAAATGCTGACCCACGCCGAGCTGGGGGACAACTCTGAAATAGCTGTGCTTACTATTAATTTGCATAATCGCTGTTTTGACGATTTAAAATCTCTGCTTTCGCAACCTTGCCGGCAGGGAAACCACAAGGCATCTACCCGCCCCCAGAAATGGTACAACAAAAAATGCAGGGAAGCCCACACTGACTTGGTTAAAGCAGTCAAGTCTCGGAATATGGGCTTAGTGAAAGCGGCTAGACAGAACTATAGGAAAATACAGAGGGAAGCCAAACTGGAGTGGGAGGACAAGTATTGGCTAGATTTACTGGAAGCTTCCATGTCTAATAACCCCATTAAATTCTGGGAATTAGTTAAGTGGGGGAAGGACCCGGACGCACGTATTCCCTCAAACCATGTGCCCCCTAACGTGTGGGTGACTTTCTACTCAACTCAGTTTTGTGGCGAGGTTTCTATGCCTTCCAGTTTTTTGGAAACGACATACCAACCTACTACCCAAAGCGAGACAATCATCTTCACAGAAGGTGAGGTCGAGCTGGCACTAAATTGCACTATGCGAGGGAAAGCTCCAGGTATGGATCTTATACCTGCCGATCTATTTAAAGCCAACCCCGCCCTGTGGATACCATATATCATCAAGGTGGCAAATTCCATAGCCGCAGGTGCAAGAATACCTAAATCTTGGAGGGGGGCGGAGATCTTACCGATCTACAAAAAGGGCAGTAGGTCTGATCCGGGAAACTACCGCCCGATTAGTCTTATTGACTCTATGCAAAAACTTATTGCTCGCATGGTTTTGGGTAGGGTCCAAGGCTGGATCGAAACGGAGGACATTTTATCCCCCATGCAGGCGGGCTTCAGATCGGGAACAAGCACCATCGACCAGGTGTTCAGATTTTGTCTGATCTACTGGAAGGTGGTGCAGCTTGGCGGCGGTACCATCTTCGCAGCGTTCATTGATCTGAAGTCCGCCTTCGATCTAGTCCCGAGGGACAAACTGTGGGGAGTCTTGAGGAATTTAGGAATGCCTGTAGAATTGCTCGACCTGATAGTCAAATTGCATGAGGAGAACTTTGCGAGGGTAAGATGGGGAGGACAGGGCCAAGTGACCGAACCTTTCCCTGTCACCCGAGGTGTTCGTCAGGGGTGTGTATTGGCACCTACCCTTTTCTTACTGTTCATTGACCAAGTGGTCAAATTTTTTTAATCGACCCCGACAGATGCCCCTATGTTGGCAGGACAGCGTTTCCCAATGCTCATCTTTGCTGATGACACCCTACTCCTCTCCAGAACACGCAGCGGATTACAGCGGGCCTTAGACCGCTTTGAGGAGTTCTGTGTCATCAGCGACCTTAAGGTGAACGTGGGAAAATCCAAATTCATGGTGCTAACTAAGAACTGTCCTGTCCGGAGCTCAGTTAGTATGGGTGGAATCAAGTTGGATCAAGTGGAGAACATGATCTATCTGGGGGTTACGCTAGATAGTCGTCTGAAGTGGAAAGCACAAGTTGATGCTCAACATCTCAAGTTTGCCCGACTTACCATGCTCCTAGGGCTAAATGGCTAAAACCATTGTTTCAGCGCCTGCCCATTAGAAAATCTGAGGAGGCCATTCATGTATTAAGAACTAACACACTAGAAGTTATTACAGTGTGTACGGCCAAATACCTGGGCTGGGCCTGGATACTCAGGGCAAAACATTAGTCTAACTTAGACCTTTTTTTAACACACCGATGGTATATGCCTCTTCTTTTTTTTTTATTGTTTGGAATTTATTTGTAATCCTTTTTCCCCTCAAGGAAAATTTGATTCAGTACTGTCTTTACATTGTTAATGCTTTTCTTATTGTTAATGAATTTATTGCTAATTAATGTTTGTTATTAATTGTCTTTTATGATTTTTTTTAATCGAAATAAAGACTTTAAAACCAGTCTAACTGTCGTCACTGTCAGACCCTGCTTTGTCTGGTAAAGGGAAACCATTTCTAAAACTATTGTTATTCAAGACAAAAGTTAACTGATGTGGAATCGAAAGCTACCCTCTAGTGAATGGAGATGGCATTTGGATTGCACACGATTACGTAAAGGTGCCCATCGTTCACTGGCCCTCCCTCCATTCACTTGCTACCTAAAAGCCCACAGTTCTTCATTGCTAATGCAGAGTGTTTTATTGCACAATGTTAATTACTACATAATAAAATGTATTGTTACTGTTTTATATATTATGATAGTGAGTCTCTTCATCTATATTTATACCTTAATGTATGTTATACTGTTTTCCCTCAACACTTTTTTGTGTGTATTCTCATGTAAGGCTCTTGGAAATTGACATTGATTCTTAACACACAGTTCCAGGTATCACAAGGGCCATCCAATCAAAGTCATTTAGCGAAAAAGTCCAAAAACTACATTGTTTTTTCTGAGGCCGATATGATGGGATGCAGGAATTTCATTCTATCTAGGGCACTGACACTGGTTGTTAAATCATCTGTGCTTTCACAAAAAGTCTTGCGAACAAGCAGTAGGCTATCCATGCAAAACAGATATGGGGTGGTGTAAACACTTTTCGCACCGACAGATCTTTACCTGCTAATTTTCCACACAAGGGAGTAGAAAATAAGGGAGACAAAATATAGATAAACACCATGTCATCAATCAATCAATCAGGAAATTGTAAGCACGCTACTCACCCGTGAGGGTCTCAAGGCGCTGAGTCATCACTTCTCATATATTCACATTCTGTGATTTTATTGTAATTGGGATATTTGCATAAATCTGTGTCAGCATAGGACTGGATTATGAGTTGAGCGTAGTGGTAATTACCACATGCTTAGTCAAATAGCGCATGATTTTAACGAATCATCTGCTCATGAGTTAGGCACGTGTTATTTATCATCTGTAGTCCCATGCACTATTTAACGTAAGCGTATTTACCACATGCCAAAAATAAAGCTTATGGCAAATAACACCCAATTATAAGTATGGGAGGTCATTAAAAACCAGTGGAACCTTTTACTTAAAATACCTCCAGTCAAAAGCAGGTGGTAAGAATTCATGAAAGAGTAAAGAATGTAAGAAAAGATGTAGAATAGAAAAATTCAACAACCAACAGAATGCGAAAAAAACACTGTATAAGCTGAAAATAATAAAAAATCTCAGACTTGCACAAAGGGTCAGACCTACATTAACAGGCAGGGATGGGTGAAGCTCTCACAAGTTGATTACAGTAGCTCCCATTTCCATACTATAGTACACTAAATTGGATGGAGCACTGTTAGTCACTTTAGAATGCTATGTCAGATCTATGTTCTGCATGGATGAAGCATGAGGACGGGAACCAGATTAAAAGATAAATAACCTGGATAAATCATCTTCATTTTGCAGTCCCACATTATTTGAGTTTCTTAAAATGTTTTACCAATATGTTTTGGCCCACTCATTTTTCTATTCCACAGTAGGATCTTAACCTCATAGCTGCTATGGAACGTCCAGCTCCAGTGGTGGACGTTCCATTGCGCAGGAGAGGTTCGAACGTTCAACGGCCGACGGCAGCACTACGGAGGTAGTGGTGCCGTCGGCCGCTGAACGTGCGCAGCGCCTAAGGGGTTAATCTAGTTTTAACTTTCCTAATGGCGTCTCCATTTGAGCCCTCGAACAACTGTTCCTTATGGCTCTTGTTTCTCCAGATCACAGGTTGGTGAAATAAGCAACAGAGCCTCAGAGAGGTTAGGACTCAACTCCTGCAACGCTTGTTGCGGTAGCACACTTGTGGGTGTGTTGACTGACAAAACCTTGACCAAGTGACCGCACGGGGAAGGTAGGAATGAGTGAGCGAGAGGTTAATCGCCTTCAATTCAGGCATATTGATGTACAAACTTCGCTCCCTGAAGATCAGAGGCCTATGATGTTGAGCTCTTCCAGATGAGCCCATTCCCACCACCCTAGAGTGGAGGCAGGCCCGGACTGGCCGTTGCGGGCACCGGGCAATCCCCCGGTGCGCTGCAAGGGTGGGGGCCGGTTTTGGGCCAGGGGGCCGGTTTTGTTACAGGGCCGTTTTTGCAGCATAGCTGCAGAAGCGGCCCTGTAACCAAATCGTCCAAAAACCGGCTCCGGCAAAGAGCTCGGTCGCACCCCCAGGGGGCCGGCCGAGCACTTTACCAGGGCCGGTTTTAATTCTCAGTCCGGCCCTGAGTGGAGGCATCATGAGCTACTGTGGTACAGGTCTGGATGGGGTTGAAAGGACATTCCTCAGGACAGGTTCTCCTCCACACCTCATAAGCAAGCTCTAATGCAATATTCATGGAGGTCACTATTGAGTTTGACAGATCTTTCCCATTCTGGAACCTCTACCTCAGGAGACACCACTGGAGTGTCGTCCTATGCGAGCAGACATGAAAGACCAGGAGGATGCAAGAACGCAGCAGATAAAGCAGGTGTATCTGGATCACAGGACTGGAATCCAAGCACTTTTTCTGAAAGTGTGGAAGCAATAAATAATAGTCCGGTATACTCTGAAAAGGTAGAAAGGCTTGGATCACAGTGGTATTCAGTACTGCCCCTATGAACAGGGGATACTGAGTGGGCGCAAGGTGAGATCTGAGCACATTGATGGAGAAGGGCAGGTCGTGTAGAAGGAATATCCTCCACTGCAGGTGTGACAGCAACATCTCCTATTACTAGCTTTAAGGAGCTAGTTAGGGAAAAACTGGAATCCCCAAACTTTTTAGAAGGGCTACCACCATTGCCATCACCTTTGTGAAGAACTGCAGGCCGATGAAAGAACGAAAGATGCTCTGAAAACTGGTAATAGGTCATGCCCACTAGATATTGCATGTACTTGATGTGGAAATACATGTCCCGTGACATTAGTGACTTCATTCAGCCTCCAAGTTCCAGCACCAAAAGAACCTGAGCATTGGACAGCATTTTGAACTTCTATTTCTGAAGCAAGAGGCTCAAGACACTGAGATTCAGAATCGGACAAAGATAGTCATCCTTCTTGGGGAAAAGTAAGTACTGGGAGCAGCACCTTTGTTCAACTTTCTGTCCTGCCACGAATTCAATAGCCCCTTTGCGAAGTAAGGTTGTCACCTGTTGCTGCATTATGAGATAGTGTTCCTGTGAAAGGTCCAAACAGGGAGAAGAAACAGGGGGGTAACACCAGCTGGAATTACAGGGTACACCCCTTTTCCACACTGGTAAGAAGATATGACAGTGCAGGCTGTGGAAAACACCCAACCTCACTCTAGTCTTGATTGTCCAGACATGGACAAACTGGAGGTTTTTACCTCAGTTGTCCGAGGAGATGCGTGGTTGCAAAGGAGCTCGATCCATGCCCCTCCTGTACTGTTGTAAGAGAGGGTTTTGGACCTGCTGATGAGTAATGGCTGCCTAATACTCACAAAAGTTGAGGTCTCTTCCGAAAACATGAAATTTATGAAATCCCTGGATGTTTCTTTTTTGGGTATCTTCTCTAGGCGGCGTTGGGCCTCTCTCGGATATCTCTGACTTGGCCCCAGAAGGCTTTAAAGTCATGGTGGTCGGTAAAGTCACGGGGGCCGATTTAACGTGCCTATAGTGACAGAGCCATGACCAGGGTCTGCTGGGGAAGACAACGGTCTGGGCAGAGTCAGGGTCAGTGCCATCAACTCCGGCATGAAGGGTGCGAATAGTGCTGTAGGAAGACAAGCCTGTGGCAGTCCATAAGAAAACTCAAAAGGATCCATGGTGCTCCAGGGACCACAGCCACCTGGTCACCTCGACATAGCATTCAGGTACAAAACAATATCCATACCAGCAGCCAGGAATTTGGGCCAAGGTTGTGTGCCAGCCACTGGATGTGATGGTGGGGCACAGAACTGAGGTGCTGGTTCTGAAGGGTCCTGGATTCCTCCCCTTTTAAATAACACAATTTAATCCGGTAACCTTTGACTTAGTCCCTCTTTGCTCGTAAATGGTGAAGAATCTGTCTCAACGCTGGAAGCAGCACAGGTATAACATTCACTGGAGTTGTTTCTCAGCCATGTTTTCCTCGGGGCAGAAATGAGGGAAAACCACAGTTTAAGCAGGGATGTGCAACAAAATAACTTGGAACCTTACTAATACCAGAGGCTTATGACAATCCTTCAGAAACGATAGGTGTATGGGATAGGAGAGGAATCTGCAGGTAGATAGATGATCCACCAGGAGGAAAAAGTTACTTGGCTTTTAAGCATCACTTCGTGTAGTGTAGGGCTGAAGATTCACATGATCTGCATACTCCTATCATCTAGTATTGTGCCCGGAAATTTGTAAGTTGTTTTGCTTTTTAGTCGACTTTAGAGTGACGAGGTATATAGGGACTCATCCCCTAGCTGGTAATGCGCATGGGAATCTGACAGGCACATACTACATGTTAGATTCTGTGGATAGTGGATTGAAAAGTACCATGGAGCAGTGATTAGATATTGTGTAGTGTATATGTGTACTACAAGCAAGAGGCACCTTGGAAACTCCAGCGTTCTCAGTGGTGGTGAACAGATCTAATCAAGGCTCTTGCCAGTGCTGAAAGAGACCTTGCACCACCACCGGCTGGAGACACAATTTGAGATCCATTAGGCATCTTAGCCAGAGTCCGTCTGCACTGGCGTGCAAAAAGCCCACCAGGTGTTGCATCAACGGAATATGACCTGATTTTCCAGCCATGTCCAAAGATACTGGGCCTCTTGACAGAGGGTCCACGACCCCATCCCACCCTATTTGTTGCAGTACCACATTGCTGTGCAGTTGACCATGATCACCTGTATTAGCCTTCCCTTGATGGAGGAGAAAAAGGCTTTCAACACAAGCCGGATCGCCCGAAGCTCTAGTAGGATAATGTGGAGTCCAGATTCTGCCGGAGACCAGAGTCCTCTGATCGCCACCTCTCCCAGATGGCCGCCCTAACCAGGAGAAACGCATCTCTCACTTCGGTTAGACCCTATTGCGGTTTGTTAGCCACCACTGCTGGTCTTTTAAGGTTCCTTCTGAGATCTGTATCATGTCTGAGAGATTTCCTGATACTGCGCCCACTGGAACTTCAGTCCCACTGCAGAGCCCAAATATGCCAGTGAGCACAAGTCACAAGGGAGACCCAGCAGGCCATGAGGGCCAGTAGCCACAGAGTCAGTCTCACTGAAATCAAGGATAGAGGCTAAAACATTGCCATCATAGCCTGAATATCCTGGACTCACCAGTCATAAGGATAGGCCTAAAACTGCACCCTGTCCAGATCAACTATGGTGAAAGGGAGTATCTGAGAGGGTGTCAGGTGTCACTTCGACACGTTGATAGTACACCCCAGCAAGTGCAGGAGGTCTGCCGTAGTCTGAAGGTGAGAGACAACTGCCTGAGGAGAACCTGCCTCCAACAGCTCGTTGTCGAGGTTGTGGTAGACTGGCACCCCTGATATCCGCAAATGAGCTGCAACCACCACCATCACCTTGGTTAACACCCGAAGGGTGCTGGTAAGGCCAAAGGGAAGCATGGAGTACTGAAAGTGCTTTTGGCTCACTGCGAACAGCAGGCAGCGTCTGTAAGCAGGCAGAAAAGGAATTAGAAAGTATGCGCCCTGCAAGTCCCAACGCTACAATTCAGCCTCCCTGGTTTAGGGCCGACGGGACTTGAGCGAGCATGAGCTTTTTGAACTTCTTATTGAAGAAGAAGAAATTGAGAGCGCAGTTCTAGGCTACGACAATGGGCTCCGTCCTTCTTGGGCACCTTAAAGTAGTGTGAATAACAACCACAACCTACTTCTGGCATAGGTCTTAGCCAAGAGAGCCATTAAATCCAGGCAGAGATGGTCCTCCAAAAGCCTTTCGTAAGTGGGTGGCGTTGGGGTAGTCATGAAGGGAAGGGAGTAGTCCCCTCGGACAATTTGAAAAACTCAGCGGTCTGATGTTATAGACCTCCAATGGGGCTGGTGATGACCTATCCTGCCTCCCACCGGATGCCCTTGATGGTAAAAGGGCAAACTAAAGGGGTTTGGAGGCTGCATCTTCCAAGGGAGTGGTGGACTAGCCCAACATCTGGCTGCCCAACCCACATCTTCGGCCACACAAAGGCTGAGAAGCGTGATCGCTGTGGTTGCTCAGCTGGTAAATACGCAGCTGGAAGCCCCTTCCGTGGCAGTGAAAGGCAGACTGGGGTTGATGAGGTGCCAAGTAAAGGCCCAAGGACCTATGCGTAGCTCTGATATCCTTGCAGTGCTCCAGTGCTGAGTCCGCCGTGTCTTCGAAGAGAAAGGAGCCATCAAAGGGCATTTTCATAAGTAACGCTTGGATATCCATGGAAAAGCCAGTTGTTCTCACCTAGGTGTGGAGCATAAGGCCACTGATGAAGAAACTGATCTGCCCAGTGAGTCAGTCATGGGTACTGCTCATGAAAAAAGTCGGGGTCCAGTCTTACTTATCAAGACATTTCTAAGGTAAGGTATCTGTGGCTAGAAGCCTCTATCGGATCACACAGTCACTGGGGGCACTGGCCTAGGTTACAAAACTGCTGTGAGCCCTGCTGATCATGAAATGGTTGTATGTATGGGATACCCCATCCAGAACCTGGAAAGATCAAAAGGGTTGATGCAGTTGAGGTGACGGAGCAGACAATTTTGTCCAAGTATTTCTCGAAGTTCGAATATGGTCTGTCCAGCTAATTAATTCAGACCCCAAATGACCCAAGTACATTACCTTCTGGTTTTTTATTTCAATAGAGGAAACTGATCTTTGCTAAGTGCAAATATTTTCTAGGCCTAGGGAAAAACGTTTATTTCACTGGCGCTTTCTTCCACCCCGAGACCTATCTAGTACATCCTGGAGGCCCGCTCCATAGTTAACCAAATTAGAGGTCGACCAAACTCTGAACCAATACAAAATTAGTCGAAATAGGTGGACGATGGGCTGAATGTCTAGGTCAAATTTAAAGATTAGATGAGTGCTTTGGGGAATTCTGAGTAGCATTCACAAAAAAGTGTTCTGAGATACTTCTAGTGCATATAGGTTAACGTGACCCCATAGACACCAGCAGCTACAGCTTGGGCAACCCAAGCGTCAAGAATCGGTGGGACTGGGTGGATGGAGGAATTATTTAAACATTTTATTAATGCTGCTGCCCTGTGTTTTAAGATGAGGGTGCTTTTTGCAACTTGATGTACACATGAGTTAGTACTAGACAGACGAATACTGAGATAGTCAAATTCTTTCACTCTTTCTATTCCCTACAAGCAATATTGTTCCTTTAAAACCTCTGTATGTGAGTATGGCCATGAATTTAGTTTTGCTTTCATTTATCACAAGGCCATGATCTGAGCAAATGAGATTTAAGTTGCTCAAGAGGGTCTCTAGGCACTTAGGAGTTCTTTACATCAGCAGCATGTCATCTGCAAACAAGAAGACTGGCATCTTAGTCCCTCAAAGAACAGTTGTTGTTGCAGGCCAGCAAGTAGTCAATGCATCCATTGTTGAACAGCAAGAAAAGTGTGGGTGCAAGTGCACAACCCTGCTGAACTCTTTTATCGACCCCAATAGGGCAAGTTGATTCCTTGTTGGGCCCCAATCGGACCGCAGCAAAGGTATTGCAGTGGAGAAGTGTAATGATGGTAAGGCGGGGTCAGGAATCCTTATTTCACTATGGGTTCTCCACAGTTTGTCCCTGGGGACAATGTCAAACTCTGCTTTGAGATCCAAAAAAAGCAGCATATAGACTACCATCACCCAGAGAGCTACCTCTTTTCACCTTATAAACTGACACCTAAAGACCTGGACGACGGTGCTGGTCTTAGGCCGAAGACCAGCCTAAAACTGGGTCCGAATTTTACTTTCTTTGATCCAGGACAACAATTTATCCAGGATAATCTTACAAAACATTTTTTGAAGAGTCCGAAATATCCTTTTGTGTGGATAGGGATAATCTCCGCCCCCTTCCATGACTTGGGACTGCGAGTACTGCCAGGACTCACTGATTGCCAGTATAGTATTAAAAATGCAGGTGAGATATGCAACCCAGATGGCTTGTTCTGAAATAAAGAGATCCACTGGAATTCGGTCCGACACTGGGGCCTTCCCTGGATTCTGGGGAATTATGGCAGATTGGACCTCCATGTTCCTATAGAAAAGCTCAGCCTCATAGAAAGAATCTGTTTTAGGAGGGGGTGGGCACACACTAGTGACTTGTGGTTGGTCAGATCTGTTTAGGGACGCACAGCTTGTAGATGAGGGCGACTATACAAGGTTTTTAAATGGGTCACTCAATCATAAGGTAGGATGTAGGAATGTGGGATTATGATCTCATCTTGGCAAAGTCCCTTTGATTACATTCCATTTCAAAGCATTGTTTCGATCTTACAGACCATAAAAGCAAAAATATAAAATACACACATCACTATATTTGTGCAATAGAAACATCAATAAACATTGCAGGATATAGCCATGTAAAGTAAATTGAACAAATGTTATAACAGTTAAAAAGATATTAAAATTTAAAAAGCGCTGATGATAGGGAATCCCTGGAGGCTGATTTCTCTGATGAGGAAATCCGGACGCCCATTGGCCGCATACAATCGAGGAAGGCTATGGGACCCAACGGTACCCCAGTGGAATTTCTTAAAGTAATGGCCAACCACGTGGTCCCTCATCTACAAGCTATGTATCAGGAGAGCTGGGAAGAGGGAGTCCTACCCCCAGACCAGCGGCTGGCAAGTATTGTTGTCATCTATAAAACGGGCAAGCCAGTGTAGGATTGTCGGTCGTATCGACCAATCTCCCTCATCAATGTGGAGGCTAAAGTCTTGGCGAAGGTTCTGGCCACACGGCTAGGGTCTGTTATATCCTCCCTGGTGCACCCTGACTAGTCCGGTTTTATGCCAGGGAGAAACACAGCTCTCAATATAAGTCGCCTGCACAACGTGCTGGCCCGGCAGAATTATTTACAAGAAGACGCTGCTATATTGTCCCTAGACGCCTCTATGGCCTTTGATTCGATAGAATGGTCGTATATGTTTGAGGTGTTAGTAAGAGCGGGACTGGGCCCGAAATTCATACGATGGGTGCGATTGCTATACACTGACATATCCGGTCAGGTTAGTGTGAACAATTGCACATCCAGACGGTTTCCCCTTCGTAGAGGTACGAGGCAGGGGTGCCCCTTGTCGCTGTTACTATTTGCATTAATGTTGGAACCCTTGGCTTCTTGGATAAGGAAAGACGTGATGACTAGGGGTTTGCGATGGTCCGCAGAATACGAAGATAGAATATCACTCTATGCAGATGATATAGTGTTATACCTAGCATATCCCTATAGATCCATTCGAGTGGTCCTAGATACTTTTACTAACTTTGGGAAGTATTCTGGATATGCTATTAATTGGGGCAAATAGATACTGTACATGCTTCATGGACCGACTCCACGTCTTCCATTGGATTGCACATTAATGGTTGCGGTAGATGGTTTTGAATATTTAGGGATCTTTGTTACGCCTGACCCGGGACTTCTCTATAAGAGAAACCTGGCACCCTTCCTTACTCGGTTGCAAGCAGATGCCCAGCATTGGAGATCCCTGCCGCTGTCCCTGGTAGGTCGGGCTGCCCTTTTCAAAATACTTGCCCTTCCGCGTTTCCTCTATGTGTTACAGAATTGTCCAACCAGAGTTCCGGATGTTTTCTTTGGTGCGGGGGAGGTGCGTACACTACTGTGGAATGGAAAAGCTCCCCGAATAGCGCTTCAAAAACGAACGAAGGGATGGTATGATGGGGGTATAGCCCTACCAGATATTCCGCTCTATTATTGGGCCTCGCAATTGATCACGGTGAATAGATGGAAAAATGCCCTGCCTGATGAACCGGCATGCGCCTTAGATAGGTATCAGATGGACAGAGCAGGCTATCGCGGGGCGCTCTTCGACGTCACGGAGACAGCAGCTGGTGGGCCCCACCCAACACACTCTGCAGATATGGAGGCTCGCTAACTCCCGATTGAGTTGGGCACACAGACTCACTACTATGATGCCGCTATGGTCCGCGCAAAAGCTGGGTATGCTCTGCCATCAACACGGGTTTGACAAATGGGACATGATTGGCATTTCGGTGGTAGGAGATCTGATTAAGAAGGGTAGGATTTTGCGGTTTGAAAAGCTACAGAAACAGTATCACCAGGCGCCTAGTGAAGCTTTCCGGTATCTGCAAATCAGGCACGCACTAATGGCGGCGTTTCCCGACTGTGCAGATATACCACAATACTCTACCCTGGAGGATCGTCTACTAGATGGGCAATTACATACTAAGGCGATCTCCCTCACCTATAGGAAGCTCAGCAACCACATGCCGGATTCCTTCGCAAAGCCTAAGGAGAAGTGGGAAAAAGATTTAGGGACTATAGAGGAGGAGGACTGGAGACAAGCGCTAATGTCTCGTAGAGAGGCTGCCATTACGCTTAGATACCGAATCATAAAGCTCCGCATCCTACACCGTTCATACCAGATTGGGATTACTCTGGCAAGGATTGGGTCAAAGTCGGACGATCTATGTTTTAAGGGGTGCAGACAGCCAGCTAGTTTCTATCATATGGTCTGGGACTGCCCGATAGTGCAGAACCGCTGGGACAGGGTAGCGATACACCTGCGGTCGGCCCTAACTAAACCAATTACACTGACGTCGCGACTGTGCTTACTGAACATATGGGACGCAACAGATCTTACGGAAACGGAGCAACAGTTCGCGACGCTGGGTTTCACCCTCTTTAAAAGAGAAATTACTAGAGGATGGGGGTGTGTTGGGCCACCAGGAGTGGCAGTATGGCTGAGGGAACTGGATAAATGCATGAGTGCTGAAAAGGAAGTGTTTATTGCCCGGGGGTGTCCGAAGAAATGGGATCGGAAATGGGCCAAGTGGAACATGTACAGAGGAGAACTATGTGTGTCCCCAGCGGTAGAATTGGAAATAAGAAGAAATAGGCTTGAAGAGCGGGAAACTTAAACTAGATGCTGTTTATAATTGCTGTTCATGGTGACGATGTATATGATGGCAATGTGGCAATAATTTGTGTAGTACTGTATAAGATCTGTTCTTTATGCAATAATAAAAATATTTCCACAACAAAAAAAATTAAAAAGCGTATTAATCAGTGATTTCATATGTTAGTAAGATCAGAACAATAGGAAATGGCAAAGGAACATTGATCATGTGCTGGCGGAGATTAAAAACTTGCGGTGCCTATGCCACATGGAGTTAAGGAAACAGGACACAGCAAAAACAATTCGGGGATGAGTGTCGGTTCTCAAAACTCTAAAGCCTCCCGTGACTGTCGGTACCCCAAGTTCCTGCATAATGGTAAAAGCCAATACCTCCTAGGTACCTCATATCCTGTACAAAAGAATAAAACATGAATGGGAGTCTCTTCTTGGCTATTGCAGGCAGGACATCCAACAGGGGAAGCTTTGGACCATTTCTTTATAAGTGCATGGACCGGCAAGCAACTCAATCTAAATTGGACATAGAGTTTCCTTGCCAAGAACGGATGTACATCGTCAAGGAAGAGCTCAAATAAATACTGATCTTTAAAATTGGGGAAGTCAGTGGTTAAACGGCCTGGTTTTGTGCTTCCTTGGATTTCAGCCAATCTAAACAGTCTGTAAGTTTTGACTAGTTCGAGCCGTGATATTGTTGTGGGACACTTCCTCTGGGTGGGTCCGTAAGTTCAGCCAGCATAATCTAAGGCACAGATCTTTTATGTGTATGAACCAGGGTAGTTTTCCCACCCCTGGGAGCCCCATAATCGCCTTGAGTTCCGACTGGTAGGCTATTAGCTCAGGAGTCGCCAATAGCTTATGCCAAAAAGTTAAGAGGCGCCATCCGATGTCCTCATCTATGGGTCTTATCCTGAAATCCATACGTAAAGGGATGTGAGGGGTACATTGTGGTAGGCCCAAGAGCAGCCTCAAACGTATTCTCAGTTTTAACCAGTCCACCTACGGGAGGTGTCCCCAAAGTTCTGCCCCATACATCATGGCACTCCTGATTTGGACTTTGTATATCTCAGTCAGTGGGCCCGGTTGTCTAGATGTAGAGTTCCTGTATAGTTTTGTTATCTCCCCTGCCATATGTGCTAGCCTTAAACCTGCCTTTTCTTGCTGTGGGCCCCACCCAAAGGTTTCAGTCAGCGTAACACCCAGGTAATCGAACACAGCTACCCTCTCTAGCTAGGTACCATTTAGGGTAGGGCTAGTGCGAGATGTTTTGCTAGGGTTAAAGACCATGTACTTGGTTTTTAGTGTATTAATCTCTAGGCCCCTATTCTTGCAAAATAGAGAGAAGCTGTGGATGCCCATGGGCGATTTAGATAGTAACAAGGTGTCGTCCACAAAAATCATTACTGGCCCCTTGCCACGGGCGAGCTTTGGGGCATCAATGTTGACTATCTCTTTTAGTTGGTCCACCAGGGCATTAATGAAAAGACAGAACAGAGTGGGGGCCAGAACACACCCCTGCCTTACACCCCTATTCACGGAGAAACGTGTGGTAAATTCTCCATGTTTCCCATATCTTACCTGGGCAAAATTTCCAGTGTGCAGTTGCTTAATCAAAGAAAGCAATTCAGAAAAGGGGGTGGTGATGAACAGAGTGTCTGAATTAAGCAGACCACTCTTACCCAGTCCAAAGATCAGGGCTTGATCCATCACCGTTATTTAGCTCACTGCACCATCCCAGCTCAGAACCTGGCTATATGCAAATCAGTCTGTCCCTGGCCCAGTGCATCATGGGAACAGGGCAGACTAAACTCCCAAGCCAATTCTTATACTGGGAAGAAAACAAGCTTCCGGGGACCGGTTTCTGGCATTTCAGCCGTCGTCGGCCTGGCTTGCTTGAATCCTGATGGTGCAATGAGCAAGGGACTCACATGTGAGTATACCCTTCCACGCTTATGGTGGACAAAATTATTCAGAAAAGGGGGTGGTGATGAACAGAGTGTCTGAATTAAGCAGACCACTCTTACCCAGTCCAAAGATCAGGGCTTGATCCATCACCGTTTTTTAGCTCACTGCACCATCCCAGCTCAGAACCTGGCTACATGCAAATTAGTCTGTTCCTGTCCCAGTGCATGATGGGAACAGGGCAAACCAAATTACCAAGCCAATTCTTATACTGGGAAGGAAACAAGCTTCCGGGGACCGGTTTCTGGCATTTCAGCCGTCGTCGGCCCGGCTTGCTTGAATCCTGATGGTGCAATGAGCAAGAGACTAACATCTGAGTATACCCTTCCACGCTTATGGTGGACAAAATGATTCAGAAAAGGGGGTGGTGATGAACAGAGTGTCTGAATTAAGCAGACCACTCTTACCCAGTCCAAAGATCAGGGCTTGATCCATCACTGTTTTTTAGCTCACTGCACCATCCCAGCTCAGAACCTGGCTACATGCAAATTAGTCTGTTCCTGTCCCAGTGCATGATGGGAACAGGGCAAACCAAACTACCAAGCCAATTCTTATACTGGGAAGGAAACAAGCTTCCAGGGACCGGTTTCTGGCATTTCAGCCGTCGTCTGCCCGGCTTACTTGAATCCTGATGGTGCAAAGAGCAAGGGACTCACATCTGAGTATACCCTTCCACGCTTATGGTGGACAAAATGATTCAGAAAAGGGGGTGGTGATGAACAGAGTGTCTGAATTAAGCAGACCACTCTTACCCAGTCCAAAGATCAGGGCTTGATCCATCACCGTTTTTTAGCTCACTACACCATCCCAGCTCAGAACCTGGCTACATGCAAATTAGTTTGTTCCTGTCCCAGTGCATGATGGGAACAGGGCAAACCAAACTACCAAGCCAATTCTTATACTGGGAAGGAAACAAGCTTCCGGGGACCGGTTTCTGGCATTTCAGCCGTCGTCGGCCCGGCTTGCTTGAATCCTGATGGTGCAATGAGCAAGGGACTCACCTCTGAGTATACCCTTCCACGCTTATGGTGGACAAAATGATTCAGAAAAGGGGGTGGTGATGAACAGAGTGTCTGAATTAAGCAGACCACTCTTACCCAGTCCAAAGATCAGGGCTTGATCCATCACCGTTTTTTAGCTCACTGCACCATCCCAGCTCAGAACCTGGCTACATGCAAATTAGTCTGTTCCTGTCCCAGTGCATGATGGGAACAGGGCAAACCAAACTACCAAGCCAATTCTTATACTGGGAAGGAAACAAGCTTCCGGGGACCAGTTTCTGGCATTTCAACCGTCGTCTGCCCGGCTTGCTTGAATCCTGATGGTGTAATGAGCAAGGGTCTAACATCTGAGTGTACCCTTCCACGCTTATGGTGGACAAAATGATTCAGAAAAGTGGGTGGTGATGAACAGAGTGTCTGAATTAAGCAGACCACTCTTACCCAGTCCAAAGATCAGGGCTTGATCCATCACCGTTTTTTAGCTCACTGCACCATCCCAGCTCAGAACCTGGCTACATGCAAATTAGTCTGTTCCTGTCCCAGTGCATGATGGGAACAGGGCAAACCAAACTACCAAGCCAATTCTTATACTGGGAAGGAAACAAGCTTCCGGGGACCGGTTTCTGGCATTTCAGCCGTCGTCGGCCCGGCTTGCTTGAATCCTGATGGTGCAATGAGCAAGGGACTCACATCTGAGTATACCCTTCCACGCTTATGGTGGACAAAATGATTCAGAAAAGGGGGTGGTGATGAACAGAGTGTCTGAATTAAGCAGACCACTCTTACCCAGTCCAAAGATCAGGGCTTGATCCATCACCGTTTTTTAGCTCACTGCACCATCCCAGCTCAGAACCTGGCTACATGCAAATTAGTCTGTTCCTGTCCCAGTGCATGATGGGAACAGGGCAAACCAAACTACCAAGCCAATTCTTATACTGGGAAGGAAACAAGCTTCCGGGGACCAGTTTCTGGCATTTCAACCGTCGTCTGCCCGGCTTGCTTGAATCCTGATGGTGTAATGAGCAAGGGTCTAACATCTGAGTGTACCCTTCCACGCTTATGGTGGACAAAATGATTCAGAAAAGTGGGTGGTGATGAACAGAGTGTCTGAATTAAGCAGACCACTCTTACCCAGTCCAAAGATCAGGGCTTGATCCATCACCGTTTTTTAGCTCACTGCACCATCCCAGCTCAGAACCTGGCTACATGCAAATTAGTCTTCAAAGAAAGCAAGTAGAGCGGAATGCCCAGTTGCTCTAGAACTACCCAGAGTTTATCAGGGGGCACCAAAACAAAGGCTGATTTAAGATCAACGAAGATCAAATAGAGGCTCCCACCCTCTATAGTCACTGTCTTCCAATATAATAATTGGAGCCTGAAGATTTGGTCAATGGTAGAAATAGTTCTGCGGAAGCCTGCCTGGTACACACCCAGAATCTCAAGCTGATACACCCAGGACTAGAGGCGCTCCAGGACAATCCTGGCAAACAACTGAGTTGGGTCAATCAGGCTTATTGGCCTGTAGTTGGTGGGCAGGAGGGGAGATCCCTTCTTATATAATGGGAACATATCTTCCCCTAACCAGGTGTCCAGGATTTTCATGCCATTTAAAATGGCACTGAATATTACACATAGATATGGGCTCCAGATATTGGGCTGATCCCGGAATAGGTCCCCGGGTATCTTATCTAATCAAGGGGCCTTTCCAAGAGGAAGCTTCCCAATTGCACACAGCACTTAAGTCAGGGTAAACCCTACATCGTCTTCGAGGGGGTTCCCTACAACGGTTGGCGAGATTCCCCCTGTAGGCTCTATAATGTCCTGGGTGGAATACGACGATTGGAAGGAAAATGCTTCTTACCAGTATGCATCTGTTCTTGGCATGTATAGCTGCAGAGTCCTACACTTAGCAATAGATCGACACCTGGTGTTGGGCTCGGATGATTGCCGGTTGTTGTCTTCTTGGAAGAATTCTTTGTAGTCACAAGATAAGTGACTCCTCCCTTGGATAATACTGCGCATGGTCATCGAGTCCATCCTCAGATTGTTTTTCGGCATGATGGGAAATGATGGAGTTAGTAGAAGTAAGGAGAAAGGATGTCCATGCGTGTGCATCTAATTAAGATGAGTACTGGAACGGATACAAGTCCAGGGGAGGCGGGAGGGCGTGTAGGACTCTGCAGCTCTCCATGCCAAGAACAGATGCATACTGGTAAGAAGCATTTTCCGTTCGAGGCATACGAGCTGCAGATCCTACATTTAGCAACGATTGTGCAGCAATGTCTCCCCTAGCGGTGGTCGCTTGTATCCTTTGCAGCATACTGAAATAGTGTTTTAAGGATAGCTTGGCCCACTGCAGCTTGCTGCTTGGCTTGCACATCAACACAATAGTGTTTAGTGAAGGTGTGCATTGTAGACCATGTTGCTGCCTTGCATATGTCCTTTAGTGGTATGTTTCCTAAGAAAGACATAGAGGCTCCTAGTTTGCGTGTGGAGTGTGCTCTAGGAGGAACTGTTAGTGTACGTTTAGCTTCTGGATAGCATATTTGAATACACTTTACAATCAATCTGGCAATTCCTCCTTTAGAGATGGGATTGCCTGTGTGTGGGGGAGAGAAAGATACAAATAGTTGTTTTGTCTTTCTGAAGGATTTAGTCCTGTCTGTGCAATATAGTAGAGCTCTTCTAACATCTAAGGTGTGTAAAGCCCTTTCTGCAACAGAGTCCGGTTTTTGAAAAATCACTGGTAACTCTAATGAAAGGTTTAGGTGAAAAGGAGTAATCACTTTTGGCAGGAATTTAGGATTGGGTCTCAGAACCACTTTGTTAGGATGTATTTGAAAAAATTGCTCTTCTATTGTGAATGCTTGTATTTCACTGACTCTTCTGAGTGGTGATGGCAACAAGGAAGGCAGTTTTCCATGTTAGAAATTGCAGTTCACACTTATGTAAAGGCTCAAAAGGGGGGCCATGAGTCTTGTAAGGACCACATTTAGGTTCCATACTGGTGCAGGTGGTAACCTAGGTGGGATTATTAGTTTTAATCCTTCCATAAATGCTTTTATTGCAGGTACTCTAAAGAGAGATAGATGTTGTCTACTTTGTAAATAGGCTGCAATTGCTGCTAGATGCAGGCATATGGAAGAATAAGCCAAATTGGATCTTTGTAGGTGTAGAATGTAGCAAATGATCTTTTGGATGTAAACATCCAGTGGATCAATGTGATTGTTGTTACAGTATATTGCAAATCATTTCCACTTAGCAGCATAACATGCTCTGGTAGTGGGTCTTCCAGCTTCTTTAATGATATTCATACAGTCTGGTGGTAAGTTTAAGTAACCAAACTCTAGGACTTCAGGAGCCAGATCGCCAAATTCAGTTGGCTTGGTTCCGGGTGCCTTATTTCTCCATGGTTCTGTGTTAGCAGGGATGGCGTGAGCTGTCATTTCTGATGTGGAACCAGTGAGAGATCCAGTAGCGTGGTGAACCAAGGCTGGCGTGCCCATGTGGGGGCCACTAGTATTAGTTTGAAAGATTGTCTGAGCTTGCGTACTACTAGTGGAATGAGTGGGAGAGGTGGAAAAGTGTACGCAAATTTGCCTGACCAGTTCATCCATATCGCATTCCCCTCCGACCGTGGGTGTGGGAACCTGGCGGCGAAGTTTAGGCATTTTGCATTTTCTTGGGGGCCAACAGGTCTATTTGTGGTTGCCCCCACATTTGGAAGAATGGTTGTAGAACCTGTGAGTGTATCTCCCATTCGTGAATCTGTTGTGACTGACGACTTAACAGGTCTGCTATCTGATTGTGAATTCCTGGAAGGTGTTCTACTGTCAGATGTATGTTTTGAGGGATGGCCCATCTCCAAATGTTCTGTGCAAGCTGGGACAGTTGCAGAGAGTGGGTCTCCCCCCACCCCTGTTTTTGTATATAATACAAAGCTGTCATATTGTCCTATTGTCCGTCCGGACTAGGACAGCTTTGTTTTGTATTTGTACTTGAAATGTTTTGAGTGCTAGGAAAATTGCTAGCAACCCTAAATGGTTGATGTGATACTGTTTCTGTTGATTGTTCCACTGACCTTGTGTGGTATAATGCAAGAGATGGGCTCCCCATCCTGTGAGGAATGCATCTGTGGAACAGGGTCTAGGAACGGCCGTCCCTTTGTTAAGTTTTTGGTGTTCCACCATTGCAGACAACGATATGTACGGCTGTCTACCAACACCAGGTCTGTGAGCTGACCTTGAGCCTGATTCCATTGTAGTGCTAGACATTCTTGCAGTGGGCGCATTTGCAGTCTTGTGTGAGGAACTATAAAGATGCAAGACGCCATCATGCCCATTAGTTTCATAAACACTCTGGCTTGGAGAGAGTGCTGGCATTGAAAAAGGGAGACTAAGTTCTGAATACTTTGAATCCTGGCTCGACTGGGATACGCTAGAGCTGTAGATGTGTCTATGGTAGCTCCTAGATATTGATGAACGTGCGAAGGCTCTAGGTGTGACTTGGTGTAGTTTATCGTAAATCCTAAGTCGTGCAATGTTTGAATAGTTTGTTTTGTGCGTTGTACACACTGGTTGAACGATCTTGCTTTTATGAGCCTGTCGTCGAGGTAAGGGAAGACATGTATTTGTTTGTCTTCTGAGATGTGCTGCTACTACTGCTAAGCACTTTGTAAACACTTGTGGTGCTGTTGTGACCCCGAATGGAAGGACTTTGAACTGATAGTGTTGTCCTTGTATGACAAATCTTAGATACTTCCTGTGCGCATGATGTATAGGAATGTGAAAGTAGGCGTCCTATAGGTCCAGTGTGGACAGAAAATCTCCCTGCTGTAGTAATGGGAGTACTTGTTGTAAAGTGATCATGTGAAAATGATCCGATTGTATGTAGTGGTTGAGGGGCCTGAGGTCGAGAATTGGTCTTAATGTCCCGTCCTTTTTGGGAATTAGGAAGTACAGGGAGTAAACTCCTGTTCCTTGTTCCTCTAAAGGAACTACTTGAATAGCATCTTTTTGTAGAAGTTCTAGAACTTCCTGTTGAAGCAGAGTTATATGGTCTGTGGATATTGGACGCTGCCTGGGTGGTATGTTTGGGGGGGTTGCTGTGAGTTCTAGGCAGTAACCGTGTTGGATAAGTTGTCTTACCCACCTTCTGTTGAGGTGGAGTTCCAGACAGGTAGGAACTGTGAAAGTCTGCCCCCTACAGGAGTGGAATGCTGTAGGGGAGGCAGAGGGAAGTCACTGTTTGGGAGTGGAAGTGGAGAGGTTGTTGTTATTACCTCTGCCTCTTCCCTTGTTGTTGTTGCCTCTGTATCCTCCTCTAAAGTATCCTTTATTAGAGGAGGTTTGCGTGTTTGTTTTAAAAGATGATGTGGTCTCTGTGCCCGTTTGCTTTGCGCCTCCTCTATAGAAGGAGCGGCGAAAAGAACCTTTATTTTGGGTGGATTGTAATGCACCCATAGACTTAGCTGTGTCTGTGTCCTTTTTCATTTTCTCTAGTGTGTTGTCTACCTCCGGCCCTAACAACTGGTTTTGATTAAAGGGTTGGTTCAGGATGTACCTCTGGTTTAAAACCTTAAATGCGTAACCTTGATTGACGTCTGAGAATCACACTAGTATTGACTGCTCTTGATGCTGTGTCAGCTACATCTAGTGCACATTTAATTGAGGCATTAGATATTAGTTTGCCTTCTTGTAAGAGCTCTGCTGCCTGATCTTTGTATTGATCAGGGAGATGTTCCATTAACTTTTCTAGTTGGTCGTAGTGAGCTCTGTCGTAGCGTGAAAGTAAGGCTTGTGTGTTTGCTATGCGCCATATGTTTGCTGCTTGTGCAGCAATCCTTTTTCCCGACGCATCAATAATTTTTGATTCCTTGTCAGGCGGGGGCATGTCACTAGAAATTTGGGAGTTTGCTCTTTAACGTGTATTTGACACTACCAAAGAGTCTAGTGGCAGATGTCCCTTAATATAGACCGGATCAGCTGGTGCTGGTCTATACTTTTTTTCTACTCTGGGATTTAGCACTCTACATCTTACTGAATCTTTAAAAATATCTGGTGCATGTTTAATAACCCCTTTGATCATAGGTAATATTTGAGTAGACCTTTGTGACTGCTCAAAAGTGTCTAGTAAGAAATCCTCCTTAATGGCATCAGAGTGCATTGACACCCCATGGTAAAGGGCAGCTCTGTTTAATAAATGATTAAACCCAATACTATCTTCTGTAGGGGAAGGTTTTGTTGGGTAGTACTGAGGCTCAGGGATGTCTGGTTTAAAACCATATGCCTCATCCTCCTTGGGATATTGTGGGTTGACATCCTCATCTAAAGGGTATGTTACGTCATTGCCCCCACCTAAATCATACTCTTCGTCAGTGTGGTGTGATGATGCAGGAGATTGAACTGGAGAAGTTATAGGTTCAATGTAAGGATTAGGAGAGGAAGAACGTGAAGGAGAGGAAGGGTGCCTTGGAGAAGTTGCACAGTCCTTCTTTTTGGCAGGAACCACAGGTGGAAGTGGTGTGTCTGCTGGTCTTTTCTTATATGGAATTGTTTCCACATGTCCAGTTTTTGGATTCATATAGACCTTTTTCTGTTTAGGATCTGGTTTAAACAGTTCTTCTTCTTCCATAATCTTCTTTGGCGTCGATTTTTATGGTGCCAATAGAGGTTGATTAGTGTTCTTTGCCTTGTAAGGAGTGATTGAGTCCTGTGGCAATTTCTTCGGTGCCGAAGGTGTTTTAGGCTTGTTTGTATCATGCCTTGGAGACTTTGGTACGGATTTAGTAGATTTCGGCGTGGAGATGGTTTTTGTTGGGCGTGCGGCGCCAGAATCTGGATTCCCTTCTTTATTTTTGGAACCGGAGGGTTTTGGAGTCGAAGCTTTCGGGTCCGGTACGGTTCTTGGCTTTGGCACCGATGTGTCTTTTGGTTCAGGTGCCGAAGGGTCTTTGTCTTTGGGCACTGTAGGGCGTTTTCTCTTCAGTGTCGAAGAATCCTTCGGTGTCGAAGGATGTTTCGGTGCCAATGGAGGAGGTGGAATTGGCACGTGATGTTGTTTCGGCGCCGAGGCACCGGAAGGCGTAGTCTTTTTCCTCTGAGCCGAGCCCGAAGGCGGGGCGTCGGAGGTTAAATTTCGTTCTCCACTGGGCCCCATGGGCGGAGTGCCGACCGCTGCTTTTGTCTTGGGTAGTGTATGTTGTGCGGGGGCAGTGGTACTCAGAGGTTGTCGAGATGGAATCGAATCGTCAGAGTCCTCTGACCCCGATATGATCTGGAGATCAGACGAGTCTTCCTCGGCGACGAGTGGAGCCTCGTCTTCGGAGATATCTTCGATTGGATCTTCGTCCTCGGAGACGTCTTCTTCGACGATCTCTTCCTCCACGATGGCCTCCGGTGCTGCCGCTATTCTCCTCATTTCGTGTCGACGGGCCCTCCAATTCCGAATAGTTTTCTTCGATCGGAAGGAGGCACGGGCTGCGCAGGTCGACTCGTCGTGTTCTGGTGAGAGACAGAGGTTGCAAACCTCGTGATGGTACCTATGAGGGAATTTTGCTCGACATACCGGGCATCTCTTGAATGGAGTTCTGTCCATGAGGCGTAGGGCCGTATGGCGCCGATAGGCCCGCGTCGACGCACCGGAATGTAGCTGGTGATGTCGAAAAGTCTATTCGATGTCGAAATAAGTTTATCTAAAGTTTCTCGCTTCGAAAATGCAGAAAAAGTCTTTCCTAGCCGGAGCGGAAAACTTTTCTCCGAACCCAGTGGCGGAAAAAAACAATCTGAGGATGGAGTTGATGACCATGCGCATTATTGTCCAAGGGAGGAGTCACCTATCTCGTGACTACAAAGACTTCTTCCAAGAAGACAACAACCTGCAATCACCCAAGCCCAACACCGGTGGCGATCTATTGCTAAGTGTAGGATCTGCAGCTCATATGCCTCGAACATGTAGTTTCCAAGAGTCTGAAGTAATATTCGGCTCAATAGGTGAGCTCCCCGAGGAACTGGCTGTTCGAACCAGGGACCAGAACGCCCTCATAGCTCTATTAGTGACAGCCTGTTTAATTGCATCCCATCTTTCAGAATCCCACTCCGTTTTGGCTAACTTTATACTATCACTGCATAAAGCCCTCCTGGTTTTTATCAGAGACCTGTCTTTTAATTGTATGGCATCAATGAGGGCACCCTTTGCCATTCGGCAGGAGTTATTAAACCAAGTGGATTTAGGGGTCCTCTTGCCTTTAGAGTGTATCAGGGGATTAAAGGTGTTGGTCAGGCTTGTGGTCAGATCCGTTTGGATAGCCGTAAGTTGAGTAATAGTACCAGGAGAGTCAGGGGTCTGTGCACCTTCTCCATTACCAGTAAAGATGGAATAATTAGGGAATACAGGGCAGCAGTCTTTCCTGGTGACTGCTTCAGGGTTTCCCACCTAATTCTCCTCCTGTTATTGTCTAAAGATAGATTGGTACCAGAGAGGTGGCTAGTGATTGAGGGACTATGAAGTTCCGGAAGCTTAAGATAGAGTACCAGAGGGGTATGGTCGCTGTTGTGTCTTGGCCAAACAGAGAAGTCGACAACCCAATGCCATATACTTGCTTCCACCAGAACATAGTCCAATAAAGATGCTTGCCCCGGTCTATTAAAAGTGGGTTTTCCTGGTCGGTCTAACTTAGTACGACCGTTGCATGCCCTCAGTGCATGAGTTAGTGTGACTGCATTGATCGGTAGTACCAAGGGGGTCCAGGGTCTCACCGGAGGAATCAGCGGATCAGGAATTAGCCAAAGGGAATCCTCAGCAGTGAGCAAAGGGTTGGTAGGGGGGCTAGGGGGTCAAACTGGCAATTAAAATCACCTCCTATCACCATCCTAGTGTTTGAGGGAACTAGCTCATTGAATGTGGTGAGCATGTCTATGGTCTGGGATTCTTGGGCAAAGGTCACCAGACGGGAATAGATGTTACACAATGCAATTTTAATCCCAGCATTAAAAGTAAGGAGGGTACACTGGATATCATCCGATGAGGTGTTCAGCTGTTCAACAGTACAGTTCAAGTGTGTAGCAACCCACGTGCCTAACCCTTTCGAAGGTCTGCCTCCGCCCCCCATAGTTGCTAGCACATTAAAGGTTGCAAAGCCCCTCATGACAGAATCCTCTCTAGCCCAGGTCTCCTGGAACATACATACATCATGATTTTGTACAAACTGGGACCAATCAGTATTTTGAAGTTTATTTTTGATATCAGCAATGTTCCACGTCAGCACCCTCAGCCGGAGACCCAAGTTCGAGGTGGCATCGCACACAATAGTACCAGAAGGGCTCATAATCTGTGTGAGGTTTGGCTCAATCTCCGGGTCTGGTACACCCCCTTCCACTAGGGATCTGTTCCCGTCACTAGTTGCTATTATCAGTTCAGAGATAGGAGGAGCTTGGTTATTTGATACCTCTAAGGTAGCACCTACCGAGCCTTGGAGTCCCTGGTGAGATTTATGATGGGGTTTGCCTGGGGTCGAAAATCAATCTAGCTCTTCAAGGGCCCCAAACCTATTTGCTACTGCAACTTTGTACTGTAATCTGGATGGTTGGCCAAATGTAGGATGGGGTTGCAACCAGTGTATTGGAGCTCTAGTGCAAGGGGTCCATGGTGATGGGTAGTTACGAGAATAAAAAAAGGCCAAGGTATGTAGTTTGATCCCTGTGGGCGGTGCAAGAAAGCTGGGAGACTGGTTAGCCAAAATTCGGACTGTCCGGGGATTACTAAATTTAATAACTATACAGTCTTCATTGATTGTCTTAGGGTTCTTGCCAACCCAACCCACTCTCCGAACTAGTAATATCTCACCCGCCCTATCATAGGGAAACTGTCCATGCCTGGTGAGCCAGAAAAGGCACTTGTTTCTCAATTCCAGCGGTGTTTCTTTGTCCAGTTTTTATTTCAGGTACACCAGTTAAGACTGTAGCATAAGGGAGTGAGGCTGGGGGTATATCGATTATTGGGAGGGCTAGAGCGACTGGGCCTCTATTCACATTGTCTGCTGGGTTGGACACCTCCCTGTCCATCGTCTGACCAGGATGGAAACTCACACTCTGCGTGCTAGGACCCCTGGTACTAGGAACGTCCCTTATTTTTTTAGTCCAGTGTATACCGGGTTCCTCACCAGGAGAGTGAACGTTGCCCTCTTGAGCAGCGTTTGGAGCACCAATCTTGACAGCGCTCATTGTGCAGGGCAAGATGGAATGGAGGAAATACCATACCACCTCTGGCTAGTGGAAGTTGCCATACTTTGCCCGTCTGTGTACTGCAATCTTTCTTCTCCGCTGGAGCCGGCAAAATATTGACCAGAGGATTGCCAGGTACACACGGGGCGGGCATCTGGTCTCTAACTCTATTCCCAAGATGGAGCGCTAACTCTTCTTTAACAATAGCTCTCATCTGAGCATCTAATTCCACTATCAAGTTCCTCACCCATGAAGGGCAGTCAGGGTTTTTGTGAGAGTTTTAGGGGGGTTCTACTGCTCTTGCCAGTCTGACTGATTCGCCCTCACGGAGGCTAATTTCTGGACTGGTCTTTTCGTTTGATCCTGTCCCATTGGCTGTTATACGCCTCATGGCTTTGGGTAGAGGACTATTTGTTCTACATTTACGGGTTTTCAGTTTTACTGGGGAGGGATGTGTGGGGGATGACAAAGACTTGCTTGGTCCAGGTAAAAACTTTAACGGGCTAAGAATTGACCCCAGACTAGATTGTACAGAGATAGGTGGGCTCAGGGATTGAGGAAAGATGTCTGGGGTTAAGGATATTCGCCTTTCAGTAAGCTCAATTTCAGTCGAGACCACCCCAATAGCCCTCTGGAGCATCCTATCAATGGAGGTTTGGGTGAGTGGAGCCGGTATTAGCACAGAGGGATTTTGTTTGGGTACACAACCACGCTTCCCCATAACCAAAGCACGAGGAGAAACAATCATACAAAGAATACAAAAAAGAAACTGGATAAACACAGACTCAAGGGTTGGGTTAACAAAAAAACAATCAGCTGGATTTCAGAGTTGGTCAAAAAACAAACGAAACCTTGAACGTAAGGACAAAAGTGCAAGATGCTTAATATATTAGGCAGCAAAAGGGCATGTTAACACGGACCGCAAAGTGCTGAGGCTAGAAAGATCTGGCCCAAAAGGACAAAAGTGCAGCGTGCTTAATATATTTGACAGCAAAAGGGCATATAAACATGTACCAAAAAGTGCAAGGTGCTGAGGCTACCAAGATCTGGCCTCAAAGGCCAAAGGTGCAACTTGCTTAATGTGTTTGGCAGCAAAAAATGGGCATGTAAGCAAGTTACTGTCAATAAAGTGCATCGTATAATGTCCCGGTTTTAGGTATATAACAAGTCCAACAGGGTTTAATCAGCCTACGCTGGAAAGAAGGTAGTTATCGATATTATACCCTTGGCCGTGGGGCATACGAGTTCCAAATATCTACGCAGGAGGAAGTAGCAACTGCAAATGTAAGGGAGGTTAAGGAAGAAGAATCTCACAATACCTCTCTGCCGACTCTTGTGGAGGACGAAGACCTGCGCCCTTAGATGTAAGAGTGGTGGCCCTGTCCTGCCTCTTCCAGGCAATGACGAGCAAGGACGGGCGTGTCCTTGGCACAGGCTTTGCCCAGGCGCTGCCCGCACGCGTCCCGCGCTGCGGAAGTGCAGCGGTGCTTTTCAGGGTGCAGCAGGCGCAGGGATGACGCTCCTTCCTTGCGCCAAGCAGCGGTTGCTGGGAAATGTAGGCCGTTGCCCTCACAGCGGTCCGGATAAGTGCAGAGCCGTTCCCCTCACGGCATAGAATAAACAGCCAGGATGTTCCCCTCACGGCGGGTCGAGAGTTTCAGAAAGCACGTCCCGAGCTGCGGGAGTGCAGTAGCGCTTTTCAGGGTACAGCAGGCGCAGGGATGACGCTCCTTCCATGCACCAAGCAGGAATTGCTAGGAAATGTAAGGCGTTGCCCTCACGGCTGTCCGGGTAAGTGCTGAGCCATTCTCCTTGTCGTAATTGGACGGTGATCGGGTTAGCGTTAAGCTTTGCTACACGAAATTCCCCTTATCTTGACTATAGTGTTCAGAGGCCATTTTGAGAACACTGGCGTCCATTTTAGATGAACATGCTGCCTCGTGGTCAGCATGCCCTTTTGTCCTTCCTCTATACCACTGACCACGTAACTTGCCCAGCAACAGGTTATTTTTAGTACTGGTCAAGCTCGCATATGCGCAGTCAAACCCTCTGTACTAGTGGATAGTCATCACTTAGGAATGTTCTTTCAAACTGACCAGTGGTGTTGTAACTCCTCCCATGAGTTGGCTGTGTTCCAAAAATGACATTATATGTACCTAAACTGAGTAAATGTGTTACGCCTACTCTTTTTATTACTGTAAAACTGTATAAAAGAGGTCTCACATCGATGTTCGGTGTGATACTTCTTGCAATGCCGAAAGGTGCTGTAGGAATGTACCACCACCCCATGGGGTCTTAATAAACTTGTCTTTTGCATTTTCCAGTTTCCGTGCCAACGTCTGTTTTATGGTGTAGCGGGTTTTGCGGAATATGTAGGCCTGGAGAACCCAATACCACAAATTGGCGACAACGAAGGGACTCATCGGCGACTCGGATGCCCAAAGGAGAGGTCGTGACGAAGGATTGGAAACTCGCCATGGACGCGTACGCTGCCACTGAGCAGCCCGAGTCTTGGCACCCACGGTGTTTTCTTCCTTTCCTTCTGATCTGACCTTCCAGGTGGCGCCGGTCCTCGACTGAGATCCTGCTCGTTCAAGTTGTCGTACAGTGCCGGTTTGGCTGATTCGATTAAAGACCTTGGCAGTTGGAACCTGGATATTTGAGAATTTGGTAAGCTTGTGATTGGTAAGATAGTCTACGGACACTTACTGTGGCTCTTTGAATATGTTTTGAGTTAGCTAACATTTGATTCTATGATTTGCGTTATATGTGCAGTGGACTTCACATAGGCGGGCATGTGGAGATATTTCTCTAACTTTGTATTTGTTTGAACGGCACAACTTGTGTGACGTATATTAAGTGCCATTTTTGTAATATTGCGTTTTCGTGATATTTTGACATGCCTGTTTTAAGCACACTCCGAGGAATGTGCTGTCTTGGAAAAGGTACCAATTATCGATTAAATGAATCTCAGCCGGCTCCCCCAGAGGGGACACCTAATCGCGAAATGTATGTTAAATTTGGCATTCCCCCTATTCTATACAGTACATTGTGGCACAGATACACCAAATCTGATCCTGACTTGCAATGGCCACTACATGGGTCGTTTGATTTGCGAAAGGTTCAGTATGTGGAGCAATGTTTGTTTCAGCGCAGGTTTAGACAAGATATGTTTGATTGTGTACGTATATGGGAGAAAGCGGTGCGTGAACGAATGAAGCGTGAATTAGCCTTGGCGGACAAAGAGCAGCGGAAGGCTGCTCGGGATAAGGCTTTACAGCTGGAGGAGAAAGAGTTGCAGGAAAAGAAAGAGAGGGAGGCACCGGAACGTAATTTGCAAATGAATGGTCAATTCCCTATTCGACGTCCTCTTTATCCTGTCCTTACTAATGAAATTGATGATTTTTCATTATTAGATCGTTGCCCGCCTCCGTATGTTCCACCTACGGCCCCTGCAGAGGATTCGGACGGAGATTATCAAGGAGGTAGTCGTATTAGGTTAACTGCTAGTGAAGCTGCGGAATTGCGCAGTTTTGCTCGCAAGCTCAATGTGAATGCAACAACTATTGCAGAGATTAATGACCAAATGCGTAAGTGGTCCGAGCGAGAACGGTTGTATTTTTTGAGCCAATTTGGAGATGAAGTTGTAGATCGATTTAGAAAGTATTCAGATGATTTGGAGCCTAAGGATATATCAGTTGGTCGTGAGGATATGCGTAAAAGTCTTTTTGTTATTGCAGATGCGGATCAGTTTTTTCAGCGGTTGGTCCAGCTACGGGATGAGGCGTCAAGATTACGGGAGGCGAGAAAGGCATCAGAGGCGCCTGCGCCGGGATCGACGGAGCAATCCAAAGAGTGTTCTATCTTTGGAGCAGATAAGCGTTCTACAGTTCATGTTATGCCTATGCGTGAAGCCGTACCTTTATATGTCCCTCCTAAAGGGCAAGGTACAAGTGATGATAAAATGTCCGTGGATGCAAAGGGTTATTTTATATACAATTGGGTTTACACACCATGGAATAGAGCAGATGTTATGGCACTTAAAAATGCTTTGCCTGACCCCCGTAAGAATCCGGCAGCTTTCTATGAAGGAGTGGAAGGGGCTATTTCTTCGTGTGTTATGACGTTAGTTGATATTGATCTTTTCTTTGGATTAATACTGCCTCCTGATATGTGGAGGGTGATTCGTAAGTTCGATGATCGAGCGATCCTGGGGGCGGATTGGAAAACTTTAGTTCAAGCTGACTTAGATAGGGAGCCTGCATGTCAGCCATGTAAATTAATCTTAGATCTCCCGACGGCTATTTTGAATAAATTAAAAACGCTTGTTCCCCCTAAAAAGATAGATTGGACCATGCTAGCCTCTTGCAAACAGAAGGCGGATGAGTCGGTTTCTGATTTCTTTTCACGTTTTGAGGAAGCATTTCAAGACTATAGCGGGCAGTTACTAACAGAAGATATGGGAAGGCACTTGTTCGTTGATAAGTATGTGGCGAATCTCCTACCGGAGATTTCAAAACGCTTAAAGACTAGTGAAAGTTCTTGGACCACTGCGACCCCTGCTTCTTTATTGACTATGGCTCAGTATTATGAGCGACAGGAATTGGAGGCTAAAGAAAGTACTGATAAGAAAGCGAAGGAATTAAAGACGAAAGTGATGTTAGCTCAGGTTTATGCTACACAGCCAAGAGGGAACGATAGAGGTAGGCGTGAATCATACGGTACGTCTTCTGGTCGTATCGACATTGCTGAGGATCAGGGTGCATATTGTAAGGAGTTTGGACATTGGGCCTCAGACTGCCCGGTGCTTCGAGAACAACGTAATCAGCGTGGTCGAGGAGGTGGAAGGACACGGAGTAGTTATTCAGGAGTGAGGGGTGGAGCAAGTGATCGTGGTAGGTTTGAAGCGAGGGGTCGTGGTCAGACTGATAATACTTTTGATCGACGAAACCAGTATCAGATAGCAGAGGGTGAGAATGTAGAGCTTCAGGACTATGTACATGCATAGGATTGCGTAGGATGGGGTGTGGAATCGGTTGAAGTACCAGTAGATCAAAGAGGTCCATATGTATCAGCGGGCGTTTTGGACTCTACTGATCAGTTCCTGGTTGATACAGGAGCTACTCGTAGTGCTCTGTCTAAAAACTTGGTTCCAAGGGCTCCCCTGTCTGGCGAAATGATTACATCGATAGGGTTCGATGGAACCCCCTCTCTTAGCCCATTGTCACAACCCCTCACATTTTACATTGACAGATTCTTTGGTCCGTGCCTGTTCTTATTGTCACCAAATACACCAGACAATATTATGGGAATAGATTTGCTTCAATATTTTCGAGCAACAATACGCTGCGCTCCTGAAGGAGTGCGGGTTATCTTGAATGCCAATTACCCAGATGTAGAGAGATTGTGCACTATGCAAGAAATTGAAGCGTTGGCCTCTCTCCCGCAAACGTTATGGGTTACTTCAGACACGGATGTGGGATAGATGCTTATTCCCCCTATTCGAATAACTGTACAGGAGGGAGCGTCTTTGCCTCGTGTACCGCAGTATAAAATCTCCAGGGAAGGTGAAGTTGCCTTAACGCATATTGTACATGATTTGATTATTGCAGGCGTAGTGGAGAAAGATTCCTATAATGTCTGTAACAGCCCTATTCTTCCGATTTTGAAGAAAGATACTGATGACAAAATCTATCGATTTATAATTGATTTGAGAGAAATTAACAAGATAGTAGTGCCCCAATACCCGGTGGTGTCTGATATTACTACCTTACTTACTTTAAATCCGCCCACAGCCACCACGTTTACCGTGATCGACCTGAAAAATGCCTTCTTTTCCATTCCCATCCATCCTGATAGTCGATATCTATTTGGCTTCACATTAAATAATAAATCGTATAGATTTTGTCGAGTTCCTCAAGGCTATACAGAAAGTCCTAGCATTTATAGCCAGGCTCTAAAAAGACAGCTCGATTCTTTCGATCTACAGTCTGGAGTTGCTCTTATTCAATATGTCGATGACATTTTACAGGCAGCAGATACGCAGTAACAGTGTGAAGAGAGTAGTCTTGATTTGCTTTCATTTCTTGCTCAGAATAATCATAAGGTCTCGAGGAAGAAGCTTCAATATTGTAGACCAAAGGTTACCTACCTCGGTCATCTTTTGTCTAAGGAGGGACGTGCATTGACATCTGATCGAATCCAAGCGATTTTAGATACACCAGTCCCCCGCACTCAGAGAGATGTTTGTGCGTTTATAGGTTTAACGTCCTTTTGTAGGCAGTGGATAATGGCGTTTTCACACATTATAAAACCTTTGTTAGCATTATTGTCCAAGACCACACCAATGCCCCTTGAATGGACAGATGAATGTCAGAACGCTTTTGAACAATTGAGACAAGCCCTTTGTTCTGCACCAGTGTTAGGTACACCAGATTATACGAAGATCTTTACACTATATGTGCACGAGAAGGATGGGTGTGCATTGTCAGTCCTAGTGCAGACACACGGGGATAAAGAGACCTTGCACGTATTTTTCGGTAGTACTTGACCCCGTAGCACGAGGATTACCTGGGTGTTTTCGAGCAGTCGCAGCAACAGCAGTGGCCATACGACAGAGTGAGGGAATAGTTTTGTCACACAAATTGTTGGTGTTAGTTCCCCATACAGTGGACGCTTTGTTAAACCAAACGAAAACCCAGTACTTAACGAGTGCACGTTTAACGGGATATGAGCTAACACTGTTGGCGCCACATATCACACTAAAGAGATGTGCTACTCTGAACCCTGCTACTTTATTGCCGTATCCAGTTGCTGAGGGCCAGGAGGAAGAACACCATGATTGTGTTTTCCTGACTGAAGAACAAACAAAGGGTCGTGTTGACTTACAGGATACGCCACTTCCAGATGTGGATGGGGAGCTGTGGGTTGATGGATCGTGTTTGAGGCTGCCAGATGGTACAACTTCCGCAGCATATGCGATCACAACACTTAAAACAGTGGTAGAAGCAGCACGAATACCACAGAAATCGGCCCAAGCAGCAGAATTGATAGCCCTAACAAGAGCATGTGAATTAAGCGCTGGTTTATGTGTGAACATCTAGACTGATAGCCGGTACGTCTTTGGAGTAGCGCATGATTTTGGCCTACTCTGGAGAGAGCGAGGGTTTTTGACTTCGCACGGAGTGCACATCATGCACGGAGAACTAGTGCGTGATCTCCTGAATGCGCTACTGTGTCCTAAGAAAGTGGTGATAGTTAAATGCAGTGCACATAAGAAAGTGACAGACAAAATAGGACAAGGAAATGCCTTTGCAGATCATATAGCGAGGGAAACTGCTATGTCACGAAATGCCTCGCCAATGTATGTAGTGAAATCGCAGGCTGAGCGATGGCATGATGCTAGAAAGGAGATACTAGATATTCAGAAATCAGCGTCTGAAGCAGAACTCGCTACCTGGGCAACGGAGGGAGTGTTGGACGATGAGGGTTGTTGGAGAAGCAAAGATATGGAGAGATAGAAATTGCCTGCAGCTTACTTGCAGGCAATGGTTCAAATGACACATGGATTGGCACATGTTGGAGCTCTTGCAATTACTAGATTGCTTATGCGAGTCTGGGAGCATCCTGAGATTGCCAATGCGGCCAAAAGAGTAGTGAAGACCTGTCTGATATGCTTGCAGCACAATCCTGCTAAAGGGACGTATACTCCCAAAGGAGGGTTTGTTCCACCTACTGCACCATTCGAAGTGCTACAAATGGATTACATCCAGCTTGAGCGCTGCAATAACCTTAAGTATGTCTTAGTGGTGGTGTGTGCTTTCAGCAAATGGATTGAGGCCTTCCCCACGAAGGATAATACAGCGCTGACAACAGCCAAGGTGTTGCTTAAAGAGTACTTCCCGCGCTATGGTGTTTGTAAATTTTTGTGGAGCGATAATGGTCCTCATTTTGTTGGGAAAATTGTGGAATACGTCATGAAGGGATTGGGAATTCAGCAAAAGTTCCACGCTGTATTTCATCCGCAGTCAGCAAGTCTAGTGGAAAGGTACAACGCTACTTTAAAATTAAAGCTAGCAAAGATCGTGGCATCCACGTCTTTGAAATGGCCGGATGCTCTGCTTCTGGCATGGCTATCTATCAGATCAGTGCCCCATTCCCGAACTGGCCTCACACCTTATGAAGTGGTGTTCGGAAGGCCTATGAATATATGGGGAGTTACTAAGCCTCGATTGTTACATGATGTGCCTTGTATAATGATGAACGATTATTTGGCACGATTAACAAATGATTTACTTTCTATTCATCAACAGGTTCGAGAAGCGCTCCCCGACAATTCCATTGGAGAGGCTCACCATCTTCGTCCTGGCGACCATGTGATGGTCCGGTCCTTTGAGAGAACAAGCAGCTTGGAGCCGAGGTGGCGTGGCCCCGAGCAAGTGCTACTCGAACAGCTGTGCGAGTTACTAACAGGAAGCGTTGGGTACATTCGACCCATTGTCGTCGTGTCTCTTCGGACCTGGTGAGCCCAACTGTGCTGTCTGATTATCGAGACATCTTGGACGAGGAGAAGAGCAAAGCTGTTACGTCTACTGAATCGGAGGGAGCCTTCCCGGACCACACCATCTCTGGTAGAGAAAGATACAATCTATGGCCAAGAAAAGCAGTTGTTTTGTGCGAGACTGGTTGAGTTACCGCTCCAGGTTTGTGAAACGGAAGCCGGGAATATCAAGGGGGGGGGGGATCAGTTCTGCCAAGAGTAGCGACACCCGTCTTGAATCTCGGAGAAGAAACCAACGGCTGCCTCGGTGCTCAGCACTCATATTTTTATTTTTTAGTTTTTTATTTTTGAGACATTTGTACTTTGAACTATGGCATCTTCTACGATGCGAAATAAGAGAATTCTTGGTGCAGTACTTTTTGTGATGACAATTGTGGTGATAGCAGTAATAGCTTGGGTGGTATAACTGTTGGTGCCGGCAAGAGAACATTTATTGCCTACCACCCCAATTCCATCTGAACATTTTCATTTCACTTTGCCTTATCATGAAGAACGACACAGACAGACTTATCTGAATAACAGTTTTATTCAAATTTTGCATCACACCCATAATATGACGAACACTTCGAACTGTTGGGTGTGTGGAATGTTGCCTGGACATCAAAAGAAAGGAGGCGCTCCGCTTATCCCACTCCCATTCTCTCATAATGGTTCTTGTAATGCTTGGTATACTCTTCTATTCACTTTGCGATGGCCGACAAAAGGTGGACAACTCTTCCGACTTAAAGTCTGCTTTAATGATCGAAATGGTTATCCACAAGCTGAAGGAACTAAATTTGAATGGGAAGAATATCGACCAGATAATGTATCTTCGCCTCGAATTTATACTAACCAAAGAAATGTAAATATGTCCAGCCTGCATGTAATTACAGTAATTGATACAAAAGCCGAATTGTGTGTCCGTAATAAAGGTACAATGCCAGTAGGAAGAAGTGAATGTAACATTCCTCTCACCTTTGACACTCCAAATGGTATCACCTTTGTGGCTTCACGAAACACTTTATCTGTGGAAATAAAGGTTATCACCGTCTCCCTATAGGATGGTTAGGAACATGTTATGTATCCTTTGTACTACCTCCTGTGTTTATTGCCCCACCTATGTACCATAATGATTTTGTTTTGTATCATGACTTTATACTGAATAGAGTGAAGAGAACTTTAGCTCTCGATGACATCGACCAGACTGCTACTTCTCTGCAGCAGTATGTCGATTTTAATTTAGGTCTATTTTCATTTGTTGGTGCTGCCCTAAATAGCAGAAAAATTAGACGACTGATACGTGTTGTAGAAGCTGTTGCTAATGAGACAATTTTTGCCTTAGGGAACTTAACTGAGGAACTTCAAATTACCAGAATTGTAACGCTCCAGAACCGAATGGTTCTAGATGTAGTATTAGCTGATCGTGGGGATGCATGCTGCATTATCGGAAGTAGTTGCTGCGTGTACGTACCAGATAATTCACCCTCTGTATATGATGCTATTTCTAAATTGCACAAAATAGTTGCTGAGATACATCCTGATAATGGTACTTGGACACTTTCGGGGTGGTTCTGGACACTGCTTAGCACTTGGGGTTGGAAACTGTTAACTATCTTATGTGTAATTATTGGAATACTATTCTTCCTATGTTTGTGTATTCAGTGTGGCCCTATGTTATGTTCCATGTGCCTTTCTGCTTGTATTCCCTCCAAACGAGCTATTGTTAAGAATGAACAAATGATTCATAGAGAAGTTGCAAACATTATGTTGATAAATATTGATGATGAATATCCTGACTATGTCCACTATAAGGTAGCTTCAGCTAAACGCTAAAAGGGTCGCCTGTCGTAATTTGACGGTGATCGGGTTAGCGTTAAGCTTTGCTACACGAAATTCCCCTTATCTTGACTATAGTGTTCGGAGGCCATTTTGAGAACATTGGCGTCCATTTTAGATGAACATGCTGCCTCGTGGTCAGCATGCCCTTTTGTCCTCCCTCTATACCACTGACCACGTAACTTGCCCAGCAACAGGCTATTTTTAGTACTGGTCAAGCTCGCATATGCGCAGTCAAACCCTCTGCACTAGTGGATAGTCATCACTTAGGAATGTTCTTTCAAACTGACCAGTGGTGTTGTAACTCCTCCCATGAGTTGACTGTGTTCCAAAAATGACCTTATATGTACCTAAACTGAGTAAATGTGTTCCGCCTACTCTTTTTATTACTGTAAAACTGTATAAAAGAGGTCTCACATCGATGTTCGGTGTGATACTTCTTGCATTGCCGAAGGGTGCTGTAGGAATGTACCACCACCCCATGGGGTCTTAATAAACTTGTCTTTGCATTTTTCAGTTTCCGTGCCAACGTCTGTTTTATGGTGTAGCGGGTTTTGCGGAATATGTAGGCCTGGAGAACCCAATACCACACCCTCACAGTGTAGAATAACCAGCCAGACTGTTCCCATCATGGCGCGTGGAAAGTTTCAGAAAGCGCGTCCCGCGCTGCTGGAGTGCAGTAGGTTTTCAGGGTACAGCAGGCACAGGTATGGCGCTCCTTCCTTGTGCCAAGCAGAGGTTTCAGGAAAATGTCGGCTGTTGCCCTCACCGCAGTCCGGCTAAGTGCTGAGCCATTACCCTGGCGGCATAGAATAACCAGCCAGGCAGTTACCCTCATGGCGAGTGGAAAGTTTCAGAAGGAGCCTCCCTTTGATTCCCCTTTCGCACAGCTGCTAATAGGTCACTCTAAATAGCTGTGTCCCAATCAGTTTTTGCAATTTTTTGGGCTTGCTAGTAATCAGATCTGGGGATCTTAACTTCGTAGTAAGAACCCCCCTTGAGGGCACCTAGGAGATGGGTTTTTGAGTCTCTGCATCTCTTGTTATACCATGTAGAATCTACTGACCCAGAAGAATTGTTTATGATTAAGGGATTGGGGCTTTACCTTCTCAAACCATTTGTTAAGGGCTCCTATAATCTCTTCAGGGGTTAACTCCAGACCAGCTAGAAGTGTCACTGTGGTGATCAAATTATGACAGACGTGGGCACGAAAGGCCTCGTTGTCCACAATGCTGCTCCACAAGACCATTCTACGGTTGTAACTAAATGTCAGGTCACCACATGAAACACTCAGTTCCCTTCTGAACCACTGTGGGTTAGAGAAAGGGGAAAATTATCGCATTCTGTCCTAGGAAGAACTTCTATGTCTTCTGTGTAAAGCCAGCATTGGAAGGACACAAATAAATGGTACATACGGCTTTAGTTATTATTCCTAGTGAATGTTGGGTGTCTCCTAAGGTCTGATTTGGTTCGGCCATTGCAAGCTCTTAGTTGATTACATATTATAAAATCAGTTAGTTGCAAGGCAACTTTAGGGGTTGTTTCGATACACAGGCCCAGGCCCAATGGTGGTGGTCTTCGTTGGCCAATTCCCTTTGCAACAAGTACTCAAATCAGCTAGTTCTGGGGTCTCCAAACCGGTCCTGGAGGGCCGGATCCATGCCAGATTTTTGGGATATCCCCATTGAGATACATGTAGTTATTTTAAAAATCTGGCATGGATCCGGCCCTCCAGGACCGGTTTGGAGACCCCTGAGTTAGTTGCAAGGCAACTAAAGGGATTGTTTTAATACACAGGCCCAGGCCCAATGCTGGTGGTCTTCGTTGGCCAATTCCCTTTGCAGCATGTTTGGAAATAGTATAACATTAAAATCCCCACCTATGATTATGGCAATCTGTCCTTTAGAGTTGGTATTAATGATATAATTCATTTTATGGATTACAGGGGAGTCAGCAGACTTGGAAATGCTCCGGCAATAAACATTAAACCGATGGAATGTATTATTCCCATTGGGTACTGAGATTTTGAAGCCAAGGATTTCTGGGGAGGCAATAGAAAATGGTTTAAGCGGACAACCCAAAAAGACCCTGATCCATGTGATGAGTCCACCTGACGTCTAGCTGATTTAGACTTACATGCTGGCACATGGTAGGACGTAAAAGACCTGCCTGTGGGTGGGGATGATTTCCCATGTTTCATGGCAAATGACTATGTCGGCTCGGTATATAAAAGCCCCCCCCCCACTCCCTCTGAGCTAGCTTACACCCCAAGCCAGCTATGTTCCAAGAAATCAAGATGGAAGAATTTGGTGCGTTGGAAGTGAGTGGAGTTTGGACATCCTGGTGGCTTGAGGGCATGCCACAGTTTCATACTATGGTTGAGGCACTACTGGAGGTTTTGAAAAATTGTTCAGTCGCAACACGAAAAGTGTTACAAGAATTCATCAATGGTAGGTCCACAATGTGAGAATGTGGAGAAGGGAAGGGCAGTGTTGGTGGTGATTTGCTACCTAATCGCATGGTCACTGAACTTTCCAGTGAGTCTATGCAAGATAGGCAAGAAGGAAATTGAGGATGCAGGACCCCGCTTTTGATTTCTGGGAGGTTGTAGGGTTATAAGCTTGAGTCTGCCTGGAGAACAGCCCATTAACAATGGAATGTTGAGTGAACTGTAATTTATTACAGTTTAGATTTTTAGGGAAGGGTATATGAGAGGCCCTTATAATATCTGCACGAATGATATTTGTGCACTTCATCATGCTGCAAAATGGATCGCTTTATTAATCAGGGAAGCCTCATCTTCTCTAACTTGCAGAGAAAGTTGCGGAGAAAGTCATGAATTTCGACATGTTGGGTGGATGGAAATTTTTATATGGGTGCTGCAAGGGGTTTATGGGAATTATTGGCTCAGCTGTGGGGGCGAGTGTTGGAGCAAGGAAGGGAGAGTCAGCGTGTAGGAAACGTGAATATACTGTTTGGTAACGAACCACGTTAACCCCATTGATCCCCTCCTGTTACTGCATTGGTGGTAAGTGGGATTGACGGAGTCATGGTTCAGAGCCTGCTTTATAGCCCGGGGTGGGAAGGATTTGTTTATTTACGCCCCAGTATTTTTCAGATTGCCCAAGGAACTAGCTAGACCGCCTGGTCAACTATGCTCTAGACTTTGTTTCAGTACGGGTGTCAGTTGCCTGTTTGCAAATGACCCTATGACCCCCCGGAAACCCACTCTCCTGGGAAAGCTCATATGATTTAATATTTGACAGTGCGTGAGGGACTTGACCTCTGCCCTCAGGGATTTAATGGCAACCCAGAGATCCTTGATTTAGGCGCCATAATTCTCTGTCTCTATAGTCTGCTGGAATGAGGTGGCATGTATATCAATATTTTGTGGGGGTACTCCGCTAGCAAGTATGGAGAATCGATTAGCACATGTAACCACGGGTTCAAGAGGCATTGGAATAGATTGAAGTGTAGGGGATCTACAAGTGTGAGGACTGTCTTCAGCGTTCTCCCCCGATGATTCCCATGGATCCTGTGGTTATCGTTTGGGGTCAGAGTTTTAGGAAGTGAAGTTGTAAATCTACCAGATTGTTTTCCTTAAGTATAGGAAGAATTCTCTGGGTGTAGAATGTGTTCCACTTCCTCTTTGAGATTATCTATGTCGCATTGTGTGTCAATATGGAAGCAGCCAATCGGTTTCTTGCCCATTGGCTCTGGTTTGCTACCCATACTTTAATAAAAGATGATTAGCCTGTCAGGCACAAGGAAATGAAAGCAGTAAACATTTAACAAGCTTTTTTGCAAGGTGTAAATGTAGGTAGAGTAGAGATAGATATAAATACCAAGGGATCCAAGTAGGGCAAAATACCATAAGCAGTTATGATAAGTGAGGGCAGACAAGCAGGATTTTTCCTGGGGTTTTCAGAACCACTTGCTTCGACATTTGCTAGGGTCGTTTTCCTGGCACTGCAAGTCTGTGTGACATCCTTTTGGAGACTCGGAGCCGAGCATGAAGGCACTCATTGGTGGGTGGAAGGGTGGTGGAGGGGGGCAGGCGTAGAGGGGTTTGTGGGTACAAGGCCCCCCGGTGGTGGATCTTTGCAGCAGCATAATGCCTCCAGAGTCTTAAACAAGAACGGGGAGTGCTCTGAAAAGATTAATTGGTGTCCAATAGTGGTTTCCTTTGATGGCAAACAGGCAAAAAGGCCAACTCTCCACGCCGTCTCACCGTGAAGAGGGAACATCGCTGACAGAGTTGTTCACCCAAGTCCCAACACAGAATGAGCAACGCAGAGTTTTAACAGGTCTTTAACAAGGCTCTTACATAATCACCCAGGCCGCTCAAGCCAAATCCACTATGAATATATCACATCCATATCACCAACAGAACAACACCAGCAACTTCACTCACCTCTCCCCCTGCTCCAGAAGCCGTCGCCTCCACGAGCGCTAATCCGTGGGGATAATGGAATGATAGGCAATGATTGTGGCTAGAGTTGTGTCTCCCTGCTCACCACCGCTTACTACCCTGCTGGACACCTGAGACTACGAATGGACCAGGCACAATGGCTGCAGACACACCAGATCACGTTCAGAGCTCTATCCTCTGACTTCGGGTAGGGCAGCCACAAGCCACATGCCTGCTTGAGGCAAGGTGAGGGTGCTGTCAAAGGACATAGATAGGACTTAGACAGCCTCGTGGGATTTCTAGTAGGATTTCTTCAGCAATGTCACTCGAGCCCAGCTTCCAGCTCTTCTCTCTGCACCACATCTCACAGCCCTTCCTCTCACCTCTAGACTCTCAGTTCCTGACTCATCCCGACTCTTCTGGAGACCAACATGTGGGGCGAGCAAAACCACAGAGTCCGGGGTAGGGCTCATCTAATGGCGCATTGGCAAGCTACTGACCATCTGTAACGTTTTCTTTTCTTGTACAGACTATCAAGCAGCAGATTTCTCAATTTGTGACTGTGAGAAGGTGGCCTGATATGCAGTGCTCACTATTCTAGTGAACACTATGTATCAGTCCAGCAACCCTTATTGATGATTGGTTGTAAGTCAACCTTATAGACCAGCTATCCTAGTAGCGTGGATACGAGCAGTCTAAGGCTAAAGACTCGAGAGGGCGTGTTAAGCCAGCTGTTTACCACACATATACCCCTTGAATACCAAGTGAAAGGACACCACACAAGTGTTATGAAAATAAACAGTTATTTATTTAAAGATCACAACAGCCCTGTACTCTTTATGAGGACAGGGTACTAAGCACAAACCAAAACTCTTACAAAAATACTTAAGTTAGCACAGTATATACAAATGCCCGAGGGGCACGGAAAACCATATACTCTGAAAGTGGAATGCGAAATTACTAGCAGGTAAGTACAGTACTAATAGCTTTTGGAATCGCTAGGACTTGACTAGGGAATCGTTAGATTACTTCTAGGAGGCCTAGGGGACTCGGGTGCAGTGTGTGCACTCTCACGCGAGATGCGGGACAAAAGTCTATGGTAGCTAGGAATTAGAAAGTTAGTGTTCTCGGGCGAACCCGACCTGGTAGGGAGAAAACGAAAGTAGATTCTGACCCTTGGATAGTGAGGCTATGCTGGGGCACCGAAATGCCGAAGTTACCTAGCCCAGGGGCTGCAGCTGCATAGGTCTGAAAAGACGTCGGGAATCCTCGTAGACGGACCAGGAGCCGGAAGAAAAGATGCTGGCCGGTGACCAGTGAAGAAAGTTCAGTCGGATCCAAGCCTGGATCTTGAAGATAGATGACACCTGAAAGCAGAGGGGACCAAGTTCGAGACTACTAGCCAGTAGTCAGTGGGCACCAGGAGGGCACCGGATGGTAGCCACCTCGACTAGGTGAGTGGGTGACGCTTGACTCGAAGATCTCACGGACCAGGAGGCGTTGTCGGCGACCAGGATGGAGGATCGAGCTGTCCCACGAAGATAGAAGCTGTCGGCGTCGCTGGACCCAGGATTGGGCAACAAAGCCTTGGCAAATTCAAGCCCACGCGGTGGACCTAAAATGGCGTCTGGAGTGGACCAGGAGGGTCCGGGGTGCTTCTCTTGAAGGAGGAAGCAAAGGCCAGCCTGGAGCAACCAGACCAGCAGTCGTGAAGTCGTTGGGCGTCGTTCAGAGGGCCACAAGCCAGCCGGCTAGTAGCCAAACAACGCGGTGCACAGCAAACAGCAGAAGGGCCCCACGCAGATCGTGGAGATGCAGGGGGGCTGATCTTGGGTGCTGGAGCTGCGCAGGGTCGGGGCTTCTCGGACCCCAAAGCACTCACCAGTGGAGGACACGGTGGGCTTGCAGTAAAGATGTCGTGCAGTCTTGGCGATCGTCGGTCCCTTGAGGTCTCGTCGCACTCACGGTTCTCAGCTGGGCTGTAGAGGTGAGTAGAGGTCAGAGGTGCCAGGGAAGCCGGGTCTCGTCGAGCTGGGTCGTCGGATTCGTGATGAAGGACTTGCAGCAGACCGCAGTGTTCTTTAGGATGGTGCCTGCGGATGCAGGGTGACTACTCCTTAGCCACAAGGGAGAATCTTGAAGAAGAAATCGTGAAGTCCTTTCGAAGAAAGTGGTATCTTGATTCCAAAGATGATCTAATTTTTAACAGGGGGCCCGCTCCCATCTTTATACTAAAAAAGGGGGCTGACCCGGTGACTAGGTCCTGCCTATGGGTGGGACTAGGTGGGGGGTGGTTACACCCCTCAGCCATGCCGGACTTCCCCAGGCCAGGGGCTGGTGTGCCCCTGGAACTGGTTCAGACCGGCCTATGCGTAGTGAGCACCGGGGTGCCACTCAGCAGTCACCTTCCTGTAAAGCCCTGCCTACCCAGGATACACAAAACCATGTCTGGGACGGTGCTAGCACCGCCCCTGACAGGAAACCCTTTGTCCAGGCTCCCCTCGCTGGAAGGACTCCCAGCTGCAGGGGGTCAGACTCGTGTCTGTGGTGGCAGCATCCATTTTGTGGAGCTGAGGCTTCAGTTAACTTTAACCGGGGTTCACAGTTACATACATGTCGTGTCCCTCTAGAAGGGTGGAATGCTAACCCCGTCGCCAGAATTGGCGAGGGGTTAGTATTCCAATTCGTATGACACCTTACTCGACATGTTTTGATAAAGCAATACCAGAGATAGCATTTAACCGCGAGGATTATAATGCACTTAAGAGTATATGGTATGCGATATCATGGAACAGCTATTAGGACTTGATTCCGCAAGCTGCAGACAGGCTCAGCTCATGCCAGAGCACTATCTCACATGATTCCAAGCACTCTGCCTTCAGGATTGTCAAGGCCTGCCATAGGAGTGACTGATAGGAATCTGTGTGTCCATTTTAGGGTTAGGTATAGGGATACTACACCTACAGCAAAGGGTGATTACACGACTTTGCCCCAGCTGTCATGCAGCCAGTTGTGTCAAATTTAGGAGACCAGCCAGGGGTGGCATAATACATGCTGCAGCCCCTGGTAGCCCTGGGTACACCTATGCCCTGAGTTACAGGGTCTGATAAGGTGGCCCAGTACCAATTGGTAGATGCACCTAGGGTACATGAGGTAATTTAGAAAGAGAACAGCCAGGCTGTGGGTCTGATTGGCAGGCCCACAGCCAGAGAAAGTCGTAAACCAGTGAAACAAAAGCAAAAAAATCTGGGTGATCATAGGATTGCAGACCCTACTCTCCTACATGACCCCCCCCCAAACTTTGGGACAATAAGCTAACCTTGACCAGGTGAGTCTTCTTGTTCTAAGTGGAAATATCTGGAGAGCCCATCGGCATTGCCATGATCAGTACCAGGTCTATGTTCCACTGTAAAGTCCATCCCCTGTAGGGAAATGGACCACCTAAGCAGTTTGGGGTTTTCACCCTTCATCTGATTTAGCCACAAGAGGGGCTTATGGTCGGTCTGAATCTTGAAGTGAGTGCCAAACAAGTATGGCCTCAGCTTCTTCAGGGCCCAAACCACAGCAAAGGCCTCCCTCTCAATAGCTGACCAATTCTTCTCTCTGGGGGTCAGCCTTCTGCTTATAAAAGCAATGGGCTGATCCTGACCATCAAAATTCAGTTGAGAAAGAACAGCTCCCACACCCAACTCAGAAGCATCTGTTTGGACAATGAATGGTTTGGAGTAGTCTGGACTCTTAAGGATAGGTGCTGTGCACATGGCCTGCTTTAGGTCATCGAATGCTTTTTGACAGCCTGCTGTCCACTGAACCTTTTTTGGCATTTTTTTACTTGTCAGTTCATTTAATGGTGTCACAATGGAACCATAGTTCCTGACAAATTTTCTGTAGTATCCAGTCAGGCCCAAGAAAGCTCGAACCTGAGTCTGGGTGGTTGGAGGAGCCCAGTCCCTGATTGACTGTATTTTGCTCTCCAGTGGCTGAACCTGGCCTCCACCTACAAGGTGGCCCAGGTATACAACCTGTGTCTGCCCTATCTGGCACTTGGTGGCCTTGATAGTGAGGCCTGCTGCTTGCAGAGCCTCTAACACTTTCCTCAGGTGGACCAGGTGATCCTCCCAGGTGGAGCTAAAGACAGCAATATCATCTAGATATGCTGCACAGAAGTCATCCAGCCCAGTAAGGACTTGATTCACCAACCTTTGGAAGGTGGCAGGTGCATTTTTCAGACCAAAGGGCATTACCACAAATTGATAATGCCCACCAGGGGTTGAAAATGCTGTTTTGGGCTTGGCATCCTCAGCTAACCTGATTTGCCAATACCCAGCTGTTAAGTCAAATGTACTTAAGTAGTTGGCAGAAGCCAATCTATCTATAAGTTCATCTGCCCTTGGTATTGGATGGGCATCAGTCTTAGTGACTGCATTGAGACCCCTGTAGTCTACGCAAAACCTCATCTCTCTCTTACCATCTTGGGTGTGAGGCTTTGGCACTAGAACTACTGGACTAGCCCAAGGGCTATCTGAGGGTTCAATGACTCCCAATTCCAACATTTTCTGCACTTCAGTTTTTATGCAGTCTCTAACATGATCAGGCTGCCTGTAGATTTTACTCTTGACTGGCAGGCTGTCACCAGTGTCAACCTCATGGGTGCACCAATTGGTCTGACTGGGTGTCAGAGAGAACATACGTCTGAAAGACTGAAGAACCTGTTTACAGTCTTTCTGCTGATGTTCAGAGAGGCTGCCACAAAAGACAACACCATCTACTGACCCATCATCAGGATTCTGAGTGAGCAGGTCTGGGAGAGGGTCACTCTCTTCCTCCTGTCCCTCATCTATGGCCATGAGCAAGCTCATGTCCTTCCTGTCGACATATGCTTTGAGCCTGTTGACATGGAGTACCCTATGGGGACTCCTGGGAGTTCCAAGGTCCACCAGGTAGGTGACCTCTCCCTTTTGCTCAAGGATTGTGTGGGGCCCAGACCATTTGTCTTTGAGTGCTGCTGGGGCCACTGGCTCCAGCACCCACACCTTCTGTCCAGGCTGATAAACAGTCAGGACAGCCTTTTGGTCATGCCAAGCTTTTTGAAGTTCTTGACTGGCCTTAAGGTTTTCTGATGCCTTCTCCATATACTCAGCCATCCTGGAGCGGAGACCAAGTACATAGTCCATTATGTTGGTTGCAGGCTTTTTGAGAGGTCTCTCCCATCCTTCCTTCACCAAACACAAGGGGCCTCTCACAGGATGCCCATACAAAAGTTCAAAAGGGCTGTAGCCAACCCCCTTTTGTGGGACCTCTCTGTAAGCAAACAGAAGGCAGGGCATCAGGACATCCCATCTACGCCTGAGTGTTTCAGGTAGTCCATGAATCATCCCTTTTAGGGTCCTGTTGAACCTTTCAACAAGCCCATTGCATTGTGGGTGATAGGGTGTAGTGAATTTGTAATTGACACCACACTCCTTCCACATAGCAGTTAAATAGCTTGACATGAAGTTTGCACCTCTGTCAGAGACAACCTCCTTAGGGAAGCCCACTCTGGAGAACACTCCAACTAGGGCCCTTGCCACCACAGGGGCTGTGGTGGTCCTAAGTGGAATAGCTTCAGGATACCTGGTGGCATGATCCACTACCACCAGTATAAACTTGTGCCCTGATGCTGTCTGGGGTTCCATTGGACCAACAATGTCAATCCCCACTCTTTCAAAGGGCACCCCCACCACAGGCATTGGTATAAGGGGGGCCTTTGTTGTGCCACCTGACTTACCACTGGCTTGGCAAGTGACACAGGAGCGACAAAACTCCTTGGTATCCTCATTCATGTGAGGCCAGTGAAAGTGTGAGACAAGCCTGTCCCAAGTCTTTGTCTGGCCTAAGTGTCCTGCTAAGGGAATCTCATGGGCCAAGGTAAGTAGGAAACCTCTCTGAGACAAGGGTACAACCAGCCTCCTGGTCATGCCAGGCTTGGGGTCTCTTGACTCAGTGTACAGGAGTCCATCTTCCCAGTATACCTTGTGGGTACCTGTGGCGTTCCCAGCAGCCTCAGCAGCAGCCTGCTGTCTGAGGGGTTCAAGAGAAGGGCAGCCTAACTGGTCCTTCCCCAGGTCTTCCCTTGAGGGTCCCCCTGAACCCAAGAATTCAACTTGATCAAGTTCAAACTCTCTAGGCTCAGTTTCCCTCAATTCCTGCAGGTCAGCCTCCTCTGAGACTTGATCCACAACCTGGGGCAAGGGGGAAGGCACAGCCTTAACCCTACTGCTCTTTTTCTTGGAAGGTGTCTGGTCCATTGTTCCAGGATCCAGCACCTGTTCAGTGGGGCATCTTCTGGCCTGTGACCTAGTCACAGCAAACACATGTGCTGGCAAACCTAACATTTCCAGATGAGTCCTCTGCTCCACTTCTGACCATTGTGATGACTCCAAATCATTGCCCAACAAACAATCCACTGGGAGGTCTGAACTAACTACAACCTTCTTGTGGCCAGTTACCCCTCCCCAGGAGAAAGCTACAATTGCCATACTATGATTGGTAGTGACATTGCTTGCATTGGTCACCAGGAATTCTGTACCTGGCATGATCTGTCCAGGGTCCACAAAGCTAGGTGTCACCATTGTGACACTGGCACAAGTGTCCCTATAGGCCTGAGCCATTTTTCCATTAATAAAAGGTGTCTGTCTGTATTTGCCCAAAGTATTGGGACTTATGTCAGGGGACATATCCATATCCCCTGTACTGACAAGGACAGCCTGAGTGAGGGTGCCAACTAAGTTGTCACTCCCCTCAGAACCCAGGGTTAACCCTACTAAACCCTTGGGAGGTGCACTACCACTGCTGGCTGTACTAGGGGGCACAGGTGCCTTAGGGGCTGCAGTGGCAGGAGTCTGCCCTCCTCCTTTCTTGGTGCACTCACTAAACCAGTGAGTTTTACTTTTGCAGTATTGGCACCACCTTTTAGATTGGCCTTCTTTCTTCTTTTGGGGAGCCTGACCCCCACCCTCTTTGGGTTGTTGGGGACCTGTCGAAGACTTCTGGTCATTTTGTTCCCCTTTCGAATCCTTACCCTTCTGGTCTGCTTTCTTCTGACCACCTTGATTCTGGCCCTGGTTCTGTTTAACTCTTGTTCTAACCCATCTGTCTGCCTTCTTTCCCAATTCTTGGGGAGAGGTCAGATCTGAGTCAACAAGATGCTGATGCAACAACTGGTTCTGACAATTGTTTAAAATTTGCTCTCTCATCATCAAATTGTACAATCCTTTATAATCAGTAACCTTACTGCCCAGCAACCAGCCCTCAAAAGCCTTAGTGGCACAATCTACAAAGTCAGCCCAATCTTGAGACTGAGTTTTCTGGGTATCCCTGAACAGCACCCTGTACTGCTCAGTGGTTAGGCCAAACCCATCAACCAGTGCATTTTTCAAGACTTGGTAATCATTAGCATCCTCCACCCTTGTGGTGAGGAGCTTGTCTCTTCCTTTACCCTCAAAGGAGAGCCACAAGATAGCTGCCCACTGACTTGGGGGAACACCTTGCACAGTGCAGGCCCTCTCCAAAGCAGTAATCCATTTGTGGATGTCATCCCCTTGTTTAAAGGGGGGCACTATCTTACCAAGGTGTTTTGTATCAAAACTCCTTTCCCTATTGCTAGGTACAATGCTGCCACCAGTGGGGACTGTCCCACTCAATTGTTGCTCTCTAGCAAAGGCAAGCCTCTCTTTGGCCAGGGCAAGTTCTTCCCTTTCAATCCTCAGATTGGCTGCCTTTTCCTTAGCTTCATACATTCTCCTCTGGGGAGATGTCATTCCCCTTTGAGAGGAACGTTGAGAGCCATTGGTATGAAGGGATCTGATAGAGCCTCTTGATAGAGATCTATCTCGTCCATTCCCAATGTTAAGCTGACCTGAGAGTGGCCCCAAGGGTCCCCTAGTGCCCATCTCATGTCTGCTTAAGTTGGACCTGGTTAGTCTGCTGACTTCTACCTGTTCCTTTTCTGCCTCATCCCCTGATACCAAATCATCATCCTCATCATCAGCATCATCTGCTTCCTGAAGAGGATGGTCCTGGGCATCAAAGGGACCCTGTAAGGAGGGCATGTTGCCATCTGGATTAGAAGGGTCTGGGTTACCAGCCCTCCTTGCATCATGAGTCTCTAAGAGACCAATCAGAAAGGCAGTTGTGGGGTTAGACCCCTGCTTAATCTTCCTAGAGGTACACACTTGTCGTAACTCATGGAAGCTAAGCGCAGTATATCTTGAAGGGATGACCTGTGGAGGGTCAACTGACACAAGGGGAACCTCAGTGTTTCCTCCTTTGTCCGACATACTGTTTCTAGTGTGGTGTAAGTGATGCACCTACCTACACTATGTGTTTACCTACTGATCCCTTGCTAAGAGTTGCAGCCAAGGTGTGCTAAGCCTTGAGGAGCTACAACAGCTGGTTCAGTAGAACTCAGAGTATTCTAAGCTTTAGTTATGTGTACCTAACAGTACTTATGTGATCTTTCAACAAGATATTCTTAGGATACGTGTGGTAAAACAACAGCAAGCTCAAATCCCAACCGCTGCTCACCAATGTGAGAAGGTGGCCTGATATGCAGTGCTCACTATTCTAGTGAACACTATGTATCAGTCCAGCAACCCTTATTGATGATTGGTTGTAAGTCAACCTTATAGACCAGCTATCCTAGTAGCGTGGATACGAGCAGTCTAAGGCTAAAGACTCGAGAGGGCGTGTTAAGCCAGCTGTTTACCACACATATACCCCTTGAATACCAAGTGAAAGGACACCACACAAGTGTTATGAAAATAAACAGTTATTTATTTAAAGATCACAACAGCCCTGTACTCTTTATGAGGACAGGGTACTAAGCACAAACCAAAACTCTTACAAAAATACTTAAGTTAGCACAGTATATACAAATGCCCGAGGGGCACGGAAAACCATATACTCTGAAAGTGGAATGCGAAATTACTAGCAGGTAAGTACAGTACTAATAGCTTTTGGAATCGCTAGGACTTGACTAGGGAATCGTTAGATTACTTCTAGGAGGCCTAGGGGACTCGGGTGCAGTGTGTGCACTCTCACGCGAGATGCGGGACAAAAGTCTATGGTAGCTAGGAATTAGAAAGTTAGTGTTCTCGGGCGAACCCGACCTGGTAGGGAGAAAACGAAAGTAGATTCTGACCCTTGGATAGTGAGGCTATGCTGGGGCACCGAAATGCCGAAGTTACCTAGCCCAGGGGCTGCAGCTGCATAGGTCTGAAAAGACGTCGGGAATCCTCGTAGACGGACCAGGAGCCGGAAGAAAAGATGCTGGCCGGTGACCAGTGAAGAAAGTTCAGTCGGATCCAAGCCTGGATCTTGAAGATAGATGACACCTGAAAGCAGAGGGGACCAAGTTCGAGACTACTAGCCAGTAGTCAGTGGGCACCAGGAGGGCACCGGATGGTAGCCACCTCGACTAGGTGAGTGGGTGACGCTTGACTCGAAGATCTCACGGACCAGGAGGCGTTGTCGGCGACCAGGATGGAGGATCGAGCTGTCCCACGAAGATAGAAGCTGTCGGCGTCGCTGGACCCAGGATTGGGCAACAAAGCCTTGGCAAATTCAAGCCCACGCGGTGGACCTAAAATGGCGTCTGGAGTGGACCAGGAGGGTCCGGGGTGCTTCTCTTGAAGGAGGAAGCAAAGGCCAGCCTGGAGCAACCAGACCAGCAGTCGTGAAGTCGTTGGGCGTCGTTCAGAGGGCCACAAGCCAGCCGGCTAGTAGCCAAACAACGCGGTGCACAGCAAACAGCAGAAGGGCCCCACGCAGATCGTGGAGATGCAGGGGGGCTGATCTTGGGTGCTGGAGCTGCGCAGGGTCGGGGCTTCTCGGACCCCAAAGCACTCACCAGTGGAGGACACGGTGGGCTTGCAGTAAAGATGTCGTGCAGTCTTGGCGATCGTCGGTCCCTTGAGGTCTCGTCGCACTCACGGTTCTCAGCTGGGCTGTAGAGGTGAGTAGAGGTCAGAGGTGCCAGGGAAGCCGGGTCTCGTCGAGCTGGGTCGTCGGATTCGTGATGAAGGACTTGCAGCAGACCGCAGTGTTCTTTAGGATGGTGCCTGCGGATGCAGGGTGACTACTCCTTAGCCACAAGGGAGAATCTTGAAGAAGAAATCGTGAAGTCCTTTCGAAGAAAGTGGTATCTTGATTCCAAAGATGATCTAATTTTTAACAGGGGGCCCGCTCCCATCTTTATACTAAAAAAGGGGGCTGACCCGGTGACTAGGTCCTGCCTATGGGTGGGACTAGGTGGGGGGTGGTTACACCCCTCAGCCATGCCGGACTTCCCCAGGCCAGGGGCTGGTGTGCCCCTGGAACTGGTTCAGACCGGCCTATGCGTAGTGAGCACCGGGGTGCCACTCAGCAGTCACCTTCCTGTAAAGCCCTGCCTACCCAGGATACACAAAACCATGTCTGGGACGGTGCTAGCACCGCCCCTGACAGGAAACCCTTTGTCCAGGCTCCCCTCGCTGGAAGGACTCCCAGCTGCAGGGGGTCAGACTCGTGTCTGTGGTGGCAGCATCCATTTTGTGGAGCTGAGGCTTCAGTTAACTTTAACCGGGGTTCACAGTTACATACATGTCGTGTCCCTCTAGAAGGGTGGAATGCTAACCCCGTCGCCAGAATTGGCGAGGGGTTAGTATTCCAATTCGTATGCCACCTTACTCGACATGTTTTGATAAAGCAATACCAGAGATAGCATTTAACCGCGAGGATTATAATGCACTTAAGAGTATATGGTATGCGATATCATGGAACAGCTATTAGGACTTGATTCCGCAAGCTGCAGACAGGCTCAGCTCATGCCAGAGCACTATCTCACATGATTCCAAGCACTCTGCCTTCAGGATTGTCAAGGCCTGCCATAGGAGTGACTGATAGGAATCTGTGTGTCCATTTTAGGGTTAGGTATAGGGATACTACACCTACAGCAAAGGGTGATTACACGACTTTGCCCCAGCTGTCATGCAGCCAGTTGTGTCAAATTTAGGAGACCAGCCAGGGGTGGCATAATACATGCTGCAGCCCCTGGTAGCCCTGGGTACACCTATGCCCTGAGTTACAGGGTCTGATAAGGTGGCCCAGTACCAATTGGTAGATGCACCTAGGGTACATGAGGTAATTTAGAAAGAGAACAGCCAGGCTGTGGGTCTGATTGGCAGGCCCACAGCCAGAGAAAGTCGTAAACCAGTGAAACAAAAGCAAAAAAATCTGGGTGATCATAGGATTGCAGACCCTACTCTCCTACAGTGACTATCTCCCAGGCATCAGAATGGATCTGTAAACTTTTCAGCTGTACCGTGGCGTGCTGTTGGCGGGCGCTGTATGGTTCTGCACTGACGCTGTTCCACTCCAGAAATGACGTGCAGAGTATATGTAGACACCACCCCTGCACGTAGACATCAATTGCTTTCAAGGCTGCTTGCACTCCCAGATGCAGTGCTAAAAGAGCAAACTATTTGCAATTCCAAAAAGTTCATATGAAGGCAAGTTTCCACATGAGACCAAAGTCCTCAAATTTCGACCTCTCCCAGATGATCTCTCCAAATCAGCAATGATGCATTTGGCGAAACCGCTTGCTTTATGTGTGGTAGACAGAAAGGTCAGTATCCGGCCCAACTGCAGTCACCACTGAAGATCATTCACAGTCTCCTACAAGTGTAAGGAGTCTGATAAGCTGCCTTAGTGTTGAGCCCACTTAGACGTCAGATCCCTCGGTAGAGCCCGCATGTGCCACCTAGTGTTGTCCACAAGCAGTATGCAGCAGGCCAAGAAGTCTCAGAGATACTCCAACTGAGACCCAGGTCAAGGGTTGAAATACTGGGATCACAGCCTGAATGTCCTAAATGAGGTGAGCAGTTGTCTGTAGTCATCTGGAGGCAAGCCCGCCTTCAGCAGCTAGTCTTACAGTTATGGGAAGGTATTGGAAGACAGGTATTCCCAACCAGTGGTTGGCCATGACCACCACCATCACCTTTGTAAACAACTGAGGCGCACTTGTAAGACCAACGTGGAGTACAAAGTCCTAAAATTGCGCTTGTGAACGTCGGTGGTACTGTAGAACTGGGATGTAAAAATAAGTTATACTTATGTTAAGAAACTATAACTTGTGGTCTAAAGTTATTTAATGGCACTAGTTAAAGTTTCTTCAGATAATTATAACTATAACTGCTGAATTTCCATGTTTTTGTGAGTGTAAAACTGTAACCTCAGTTTTGTTCTAGTGAATGTTTTTGTTTTTTTAACGTAAAGTAAGATATAATTACTGTATGTTAGTACAACCATCACCGCACACAGACTACAGCAAGCCATGCAGCAAACTCCCCTGCATGCACCCAACCCCACGCTGGACAAGACCTATGGTGTGTGCGTGGATGGCTTTTTTTTGTTTTCGTCATACGACTTCAGATCCTTGGATCCATCGTGGATATACTCTAGGTGTTGAGCTGTGTGCAGCAGTGGATGCGCGGATAGGCCCATAAAAATTCCAATTATTTTTTCACCTTAGAGGTCCCTCAGAGACCCCTTCATGTGTCCTATGAGGTTCAATATACTTCCATCCTGACCCCTTATGTGTGTTTTTAGTTATAGTTTCTCCCTGGAGGCCTAGCCAAGATACAAAATGGAGGCCGCAACTTTCCTTTCAGGAAGCGGGCATCCAATCAGAGCCTTGCTTTTCGCCAGGATCCAGGGGGTAGCCACGGATCCCCCAGGAATTCCCCGCAGGTACCTGCCGATCCACTAAGGATCCATGTCACTAGATATGCAATTGTTTTTAATTTCGTTACAACTACTTAACAGATCTACACAGCATTGCAAAAAGAAAATTTGGTGTAAACCAGTTCAGTTTATATTTGTGTTTAAAAACAAATGCAAAATCTCCATAGACATTGCATGGGGAAAAGCGTTTTGGCACCTCCTTTTTTCTGGGCACCCACTTGACGAATCACCTCGAAACTTTACAGACAGCAGCTGAAATGACGATTCCACAAACGCAAACCATAAATCGCTTTGTCTATGGGGATAGTTGGCTCTAACTATAACTACTTATTGCCAGGAGGAATAGGTATATATTATAGGAGGCTGGCTTAGTATATGGTGCACATTTATTAAAGTGAAGCACTCAGCACTAATCCAGACAAACCTTATGGTTGATATGGTCTTAGACAACCTTAGGAAGCTCTCTAAGTGGTAGCTGTGGAGAGGTGTATCAGGCTTAGTCCAGAAGGAGAGTTAAGTAGCTCATTTTACCAGAACTAATCATGTACTGTAGGTTACATGAAATTGAACCACACAGTGTCGTTATAAAAATAGTTATATTTATTATACACACTGGTATATCTCCTACCTGGAAATATGAACACAATACATACAGTATTTCAAAAGAAAACAGGTAAGTAACCACAAATACACAGTGGTCCACAGTGGAAACCAAACCATATACTAAAGAAGTGGAACGCTAACTGCGACTGAAGTCGAGACTTCACCCAGAAGACTCAGAAAAGCTGGGGACCCAAGGAACCACGGGAGGTAAGCACCCAGGAACCCCACAGAGGCTGTGTGTAGAGTAGAAACACAGCCACGTACTCAATGCAAGTCAATGGGGAAGTCGCGGTTGCAGTTTTGAAGAAGAACCCTTCCCTGTTGACCTTGAAGAAACCCCGTGGAAGATGGAAGGGTGGAGAGTCACCCCCCGTGGATACCACAGGAACCAGGATACCTACACCAGGGGAGCTGGGTGCATTGGTCAGAATCTTCGGCGGAAACCGCCATAGACTACACAATCCAGGACTTCAGTGAAGATGCCGCTGGCGAAGAAGGTGAAAGAGTATGTTGGAATCCAAGGATGGATTCTTGAAGAGAACTACCGGCAAGCAGACTGGACAGTTTATGCCACTCAAAAAGTACCAGGAGGCATGGAAGACTAACGAACAGCGATGACTGAAAATGCAGGAGAGTTGGAGGTGACCTTGTCGCTGCAGCTGTGAGGACCAGGCAACATTGCGGAAGACCAGGAGTTGTTCACGAGCTGGCGAAAGTCAAGAACCAGGGGGTCGGTGTCATGTGGGAGCACAAACAAGCCTGGGCAGTAGTAAGAGATGTCGTAAACGAAGGTGGTACAGTGTTGGGACCAGCAAAGTCCAAGGGACTCACCCAATGCAGCAGAGTCAGAACAGGCACCTAGCAAGCAGAGGATCCCACTGAAGCCAAAGAAGTCCCTCAAGAGGAACCACAGGCTGAAAGCTCAGGAATCGCACCAGCTTACACAGGGTGCAATGGCAGGACTTAAGTCACATTTTGAGCGGTCTCTCGGGGGTGGCATAATACATGATTCAGCCCATGGAAGACCCTGGTGTACGCTCTGCCTGGGTGCCTGAGTACCATATACTTGGGACTAATCTGCGTACAACAGTAGCCAATCTGGGGTGTACCCAAGTACTCACCATGTCCAATTTAGGGAAGAAGCGCAGAGACTGGACTCCTGATTAGCACAATCCCAGTCAGACGAATCAGAAAACATAATGACACCACCAAAAAGGGGGCGGGATCATGAAAGCAGATCCTTCATTCCTACAAACCCCCCCCCCCCCTACAAACGTAAGGACATGAGACTAACCATGCCGAGTTGAGTCATCATTTTCTAAGTGGAAATATCTGGAGAATTCATCTGCATTGGCATGGTTACTTCCAGGTCTATGTTCCACTGAATAGTCCCTCCCTTGAAGGGAAATGGACCACCACAAAAGATTGGGACTTTCACCTTTCATTCATTTAAGCCCTAAGAGGGGCTAATGGTCTGTCTGAACAATTAAGTGAGTACCAAACAGGTATCTTCTCAACTTCTTCAGGGCTTAGACCACATCAAAGCCCTCCCTCTCTATAGCAGACCAACTTTTCTCCCTGGGGGGCCAACGTCCTGTTTATCAGAGTCCTGAACTCAACTTCAGGCCAGGCTGAAATTTCTAAATCATTGTCCAACAGTCAATCTACAGGTAGGTCTGGCTATACAATATATATATAACAAAGAGAGTTAGGGAAGTTACACAGACTATGTGAGGTGGGAACTCCTGGTCCCCGGAATAGATTATAACAACAATGGTGGAGTACCCCCTGAGGGAGAAAAACAGAAAAATCTCTGTTTCTAGAGCTGAAAGCTCAGGTCAGCACAATGTGCCCCAACCCGTTACCGGACAATGCATGTCCTTTAAGAAGACCCCTCACTCACCAACCTGGTTGGTGACATGCTTCATCATCGGGGTTCCACCCTATAGGCCGAGTGCCCATAGGGTGTGCTGCGACACCTGACTACAGTGGAGCGGGTTTCTTTTTTTCTTTTATATGTGCATAAAATTACAGTGAAAAGTGTGTTAAAAAGGGCCAATACTACTCACTTCAAGACTTTATTCCTGAGTGCATGAACCCCTATAAAACCAGTGTGGCACCCGTGCCTAATTAGGAAGGCTTTGGTGTCTCAAGAAGTGTAATACGTTAAAAATAGCGAAGTGTGCTATGTGAATATCATAGGAAAAAATATATAATAAGGTCTACATGTTTCAACCATTAAAAAGATTCTTTGATTTTCGTCAGGACCGTGAAGATTGTACGGGGTGGTACGCACACGCTAAGGTGCGCCCAGCCCTCGTGCAATTTAAAGACCACAAAATTGTGATCTGGTGTAAAAGGGTGTGTCTTTTCCTCATTCAGGAGAAAAACACTTGAGGCGGTAACTATCGCTTTATGGGCATCGGAACTTCCAAGACGGCAAGTGTCCGTCACTGGCGGCTTCCGATCGTCTAGCGGTAAACCTACTTGGTTACTGCTCGAGATGCCCCGTGGAATCTGGCGATACCACAACTCTCTTAGGTTCTGTTACCCCTCTCCAGCTGAGATGCACAACTGCCAAGGAACGAGCAGTCCTGACATTTCTAGCGTTGGTTACTTGGTACATTTGTCAAAGTATGACTTGTTCAGGGGACACAAGTTTCCTCCTGTTTCTTTTCCCTCCGAATCATCAGGAAGATCTCTCGTTTTTTTTCTTTACCCGCCCTAAAAATTATAGTGATGGCCATGGTGCTTTCGCGCCTCGATTATGGGAACATCATTTATAATGGCGCTCCAGCTTACGCCATTCGCCGCTTGCAGCTAGTGCAGAACCAGGCTGCTCGCCTGATTCACGGCCTGCCTAAATACCATCGAGCCACCCCCCTACTACAGGCCTTGCACTGGCTGCCGGTGAAAGAGCGTGCCCTGTTTAAGCTTGGCTGCACCACTTTTCAGGCTAAAGTGGGCACCGCCCCGGAATTTATTTGTTCTGCCATCACTCCCTACACACCTGGACGAGAGCTTAGGTCCACTCATCAGGCTCTGTTAACCATCCCCCGCTTCAGCAAGAAAAAGACTGGCGGTACGAAATTCGCAGTGCTTGCTCCTGCGTTTTGGAATTCCCTTCCCTCGGAACTCCGTATGTCATCTTCCTATATCGAGTTCCGGAAGGGTCTCAAAACTCTTCTTTTTTCCCGAGCCTACAATGCTTAAATCCCCCTCCGCTCCTGCCTGCTTCCTCACAATCCAACAGCGCCAAGAAACCGCATGGTAAAAGCGCGCTATAGAAATGTTTTTAAATTCAAATTCAAATACAAGTTTCTCTATCAATCAATCAATCAATCAGGGGATTTGTAAAGCGCGCTACTTACCCGTGAGGGTCTCATGGTGCTGAGGGAAAGGGGGGGGGGGGGGAACGCTACTGTTCGAAGAGCCAGGTCTTGAGGAGTTTTCGGTCTGACGTAGGAGGGTAGGAAGGGTGTTCCAGGTCTTGGCGGCGAGGTAGGAGAAGGATCTGCCGCCGGAGGTAGTTCGTTGGATGCGGTGGACGGTGGCGAGGGCGAGTCTGGCGGAGCGGAGCTGGCGGGTGGGGGTGTGGAAGTTGAGTCTGCTATTCAGGTAGGCTGGTCTGGCGTTGTGGAGTGCTTTGTGTGCGTGGGTGAGGAGTTTGAAGGTGATCCTCTTGTCGATGGGGAGCCAGTGCAGGCTCTTCATGTGGGGGGTGATGTGGCAGCGGCGAAGTGCGTTGACTATCAGTCGGGCGGAGGTATTTTGGATGCACTGGAGTCGTCGTAGGTGTTTGGCTGGGATTCCGGCGTAGAGTGCGTGGCCGTAGTCCAGCCTGCTACTGACGAGGCTCTGTCTCACCGTTCTTCTTGTTTCGTCCGGGATCCATTTGTAAATCCAGCGAAGGGTGTTGTAGCAGGAGGAGGAGGAGTCAGCGTTGACCTGTTTGGACATGGAGAGGGTGGAGTCGAGGATGAATCCCAGTTTGCGTACGTGGTCGGTGGGTGTCGGTGCTGTCCCCAGAGTGGTAGGCCACCAGGAGTCGTCCCAGGCTGAGGGGTTGGGCCCGAGGATGAGGACCTCCATCTTGTCCGAGTTCAGTTTCAGACGGCTGCTCCTCATCCAGTCGGCGATGGCCTTCATTCCGTCGTGGATGTTGGATTTGATGGTGCGCGGGTCCTTGGTGACACTGGCTCCTGTATCCCTGAAAGCTATTGCTACCTTTCCATTGATCAAACGCTGTTGCCTGTACTTGTCCTAGTAAGTGGGACTTACTAGTAAGGTGGCAGGATCAATGCTACCATAACAGACTAGAACAACAAGAGCCGGAGTTATGACTAGGCCAGAACACACCTCAGAACACAAGGTTAACACAGCGAATGCCTTGGTTGCTGTACAACCACCTTTTCTACTGCTAGGGGTCGAAGTTAACTTAGGGGAGGTAGTAGTAGGTTCCTTGGCCTTTGGACAATCAGCATCTCTTGTCCAATGGGTCTTTACTTTACATATACAACACCAAGGTTTCTTTTCGCCTTTCTTTGAATTTTGGGATCAAACTGTACATCCCTCCTAGTCCTGCAACTTGCTGCCATGAAGCCCATCTTCCAGAGCCTTAATAGCACTATGAATGAAATCGACCCAGTCCTGGGTGTGTACTTTCTGGGTGTTTCTGAACGTAGTCCTATATTGTTCAGTGGTTAAGCCAAACCCATCCAGGAGTGCACTCTTCAGTACTGAATAGTGGTCAGCATCCTCTTCTTTACCAGTGAAGAGCTTCTCGTCTTTACCTTTGTTAGCAAAGGAGAGCCACATGATAGCTGCCCACTGCCCTTGAGGGACCTTCTGAACTTTACAAGTCCTCGCTAATGCAGTGATCCATTTCAGCATGTGATCCCCCTCCTGGTAAGGCGGTACTATCCTGCTCAAGTTCTTAGTTTTCCCTGACGCTAGGGACAGTAGGGTTGCTACCATGGGACTCTAGTCCTACTATTTCCCTAGCTTTCTGGACTTCCAGGTACTCTTAGTCAAGGGCCAACTGATCTCGCTTGAGCCTAACTATTAAGTTTGATCAGGTGTTATTTGCTCTCCAAGGAGTCCTCTCTCTGGCTAGAGATTGAGGTCCCTATGGAATGTCCTGAAGCACTGGACTCAGCAGAGGGAGACCAATGTCAGGTTGGTAGGGGTTTTTGTGATTTTTTTTAATATGTAATTCTCTTTCGTATCCATTTTATTGACTATTTATGATCAATTTATGTATATTGATATAATGGCATATTATCTATTTGCACAATAAATTAAGGATACATATCCTAATAAAATAACAAGCACTGGCATAGCCAATAGGTCTCGCCTTTGAGACCTAATAAGTGTTTAGCCATGCAACAGTTGATGTTGTTGCACCAAGGATATTTTGCTGCATAACTAAATACTTATCAGGTCCCAAAGGCGAGACCTATTGGCTAAGCTAATCCGTGTAGGGAGTGCAGAATCCGTGAGCGTTGCTGCTCCTCATGAACCTAGATCGATTTTGTACTAAATGCCCTCCCTTCTCGTGCTCAAATTCAGCATGTGGGGGAGGGTCGCCTAGTTTCAAAAGTAAACTAAGACAGAACACCTGGCCCTTAAGAAGACCTCCTGCATCCATAAACACGGCCTGTGGTCACACTGCACCATCATCACAGGGTGGTGGCCTGTCGCCTGCCAGCCACCTACAAATTAACAGACTGGGCCCAAGTCACACCTCTGCCCCCTTCAAAGACAGGGAGCTTCAATGGACTCAGACCGCGGCCCGACTATCACTACCCCATTAAAAAGCAGGGGGAAGGGGCAGGGAAAGGAGGGCTTTTAACTAATTACCAGATGACAAGAAATGAAAAGACTTCCACAGCTAGAAGGGGTGCACCAATAAAGGACACAGGACTGGGAGGAGTAGAGGCTGTGCAGGGATCACACAGAGTGCCAAGGGAGTGACAGTCACAAATGCAGATGAGATGAAATGTATACGACACAACAAGACCTGGTGCCCACACTTAGCGTCCAAACAAACATTGCCATATTAGTAGAAGAAAGAACACAGTCTATGACCCAGGTGATGCACAAAGGATAAATATTTAATGAAACCCAATTTCCACACCTAATAATGTGTATTTTATTTTTATGAGTAAAACTGTATGTTTGTGAGAGATGGGCATATTGTTCTAAATATTGGGTCATGATTCTAAAAAGTTTAGAAGTGCTGGTCTAGGATATAGTTCCAGGCAGTCTGTGGTTATGGCGAAAATGCCTCTGTGTGAGGTTACAAAGTGTAGAAGTAAACTTGCACATTCCAAGCCATTGTGTACTTAAACTTGACCACAGTGCACCCAGTGGTTCTCGGAAGCAGTCTGGGACGTGGCAGGGTACAGATTGAAGCACCAATCAGAAAGCCTGGGGTCAAAGAGCACCTCATCCTGAGGCCCAGGAGCATCACACTGTGGGGACCAGTATGTGTTAGAAAGAGGTAAAGTCAGTGACACAGTGGTGTCTCGGACACAGTGCTTGAAATGGAAAACTAAAAGTGCGGGTACTCTCCAATTAAAAGTATTACGTCACTCTTGAAAAGTGCCGGTACTCTGCCACTCAAAATAAAAAAGTGCTGGTACTCCCTACAGGACCGTACCGGCCCATTTAAAGCACGGCGCAATTATACTATACAGTAAGGGGCCCACATGAACAACAGTTTGGGAACAGTCTGCAGTACAAAGGGCTCATTCAGTCAATGGCGCATGAGTCTGGTACAGGGCACCTTACATTCTGGAGTTCCGAGATATCACATCATGGGACGCAGTCGGTGACACAGTAGTATACGGTCTGATACAAGGCACCATATAGCTTTGGGTATGAGAATAAGATTCTCTGTGGGACAAGGCACACAGCCAGGACAAGGAGTGACATATCCCATAGAACAGTCTGAGTTTCAGGATGTGTTGTATTGCCTGTGGTATGGTGGGCCTGAGTCTGTACTAGGGGAAACTGGTGTAAGGAAAGCACAGGTGCAACCTGCGGGAACCATAAGCTGAAAATGGGTTCTCTGGTACATAATTGGGCCTCGCACATTTAAACTAGATTATAGGGCCACGGAGACGGGTACTCGGTGCATACCGTCTATATAATTTGTTATGCACAATTTTGGGATGTGTGTGCCCACAATCAAGAGCTTCATTTGACACTCACAAAGAGGTGCACAGTCTGGGGAACACGGACGCTCGCATTCTGACACACGTAGCAGGGGGCATATATTGGCATTTGGGATGTGCATCCTTTGACATCACACACCATGACCAGACCACAGGGCATATGGGTTAGTATACAGAAGGCACAGTGAATGGCAATCAGTGAACAAAGGTTTCAATACAGGGCCTGTAGTCTTGTCTGGGGTATCAATCACTCTGTGCAGATGGGCACGCCGCCTATAGCTCAAGGAGCATGCCTACTAGCCGGGGAGAACCGAACAATTAGACTGCAGCACACAGGCTCGGGCATACAGGCACCGGCCATTCGGGTGCACAGGCAGAGGAGCCAGTAGCGAGGCTGGGACACACAGAGCGTGTGATATCACGAGCACACGCTCACAGCACACTTGGAAGGTATCAGGCTGGGGTACAATTGATTTACTTATTTATGTATGCATGTTTATATAGAGCGTACTTTACCCGAAGGTGTGGGAGCGCTAAACGAGAGAACGAGTTACATTATATTAGGACTTCAGAGAACATGAATTACATAAAAGATACAGCATGCAGCAGGGGTACAAAGGCTGCAGCAGAGGTAAACAGTAGAGCAACCATCTAGGGTCACTTTGCCAGCTTACAGGACTCGGGCACTAACCAGGTTTGTTGAGTTGGACTGCAAGTCCCTCCAGGACAACTGCTGGCTCCCAGGGTCCACGGTGAGTTCATAGCACCAGTTCTTCCTGAGCAGCGCGGAGCTCAGCGGCTGCAGATCAGGATCCATGGTGCTGCTGGCCTGGCCTAACTGTGCGGGAGACTTGCGGCCTGGTCTCCGGGGTCCCTGCCGTGCCAGGACTCCAGTGTTGCCCTCTGCAGGCTCTAGAGACCGCTAGCGGTCCCTGCCATCCATTGTCCGGTGGAGGGGCGGGCACAGAGGCTCCCGCTCTAGCGTCAGAAGGAAGGAGATTAGTATCAGGGCAGAGGCGTTACTGAAAGAGGTGTGCATCACTGTGTGGATTGAGCCTGCCCCCCAGGAGGTGGGAGGAGCGGAGTGTACGGAGGATCCCATTCCCAGCAGAACGTGAGTTGTGGTAGAATCGGCTGCTATGTAATGGTGTCTGCGACTGCTATGGCACACGAGCAGAAATACACATTAATTAAAACAAGCATCGGCATACAAATTGAAGTGAGGCCTCGCGAACTTGCTGAGCTTGTGGTAGAATAAGCAATTGTTGTACCTCGGCACTCCAATAAGTAGCACAGAAGCAAGTGCTTCCATGAAAAAGACTAGTCAAGCCTGACCTTTTTACAGAGTCACAACTTTACAATGGTCAGATGAGGACATATTCAAAAATAGGCCATTATGTAGAGAACATCCAGAGACTTAAGATATTTTTGCTGTTTTAATGTCTGGTTGGCACAAATCAAGTTAGTCCGAAGTCATGTTATCAATACATATCCTGTGAAATCCTTGTGGTACTTCGTGTGTGCTCGAGATCAGGCCGCTACTGTTGTAAATCAGGCGAGCACGACAGTGAAAGCTATTTAGAACAAACCCGGGAGTGGTGCGTGCGCACAAAAGCTGAAAAACACATTCATTAAAAAAAAGCATTGGCATACAAATAGAAGTGTCCGCTTCAAACAGAGGCCTGGCGAACTTGCTGAGCTCGTTGCACTTCGAGCTTGAGTTCTGGCTACTACTGTTGTAAATCAGGTGAGCACGATAGTGAAATCGATTTAGAACAAGCCCGCGAGCACGCTTGTGCCCGCCGCTGTATGCGAAAAACATATGGCACACTGCGCGCCGCTGCGCGTAACCGCAAGCCGTAGCTGGCTACAAATACTGGCAAAGGAGGGATATGCACCTGCCTTAACCCAATTGCGTACTGTCTTCGGACGAAGACAAATAGAAAGAAAGCAAAAAAAACACACACACAGGCGTGTGTAAAGTACAGATTGATTCCAAGAGATTGTTTTCCTGAAGCAGTGCATGCGCGCTGCGCTAGGCTCAACCTAAACCAAGTATTTATCACCTAGTCATATAGAATAGCCCCTTTTTCTGCACACTGTGCCTGCTCTGTAGTGAGGAGGTGACCTATTCCCCTCTGTTTTATATCAAGACCTGACGCTTTATTTAAGAAATAGTTTTCAGGCAGTCGGGTTTGGTTTGTTTGATTGTAGACATTTTCCCCTGCAGTCGGGTTTGGTTTGTTTGATTATAGACATTTTCCCCCTCCCTAGTTATCAGTCCAGGGTCCCCATTCTGTGCGATTTTTTATTTAATTCAAACTGCTGCAAACCAATGTGAGAGGCTGGCTTAGTTTACAGTGCTCACTTATGTAAGGTTAGCACCCTGCACTAATCCAGACAGCCCATATGGTGATTTTAGTGGTTTTAGACAACCTTAGAAGCTATCTAAGTGGTAGCTGTGGAGATCAGCCTTCAGGCTTAATCCAGAAGGAGTGTAAAGCAGCTTGTTTTATCAGTACTTATTCTTATGGTATAGGTTAAGTGAAAAAGAGTCACACAGTGTAGTTATAAAAATATGTATTTTATTACAAAGACTCACTTTGCAATATTTCCTTCCCGGAGATATAAACACAATACACACAATATTCACAAAATAGAAATTGTAAATAGTACAAATACACAGTGGTCTCAGGGGGAGACCAAATCATATACTAAAATAGTGGAATGTGAATGACGACTCAAGACAGGAGTGGACCTTGAGGACATAGAAGAGCTGCACCCCCCAGGTGAGTAACTAGGAACCCCACGAAGGACGTGTTCAGTTTCGGAGCACGCCCGCGTGCTCAACGTTAGTCAATGGGTAAGTCGCAGTTGCAGTTTTAAAGAAAAAGGACCCTTCCTAGAGGACCATGAAGACACCCCGTGGAAGATGGAAGGTTGGAGAGCCACCCCACCCATGGATACACCAGGAACCAGGATACCTACACCACAGAAGCCAGCTGCATAGGTGTATTGTGACATCGGAAACCCCAGTAGACTACAGTGGAGGACTTAAGGAAAAGTGCTGCTTGAGACGAAGACGAAGGAGTCGGTGGAAGCCAAAGGTGGATTCAAGATGAGAAGTACCTGCAAGCAGAGGGGACACAGTTTATGCCACTCAGGAAGGACCAGGAAGGACAGAAGACTAATGCCTACCGATGTTGGAGATGCAGGAGACGTTGACGGTGCCCTTGTAGTTGCAGCTGTGTGGACCAGGCGATGCTTTAGAAGCTCGGGAGTCGTTCAGAAGCTGTCCCACGTTGGATGTCGAGAGCCAGGGAGTCAGTGTTCGGCAGGGACACCAACAAGCCTTGGCAGCAGCAAGCAACGTAGTCGACGAAAAAGGTGCAGTGTCGGGACCAGGAGGGTCCAACTGACTCCCCACGAGCAGGTAAGTTGGAGCAGGCCCGAGCAAGCAGGGAAGCTCACAGGTCTAAGGCACAGGAGTCGCAAGAGGACCTTGAGCAGCTCACCAATGAAGAAGGCCTGCGGTGAAGAGAAAACGTTGAGGGCGAAGATCTTGGCAGCACGAGTTGCTTGAGGTTGGAGCTCGAAGATCTCTGTAGGAGAGAGCCAACAAGCCTTGGCAATGCCAAGTCGAAGGGGTACACAGGGGGTTCGGTTCCAGCTAATCCGACGATATACTAGCCTCAAACTCGGTGAGAAAACAGTGCAGGCATTAAGGGAGTTGAAGAACCACCACCTGTATTGCTGAGCCTTTTGGAGTCCATGGGAACCATGGATCAGAAGATCAGTCAGCTGTGGTGTGGGGCGGTGCCTTCAAATGCAGGGTAGTGACTCCTTCACGTCTGGTGTTAGTAATTGCTTACAGGACTGTAAGATACCAGAGGAGCAGTGGTTAAGCCATTTGAAATACACATATGGTGCATAAGACAATGAGGGAAGCCTAGGTGTCTGGTCTACGGATGCAGATGTGGGTGTATATTGTTTTTTTTTTAGTGAAAAGTAGGTCAGGCAATAACACAAATGACAAGTAATAAAGCACTTTCCCGGCCTACCTTTTTATGTCAAATGTGTCACTGGGAGTCTAAAATATTAACACTGTATTTAACATGGCCTGTCTGTATGATCTGCCGAGATCCTGGTCCCAGACTCCTACCATACCACTTTTTAAGATGGGACTGAGAGGAGACCCACAATGTTATAGCCCAATACCGCTGATTGATTCAGCAGTTAAAGTATTAGGGAGAGTGATCCTCAGTAAGTTAACAGACTGACTGGAGGAGTGCAATGTACTATCAAACCTGCAGTATGGCTTCAGGAAAGGTAGGGGTACCACGGATTAGTGCCTAAACTTGCATTTGGTAGCTGGAAAATGTACTACTGCCAAAACGGTGACACAACACCTGGCATTTATGGATCTGTCCTGACGAGTAAACAGATCCAAACTATGGGTTTTATTACCTGACATTGGAATGGACCAGAACATTGTCAACTTTCTGTTCGATTTGCATAGGGACCTCACTGCCAAGGTGAGATACGACCAAAGGGGTAATCACACGCAGATTATTTACATCTCAAGAGGAGGAGTCAGACAGGGATGCATTTTAGCTCCCTTATTGTTTATCCTATATATTAATAATGTAGACTCTGCTTTGTGTATAGCCTGTAAGATATTCCTCGAATGGGGGGAGCAGTTAATCCCAGCGCTTTTATACACAGACGATGCAGTTTTATTAGTGCGCACAGCAGTCGGGCTAAAGTGTCACTCACGTTCCTTTACAGATTTTATGAGATTGCTGGATCTAAGTGTTAAGTGTTTCTAAATCTCAAACCATTAAAATGGGCTCTAGACCCCAAAAATAAAAAAAGTATTACTGTGAAGGAAACCAAATATCAAGGGTGACCATATTTTTGTATTTAGAGGTTTTATTTGATGAAAGGGGCACATGGGCACCGTAAAAGAAAGTTAAAAGAAACCATACGGTAAGATGAACAGTAGTGGTTCTTGATTATGCACACAGGTTAGGGGCTAAGCTGGTTCAAGCCATGTTAAACATATAAAAACTAAAATGTATTGCTATCTCAAACTGTGGGTCTGAAATTTGGGGATATAAGGAGGCTAAGGTTCTAAAAATAGTAGAGAATAAATTTCTTAGAAATTTGTTATCAGTTCTGCAATCAACACCTTCCTATATCATTCATCATGAATTGGGTATTGGTTTTGAGTCAGATCTGATTGGAATGGCTCTGCTACTCAAATGGAAAATGATTTGGACTAATCCCAAATAAGAGCTGAATCGTAAGTAGTATTTCTTAGTTATGTTATGTTAAGAAGTTAACATAGAAATTAGGGCGTCCTGAGTGGTTTGATTTACCAAATAAGTTGTCAAAGGAGCATTTATTATGGGTCAATAAACATTTCTTATGACAATACAAGCTGAAAGAATTCAGAGGGTTGATGAAAACAACGGTACAAGCCCATTTACTCACGAAAACAAACCTTGCAATATTATTATTATTATTATTATTATTGCATTTATTGAGCGCACAGCTACCCGGAGGTTTCCCGGCGCTTGCCTTGGGAACCCGTCCTGGCTTTTTCCCTCTGAGATAGCCCAAGGTGAAAGCCAGGCATCCCGCCGCAGGGGGGCCATTGTGGAGATTAAGCAAGCTTAATGCCCAGAGATGCAGAGTGAGAACCCATGATTAGAGCAGGCACTGAAGCGAGAATTATCGAATCCGTGGACATTTGAGCTCAAGACCCTGCCGCGTCGGGAATTGAACCCTGGTCCCGGGTCTGACCTCAGCTTCCAGGTCTGCCTGCTCTACACCGTGAGCCACACTTCTCCACAGAACCCTATTTAAATGAAGTAACAAAGTCTTACCATTACTTTCTTTTAATAAGATTAGATTTAACTGTTTGTACTTTCTACTGGCAGAACCACAGGGGTTGTGAAGGGTCTCTGCTCCTGTGATAATTGTCCACCCAAGACACTTTGCACTTTATCATGTTTTGCAATCACTATCTGCATATCAGCAAATGTTTTTTAGTACCTATTTTAAAGAGTAAAGGTTTTACTCAGGTAAGGCCGGCTTTAGTATACTTACAGATGTTGAATATTGTATGGGAAACTTTTAACATTGCTACTTTTTTCATTGCAGCAGTAACAGAAAGGAAAAAAGGGACCTTATTATATGAAATATTTTAACTCTTTTACAATTATAAGGAAATGAACGTTTATTCAAATGTTCTTTGTGTACAAAATTAATTTTTAAAGAAATTAGGACAAGACTTTTGTCTAATAACACAAAGGGAGCCGTTGTTATTCTCATATTTTATGGTGTATAAGAATAACCCGAATGATTTTTTTTTATGTTGAATGTTGTTTTTATAAGATTTTTGTAGTGTACTTCTATGGTTTAATTAACCAAATAAAGTGATTATGACGGACTCCTTCACGTCAAGGGAAATGCTTTCGGGTGTCTTGGACGTCCACAGGCCTGGTTAAGAACCTGTATGGAGTACAGGCACAGATGTTGCAGAAGACCAGCAGGACTAGACCAGGAGAAGCAGGAATCTTCCCTGTTGCAGTCTCGGTTCCCAAAGAGAAGTCCAGAGTATCCATATGGTCGAAGTTGAAGTGGTATGTGATCTGAATCTTGTCCCCAGACACATCTAGGGACCCACCCATAGGTAAGTTTTGGGACAATTCAGTGGTCCTCCCAGAGGAGGGGTGGACATTAGGGAGGATACTCCCATGTGCTTTGTGCAGTTTTGTGCCAGAGCGGGAGCCAACAGCTCCAAAACTGATTTGAACTGTAGTATGCAAGTAGAGCAGTCTCAGTGGTGCTGGCAAGCACCCTCAACCTGTCCCAAAACACTAAACCCTATCTGGGAGATGGTCCCACCTCCCTGGGACAGGATATCTTTTGTTCTGCCTTCCCCTGATCGAGCCTGGCTAAGAAGCAGGAGGGCAGAGACAGGAGGGCAGCAGCAGCCCTAGCTTGCGGTCTGGTCCTGGAAAACTGGAGCATTGAGGTCCTCCTGGAGGAGCTTTACAGTGCATGGAATCTTACCTCCCACACCGTTGACGGTGTGGGAGGTATGATTCCAACATGTTTGATACCAAACATGACTGGGTTTGTTACAGTCAGTTTAGAGATGGTCATCGCGTAATGACGCATGCCCACTCTATATGTCTCAATGGCTGATGCCCTTACAACCCAAGGGAATGGACTCCAGGCATTGTAGGGGTGTCCTGCTCATGCAGGGGGCCCCTCATACTTAGAAACGAGCACCCTGCCTTCAGGATTGTAGAAATAGGGGGTCCTAGGAGAATTGCTAGTAAGGAACTCCGCCTCTTCCTGGAAATCAAATTGTGTGAAACTGCTTCCTCTACCATCGAAGCGATCCGGATCCTGATGGATTCCGTGGGGTCTTCATGTAATACTTCATAGTTCCTTCGGTCCTCCAGTAGACGTCTACATTCATTGGCATATGCGATACCTGTTTGAATGACAATAGCCCCGCCTATGTCTGCAGGTTTTATTATAATGCCTCTGTTGGTTGACAGTTGTTTGATTGCTGCTTTTTCTTTCTTAGTAGTGTTATGGAAGATATGGCTGCCATAGGGGTCGATGTTTTCTACCTCCTTCATCACAGCTTTTTCAAATGTCAATAACTCAATTGGAGTGTATGATCCATGGGGGAGAAGGTGGATTTTGTCCTCTAACATGTATCCTTTCTCTCTTCCACTGGTGGTTCCTTGTCCTTAAAGAATGCTCATAATTTGAGTTTCCTCACAAATTCTTTGACTTCTGTACGGAGTTTGAATCTATCCAGATTCCCTGTAGGTAAGAACCCCAAACCTTTTTCCAAAACTCTTCTTTGTGCCGGTGTCAATACATGTTCCGTCAGGCTGACCACTAAGTTATTCTCCTGCTTGTTGAGGGTGGGTTATTTAGAGCGCCTGTCATGCTCCTGGTCGAGACGTGCGTCGTCTCGTCCTCTGTTGTTGAACAGTTCCTCACTAGCAAATATAGAACTCCCTTTTTCTACACTATTCCCACGATCCTTAAAGATCTTGGAAAACCACCAGGCTGCCCTTTAGTGTCTGGCATAGGCTCAATCCTGGAGCCCCGATCAAAATTTGGGGACGCCTTCCTTCGTCCATTGGTCCATAAAACGGACACTTATTTAAGGGACACGAGAGAGGTCCTTCAGCTACTGCAAGGGATTAGTTTTGACCCTACTAAACAGCTTCTGATGGGGCTAGACGTGAAGAGTCTTTACACCAGCCTCCCACATGATGAGACCCTGACTATCATAGAAGATGTACTATTTACTACTGACTGGGAGTACGAAACCCCACGAAACGTGGTAATGGAGTGCTGTTTTTTGGCACTCACAAAGAATGTCTTTGCCTCAAGGACACACTTTACTTACAGAATCAAGGGACCAGCATGGGGAGCACCTTTGCTCCCAGCATAGCTGGTCTCTATGTTTACCATCTGGAGACCTAGAAAATTCTACACCATAACAACCCTTTCATGACCCACATCAAGAATTGGAAATGGTACATCGACAATGTGCTGGACATTTGGGAAGTAGATATGGCATCAGCGGAAGCCTTTGTGACCTGGCTGAATGCACAAGTTACTTACCTTCGGTAACGATATATCTGTAAGAAACATTAGTTAGTGTAAGATACCTTACCTTAGAATATCCCCAGGCGTCAGACTGGATCCGGAAAGTTTTCATCAGCAGTACCACTGCGCGTCGGTAGGCGTCATCTGCGGCTCTGCGTCCGTCGTCGGCGTCGTGATCGCCAGAATGACGTCACTGGAGTACTTAGACGCCGCCCTTCTGCGCCAGGAACGCAGAGCCATGCAAGAAATAAACACTGGTGCCATGAAACTAGGGCCCTAACAGGGAAAGTCCTTAACCCTAGATATTGGTTCGCAGAATGGGGAGGATGGGTTGGGAAGTAAAGAATCTAACACCAACTAATGTTTCTTACAGATATATCGTTACCGAAGGTAAGTAACTTGTGCATCTGAAAGAAACATGTTAGTGTTAGATTCCTTACCTTAGAATAGATACCCCAGCAATACCAACATCGGTGGTGTGTCTGCAAACCAAAATCCCACCAGAAAGTCCTGGAGAACAGAACGGCCAAAGAAGCTGTCTCTCCGGAGAATAGGGCTTGGCAAACGTGTGCAGCGAGGCCCACGTAGATGCCTGACAAATGTCCTGCAAGGGGACTACCCGTCCTAAGGCAGTAGTAGCCGCTATGGCCAGAGTGGAATGGGTACCCAGCCCCACAGGAGGTTCTTATGAGCCAAGGAATAACAGATCTTGATGCACAAAAAGACCCAGCGAGAGGTGGTCCGCTTGTGGACTGCCCATCCCTTCTTAGCGCCCACGTACAAAACAAAGAGTTGGTCGTCCATCCGGAACTGTTGTGTGCGGTTCAGGTAAAAAGAAAGCGCACGTTTTGGGTCCAGACGGTGGAGCTTCTCTTCCTCTTTCTAGGTATGGGGAGGTGCAAAGAAGGTGGGTAAGGTAATGGTCTGACCGATGTGAAGGGCAGTAACCACCTTGGGTAGAAAAGAAGGACGAGTCCTGAGAACAACTTTGTACAGATGGATAGAGAGGAAAGGAGGCTTAGAAGAAAGAGCCTGAAGCTCACTCACTCTTCTGGCAGAGGTGATGGCAACAAGGAAAGCAGTCTTTAGAGTCAGACGGCATAAAGGACAGTTATGGAGAGGCTCAAAGGGAGCACACATTAGATAGGTTGACACTAGATTCAATTCCCACTGAGGCATTACGAAGGAAACATGTGAGTATTGCCTTTCAAGAATCTATTTATAACAGGGGACTTGAAAAGAGAAGGCTGATCAGGAAGCCTCAAGAAGGCTGAAACGGCCGAAAGATATCCCTTGATAGTGCCCAAAGCAGAGCCCTGCTGGGCCATGCAAAGAAGAAAGGAGAACCTCTGAAAGAGGGGCAGATAGGGAATCCACAGCCTTTGCTGTGCACCATGCCACAAATTTGTTCCACCTGCAGGCCTATACCGTTTTTGTGGAGGGACGCCTGGCTGCCAGAATGACATTGCAGACTTCAGGAGACAAGTCAAATGGCATCCACTGTCGCCGCTCAATCTCCACGCATGTAGGTGGAGGCTGGACAGGTTCGGGCGGAGGACAATTCCCTGTTGCTGCAACAGAAGGTCCTCCTGAAGAGGCAGTCGAATCGTGGGATCGATTGACATACTGAGTAGCTCGGGATACCAGTATCTTCGTGCCAAATCCGGAACCACAAGGATGACTTGGGCCAGGTCGCGCCTGATCTTCTTTAACACTCTGGGCAGATGTGGTATAGGCAGAAAGGCGTATAACAGACTGCAACTCCACTCGCGACGAAAAGCGTCGCTGAGCGAGTGCCGCCTTGGATATTCCAACGCGCAGAACTGATGACATTGCATGGTCTCTTCGGTGTCGAATAGTCGAATAGACCTAACCAAGGCTCTCCCCACTGCTGAGAGACCGTGGGCCACGTCCAAGTTCAGACGCCATTTGTGATCCATCATGCACCGACGGCTTAGTTCATCCGCCCAGGCGTTCCGGGAACCTGCAAGGTATTGAACCACTAGGGTGATACCCTGATGTTCCAGCCATGTCCAGAGGCGCAGAGCCTCTTGACATAGGGTCAATAACCCTATGTTTGTTGCGATACCACAGGGTGGTGGTGTTGTCTGTGAACACCTGCACCACACTTCCCCGGACAGAGGGAAGGAATGCTTTCAGGGCAAGACGGATCGTCCGCAGCTAAAGAAGGTTGATGTGGAGCCGGGACACCTCCAGAGGCCTCTGATCTCCGTCTCTGCCATGTGGCCACCCCATCCCAGGAGGGACGCATCCATCACCACTGTCTGCTCCGGTTGGGGAAGGAAGAGGGATCTGCCACTAACTCAATCGCGGTCTGTAAGCCACCACTGCAACTGTCTTGCAGTGCCCTCCGAGATCAGGACGTGGTCAGACAGGTTGCCCTGATGCTGTGCCCTCTGGAACTTCAGGTCCCATTGTAGATCCCGCATCCGCCGCCTGGTGTGATGCACCAGCAGGATGCAGGAGGCCATCAGCCCCAGAAGCAGAAGGGCCAACCTGACCGAAACTCGGGATAAAGACTGAAAGATCGGAATCAGAGCCTGAATATCCCGAACCCGCTGCTCGGGAGGATAAACCTGAAACTGCGCCAAGTCTAGAACCTCTCCGATGAAGAGGAGCTTCTGGGAGGGGTTCAGGTGCGACTTTGGCAGAACCCCAGCGAATGCAGTAGGTCGCCTGAGTTTGGAGGTGGGAGACGACTGTTAGGGGAGAGACCGCCTTCAACAACCAGTTGTTGAGATAGGGGAAGACTGGAACCTCGATCTGAGCAGATGAGCTGCGGCCACCCCCATCACTTTCGTAAACACCCGAGGGGCATGGGTGAGGCCGAAGGGGAGGACGGTGAACCGAAAGTGCTCGGGGCCTACCGTGAACAGCAGGTAACACCAATGGGCCGGCAGGACGGGAATATGGAAATAAGCGTCCTGCAAGTCTAACGCTACCATCCAGTCTCCAGGGTCTAGGGCAGCCAGAACCTGAGCTAACGTCAGCATCTTGAACTTTTCCTTCCGGAGGAAGCCGTTGACGCTCCTGAGGTCCAAGAAAGGGCGCAAGCCGCCTTTGAACTTCCTGGGAACCAGAAAGTAGTGAGAGTAACAACCCTGCCATACTTCTGGGCCAGGAACGCACTAGACGGCCCCCTTGGCCAAGGGGCCGTAACTTCCTCCTGCAGAAGTTGCAAGTGATCCCCTGACATGCAGTGGTACTGCAGTGGCATGGCTGGAGGGGTTGTCTCAAAGGGAAGGGAGAAGCCCCTTCGGACAATTTGCAGCACCCACCTGTCCAAAGTGATGGTACGCCAATGGAGCAGGTGATGGCAAACTCTGGTTCCCACTGGCATGGAATGGGCCTGAAAGCTCGGACTAGGAAGGCTTTTAGGCAGTTGCTGCGGGAGCTGATGTGGACTGACCAGCTCTCTGGCCCCTTGCTCTGCCATGGCCGAGTGCACGTCCACAACTGCGTTGAGGTTGGTTCTGCAGCCTGTGGCTGGAAAACGTGTGGGGGTGCCCCTTCCGTGGCTACGAAAGGAGCGAAAAGCAGAAGTTTGCTGGAGCTGGGCCGACAGGCACAAGGACTTGTCCGTAGCCCAGGAGTACATTAAAGCGCTCCAGCGCGGTATCTGCTTTGTTGCCAAAGAGGCGACGGTCATCAAAGGGAATGTCTATGAGAGTGCTCTGGACATCCCCTGAAAAGTTTGTGGACCTCAGACAGGAGTGACGACAAATCGCCACCGTTGTTGCAATCGCTCTGCCCAGCTAGTCCGTGGTGTTAAGTCCAAATCGAATAGCGTACCGTGCTGCATCCCGCCCCTCAGCAAGAGCATGGGTGAGCAGTGTCTTGACCTCCTCAGGACACTGGGGCAGCCCGTCCACCACTGTATCCCACAGAGAGTGGGTGTAACGGCCCAAAAGGCATTCATGGACCGTAACCCTAGACTGACGGAGGAAAACAGTTTCTTGCCAAACTGTTCCAGCCTTTTGGATTCCCGGTCCGGGGGTGCTGTCGGGAATGCGGTTTGGGACGTGGAGGCCTTGATAACCAGACTCTCAGGGGTTGGGTGGGTGGACAGAAAGCAGGGGTCGCACGGAGCTGGGTGGTGGCGCCGGGCCACGTTCCGATCCACAGGAGGGACAGTGGTGGCCTTGGATCAAGTGCCCATCAGAACGTCAGTGAGGGCCTCATTAAACTGGAACAGAGGCTCCGAAGAGCTTACTCGCGGTTGAAGCACCTCGGTGAGGAGGTTAGTCCTCACGGCCGCTGCAGGAAGCTCAAGGCCCAAGGCCCTGCGCAGCACCAGAGCATAAGTTGCTCTCTCCTCCGTAGCCACGGAAGGAGGAGAGAGAACACCAGTGTCAGGCAAAGTTTCTAGACCACTGGCTTCCCCTAGCTCATCTGCCCAGTCCCGACTTAACTGGCACTGCTGTGCCAGAGGGTCCTCAGACCCCTCCGAGTCCTACTCTACATCCTTGTCCTGATAAACAGGTAAAAAATGAATGAGCCGGGGAATAAGTGAAAAGCTCACCAGTCGGCGGAGACGGCACCGGGGCGGAGGCGGGGTCGGCGCCGTCCGAGGACGGCACCGGAGGTGGCACCGTGGGGTTTGACGCCAGCGGAGGAGTCGTAAGGTTAACTGGCGTCGGCCGGGATCCAGGCCTGGATCCCATGGGGTCCTTTGACACCAGGACCGAACTCGTCGGTGGCAATGGGGGAGAAGCCCCCAGCAACACAGGGCTAGGTCCCCCAGTCGGACCCATGGGGCCCGACGGCGGAAAGAGAATCCTCATGGCCACGAGGAAGTCTCGAATCTACTCCGGAGTCGCATTGCGCGATCGGCGAGGGGAGGTCGAAGAATGATGGCGTCTCTTCGACTTCTTTTTGCCACGCCTTGACTTACCTAAGTGTGAGGACTTAGATCCAGATGATCGATGGTGACTGCGGCTCCGCGACCGGTCCCTCGACTAGGACCTCGAGTGGCCTGGAGCCGACGGCCGGACCTTGAGTAGTTTATGGGAACGCTCCTGCCTAGCTCTCGACGTCAAAGCCTAGCAGTCGGGGCACGACTTGTCATCGTGGTCGGCCCCCAAACAGTAGAGACACCGGCGGTGGGGGAAGGTAACCGACATCAGTCGGTGGCAGGCGTCATACGTCTTGAACCCGGGCATCCCTACCGGCACCAGGAGTCAATGTCAACTCGAAAAAGATAGACAAAAATGTCCAAAAATTAGTCAAAAATTACCACGGGTACGCTCTTTACAGATCTGGGCTTGCTGGCACGGAAAAATGAAGAACTGACTTCAGCGCGCTAGGGCGGCTACTAAGTACTCCAGCGACAGCATTCCGCCGAAGACGGACGCAGAGCCACAGAAGACGCCTACCGACGCGCAGGGGTACTGCTGATGAAAACTTTCCGGATCCAGTCTGACGCCTGGGGATATTCTAAGATAAGGAATCTAACACTAACATGTTTCTTTCAGATTTTCAAAATCTACCCTGAGGATGGTACCCTCAAGACCACCACACATTTCAAAATCACCTCAAAGAACTGACTGTTATACGACAGCTTTCATCCACGGCACCTCCGGGATAATCTCCCGTATGGACAATTCCTCCACTTGCGAAGGAATTGCCCAGAGGTCGAAGGATTTCACGAAACAGGCAACAGACCTCCACGAGAGGTTGAAGAAACAAATACCCAGCCAGAATTGTAGAAAAAGCAATGAAGAGAGCACGCAATAATAGGGAAGCCCTATTGGAACCAGAAGTACAAAACGATCTGGAGCAGATACCAATATGCATCACCACCTTTAATATATGCTCAAACCAGGTGACAAAAATTGTGAACAAACATTGGAGGTTACTAAACTTTGGCAACCTTGACCTCCCTAAAGCCTTTTTTAGCTCACAAAAGAGGGAAGGGGTATAAGGGACATGTCGGTCCAAACAAGACCACAGGACATCTCGCCCACGGACACAGCCACCACAATGCTAACACCTGTGAAAGGTCATCACCCATGTGGGTAATGTAGCACTTGCCATCTGACTAAAAAAACTAAACACATCAAGTCCAAGAATGGCACTGAGTGGGAACAGCATCGGTTCACGAATTGCAACAGCAGAAACGTGGTATATATATCATCACAGTGCCCTAGTGGAATGGAATATGTTGGGATAACCACAAGACCAGTTAAAACCCGAATAGTGGAACATAGAAGCAATGTATGCTGTAAGAAAAGCAGTACAAAACTGGCAACCCGCTTCCTGATGTCCCAACACTCAATGGAAGATTTACAGTGGCTGTCATTGAGCAAATAGACAGTGAGAGTGGCCTCTTTGAAAATGAACAACGATGGGTGTTCAGCCTGGGCACACACCTCACAGGACTGAAGAAAGTCATACCCTGGGCCTGTTTGGCGAAGATATAGCCTATCTTGGGACCATTAGGGAATACAAACACATCCCCATCAGGGATGCTATGAATTTAATGTAATTTGTATCACCTCAGAATACCCCTATGTTTAGCCAGCACCACACATTTTGAGGGGTTCCGTCATCGAGTCACCTCTAATGTATGGCACGTTCATCATGCAGGTGCAACCAGCTCCACTTACCATCTGAAAGTGGGTATTACTAAATGTATTTTCTCCTATACTTTAAACCCATTCAGGGTTTTTTAGCGAAGCACGAAAGACCACTATAGGTCCTCATACCCTTTTCAAGATCAAAACAGTAATTGGATGATCCCGCTTCTGAGGACCACCTCTGTGCTCACGATCAACTTTACCAAGAAGTGAATACCAACTCTTCCCTCCACGTTTCTGACATTCAGCAGCCATTTTTGTGTATAAACGTTCTAGTGTTGTACGGTAATACCGTTCTCCCATGTTTACAAAGAAACAGGAAGTACACACAAAAATCCCTCCACAGCGGTTTCGAAAATCGGCAGCCATCTTGGGTTCAGCACTCTAGTATTGCGAACATTTACCGTTTCCCCGCACGAATGTGGGAAAAAACATAGCTTAAAAATGGTCTCATCAAGACGACTCAGTGTTCCAAGGAGCTGCGGTGAGGTAGTATCCAGGCAAGGGAGTGACCATGATGATGTAAGTACGGGACAGCTGCTCACCTGCATACCGGGCGCTTTTACAAAGGCAACCAAAAAATAGCCATACTGAGTTTTTGTTCTCCCGTTCGAAAGTGGTTGACTATATGTGCCCCTCCCCTCATACAAGTTACTACTTGTGTAACAATATATCTGTAAGAGACATTAGTTGGTGAAAGATTCCTTATCTTAGAATATCCCCAGACGTCAGACTGGATCCGAAGGGTTTGGCTTGGCAGAACCCTGCACGTCAGTAGGTGGCGTCCTGCGGCTCCGCGTCCGTCGGTGGCGTCGTATGCGCCGAGATGGCATCACAGAGACTACTTAGGCCCCACACATGCTCGCTGGTGTCAGTTCTGTACACGACTTTCCGCGCCAGGAACCCAGAGCCATGCAACATACTTGCCACTGTTGCATTGAAACTAGGGCCCTAAAAGGGATGACCTTAACCCTAGTAATAGGTTCGCAGAACGGGGAGGACTGGAGGGGCGGTAAGGAAACGATCACTAACTAATGTCTCTTACAGATATATTGTTACACAAGTAGTAAGTTGTGCATCTGAAAGAGACACGTTAGTGATAGACTCCTTACCTTAGAATAGATACCCCAGCAATACCAACCCCGGTGGTGAGTCTGCGAACAGGAGTACACCAGAAAGTCACGGAGAACAGAACAGCCAAAGAAGCTGTCTCCCGGACTTGACTGTCAAGGCAGTAATGCTTGGTAAACGTGTGCAGCGAAGCAACGTAGCTGCCTGACAAATGTCCTGCAGAGAACGCCTCGTCCCAAGGTAGTAGTGGCTGCCATTGCCCTGGTGGAATGGGCACGCAGCCCCACAGGAGGTTCCTTCTTAGCCAACGAGTATCAGGCTTTTATGAAGAGAACGACCCACCGAGAGACGGTCCGTTTGTGCACGGCCTGACCTTTTTGGCTCCCACGTAGCCAACAAAGAGCTCGTCATCCACCTGGAACTGCTGTGCACGTTTTGGGTCCAGACGGTGGAGCCTCTCCTCCTCTTTCGAAGGATGCGGAGGCAGAAAGATGGTGGGCAAAGTGATGGTCTGCCTGATGTGAAATGGCATAACAACCTTTGGCAAGAAGGAAGGACAGGTCCTTAGAACCACCTTGTCCGGATGAACAGAAAGGAAAGTAGGTTTAGAAGAAAGGGCCTGGAGCTCACTCACTCTTCTGGCAGAGGTGATAGAACCAGGAAAGCCATCTTCAGAGTGAGAAGACGCAAAGGACAAATGAAGAGGCTCAAAGGGAGCGCACATCAGATATGTCAAGACAAGGTTTTAGTCCCATTGAGGCATTATGAACGGGCCAGGAGGAAACGTGTACGTGATGCCTTTCAGGAAACGGTTAGCAACCGGGGACTTAAAAAGAGAAGGCTGATCAGGAAGCCGAAGAAAGGCGGCGATAACAGAAAGATAAGGAGTAGTTTCTGTCCTGTAACTCCAGTTCTGTAGTAGGGGTATCTTTAGGGACTATTCACTAGATTATGACTATACACAGAGATCCCCTACTACAGAACCCTTGATCGTGCTGGGTCAAGGAAAGAAGGAACATTAGAACTTCAGAAAGAGGGTCAGAAAGTGGATCCACAGACTTATCTGCGCACCATGCCACAGACTTGTTCCACCTGCAGGCGTACGCAGTTTTCGTGGAGGGACGCCTGGTTGCCAGAATGACAACACAGATTTCGGGAGAAAGATCGAAAGCTGTCAACTGTCGCCGCTCAATCTCCACTCATGGAGGTGGAGCACCGTTCCCTGCTGCTGCGACAGAAAATCCTCCCGAAGAGGCAGTCGGATCGGGGGATCGATCGCCATGCTGAGTAGCTCGGGATACCAGTATCTTCGTGCCCAATCCGGAGCCACAAGAATGACTTGGGCTCAGTCACGCCTGATCTTCTTCGGCACTCTGGGCACAAGTGGTATAGGCAGAAAGGCGTACAACAGACCGCAGCTCCACTCGTGACGAAAAGCGTCGCAGAGCGAATACCGCCTTGGAAACTCCAACGCGTAGAATTTATTACATTGCGTCTAAATGGCACAGTTGGGATTACTCTTTCATTGATGCCACACAAAGCACAAATGAGAAATATTTGTGTTTTAGTTCCTGCGCATAATGAACTACAAGGTCAACAGTATTTTCCATTAACTCTGAAGATTGTAAAGATGCTTTCAAAATACCATTTTGCAAAGGATCTCTTTCAGGGAAGCACTTCAGCTCAGGTATTGATTTTGACAGGTCATCACACAACTTTTTCATATATGTAGAAGAATTACTACAAATACAAACAATATCCTCAAATCTATCTTGAACTTGGTAAGCACTTTTAGCAGCAGCATTCCAAGTGACACCGAGTCCCATGTTTTCTAAACATCCGGTGTCCTGTTTTCTCAACTTTCCCAGATGCTTGGTGACAGCGCTCTTTTCACATATACCGGTCACTACACCTTTCATTGAATGTTTAAATCCTAGGATATTTGGCAATTTATCTACTATCAATAATGACTCCCTAGAAAAGGGGGCTGATGTATCAAAGGGTTTCACCCCATTCTTTGTCTGTGGGTAAATCTGATAGTACACATTGGGAAAGATTTGTATGAAACAAGCCACTTTACCAATCAGCGAAAGAATCAAATGCATTTCCTGATTCTCTACAGTTCATAAAATAATTAAATAAGACCTAAAACATGCTTATAAACCCTGTATCTTTAGACCAAAGACCACAAGAAAATAAAAGGAAGAAACAATATTTTAGTGACATCCCTAAACAACAAAACTCGAGCAGAATAATGTTCGCCCAGTCTTTCTTGCTGATGCCTTATGTAACAAAGTTACACTGTATTGGCCCCTTCAGGAAGTAATAAAAATGACTCTTTCACTCACCTTTTCCTTTCTTTGAATGGCATTCAGTTTGTGGTTACGAAGGTGTTTTTTCAGTGTTTATATGTTTACACTGGTGAGGGCTATTTTTCTTTCGGTGGGGTTTTATCAGTTATTATAGGTTTAAACCTAAAACGGGACAGCCTAATTATAAGACACTTACTAAAATATGTGAAAAGTTGGCCTGGTGTATGCTGACCACTAATTAAAGTGGGCACCTTGTGTCAGTCCAAACAACCCTTATTGATGATTAGGTTAAAGACAACCTTTATTGAAAGCTATCCTAGTGGTAGCTATGGAGAGCAGCCTTCAGGCTAAGCCTAGAAGAAATGTAAAAAAGCTTGGTTTACTAGATTAGAGCCTCTTGAATGACCAAATGAAAGGAGAACCACACAAGGGATATATACAATATATGTATTTATTACTAAACACTCTCTACTAACCTCTTTATGAGAACAGAGCACAAGATACATAATATTAAAGCACTATAACGACAATAAATAGCACAATGCACAGTGGGCTCCGGGGGGAAACCAAACCTTATACTAAGAAAGTGGTATAACAACCACGACTTGACTAGACAGTGCCTACAGCACGTAGAATCGCTGGGACCCCAAGGAACCACCCAAGGTAGTGACACAGGGGACCCACGGAGGACGGCGGCAGTGTGTGAACACAGGCGCTAGCTCGTACAATCCTATGGGAAATTTGTGTTTGGAATTTTAGAGATTAAGGACACTTCGGAGAGGATTTTAAGCAAGCCATTTCAAACATAGAAGGTTCTAAGGCCAGCACCCATGTGAGCACCGGAGTACTCATGTTACCTCACCCAGGGCGACCGGGTGCATAGGTGTCAAGTGATGCTGGGAATCTTAATCGTTTTCAATGGCGAGATGCTGAAAAGTGGTGCTGCCTGGTAAGGTAAAAAGTGTTCGGTGTGATCCAAGCCTGGATCGGAGCTGAGAAGAACCTGAAAGCAGAGGGGACAAAGTCTGTGTCACTTCAGTGTGACTAGGGGCTCGGTAGACGAATGCCCATCGATGTTGGGTGCTTCAGGCCACGGGAACGAGGAGATGTCGAGGATGACCAAAGTCCGCAGGTGAGCCGTCCCACAAAGGATGCCGAATGCTGGGGGGTCAGTGTCAGGATTGAACACCAACAAGCCTTGGTAACTGCAACCCACACGGTCGGATGAAAAATGCTTCAGCAAGGTCCTGGGGACTCCATAAGCTATGAAGAGTCAGGGCACGTCTGGAGCAACCAGGGAAGCCCACGGAAAGTCAAAGTTACCTTCACAGGGACCCACAGATCGACAGACCAGGGATCGCGAAGGGACCTTGAGAGGAATCACAAAAAACCAGCCCACGAAACACTTGTGGATTGTAGGCCAATAATCTTCGGTGGAGACACTGCTCGGGTCAGGACTACAAGTAGCCCAAAGCACAGCCTCCGGGGTCGCCCGGAAAGCATATGCTGCTGCAAATGTACAGGGTGCACAGGGTTGCACAGTCCCCACGAGGGATACGGGCCCCTGAACTACTGAGTGCACAGATCAACCTCAGAGACCTCAGGAATCCTCAGGAGCTGCGGAGATGCAAACCGATCAGATGCTTTTTTGTGCCTGCTTAGCAGGGGAGTAACTCCAAGGGAGATTCTTTTTTTTTTTTTTTTTTTTAAACTTTATTTTTGTTGCAGGTAAGAGACACATATTTTCTCCGTCCGTGGGCTGCATTCCCAAACTATCAATCGTGTACTAATCTAGAATACAGTTGTGGACACGGCCCATCTGCCCACATCCCGGAGGCCGGGCGGCGCAGCTGTAGTCAATCAACCGAACCTTAAATAGTCAGCAGCAGTGCGGGTCATCCATGTCAAGTCGATATCCTGCATTTTTCATACGAAAACATCCCCCCCCCCTCCCCCCAACTATAGTCATTGTGACTGAATAACAAACCCCAACAAGATCATTGCCACATCAGTTCCTCGTATCCCCCCAACATTCGGTGCAACTTCCCTATGGTCACAGTTTCGCCCTCGACCTCCTCCCCCATCCCAGCACTTCCCCCCAGAACAGTACCTTTCCAGTCTTTTCTTTCAAAAATTTCTCCTCGGTAGTACATACCTCCCGGCTCATGTCCTTGCAGTTCCAAATTAGATCCCCACTCCCATTTGTAGGTCCCACATGTTCGACCTGGCGTACCTCACTGTCCTCCCTCCAAACCATGGTAGTGTCTCCATTTCGCCCAGACCCTCCGAAACTTTTTAGGACATCCCCTCGCCTTATACGTCACCCTTTCTGCAGCCATGTAGAGATCTAGGCCCCTTCTCCATTCCTCCATGTCTGGTGTCTCCGCGGCCCCCCAATATTTTGCGATGTCCCTCTTGGCCACCACTAGCGCCAGTACTAAAAATATGAGTTGGTAGCGTGGTAAGTCCACTTCGTTTGTCATGCCCAACAACGCCAGTTTCGGGTCCTGCTCTAACTCTATCCCCAGGACTTCCCCCAGTTCTGTAAAAATGTGTGTCCAGTATATGCGTATTTTATCGCACGACCATATTGTGTGGTAGAAGTCACCTGGGTGTTGTTGACATCTGAGACACCGGGGGTCCGTTATTTTTCCCGTTTTGAGGAGACGTACCCTATCAAAGTAAGTCCTGTGTAGCACGTGTAGCTGAATGAGCCTCAACCGTGACTTAATCGCCACCTCGCGTGGGTGCATCAAGACTATCTCCCAGTCCAAATCCTCCATCTCGCCTACGTCCGCCTCCCATAGTCTCCTAAGTTTCGTTAAGTCCCCCAGCATAGTGTTAGTCAGTGTCTTGTATGTGAGCGAGACCGCCTGATGCGTTATCTGTTCCTGCAGAAGCCTACCTTCTAGTGGGGCGTATTCTGGCAAATCTGTGAGAGAGATGTTTTGGGCTCTCCACGCATGCGCCAATTGTGTGTGCTTGAAAAGTTGAGAGCGGTGTAGTCCATAGTCCATTTGTAGCCTGTCGAACGACTTCAATTCCCCCCTATACATGACATCGCCAATATGTGAAATACCTATGTCGTCCCATCTTTGGAAACCTTTCAGCTTTTTGAGTTCTGTGAGCCAATGGCAGTGCCACAACGGCGTCTGTCTAGTTGGTCTCCCCTTCCACCCCATCCGTTTTGTCGCTCGCGTCCACGCCCATAGTGTGAGCTGTGTCGCCGGTAGGAGCGACCTCCTTATCCTACCCCCGTAGAGATAGTGGTATACATTGTGAGGTGACAGCTTTTGCCGTTCCAGTGCGTACGTCGGGTGGTCAGCCGGGGCATGGATCCACTCGTTTATTGGCGTTAGGTGTTCCGCCCTATAGTACGCCTCTAGGTTAGGCAGGGAAATCCCCCCACTGTATTGGTGTCGCTGGAGCGTCTGAAGTGCAATACGCGGTTGTTTCCCCAGCCACAGAAAGGAGCGCAGGTCCGCGTGTACCTTGGGTAGCGTGGCGGCCGGGAGCGGGTAGTATTCGTTTTGGAGAGCATAAAGGAACTTGGGGAGGGTAATCATTTTGTACATTGCAGCCCTTCCTAACAGGGTGAGCGGCAGTTGTCTCCATCTATTCATGTCCACTACCGCCTCGGCCATGACTCGCTCTACATTTCTGTTGAACGAGAGCGCCCTGTCTAATGTAACATAGACCCCCAGATATTGAAACCCCTCTGTAGTGGTGAGCAGTTGGTCAGGTAGGGCCCCCCACCTATCCGCTCCTTGTGGGTCATAGAGTATTGATTTGTTCCAATTGATAGTATGACCCGCTCTTGCGCCAAAGCCCTCCAATACCCTGAATAACTCCGGGACCGAAACCTCCGGTTCCGTTATGTAGAGCAGCACGTCGTCTGCATACAGCGAGATTTTTTCCTGTGTTTCCCAGGATGTCTCCCCAGAGAAGCCGTGGATACCGGGGTTTTGTCTAATCCTGGAGGCCAGGACCTCGATTGTGAGCGTGAATAGTAAGGGGGACAGTGGGCACCCCTGTCTCGTGCCTCTGGATACCCTAAATTCTCTGGACATTCTGCCATTGACTCGCACACGCGCTGTCGGAGCTGTATACAGTAACTCTATCCACCCCTGAAATTTTGGGCCAAGGCCAAACCGCTGTAGTGTTGCCAAGAGGAATGGCCAGTGCACAGCGTCGAACGCTTTCTCTGCATCTAGGGAAAGAAACCAGTGGGGTTCCGTTCTGTCCTTGACTTCCTGCAACCAATTATGTGTGCGTCTCAGTTTTAGTTTAGTCGCTCTGTCTGGCAGGAAACCTGACTGGTCCGTGTGGATGAGATCTGGAATCACCGACCTCAGGCGCGTCGCCAGTACCGTAGCCAAGATCTTCACCTCCATGTTAAGGAGTGAAATGGGGCGATACGAAGCACAGTCATCGGCGGGTTTGCCCTTTTTGTGGATCGGTACAATGGTGGCCAACGAAAGGTCGGGCGGGAGGCGTCCTACCCGATAGGAGTCAGTGTAGAGGGCTTTCAGGTGGCGCGTCAACAAATCCGCTGTACGTTTAAAAAATTCCGCGGGGAATCCATTGGGCCCCGGCGTTTTCCCTGTTTTGAGCTTATTGATGGCCTCGGAGATCTCGTCTAGCGAGATATCTGTCTCCAGAGCCGAACTGGATTCAGTGTCTAGAGCCGGCAGATCTACTCCCTCCATGTATTGTAGTGCGTCCTCTACCGTCCCGAGGTCCCTTGCCGCATAGAAGCTTTCATAGTGTGCCGCAAAGGTATCGGCTATCTCCTGTTCGGTGCACACCATGACGTCATCTGGCCGCCTAACCCGTTCCACCCATCTGGCTGCCCTCTCCTTCCTACTCAGCCACGCTAGTAGCTTGCCCGATTTGTCGCCCACGTCATAGAGCCGGTGCAGGGTGGCTAGTGATTGCGTCCGCGCCTCGTTCGAGACAATCTCTTTGTATTCCCTTTGCTTGTCTATCAAGAGTCGTAGTGTGCTGTCCTCCTTGTGTGTCTGGTATTCTCCCTCTAAACGTAGTATTTCGGCCTCCAGTTCCACTATCACTGCCTGTTGTGCCCTACGATCCTCCCGCAGCCTACTCTGTGCCCTGTCTCTCAGAACCGCTTTCATGGCCTCCCAAAAGGTCACTCCAGAAGCAACCGTGCCTTCATTTTCTGCTATGTATACTTTGACGTCCGCCCTGAGACCTCTTATCACGTCTGGCTTCTGGAGATCCCATGCTGCCAGTCGCCAGTCTGAGCCTGTCCTTCCTCTGTCAGCCCCCACCTTAGCGTACAATGGGGAGTGGTCCGAGATCCCCCGTGCCTTATACTCCGCCTTGTCCCCAGTGGTGAGATATTGCCTGGCCATGAAGATATAGTCCAGTCTCGAGAACACTCTATGTGCCCCGGAGTAAAAGGAATACTCCCTATGTGTGGGGTGGCGCCAGCGCCATACATCCGTAAGACCCAGGTTGGCCATGTGTTGTGATAGTGTCGTCTCCGCCCCTCCCCTACGTGTTGGCCCCGTGCGGTCTAGCTCCTCCGACATAACGTCATTTAAGTCACCTCCCACTATTTGTATGGTGTCGGCAGTGTTCATGAGGATCGTAGCTATCGCCTTGTATGTGCGTGCCTGTAGTTTCGGTGGGGCGTAGACTGAGAGTATTGTGTATCTTTGCCCCCTCCATACTCCCAGTACTCCTGCATATGTCCCTTGAGGGTCGCTCCAAGTACGTGTTGTTGTAAACGGGAATGCTTTGTTTACCAGTATAGCAACTCCCCTAGAATCTTGTGTGTACCCCGCATGGGCTAGGACCGCATACCTGCCTCTGGCTATGAAGTTACATTTTTCGCCCCTGAGGTGCGTCTCCTGCAAGAGGGCAAAGTCCGGCGTCACCCTCCTAATATATGCATTGACTAGACCCCTCTTTATCCTAGAACCCAGGCCATTCACATTCCACGTAAGGATCGAAACCCCCCTGCTGTCTTGTTGCGGTGTCGTCAGTGTACCTGCCATGGTGTGGGGTGGAGTTCATGTTCTGTTTGAGTCTGTGCTAGACACCAATGGCTGTACTGCAACCCCTCCGATTGTGGCTGTCGTCCCCCCCGCCTCCCTCCCCAACCCCAACTTGTGAAACTGTTTCCCCCCAGCGATCCCCCCCCCTCCCAACCTCCTTCCCCATCCAGACTCATCCCCACTAAGGACCGAGCTTTCAGTAGGAGTCGGTCTGTCGCCCGCCCACACCCGCCCTTTATTTAGGTATTTTGAAACTGAAAGAGAATTTCAAACTGCGAACAACTTCCCAAAAAAAAAAAAGAGTAGGAAGACAGTGATAAAGGAAAACAAAAACTGGGGGTAGTGACAACTTGCGTGCTGTTGTGCGTTCCGGCCGACCTCTGATCTAGTCCACTTCAGCCGTGTTCAAGAGTGGGAGTCTTGTGTCGCCGTTTCTGACCCACTGCATTTGTCTGAGTGATCTTGTTCCATGTCACGTATCACTGTCACTAAGGGGTGGATGGAGCTCTGATGCGTGCCTCTTACATCGACCTCAGGTTCCGAGTCTCTAGTTTCAGCCTCATCCTCACCATCCCCTTCCGAACAGGCCTGTGTGTGTGGCCCCTGCCGAAGTGGGTCCGCCGCGCCGGAGGTTCCTGGCGACTCCGACCTCCCCCTCCTACTTCCCGTCGCTGTGCGTGTTCGATAGGGAGTTCCTGTGGCACGCGAGTGCACCCTCCTGGATTTTTGCCGTTGTGGTTTTGGGAGATTCCATTGTGTCTTTTCCCGCACAGTTCTGTCCATTGCCTCTCGCCCCGCCCCTTCCCTGCTGTTGAGTATCGGTCTCTCTTCGAGCCATTGCCAAGCCTCCTCCGGGTGGTTGAAGAAGATAGTCTTTTCCTTGTATATAACTTTAAGTTTAGCCGGGAAGAGAAGCATGTAGGTAATGTTCATAGATCTGAGCTTGGTTTTCACTGAATCGAAGGACCGTCTCTGCTTCTGCGCCTCCTGGCTATAGTCCGGGAAAATCATTATGTGTGTGTTCTCTAGCCTTATGACACCAAGCCTCCGTGCCTCGCGTAGAATCAGGTCCCTATCTGCGAAGTTGAGGAAACGAGCTATCACAGGCCTAGGTCTCGCACCCTCCGGGGGTTTCGCCAGCAGCGCTCGGTGGGCTCTCTCAATGACAAAGCATGTCGAGAATTGTGCCTCCGGGAAAGTCTCTTTGAGCCACGTGTGCAGGAATGTCGCCATGTTGTTTCCTTCAATTCCTTCCCGAAATCCTACAAAACGCAGGTTGTTGCGACGCGCCCTATTTTCGGCATCATCGACCTTCCATAGCAGCTGCCTGTGGGACGCTTGGAGTTCTGCCATGTCTCTCCGAATCGTTGTAATCGAATCCTCTGCCTCCCCGATTCGCGATTCCGTCTCCGTCACTCTGGCCGAGAGGTTCCTGAAATCCTGGCGCAGGAGGGTGACTTCAGATCCCACTTCTCCGATTTTCACTTCCAGTGCCGCCCGTGATTCTTGGATATCCGCTCTCGAGGCCTGGATTGCCGCGAGCAGTGCCCCGGTGTCTATGTGCCCATCCGCCGCTGTGTCTTGGTTTCCCCTGGCCTGTCGAGGTGCAGCAAAGCTATCCATGGCGCCTTTTGGCAATGGTTTGGGCGGCGGGTCCTTTTTCCCCATGTTGGTCGGCGTGGGTCTGTGTCCGACCTTGGCCGTGTGTATCCCGCCCTAGCAGAGCAGTCTCGAAGGTCCTCTGCCCGGTCACACTGATCTCTGGTGCTGTCCCGCTTGTCCACCAGGTTCTTGCTCCCACGTTCACCCCTCCCTTGCCCTATTAAAATTGCGGGTCGTGTTGTATGGGGCTGGCGCTGTAGTGCCTTCGCTCCGTCTGCCACTGGTGTGCCGGGCTCCACTTCCACGTGTCTCCGGTCGCCGGCGGAGTACTACCGCCGCTCGTTGTGTGCGGTCTTCCTCCGGGGGGGGAGCACCTCGTGCGTTTTATTGTCAGGGATCTAGTTCATTTGGGCTCCGATTCCTCCTATGCTATCCATGTGCTCTCCCCCGCCGTTGATACTCCGCTGCCGGTATCTTCCACCTCACCACCGTGGCTGCAGCCTGCTCGTGTGCCCGCCCGTTGTTACCTCGATTCCAGCCGCCTATGTCGTTAGGGGGGGAAGGGGGTGTCTTTACTCAGTTGCACTGCCCTGTCCGTGTCTCACCCAGGTGTCTCCTGCTGCTTGTGCACAAGCTGCACATGCCTCCTTCACCTGCGGGGTTCCCCCACCTTCTCACGCCCCTAGCAGGACCCTCTGCTCCTCCAACGTCTCGGACACGGACGTGAATGTCACCAGGCCATTGCCTCTGTGTCTCGCCGCGTTCCGCCCAGCCGGCAGGCCGCTGTGATGGTCGAGGGGGGGGTATGAGCCGGCGGTGCGTTGCCTCCACTCTGGCCTCGGCAGGTTATTGCTCCCTGTGGTGCGCTATGGACAGGCTGGCCAGCCCTCCCTTCACAAGCATCCGCTCCGCCGCGGAGCCCCGCCCCCGCTGTAGGTCGTGTGGCGGGTGCAATCGGCGGGATTCCCCCACACCTGCCGTCGGGATGGACTTATGTCTCCGCTGATGCCGGGGGGTAGCGCCGACGTATCCCCCCCTGCGGCGGCGTCTCCGTACCGTTTGCGGGCTCACTGCCGGGTATTGCCAGTCTGGGTCACGCCGCCATATTGGTGAAGGTGTTCCCGCCGCCGGTGCCTGCTGCAGGGGTCAGCGCGTCTCGAGTCTCACACATTCTAGTGTGGTTCACTCCCGGTGGACACCCCACTCACTCCTCCCGCCGCAGTCTGGCTCCGTGACCCCCGCCACACACCGCTAGCCCCATCGGGATGTCCGGGACCGGGTGCCTGGCTCCTCCGCCATGTTGGTGCAGTTGGCACCTCGCTCCTGCGCCTCACCCACCGCGGGCCTCCAGTCTCCCAAGCCGGCTCACGATGTGCCGATCCCACCGTGGCGCCGATCCGCTCCTGGCCAGGTGCAGGGGTCAGTGCAGCAACCCGCTGGGCATCGCTCCTCGAGCACCCTTTTAGAGCGCAATCGCCATGTTGCCTCCTCGGGGCTCCCCACCGCCGCCGGCCAAACTACCGTTTCTCGGGCTCTAGGGTCGTCGGAGCCGCCGTCTACCCCACCCGGCAGTCCCCAGGTGGTCCTCCACACTTTACATATGTTCCGGTGCTCAGTGGTTGAGTATTATGTCGGATTTTAATGTTGGCCGGCCGGGAGCTCACGAGCCACACGTCTAGCTCGGCATGCTGTTGGCCACGCCCCCTCCAAGGGAGATTCTTAAGTCATCCAGCGTTGTGCAAATCGTTGAAGTACTTGGTTTCAGTAGCAGAGTTTAGTCCAGGTAAAATCTAAAGTCCTGTAGTCCGGGGTTCCTACTTTATACCCAAGAAAGATGTGGGACAAACTCTTGGGACCCACCTATGGGAGGGTCAGGACAGAGGGGTGCTACACCCATGACCTTTGTCCAGTTTCGCACCAGAGCAGGAGCAAATGGCTACTGCAACTGGTTTGAGCTGGACTATGCACAGGGACACCAAATGTGCCCCCAATGCAGACATCAAAGCACTGTAAGAGTGCACCCACCCAGCCCCAATACACTAAAGCCTGTCTGGGAGGTGGTCACACCTCCCTGTGACAGGAAACCTATTGTCAAGCCTTCCCTTGCCCGAGATTCGTCAAGCAGCAGGAGGGCAGACTCGTGTCTGTGCTGGCAGCATCCATCTTGTGATGCCAGGGTCGAGAAAGCTGGTACCGGGTGTACCGGTGTTGTCATATTTCTCCCTCTAGGAGGGTCAAATCATACCTCCCCCGCCAGTTACTGGCGGAGAGGTATTATTCCAAGGTGTTTGACACCAAACACGACATATTTCCATGCAGCCGCTTTAAAGTTAGCATTAACCGCAAGGTTATAATGCACTTAAGAGTATATGGTTGGCTGCATCACAAACAACCCCGGAATATCGGTTTTGAAGGCTGCAGAGTGGATCTGGTCATGCAGGAGCACCCTCTCACATAAAACCCAGCACCCTGCCTACAGGATTGATAAGGCCTGATAGGTAGATATAGTGAACCTATATCTAAGTAAGGGGTGCATGCACCACCTTACACAGGCTGCTGTAGCAGACCTATGGCGTCAGTTTGAGTGGTCTCTCAGGGGTGGCACAATACATTCTGCAGCCATTGAGAGGCCTCAGGGGTACCTATGCCCTGGGTACATAGTGTACCATATACTAGGGACTTATAAGGGTACCCCAGAATCCAATCTGGAGTGTACCTAAAGAACTTGCAATCAATTTAAAGGAGAAAGCAGTAAGGCTGGGGTCCAGGATAGCAGGATTCCAGCCAGTGGAAAACCGTGAAACATAAGCAAAAAGTGGGGGTAACTAGAAGAAGCAGATCCTACTCTCCCACAACATATACAGATATCTCCTAGCTAGAGGCATACACAATACTCTTCAATTAAAACAAGTAATTAGCACGAAATACACAGTGGTCACCAGGGGAGACCAAACCGTATAATAAAATAGTGGTATGCGAGCCATGACTCAAGTCAAGAATATACCCAGAACACGTAGATGTTCCAAGGGCCAAAGGAACCACCCGAGGTAAGTAACCAGAAACGCCACATAGGCTGTGTGCAGAGTGGGAACACAACTAGGGGCTCAATACAGGTCAATGGGTAAGTCGCAGTCACAATTTTAAAGAAGAATGACCCTTCCCAGTGGACCCTGAAGAAGCCCTAAGGAACATAGAAGGTTGGAGAGCTACCCCACCTGTGGTTACTCCAGGAACCTGGATACCTATACCAAGGAAGCCTGGTGCATAGGTCTGAATTGGCATCGGAAACCGCAGGCGAACTCAATAGGACTACAGGAAGATGCCGCTGCTGGAGAAGGTGATAGTGCACGGTAGAACCCAAAGGTGAATTCAGGATGATAAGTACCTGCAAGCAGAGGGGCCAGAGTCTATGCTACTTAGAAGTGACCAGGAGGCCAGGAAGACTAAGGCCTACCAAAGTTGAGTATTGCAGGAGAGTTGAGTGTGACCTTGAAACTGCAGCTGTGCGGACCAGGCAACACTGTGGAATACCATTAGCCATGCACGAGCTGTCCTACGGCGGATGTCAGGAGTTGCGGGGTGGGTGTTTGTCAGAAGCAACAACAAGCCTTTGCAACTGCAACCAACGTGGAAAGTGAAGAAAGTACAGTGTCGGGACCAGCAAGGTCCAGGTGACTCACCAAAAGCAGGGGAGTCAGGGCAGGCCCGAGCAATTAGGGTATCAAAGGAGACCCTCAGGAGGACCCACAGGCCGGAGGCAATAGTCACAAGAGGACCGCGAGCAGCTCACCAAAGATGCAGGCCCACGGTGCAAGTGATGTGGTGAGTACAAATATCTTGGTCACAGGAGATGCTGGAGGGTGGGGCTACTTGGAGCCCGAAGATCTTGGTGGAAGGAAGCCACCAAGCTTCTGCAACTGTAAGTCAACGCACGGCACAGAGGTTTGGTTCCTGCGGCTCCGATGAGGGATACTGGCCTCAAACTTGGTGAGAGGACAGGGCAGCCCTTGAGGGATGTGAAGAACTACCACCCGAGTTGCTGAGCCTTTCGGAGTCCATGGGAGCCCATGATCAGTAGAACAGTCAGCTTAACTGCAGATGCAGGGAAGTGACTTCTTCACTTCAAGGGAGATTCCTTCAGTTGTCTTGGATGCCCACAGGCTTTGGAAGATGCCCCCTTTCCTTTTTCTTCAAATTGTTTCTGGGACTCTGCTCAAGCCAAGTCCCAAGATGGCTGGCAACACTTACTAGTTTGAAGTGTTGGCAGACAATCAGATCTCAGCACAAGGTCGGGAGAGGTCACAGATCCTCTGCGTCCCTATATATACACAATTGAAAATGTATTTTAATAACTCTGCAACTACTGAACGGATTTAAATCAAATTACAAAAATGCAATTCCCTGGACCAACATTACCTTTCAGCCACATTTAGTGTAATTCTGTTCAGCAGGTCGGGCTATAGCCGTATCTAAAGTTCTTTGTAAATTAACATGGGAGAAACGCGTTTTGGGACCCCCCGCCCCCTTGAGAGATCATCCCGAAACTTTCAAGAAAGCAGCTAAATGAGTGGCAAACTAGTTTTGAAAATTTAGCGAGGATTTTTTTAACAACGCCTAAGCTATTGGCAAATTAAAAAACCCCCTTTTTATGGAAACTAGGTCCTAACTATACCTACTGGCTGGCAAATTTAAAAAACCCTCTTCCTATGGAAACTAGGTCCCAACTATACCTACTGGTGACTATCTATACTTACATCTATATTTATAGATAGTCGCCAGTAGGTATAGTTAGGACCTAGTTTCAATAGGAAGAGGGTTATTTAATTTGCCGATAACTTAGGGCTTTGTTTGAAGAATCCTTGCAAAATGTTGTATTGTCTCGCCTACTTTCTGGATCCTAGAGCACTTCATATTTTTTATTTTGCAAAGTGCTCCAGAATGTAGGCAAGACAGTTCAGTGCTCATTACTATTGATAAGGAATCCCTAGAAGAGAAATATATTATATGGTAAACAGACAAAACAAAATTGCCTAAAGACAGAAACAAAACAAAAAGTTAAAAAAGTATTCCTTATGTAGCTTTCAGTAACATTTTAAATGGTTTACCTCCATTCCTAGGCGGATATCTTCCAGCACACCATCAACAACATGAATTCCAACATCCTCTTGGTACAGCACCAACCCAGCCAAAAGGTTGGCTACACAATGAATGCTATTATATTTCACATTCCAAATGTTGATCATACAGCATATTACATAGTCTTTTACTTCAGGGTCATGCCAGGACAACTTTCTCATTTGCCGCAATACCTATGGTAGGAAAGACAGTTCATAAAAAGTGAGTACACATATCAAATAAATATGCAATAAAAGCATAAGGTAAAATATTACCCTTCGTGGAAAAAGCTTTAAGCAAACCATGGTACACACTCTCACACACATATACATACATATATATATATATATATATATATATATATATATATATATATATATATATATATATATATATATATATATATATATATATATATAATATATATGTACATATATATATATATATATATATATATATATATATATATATATATATACACACACACACACAGTCAAGAATAACTTTAAGTTCAGAAACCATAAAAGTTTCTCAATAAATATATATATATATAATATATATGTATGTATATATATATATACGTATATACGTATATATATATGTATATATATATATATATATATATATATATATATATATATATATATATATATATATACACACATATATATATATATATATACACACACAGTCAAGAATAACTTTAAGTTCAGAAACCATAAAAGTTTCTCAATAAAATATTTACAGTTCATAAAACATCAACAAACAAGATTTTAAAAAACAATAATTCACAAAATTTCAGCAAAGGCAATTAAAAAAGCATACTTTTACAAAGATGACTGGAATAACAAAGTCACCTCTTGATGATCCTATGCCAATTTCACTCATAACGCTTTCTAATCATGAAGGAGCCCCTTATAAAGTTTGCTACAGCAAAGCAGATATCAGTAGAGGCCAAAGATAGCAAGTAATTAAAACCATAATTATATGTGAAAGAATCCGGGGGAGAGGGGGGGGGGGGGGCGCTACTGCTCAAAAAGCCAGGTCTTGAGGAGCTTCCTGAAGGAGAGATGGTCCTGGGTGAGTCGCAGGTGGGTGGGGAGGGTATTCCAAGTCTTTGCCGCCAGGTAGGAGAAGGATCTTCCTCCGGTGGTGGCTCTGGGGACCCGTGGGACGGTGGCGAGGGCAGCGGAGCGGAGCTGGCGGGTTGGCGTGTAGAACGTGAGGCGTTTGTTGAGGTACTCGGGGCCTAAGTCGTGGAGAGCCTTGTGTGCGTGGGTGAGGAGTCTGAACGTGATCCTCTTGCTGACTAGGAGCCAGTGCAGGTCCCTAAGGTGCGCGGAGATGTGGCTGTGTTAGGGGATGTCCAGGATGTTATGTTATGTTAGTATGAATTTGTAGAGCGCACGTTCACCCCAGGGTTTCTTGGCGCTGTGTGCCGCTGGGGAACCCGTCCTGGCTTTCCCTGTGAGATGGTCCCGATTGGGCATCCCCAAGGTGAAGCCAGGCATCCCCGGCAGCGAGGGGGCCGTTGTGGAGATTAAGCAAGCTATTGCCCAGAGTTGCAGCGTGGGACCCATGGTTAGAGAGGCACCGAGGCAAGATTTATCGAGCCCACTGACATTGGTTCCGTACCCTGCCGCGTCGGGAATTGAACCCTGGTCCCGGGCCAAACTCTGCTTATGGGTCTGCCGCCTCTAACCGGTGAGCCACACTTCTCCACTGATGAGTCGATGAGTCGAGCCGAAGCGATCTGGATGAGCTGGAGTCTTTTCTGTAGTTTGGCCGTGGTCCCCGCGTAGAGGGCATTCCCGTATTCCAGACGGCTGGTGACGAGGGCCTGGGTAACCGTTTTCCTGGTTCCAGTGGGGATCCAGCTGAAGATCTTACAGAACATGCAGAGGGTGTTGAAGCAGGAGGAAGTAACAGCGTAGACTTGTCTGGCCATCGTGAGGGAGCAGTCAAGGATTAAGCCCAGGTTGCGTGCGTGGTCCGTGGGCTTGGGTGGGGAGCCCAGGGCAGGGGGCCACCACCAGGAGTCGTCCCAGGCGGGGGTGGACGGGCCGAGAATGAGGTTATATTTCATGCACTATTCTATAACAGGCAAATTTCAGTGATTTATCATTTGTTAGTGTTGCCAATCTACTTACTAAATCAGCTAAGTTTCAGCATGCTATGCTTCATGAAAATTCGGCCACGAGGAACAACAGTGAAGGAGGAGATAAATAATTAGTAATTCGTCACTTTTTCTCCCTTAGTAAATGTGACCAAGATCTACTGCCAGGCTGAATAAATTTACACCAATTGGCATGAAACTAGACATCCAAACAGAAGACAATACTTTTATGGTTTAGTGTACATTTGGTCAGTTTCGTTTGACAAATAAGCATTTAAAAATAACATTCTGAGCAGGCTTAAAGGGGGAACACTTTTTTTTTTAACAAAATGCGACTAACTGGATACAAGCCTACATTGTTTTTTTTAAAACCACCATCTTTACACTCTCAAGTCAGTTCAGATTTCAAAATTTTGTACTGAGAGAAAAAAATCCACAGCCATTAAAAGCCAACCCAACTAGCATTTGCAAAGCCAACAGGTCTAGATTATGAGCGAGTTATTGGTTTTAGCAAGTGGGTGCGGGGTAGGGGTGGATAATCAGGTGATTAAAAAGAGTGATGCACGATTGCGTCCTTTTTTGTCTTTTCGGTGAATACAGACACAGGCTGAGCAATTTTAATGACTCATAATATAGGATAACGATTATAATCGGAACAAAAGTGAGTAAAGCTCGCTGGTCAGAGCCAATAAAGCATGTCCGCAAACCTAAGGCTCATAAAAATACACTAAAAGCAATATGCAATGTTCGTTTAGCATTAAAATAAACATGGACAGGAGGAGGAGCTTCGCGCGCATCCAAGATGGACGCGTGAGCACAGGGCTCCCGAGACCCTTTCCGCCTCCCACATCTATCCTGCCACGTATCCTGATTTAGACGACTGGTTCTACTAGCTGATGCCCTGCTGACAAGATATCTCTTTTCAAAAATTGATTTGGCCGCCGGGAACTGGACTTACTACACTTCGAAACTTCGCGGCCTAAATCGACGACTATCCACGGACTTGAGTCCCCGAGGTACCCAGGTGGCAATTGAACAACAACGGCCTTTGAGACTCGGCTACTGCCCCTGTGGTACTTTCGGTTTCGTTTTTGGTCATTGTCTACTGCGACTTGCTGCTTGTTGACACTGCTGGCCTGTGTCTTGCTGCTGGCTCTAAGCTTGATTTTCGCCTTTGTCCCCAGACTCTACAAGTCCGCTTTGCGGAGAGCCATTCTAACCAGGTCCCAAAAGGCCCGTCAGGGCTCGCCGCTCCAAATGGCGGGCAAGACGGAGAGCGAGAAGCGGGCCACCAAGGGCACGTACCGAGGGGGTATCACCCAATCCAATACTATGGATCGCTTCACCCGCCCAAAAGGATCCCCTGGTGGTATGGGTAAAGTTTTGGACGAGACTGGAGATGGCTCTCCTGCGACGGAGAAATTGACATTGAGGGACGTCATGGGCGCCATTGCAAGTGTGAAGACCTCTATGGGCCAGCAGTACGAGACACTGGCCTCTAAGATAGACATGGTGGCGATCAAAGTCAACCTCATCAGGACGGATCTCGCGAAGACCAATGAGCGGGTCGAGTCCCTGGACATTAAGACTGCAAGTCTCACTACTGATGTCTTGGATCTTCAGACCGAAGTTCGTAATCTCCGAACATCTAATGACTTGTTTGCCCGTCGGCTGGATGATTTTGAGAGCCGGGCCAGGCGCAACAACGTCCGCATCATTGGTGTTCCGGAGAATTCCACGGAATTATCCACAGACCTCCTGGTGGAGGACCTCGTGTTGAATCACTTAACACTCAAGGGCCTCAGTAACTTTTTCACGGTGGAGCGTGCCCACAGAGTTCCCGGCGGGAAGCCTAAATTGGGTGCCGCCCCGAGGCCTATTATAGCCAGGATTTTTAATTTTCGGGACAGAGACACTATTCTTCAAGCATCACGCACCAATGGTCCCACAAAATTTGAAAAAGCTTCGATCAGTTTTTATCCGGATTTTACACAGGCGGTGCAAAAACAACGCATGGGCTTCACGGGGGTGAAACGGCGACTTAGAGACATGGGAATGAAGTACGCTATGCTTTTTCCGGCCCGAATGAGGATTGAATATGAGGAACGTGCGCTCTTCTTTGACCGCCCTGAGGTTGTCAGTGACTGGCTCGATACTCTGCCGGCACATCGGAACCGCCCGGAACAATCGAGGGGCGCTGAAGGTGGCCTGGAGGAACAGGAAGAGAGAGTCCTTACCGGCGTGCCAGCTCAATGGACTTATAGAAGTGGTTAGATGATTCTTATGTACATATATTGGTGATTACCCGGGGGCTGGGAGGAATCGGGACTCTTCCTCCTCTAGGGGTTTTTCTCTCTTTTTGTAGGTTAGTTTAATGGGGCGACAGGCACACTGCAAGTTGGGGTGGCTTCTTGGTCTAACACAGGGGTGCAGGGTGGGGGTGTGTGTTTTGGGGATTCCTCTGGGGGTGGTGGGGGGTCTTTGTTTCTTTGTTTATTTCGAGGCTCCACTTTGCTGCATATCTTGTCTTTTGTGTCTGTTTCTTCGTGGGGGGAGCACTGTTCTAATTTCTGGGATGGGTGGTAGGGGGCTGAGGTTGCTAAGCTGGAATGTCAATGGTCTTGGTGATAGGATAAAGCGGGGGATAGTTTTGCAATACTTGAAACGCCTCTCCCCAGATATAGTGTTACTGCAGGAAACACATCTAATAGGGAACACATGCCATGCATTGAATAGACGGGGCTATCGTCTGGCGGTACACTCAAGATTTACTACTGGGTCGAGGGCGGCGGGTGTCCTCGTTAGGAGCTCCCTCCCCCTGGAGATAGATGACACTGTGCTGGATGATAGAGGTTGATATGCGGCCATTACGGGCCGCTGGGAGGGGAAGACGATCTCCATACTCTCTGTATATGTCCTGCCAGGCCTACAGTCCACCACATTTTCTGATTTGGGAAGGGTGGTTTTGGGTTTCCCTGAGGGTATGTTGGTTGTGGGTGGTGACTTTAACTCGGTTGTCTGTGGTAGTGAGGATCGTAGTCCCCCAGGATTCTCCCGAAATCACAATCATGGCTGGGCAACTTCTTGGATGCGCTGGGTCTAGTGTATTGCTGGAGGCAACTGCACCCCGGACAGGCACAATATACCTTTTATTCGGGAGCACATGGGAGTCTCTCGAGGCTTGATTATATCCTAATACCGGCGGTGCAGGTGGTCTCTGTAAGGGAAATTCGACACCTTGCTAGGGGGATCTCGGACCACTCCCCACTCTGGCTTACTGTTGATGTACAGTTGGGAACTGAGGGCCGGGTTGCTCCGATTAACCCCTGGCACCTTCGTAATCCTAAAACTAGAGCCGAGGTGGTTAAATGCATGGATTATTACTTTGCTGAGAACGTGGGGTCGGTATCCTCCCCCATCTTTCTGTGGGAGGCCTATAAGACTGTGATTCGTGGTCAAACCTTGTCCTTGATTGCCAGTGCGAGGAAAAGCAAGAATGAGGAGGTGGTACATTTGGAGAATGAAATTACTGCTCTGGAAGAAGAGTTGGAATCTGGGGTTACACCTGAGGGGTTGCATGATCTAGCTCTTAAATAGTCTGACTACAGGGCTCTGGTGACTGATGCAGGCAAAGGCAATGAGTCGTGAGCAATAGGGGCGTCTGTATGATGTTGGTGATAAAGCGGGAAAATTGATTGCTTGGTTGGATAAAAGAGACAGATTTAATCGGGTGGTGCCTGTTGTTGAAAGAGCGGATGGAGTGGATGGAACGCGGGTTGTGGACCCGGTTGAGATAGTCGGGGTCTTTGCCCAGCACTTTCAGAAGGTTTACGCGCCGGTCTCGGACAGACCGGAGGAGGACTCACATTTGCTACTTAGGGATATCGCGTTGCCTAGCTTGTCGGAGTCAGACAAGGAGCTTATGGAGGCGGAATTTTCCACCGATGAAATAACGCTCGCTATCCTCTCCCTTCGCTCTGTGAATGGTATCCCGATCGAGCTGTACAAGTTGTGTCCCGATAAAATGGCGCCGCATCTTCGCCAAATGTTTTTGGAATCGCGAGATCTCGGATCCCTTCCCCGGGATCAGATACTGGCATCCATTGCAGTCATCCACAAAAGCGGGAAGCCCCGCGATCAATGTTCATCATACAGGCCGATTTTGCTTTTGAACGTCGAGCCTAAGATCTTGGCAACACTTTTGGCAAATCAGCTGATAAAGGTGATCAGCGACTTGATACACCCAGATCAGTCTGGGTTCATTCCCCATTGAAATACCGCGCTCAACCTTCGCCGTCTTCATGGTGTATTGGCAAGGGCGGGGTCGATTCGTGAGCCGGCCATATTGGTTTCCTTGGATGCCTCGATGGCCTTGCAAAATTTGGTTTTGGCCCCAACTTCATCGGGTGGGTTAGACTCCTATATGAGCAACCGCTAGCCCAAGTGGTGGTTAACGGTAGGGCCTCGGAACCTTTTGTTCTCGGAAGAGGCACACGGCAGGGTTGCCCTTTGTCACCACTGCTCTTCGCGCTCACCCTTAAGCCCCTTGCCGAGTGGCTTTGGTGGGAACCATCGCTCAAGGGCATTAGGTGGTCCCCTGACTTTGAGGATCGTATATCGTTGTATGTGGACGATATATTGCTGTACCTCACTTCTTCTCGTAAATCATTAGGAGTCTTGTTCGACGTTTTGAGTTCCTTCGGGAGGAATTCTGGCTTGGTTATTAATTGGGCCAAGTCCTGTATTTACTCGCTTACTGGAGAATTGCCTCTCCTGCCCCGCGCATGTCCGATACCGATCTCACACGTTGGTTTTAAGTATCTGGGGATTTATATATCATTGGACTCCGCAGCACGATATGAGAGGAATTTGCTTCCTCAGCTTCTCCGGCTTAGATCGGACGTCGCGGCGTGGTGTGGTTTACCGCTGTTCCCGGTGGGGAGAGCGGCCCTCTTTAAGATGATGTCTCTTTCCCGATTCCTGTACGCCATCCAAAACACGCTTGATTTGGTGCCCGCTAATTATTTCCGCGAGATTGAGGGCCTCCAGAGGAAAGTCGTGTGGGGCGGGCGACCTCGCATTGCACTGGCGAAATTGACTTTGCCCTGGTACGATGGCGGCATAGCGTTGCCCGATATTAAGCGATACTATTGGGCATCCCAACTGAGTGCAGTCAACCACGCAATGTACGGTCCTGACCCGAATCCCGTATTCGAAATGGATAGATGGCAGCTACCGGGAGGCGACTATAATAGGGGGCTCTACTCTAGATCGGCTGGGAAGAATCTGACTGGCCCCACTGGGGTTGCGGTACGGGTGTGGGGTAGTGCAACCGCGGCCACGGGATGGTCGGACAAGCTGACTAGAGCTACCCCGCTTTACGCGGCTGAGAGACTGGGCAGTCTTTGGACGACGAAGGGATTCGACAAATGGGACCTCATCGGCATCAGTAAGGTCGGAGTTCTCTGGGTCAAGAATAGAATCAAAACATTCGATGAACTCAAATGGGAATACGCATTGAGTGATAGGGAGCACTTCCGCTATATCCAGATCCGCCATGCGCTTGAGCCGGTCTTCCCAGCCGGAACCGCAATTCCAGAGTCCTCTCCCCTGGAAGATAGACTGCTTGACGGGTACGTCCCCGATAGTACTATTTCTCTCATTTATAAACAAGCATTTACAATGCAATGGTTTCGCCTTTAGAAAAGTTTGAGTTATTGGCATTGTATATGGCAACATTTTTTATTTCTGTTTTTGTTTTGAAAACAGATAAGTAAATGGCATTGTCATTTACATTGCCATTAGCTTAATTTTTGCAGTCACTCTGCATTCTCTAGCACTCCCTAGCACTCTCTATGCACTCTGCACTCCCTATGCACTCTATATGCAGTCTGCATTCCCTATGCACTCTGCACTTCTTATGCACTCTGCATTTCCTATGCACTCTGCACTCCCTATGCAGCACTCTGTACTCTCTATGTACTCTGCACTTTCCACTTCCTATGCACTCCCTATGCAGCACTCTGTATGCACTCTGCATGCACTCTGCACTTCTATGCACTCTGCACTCCCTATGCACTCATCATGCACTCCCTATGCACTCATCATGCACTCCCTATGCACTTCCTATGCACTCTGCACTCCCTATGCAGCACTTTGTACTGTCTATGCACTTTCTATGCACTGTCTATGCACTCCTTATGGACTGTGCACTGTCTATGCACTATGCACTTTCTATGTTTTCTGTACTCCGCACTCCCTATGCACACTGCACTTTGTATGTATTCTGCATTACCTATGCACTCTCTATGCACTCTGCACTCCCTAGTCACACATGCACTCCCTAGTCACACATGCACTCCCTAGTCACACATGCACTCCCTAGTCGCACATGCACTCCCTAGTCACTCATGCACTCCCTAGTCACTCATGCACTCCCTAGTCACTCATGCACTCCCTAGTCACTCATGCACTCCCTAGTCACTCATGCACTCCCTAATCACTCATGCACTCCCTAGTCACACATGCACTCCCTAGTCACACATGCACTCCCTAGTCACACATGCACCCCCTAGTCACACATGCACTCCCTAGTCACACATGCACTCCCTAGTCACACATGCACTTAGAGCTACACACCCCTCCCAGAGCTACACACACCTCCCCCCAGAGCCACATACACACTACCCTACAGCTACACACACCATCCTAGAGCCACATACACACTTTGAGCTACACATATATATCTAGAGCCACACACATACACACTGATTACAAACACACCCAGAGCCACACCCAGATGCACACACATACAGAGCTACACATACATACCCAGAGTTACACACACATATACACACCCCTACAGAGCTACACACACATACACACGTAGAGCCACATACACACACCTAGAGCCACACAAAGACTCCCCTCTCCTCTCCTGACATTTTTGGCCGCATTCATAAGTGATGACATTTGTAGTGGTGGCCTCGGGCGAATTATTTGGCTTTGCAAGCGAAAAATGAAAACTGTCCCCAAACACCAAGTGTTCATCACATGGTGATAATCACAAGGCGATAATGAGCTGAGAAAAAAAGCAATGGCAGAATGGATAGAAGAGCAAATCGGACCCCCTCGATGTCCCCACCCGGCCCGGCACTCCCCACGCCACATGACATGCCAGTGCCACAGAATAAAGTCGGGCTTAGGCTGAGTGATTCATGTCAAGCACTGCATGACACGTGACTGACTGACTCCGTTCCAGCCCATGTGTCCGGGGGTCCGAAGTGTCTGGAATCTCAACTTACACCCGGTTCCACTCTAGTGACGCGCTTGAGTTGTCCACATGTTCTATCAATGTTCTACCCATACAGTTTTGTAAATCACCGAAACATCACCTAGGTCAATTCAGAGCGCTAAGATGTGACAACCATATGTTCGTCTAAATTGGCTTTTTTTAAGATCTCATATGGAAGGTGTTCAGCTATGGTGACATGGCAAGATGCAAACATCAGAAACCAGCTAAACCCTGCCACCTCCGTGCAGAGCCCAGACTATTCCGGATTCCACCACAGCCCATTCTGAACAGACTGTGGGCAGTCCTTTGCCTAACAAAATAATAAAGCGATCTATCTACATAACCTCAATCACAGACCACAGCCCAAGCAAACTCCCAGAAAGAAACAGAGCAAGATGTTGAACGACGCCCACAGGCACAAGGTGTGCACAATAACCTGGATTACAAGCAGGGTGGGTTTGTACCTCCAGCTACTGAGCTCACACTAGTGCACTAATCACGCAGAGAGATTTCACAAAAACTTTCCTCACGTCTTCCAAAGTAATGATTATGCCAGAAAACCACAGTCGCCCCAAAAGCTGAAGGAAACGCACAGCTCACCACAGCAACGGGCACACGGACAGCGGGAGGGGGGGGCGGCACACGGACAGCGGGAGGGGGGGACGGCACACGGACAGCGGGGAAGGCACACGGACAGCGGGAAGGGGGGGGGGGGAGGCACACGGACAGCGGGAAGGGGGGAAGGCACACGGACAGCGGGAAGGGGGGGAAGGCACATGGACAGCGGGAAGGGGGGAAGGCACACGGACAGCGGGAAGGGGGGGGAAGGCACACGGACAGCGGGAAGGGGGGGAAGGCACACGGACAGCGGGAAGGGGGGGAAGGCACACGGACAGCGGCAAGGGGGGGGAAGGCACACGGACAGCGGGAAGGGGGGGAAGGCACACGGACAGCGGGAAGGGGGGGAAGGCACACGGACAGCGGGAAGGGGGGGGAAGGCACACGGACAGCGGGAGGGGGGACGGCACACGGACTGACATCTTCGAGTAACTTCCGCGCATTATAAGAATGCATTAAAGAAACAAATAAATAAAGTAGAAGAGCAACGCACAAAAAGCACAACTGACCGTACCAGGATACAGAAAGATCAGCAGGCGTGCGCCAGACCTGAAATATGCAGAAAGCCAAACCCCTAAAAATAAGGAGAGGAGTAGACCAAAAGCTCAGGAAGTAGAGCGGCGAAGCCGAGACACGAACCGGCAACCCCAGCCACAGGAACGAGTACACTAGGCTATCTTCCAGCTCACTCACAGGCATGCATAGTGCACAGAAGTATGCAGGAACAAAGGGGAAACCAATACCCGCAGAGCGGGAAAAATAACCCCAGGACAGGAGAAAGGCGTACACAGACTCATGGCCGGAACCGGAGTCCGAAACCCCCAAAAGGAGAGTACGTGGAATCCGACGCACAGCAATGGGACACCAGTGCCCAGCTTAGAGAAAATGTCATATGTAACAAAACAAACGGGAAGCATTCATCAGAAACGAGAGCCCCTGTCAACAGCACTACATTTTGTTCATTTGTTGCATGTGGTAGTTTACATAATTTTTAATACATATCACGAATATTTAATTATTTTACTTTGGGAATATGTGTTCTATTAGTTTATATTTATTATTATGTTTTAATTTAATATATTGAAATTAATAATTCAATTTTTTAATTGCAAGTGAAGTTAGTATTGCTGTCACATTTTTTATATTGGTCTACATTGAAACTACATATAAAAAATTATTTGCCATTAACATTTTACTTTGATTTTATTTTTCAATTTTGAAAGCATAAATCACACTTTAAGTTGTCCCTATAGTTTGCCAAAGGAAGATCTCTGCCACAAGTTACTAGTAGTTACTTTACACTTGTAATCACTTGTAAATTAGGCTCCACCCCCTGAATTCAGGGCGTGCATACGTGTAAGTCTATAGTCTGGAGTAGTTTTACACTCTTAAATCGTGACTACTCAAATGTAGATTTATTCACAGTGAAGTTTACCTTCGTGAGTACCCCATACATGCACAGAAAGCGAATTTCCTTGTATTAATCCCAGTTTGAAATCGGATTAAATGAAGCACATTTTCTGCATATTGCACACTCAGATGTATTCAGTTTTATTATGTGTTAGACTGTAACTTTCACTTCCTAAAAGTAAGCAATTGTATGAAGAAGTAGGGAATAAAAAAAAAGTATTACATGTGAAAGTCACACGGACAGCCGCTTTAAAACAAACTGCTGAGGTGGCGAAGTACACATTGTATTTTTCATGATTTGCAACATGCTGCACAATGGTACACTCGGGTACAATAGGTCACGGTGCCTCGTGGCCAGTACTGAGACGCCCCGAGGTTCAGAGACAACCTCAGATTGCTAAATGGCAAGAGAATCACCGTGGATGGGAAGGGAGTGAGCAGGGGAGTTTTGGAGAGAGAACGAATAAGATGAGGGTGGGAAAACAAGGTGTAAGGAGTTTGGGAGAATTAAAAACGAAACAGATAAAAAATGAGATAAGTCAGTTACGTGAAGTGAGTAATTGAGGGGGCGGGGGGGGGGGGGGGTGGCTGAAGCCCAGTGAGTCCAATGGGTGTTGCGCCCCTGGGGTTAGGAAAGGGGGATTGAAAGAGGGCGCGAGCGGGTGGGGGAGAGGTGGAGAGACTGGAGACTTGTGCTGGAGGGAAGAGCTAAGCAGAGGGTGAATGGAAAGACTTAAATTTGTCAGCAAATATATTGTATTTGGAGAAGGGACTGTTAAAATGTTACTGCCCAGTACTGTAGCCGCCCGGGCAATTATAAAACAGACCCCACCCTCAGAATCCCCGCCCGGGGCTTGAGGTGAAACTGAGGCGCCTCGAAGACAGGCGTGATCTTGCTGGGAGGGGTTGCACCAGTGTGTGCACAAAAACTGGACTCCATGTGGTGTGGCTCAATAGCACGCTGCTTGTTCTCCCAGGAACCTGTAAGTGATCATTGTAAAACCGTGGGCTGATACAAAAACGTGTGGCAGCTCTGGGAGCCGGGCCTGAAGGGAATGCGGGATACCCCCGCACCGACCCATGCACATTTTCTGTATAGAGCCGGGCCTGAAGGGGCTGCGGCGCCCCCGAGCACCGACCCAAGCACTCTTTCTGTGTGTTGTGTCGCGTGTTGTGACATGAGTTCTTCTAAAGACTGTATAGCGACCTCCAGACAGACATAAAAAGCACAAGACGAGTCTCTGGATCGCTGTAGAGAAACGGATCACCCTCCCTGCAGCTCAGCGACCGCACCTCTGCAGTGGAGGGCGTCCCAGAGCCACAAGAGAGGGCGCCTAGAGAGAGAATGCAAACGCAAGGGCGGTCGGCGCTGTACAAAGTAAACACACAGCATACATGTGTGCGAGGACAGAAAGCAGGGCCCGCACAGACAGGACAGTGACTGGAGGCAGCGTTAGCAGTTGGAAGGGAAACGTGAGCGCTATCCGCTCAGGCCGCCTCTCAGCGCTACTCACCTGCTGCAGCGGAGTTGGTGTCCAAGTGCCCGGAAGCACTGAGTGCAGCGCTGGGTTAGCAATTACTTTCTCGTTCCATAGGGTCTCCAACTCGCTGACTTGTGCTCAGGCACATTTGGGCGCACTCCCAGTAGATGCTACATACAAAGCAGAAATCCGCGTTCCAGCTCGGGGATGTCCGCGTCTAGCCTACAGAGAAAGCATCGCCCTACGGCAGCAGCACCGTTGTTGCGGTCTGATGAATCTCACCTGGTGGAGCTCATTGTGTTGTCGAACCATTGGAGGGGGTCGTGCAGTCACGGCGGAGCCTGGGAGAGAGAGGCGGCAGCAGGGGCCTGAGGGGCAGAAAATAGCAGCGATAAGTATACGAGCTCCCCCTGCAGACCGGCTTCCATCCCCAGGGAACTGACGCAACAATAACTTTCGCACCTCAAACCCCGCGCTTCCCAATAATGCCCACCTATTCGCCCAAAGGAATCCGGGCCACTTAAGTGTACCCCTAAACTTCCTCTTTAAGACTAAGGCTGATTATTCATGTATTTTTTGTTAACTGCCACTTTCACAGCGCACAGTCTGCAATTAGAATTGCATCGTAGCGCCTTAATAACTATCTGTGTATCCCGGTTGCGCTAGCCAGTGTTCCTGAATGGGGCGCTCAGTGGAAATAGTTCACGTGCTCTATGTTTAAACTGATTCTATTCCTAGACTGTCTGCTATGGTAGAATATGCTTAGTCACATGCTCAGATTTCAGACACAGATATCTGTCTTGGTTTGTCTTTTCACGCTCATCTGAAACCTTGACACGCCGTTTTGTGACCGAAGGAGCATTCCAGCTTATATCCGGTTTCAGGGACTTAAAGGTCGTTTCTAGTGCAGCTTCATGCCCTTCACCACAGGCCCTGACTACAGATTTCTCAGAATAGCCCCCGGAGACAGATAAATAAGCATTGTCACCTCACAAGGGCGCATGGCTCGAGGCAGTGTCCATGGTTTTGCGCAGTGAAGAAGGCAGGAGCACGCAGAGACGGATATCTAAGCGATCTGGCTGCTCAGTCTTGTGACATTACAGAACCAGCAGCGGCCATTTCGGCAACCCCGCCCACGGTAATCATGAAGCACACGGACAGGGGGGGAGGGGGAGGGCGGGAACGGACAGCGGGAGGGGGTCGGGAAGGCTTCCTCCGTTTGGGGGGGGGGGGTCGGGAAGGCTTCTCTGCAACAGTATTTTTATCGGGAAAGACACGGAAGCGGGAGGGGGGGCGGGGAGCATCTATTTTAGTGCTCCAGAGCCCGCCGGGGCGAGGCTGTGCCGTTTTAGCCTTTCACCGTCACTCAGCTGTTGCCATTCTGCGTGCATCGGACCTGCACGTTCCCATGTTCGGTGCTCAGGCCTCGGATTACGGCCGAGTTCCTGTGGAGAGAGCCGTCGCGGTGCCTGTGCAGTCCAGCTTACTCACAAACAAAACATTGCTTCCACTCCGCTCCTGAAGCAGCTCTTCGCACGGCGACGGCGAAAGGGGGAGGCCAGCATCAGGAAACAAGCGGGAGGGGGCGGGAAAGGGGGAGGAGAGACGCAGAAGACGGCCGGAGCAGGAAGGCGGGTGCCGGCAATGCCGGAACAGATTCGGGGGCGTTCCCGGCTTTTGGCTGACGTAGCCAAAAGCCAAAAATTCTCGGGAACGCCCCCGAATGTGGTCCGGCCATGACTGACGCCTCTCTGTTCCAATGGCTAGCCTCCATTTATGGAGCTAGCCAATGGGACAGAGGGTGTATTCCAAGAGTCCCTACTGAACACTAGAGATTTCTCTGGGGGCGGAGCTTGCGCTCGGTTCCCCAGTCGAAACCTAAAAACTTACTGATGACCGCTCGGATCTCCTTGTACAGCTTCATGGGGCTTGGACCGGCGATGGACTGGAGTTGGATGATGAAGACTGACAGGTCGCGATATCTTCCCCCAAGGAGGTCGCGATTCCGGCGCGTCTCCAGCTGGTGCAACTGAAGATTTTACAACGTGTCTATGTCACGGGTCCAAGCCTGATGTGTATGGATTATTCTGTGGATGGGTTGTGTAGGCGCGGCTGCGGTATGCTTGCTAACTTTCTTCATATCTTATGGGAATGTCCGGATGTTGTGATATTCTGGAACCGTGTGCATGCTGTTATGGAAGAGGTGACGGGTGTTTCATTATTGCCAGAGGCCAGACGCTGTTTGTTGAACATCTGGGAGCCGAATGACTACAGCATTGCTCAGACTCAATGGGCCACCCTCGGCAACATGATAGCGAAAAGGGACATAGCCCAACTGTGGGGGTCTCAAAGGGCACCTCTAGTCTCGACATAGAAAAATAACATGGACTGGTGCATGTTCAGAGAAACAATTGTGTATATCGCCCGTGGCAGGCCCAAGAAGTGGGGGAGGATATGGGGCCAATGGAATTGGTAACGTGGAGAGATTTGCACCCCCCCCTTTTGTAGAAGTGTGACATTCCTCTGTCCCCGTGACCGTGCATTCCATGGCATCTACATCCTATTGTATACGACTTGCTTGCCTACTCTTGGCCCCCTTTCCTCCCCGAGATCCTCCATCCTTCATCAAATCAGCTCCCTTAGCTGGGTCGCTCCCCCTGCTGCCTGGGACAGCCACTCACTGTATAGTCTATTGCCTGGGAATTTTTGTTTGTGTGTTTGTTTTATAAAATATAAAATGTGAAACCTTTCATTCATCCTTCTATCACCACAAGATCTCTACATTGCCTTGCGGTATCACTGCCGGACCCACTGGTTGTCGGCTGATGAGCTGTGTAACATTGCAAATTTGGTATTTATTGCTACTGGCCGGCCTCTGTGGTTGTAGGTCTGTAACTGTATTACTTTTCTTGTAATAAAGGTTAAAAATAAATAAATAAATAAATAAATAAACATGGACATTTTTTGGCACAACCATTTACGGTACGCCCTGTGCTGTAAAACGATGAAATCCGCTTACAGTCTGCAAGTGTCTACCAAAATAAAGTACAGTCTCATCGATACCGTGACATTGACCAAAAGCGGCATTATTTTGTCTGCATCCCACCTTAAAACATTCGGGTCCCCGAAAAGAAAAACAAAAAATACATCTGAATCTTTTTACACTATTAACATACCTCAGCAAATTGGTAATTTAACCCCTGACAGACCTGCAGGGCTTTTTGGAATCGAGTAGAATTCAGAAGGGGACTTGAAGCCCCGCCTATCATTCCTATTGGCTGGTGTCACCGTTTACGCAAAACGCTGGCTCCCCGTTGCAAATTAGGTTTTTTTGTTACCGCCCCGTCTCCTTCTGCGACCGCCCATCTGGACTCGATCTTTTACTTGCGGCGTTACATGGTGGGCTTATCTGGTGGGCGAGCACTCTTTTTAAAATAGACACTGATGGGGACCATAGCGGCTGCAGCGCTATGTGCTTTACGTTTCTTATTACTTTAATGAACGCGGCACTCGCTAGTAAATGTAAATGTACATGTATTTATATAGCGCAAATCACCGACCCGGTATCTAAGCGCTTGCTTAGGGAAACCGTCCTGGTATTCCCCTGTGAGATAACCCCGGCAGGGTATCCACAAGGTGAAAGCCAAGCATCCTACCGCGAGGGGCCGTTGTGGAGATTAAGCAAGCTATTACCCAGAGTCGCAGAGTGTGAACCCGTGAATCGAGTAGGCACCGGAGCGAGAATGGTCGAGTCTGTGGAATTTTGAGCCCAAGACCCGCCGAGGCGGGGAATTGAACCCTGGTCCCGGGCTGACCTCTGCTTCCAGGTCTGCCTCCTCTATCCAGTGAGCCACACTTCTAGGGGCACCGCGCTCACTTTATTTATTTATATTTTCTCCTTTAGGTTAAATAAAGTCCTGGCTGGGCCGTGCTTACTCTACTCTCCTTGCACAGCTCAAACTAGCGGGAATTTTAAAGCGTCTGAGGGAACGTCTGTGAGCAGACACAGGCAGGAGGCCTCGCAAGCACATTCACAGGCTCTTAGGCCTCCCAGAAACACCTGAGCCGCGAGGACTACTGGAAGCTCCGCATCCAGCTGGATAGAATGCGTTGTGTGCACAATACGCTGCTGTGATGGCCGCTTGTGTACCAAGAGCTCCGGTCTCTAGGGCCTCTCGTGGACAAACACTGTCTGCAAGGGCCATTTGTGAACAGCAGCAGTTAAATCGTCAAATACAGGTCAGCCTTTTTAGGTAATTTTTAATCCCAATAAAACTGGGCATCTTCTCCCAGATCCTCACTCCTTCACTCTCCTCAAGTTTCCCAGTTATGCCTTTCCTGTAGATAAGCCTATGATTTATGGGGTATCTGTATTGAGCTTGAAGGTTATTTTATGGCGTCTTCTATGCCATACTGGAAACCTCCCCATTGTGGAGGCCCCAGGTGTGAGTGGAGATGAAAGAGTTTTACGATCTTTACATCCCCTTCCGAGAGCCACTCTGATGTTACATGAGCAGCGTGGAATTTCCTTTGTGCCCATATGTTTAATGCCCTTGCAAAAAAAGACTTGGGTTGCCGTTTGAGTTAATGTTTCTTATACCTACATGTTTGATACCTAGGGAACAAAAACACCCCCACTTGGCTCAATATGGATAAAGATCTTCATAAAACTCTATTTTAACCAAAAAATAACAACATAATATTTTTTGGCAATGATAAGCATTGTGAAGGCTAGGGTGAACCCTGTCCTAAGCCTTTAATGTCGTTTGAAAGGTGCAGAAAGTTTGGGAGATAAGTAACCATTCCCGGCAAATACTGTACCGTGTTTCAAATGCAGCTATAGAAAACCTTTAAGTGTGTTCACAAAGTAATATAAAGCTGAATATTAAGTGTGTGACAGCACACTGCAATAAGCAAAGGCATGTTAGACATGCGGGTATTTACAGAAGTTTTTAAATACACTGCTGATTTTTACCGAAAAATTGAAAAGCTCACAGCTAAAGTCTCTTGGCCATGTTAAGCGCTGTGAAGGCTAACGCGCATCTCCGGCCTACATCTTTAGTGATGTTTGAAAAGCAACAAAGTAAATATCCCCAAGGAAACACTTAAGTGCGTTTCAAATGCAGCTACAAACAAGCATGTGCAATGCAATAGGTGTTGCATTTAATCAATTTTTTTTTCTCATTTCCAACTGCTCTTAATTGAAAAATGTTCTAAAAGCAATCGGAACTAGATCATTTACAGCAGTAAAAAGGTAGTGACATTATTACGTTTCTCAAGTAAACAAATCGTAAAGAGAACTCTAATGATGCACAAAATATTTTTTCTGCTAAACTAAGACATCGAGGCCTTGGTTCCTGGGAACAGAAGACAGGAAATATGGATTTATATTTTAGATATTTATGAATTACAAATATTAATGGTCTTTATTGCAGCCACATTTATCCGATGTTAAAATGTAATTCAACTCTCTGACCAGATATCAGTGACTGAGGTGAAGAATTTGGACTTTGCCAACACCAATAGTCAGTTTGGGGCAGCTGCAGCCAGTGAGCACAGTCGAGTTCAAACAAAACACACATCAATTGGGAATGATTCCAGTCGGCTTTCAATTCAATTAACCTGTTGGTAGATTTTTAGATCACAACTCATCGTTCCTTTACAACAACATGTGGTCACTAACAGATAACCAATTCTTACTTTATTTATTTAAGTGGGATTCGTTAATTCCACATTACCTCCCATGCTCAGTGGATACAACTGTTGCCTGACGCCCCACAAGACAATTAAGGCATCTGAAAAAACATTACATTTTTAGGTTCATAAAAGTTCTCTCCATTGGTGGGACAGCTGAAAATCGGGTTTACTGTACAGTTTTGTTTCCAGTGCAAACAACAGCTTCACTAGCAGTCGCCTGCTCCCAAGTTTATTACAGAGAATGCTCATTTCACAATTTGGAGGGTAAATAAGGTAATAATATCGCAGTGAGAAGTCAGGCTTGGAATAGAGAAATAAGAAATACATAAATTGAGCCATCATACTTCAAACACAAACTCCAAGTACTGAGAGTCAAAATTATGGATCCGAACATAGCCGTCTTCACTGCCACTGCTGTAACTCTTTCCATCCGGGGGAAATTCAGCACTGTTAATTGGCCCGAAATGTCCCTTGACTCTACCAAACTCCTCTTCAAACACCAAATGAAAAAATCTTGCCTCAAACTTCCCAAACCTGGTGGAAGTTGTGGTTACATCCATGGCTTCTTGACCACCACCCAAAATCACATGGTCATAGATTGGTGACAGGGCAGCAGAGTTGACTGGACGCTCTGTGCGGAAGGTCTTTAAGTGTTCTAAAGTTCTGGCATCAAAAAACTGTGCTGTGCTGTCCTTGGAGGCTGTGACAAACATGGTCTGGTCGCGGGAGGTCTGGATGTCATTGATCTGTTTGTGATGCTCCTTAATGATGCCAACAATCTCGCCAGACTTAGCACTGAACTGGTTCAGTTCCCCCATTCTCATGCCCAGCGATGACACACTCCCCAAGAGGGCCCCACACAACTCTGGTGATCTTGGAATCATTGCAGAATATCTTCATGTATGGCTCATTGTCCTCTATTTGACTGGGATCCCGCAGGTCAAAGAAGTTGATAAAGCACTGGTAGCCCATCTGCTTATCTGTGGAGAACATTATGATGTTTCCCCCAAAGTCGAACCCACAGGTTCAAACTGCAGAATTGGAATTTACCAGTGCCAGCTGCTTCCCTGTTTCACAGTCGAAGAGTCTGCAGGAGTTTTCAGCGGAGCCAGTGAGGACATGCCTGGTTTCCCAGTCACAGTCCACACACCAGACTGCTCCAGTATGCCCATTGTAGGTGCCAAGTAGCTCTCCATTCACAGAATACCAGGCATTCACTATTGGATCTTTTGCAACAGTGAAGAGGAGGTCGCCTTCTCGGTTGTATTTGATCTGGGTGATCGACCTCTCGTGGCCTTGCAGTAGGATGGGTTTCATGATGCCGGTGCCGAACTTGGGCCTCGCCTGCGACACTTAACGTGCGGGATGGAAAAGCGCATTTACGTGAGTTTAAGCTATTGGCATTGTAAAGGACAATGCCTTTTATTTATGTTTTAAAAACAAAAATAAAAGGCATTGTCATTTGCAATGTCTCCGGCTTACATCTTTAGTGATGTTTGAAAAGTAACGAAGTAAACATCCCCAAGGAAACACTGAAGTGCGTTTCAAATGCAGCTACAAACAAGCATGTGCAATGCAATAGGTGTTGCATTTATGCGAGTTTAAGCTATTGGCATTGTAAATGACAATGCCTTTTATGTTTTAAAAACAAAAACAAAAATAAAAGGCATTGTCATTTGCAATGTCAATAGCTCAAACTTGCGTAAATGCGAGACCTATTGCATTGCAAATGCTTGTCGTTATTGCTGTAGCCAAGATTAAGAGCAGATGAGCAGTTGAGGGCCATAAAATGTAATGAGTAACGCTTCAAACTTAAACTGACGTGATGGGCCAATGCTGGCTGGCTCAAGGAGTTTAACAGTGTATTATGATGGAAATAATATACAGGACTTAAATCACTCAATCTACTATCCTTTGCCATGGTTCAGAATATAAAAGAAAAAAGTCATAAAAAGAGAGAGTTTACTCCGCAAATAAGCAGCCTCGTAACTGGACAGCCCTCATGCAGGGAAAGGCCGGAAAGCATAGTTAAATAAACTAGCCTGGGATGTGAAGAACAATCTGGTAGAGACTCTATCCAGCTGCAGATTCCTTATGGCATTTCCCAGGAGTCAGGCTGGATCCCAAAACCTTTGCTGAGCATATACCCCTTGCGCGTGCCTTTGGGTGGCTCCATTCGGCTCTGCGTGACATTAACCGCAGTGTCGGTTAGGACATCATGGTACCTATAAAGGCACCACATAGGCGCGAGGACGTCAGCACATTTAGTTTTTACCACGCTAGAAGCGCACAGCCACGAAGTAACTGACACAGTTGTGTTCAATACAAGGGCACTGAAAGGAGGAGTAACCCTAGTCCTACAAAATCAGTCCGCAAAGCGTAGGTCGGGCTGTAAGGAATCTACAACTAGATAGAGTCTCTACCAGATAATGCATTACCAAAGGTAAGTAACTTGTTCATCTGGTAGAGACTTCTAGCTGCAGATTCCTAAACTTTAAATTAGATACCCAAACCATACCATCCCGGCAGTGGGTTGCAGACCAAAATCTTAAACTAGAAAGTCCTGCAGACGTGACCATCCAGGCAGTAGTGTTTTGCAAACATGTGCAATGATGCCCAGGTAGTGCTTGACAGATGTCTTATTGGGACACCCAGAGCCAAGGCCGTAGTCGCAGCCTTTCCCCTTGTGGTTGGGGCTCTTAATCCCTCAGGGGGCTGCTTCTTTGCCAGGGCTTAGCAGATCTTAATGCAGAGAACGACCCAGCAAGAAATGATCCTTTTCTGCACTGTCCTCCCCTTCTGTACTCCCATGTACCCTACAAAGAGTTGGTCGTCCACCAGGAACTCTTTTGTGCGATCAAGGTAGAACAACACTCTTTTTGGGTCCAGTCTGTGGAGATGCTCGTCTTACTTAGAGGGATGCGGGGGAGCAAAGAAGGTGGGCAACTTGCTGCTGTGATCAACTTATACGAAGTTGCCACTTTCATGCCTTAAGCCTCCTGTGCCCACTCATTGTTGAACACGGGGTCTGTCCCAGAGACAGCTTTCTGCTCTCCGGGTAAGATCTGTAAATAACTCCCAGGAGCGAACACAATAGAAGCCTGCGTGGGTGGCAGGAAGTTGTCCTCAGGCAGGAAGGAACCTGGTAGCCCATTGGCTACTTTTCGCTACCTCTCCTGGGGGCATTTTTAGAACATAAAGAGAGCACCCCTGGCACCCAGAACTCAGACCTCGTTGAACTGGAGAAGAGAACCGAAGAAGGACTGCTATGGTGCACCAAAAACTTGGTGAAGAGAGGCTACAATGGCGTGGATTGCACCTGCTGTACCTGGTGGCTAGTAAAAGAGAAGGGACTGTGCCAGCTGTATCCTGCTCATGGAGAAATCGACTCCTGGTTTCAGCTGTAGCAAGAGGTTCGAAGGGTCAGTTGGCTGACAAACTGTTCACAGAACAGGGCCATAACAGCTGAAGAAGCCTGCGGGGGCATGTTGGCAGCCCAGATTATAGAATCTGCCCTCCTCACCGCCATGTAGCCCAAGGAACAAAGAACCGACTCTCAAAAGTTGCCCCACGTCTGGTGGACCAGGGAGGGTTGTAGAAATGCAGCTAAGTTACCCAGAGGACAAATTATCACCAAAAGAAGAAAATAGGCTAACCTGAAGTACCGAGTGATCGATAGCCCAGTGGAGGACTGGACTTCGTGATATCTTCGAGGGGTGTCAAACCATGAGGCCAGGATTGGCTGACCAAGCCTATGGACTGGAAGGTAGCCCCAGAAGGACACCAGTCGAGTGCAGTCTCCTCAGCAGCCCTAAGCATCTTCAGGTTTCTATATCCCTTGCATCAGGGTCACTCCATAGAATTAGACGGTAAGGAGCCACTGACGCTGGATATCAACTGAAAACTGCTTTCCTGGAAAGGTACCAATTTCAGTGGACCTTGCATTTTTCCCTGACTGAGTTGGTCGCTTAAAGTAACACTATGTAACTGCACTGATACTTACCCAAATTTTACTGAAATGTTTCTCAAAACTGTTCAATTTGGCAATGCTTGTTCGTGGTTAAGTAAAGGGTTGCATTTACTATACCTTGTAAATTCTATACCTCTGGAACCTTGAGGTGGATCTTTTGCTTTTTGGTGTTTAAATTTTCATAACTTTTAAAAAATAAAAAAAAATAATGTCTGATTTCTTTAGAGGCTCATATATTTCTTCTTCAATTCTATTGATTCTGTGTAGATCCTTTACAATTCTTCCTTTGTGTAAGTCTGACTGCTCCGAGCTACAGCTACCCAGGGTTGTTCTAGAGTTTAATAAACAAAACTGAGGTAGTCCTAAGGAAAAAGTTGCTTAACTTCCGTAATGCCTTATCTGGTAGTGAGGCAGATTCCTTACCTTAGAATTATACCCAGGCGTCAGACTGGATCCGGAATTTTTTTGCGTTACCAATACCCCATTGTGCCATTAGGTGACATTGTTCGGCTCCACATGGCATAATTCGCACCAGAAGTGGCATGTGTGGTGCCTATATAAGTGCCACTCTAATGCGTTTCTTCTTGCGACTTTCCATGCCAGCAGCGTGGTGCCATGAGAACACTGGTCACTGGTGAGGACAACTCGGGTCCTGAAAGGGTAACAGCCCAGTCCCTAGCGACCTGTTCGCAGAGCATGGAGGTTGGGTTGGTCAGTACGGAATTTGTGGCTAGATAGTCTAAACCAGTTAAGGCACTACCGAAGTTAAGTAACCTGTTCAACTGGTAGAGACTTCTAGCTGCAGACTCTTTATCTTAGAACAGATACCCATACAATATTTCCCTGGAGGTGGGTGTGGACCAATTTCATATAAGGAAGTACTGCAGGACTGATCAGGCTAAATACCCATCTCGACGGACCCGAGTTCCCAGGCAGTAGTGCTTTGTGAACGTGTGCAAGAGGTCCACATTGCTGCCTGACCAGAACTCTCTGTGCTAATGCTGTAGTTGCAGCTTTCGCTCTCGTGGAGTGAGCATGCAAACTCTCAGGGAGTTGCTACTTAGCCAATGCATAGCAGATCTTGAGACAGAGCATGATTCATTTGGAGATGGTCCACTTCTGAACGGCCCATCCTTTGTTTGCTCCGTCAAACTGCAAGAAGAGTTGTTCGTCCATGGGCAACTCTTCTATAGGGTCAAGGTAGAACAACCATGTTCTTTTACAGTTCAGACGGTGACCCCGCTCTGCTTCCTTAGAGAGATGTGGCGGAGAATAAAAGGTAGGCAGAGTGATAGATTGGCCTAAGTGAAAGGGAGTGACCACTTTTGGTAGAAAGGAAGCTCTCGTAGTAAGTACCAGTTTGTCTGCGTGGATGTTGAAGTAGGGAAGCTTGGATTATAAAGCCTGAAGTTCACTGACCCTTTGGGCAGATATTCTAGCTACATGAAATGCTGGCTTGATGGTAAGGAGCCTGAGTGCATAATTGTGCTTTGGCTCAAAAGGAGCGCACATAAGAAACGTGAGGCGAGCTTACGTCCCACTGGGGCACTATGAAAGGTGACGGTGGAGACAGATGTTGCAGACCTTTCCAGAACATATTTACAGTAGGGGATTTTAAAAGGAACAGCTGGTCAAGCAACTGCAAGAAGGAAGAAATAGCAGAGAGAAAGCCCTTTATAGAGCCCAGATCAGAGCCCTGCTGGGAAAGAGAAAGGATGAAAAGGAAAACTTGAGAAAGGGGTGCAGAAAGGGAATCAGTTTCTCTGTACACAATGCCAAAAAATGTTCCCAACAGCAGGAGCATACCATCTTGGTGGAGGGATGCCTGGCTGCCAAGATAATATTACAGACGTCAGGTGGAAGGTAGAAAGCAGTCAACTGTGGCTGCTCAATCTCCATCCAAGAAGGCGAAGAGTTGCCCAGTTCGGGTGGAGGACCCTCCCTTGCTGCTACAACAGAAGATCCTCTCGAAAGTCCAATCTAATCCGAGGATCAATGGCGATGCTCAACACCTTGGATAACAAACTCTCTGTGCCCAATCCAGAGCCACGAGGATGACTTGTTCCTGGTTCTAGTGAGAAATCTGGGAAAGATTGGTATGGGCGGAAAAAGACTAGGAGGCCTGAGATCCATTCGAGACTAAAAGCATCGCCAAGTGAGAGCTGCCTTGAAAATTCCAGCACCCAGACCTGCTGACATTGCAAGTTCTGGGAAGCGGAGAACAGATCTAACCAAGGCTCTCACCACTGCTGAAAGAAACCCTGCACCCCCTCCGGATGTAAAAGCCATTTGTGATCCACTAGGCATCTGCAGCCGAGTTTGTATGCTCGGACATTCAGAAAGCCCACCAGATGCTGAACATTTTAGTCATGTCCATAGACAAAACGCGGAGCGCCTCCTGACAAAGGGTTCCCAGCACTACCTCACCCTATTTGTTGCAGTACCACAATAGTGGTGGTGTTGCCTGTGAACACCTGCCCTAGCCTTCTCTTGACAGAGGGAGAAAGGCTTTCAGTGAAAATCTGATCACCCAAAGCTCCAACAGGAGACCAAAGTGCCTCTGATCTCCACCTCTTCCAGATGGCTGCCCCATCCCAGGAGTAACGCACCTGTCAATACTGTCAAAACTGGTTGGGGAGGGGAGAGGGGTCTGTTGCTGATCCAATCGTGGTTAGTCAGCCACCACTGCAGGACTTTTGCAGTTCCCTACGTGATCTGGACCATGCCAGAGAGATTTCCCTGATGCTGCACCCATTGAACTTCAGGTCCCACTACAGACCCTCATATCCCAGCTGGCATGTGTCACCAGCAGGATGCAGGAGTCCATGAGGCCCAGCAGCCTCAGAGCCAGTATTACTGAATCCCAGGATAGAGGTTGAAACATATGCATCATAGCCTGAATATCCTGACTCTCCTTTCGGGAGAATAGGCCAGAAACTGCACTGTGTCTAAAACGGCTCAGATGAAATGGAGCATCTGAGAGGGAGTCAAGTGCAACTTTGGCACGTTGATAGTGAATCCCAGCGAGTGAAGGAGGTCGGCAGTAACCTTGTGGTGAGAGACCACAGACTGGTGCAAGCCCTCCTTCAACTGCCAGTCGTCGAGTTAATAGAAGATTGACACCCCTGATCTCCGTAGATGAGCAGCAACAACCACCCATCACTTTGGTCTACACCCGAGGGGCGCAGGTGAGGCCAAAAGAAAGCATAAAAAACTGAAACTGCTTGTAGACCACCCTGAACGACAGTTAACAGCATGTGGGCAGTAACAATAGGGATATGAAAGTATGTGTTCTGCAAGTTCAACGCTACCATCTAGTCTCTCCATAGTCGAGGGCAAACAGGGCCTGAGCTAACGTGAACATTTTTAACTTCTTCCCGAGGAAGACATTGAGAGGGCACAGGTCCAGAACAGAACGAAAGCCTCCGCTGCATCATTTTTGGGCACCAGAAAGTGGGGGGGGATAGTCGGGGAGGGAGTAGCCACTTCGGACGATCGGCAAAACCCATCTCTATGATTTTACGAGGGCCTGGAGGCTGCCGCTGACAGGGTGTGGACTGACCCGAATGCTGGCTGCCCAGCCCGCTGGGTCTGTGGATACCACGTCCTCAGTCAGAGGCTTAGAAGAGTGCATGGCACAGTGGCTGGACTTATATAGACACAGCTGGTAAACCCTTTGGTGCTCTAAAAGAAGCAAAAAAGCAGATTGGGGGTGGCAAAGGGCCATGGAAAGGCCCAAGGACCTGGTGTAGCTCTGCTGTACATAAAACAGTCCACCACTGAATCCGCCTGGTCTCTAAAGAGACAGGAGCCATCAAAGACCAAACCAATAAGTGATGCTTGGACATCCCAGGGACCACTGCCTCCTCTTAAAAAAGTAAAAGAAAACTTTTCATTTTTTTTCATTTGAAAACATCCCATTTTCCTTTAATGAAAACAGGCTGCATTAAAAAAATGAAAAAGTTATTGCTTCATTTAAAAGCAATCTCGGACATGGTGGTCTACTGATCCCAACAGGCCACCATCACCGTGATTTTAGCGATTGCCAATGGGACGCAAAATGTGACCTCCCTCATTAATATTCATGAGGTAGGTCAATTTGCGAATCACTAAGAAGAGCTAAATTAGAAATAGATATTACCTAACTGCGATTTGCAGAAAATCACAATTAGGCAATCGCTAGTTCCAAAATTGATACATGTGGCCCTTAATATTTTAAAAGCGTTTTGCAGCCTTTAAAATAGGCTATTTAGGCAATTACTTTAATTTGCTTTTAAAAAGATCAACTTAATAATATAAACTAGGAAAAATTCCTAGGAACTAGATAATTCTCCACTATTAATCTAATTCTCAAACATTTTGTAAAGAATAGGGCAATTGTAGGAAAGTAGGATCTGCTTTCATGGTTACCCCCACTTTTTGCTAGTGTTATTCTGTTTTATGACTTGTCTGACTGAGATCCTGCTAATCCAGATCCCAGTCACTGTTCTTTCTCTCTAAATTTGACAGTGGTAAGCACTTTGGTACCTTCCCAATTGGCTACTGGTGTACCCTGCTAAGTCTCTAGTTTACAGTACGGAGGTACTCAGGGCATAGGTCCACCAAGGGTCTTCCCTGGGCTGCAGCATGTATTTTGTCACCCAGGGGAGTCCACTTAAACTGTGACTTTCAGGCCTGCCATTGCAGCCTGTGAGATTTGGTGCTTGCACCTCTCACAGCAGATGTACGTTTCCTTATATCGGAGGTCACTACACTTAAATCCTTGTCTTCTCAATTGCCTGAATATTTGCTCCACTGAACTACTAGACACTCTTGTAATGGTCTCAGGTGGAGGCGGGTGATCAGTGTTAGAAAGATGCAGAATGACAATGAGCCCAGTAAAGATGACCGGTCTCGCCATTAGATGGGAAACTTTCAGACATAAGGACATAATGGTCTCCTCGAAATATACACTTTTGCTTTGATGGTTCTGATGATCTCTCCTAGATAATGGAAACTGCACTGGCGATTAAGTACATTTTTCATGATTGACGTGTATGCCTAAGTGGCCCGAGAGTGAAGGTAGTTATTTAATAATTTTGACAAGTACGTTTGTGCGTTGAGGTCTGATATGGATAGACCGAATCTTGAGTTTCCCAAGATGTGCATAGACCACAGCCATGCACTTTGAAAAAGGTCTTGGTGCTGATTTGAGGTCACAAGGGAGTACTGTGGATTGGTAGTGGTTTTTCCGGATCACAAATCTCAAGAATTTGCGGTGCTTTCTGGCTATTGGAAAATCAAAGTACACACTCTGAAGATCTATAGAACATGGTTGATGGATTGGAGGATAAATTAGGTGCAATTCTAGTATTCTGAATTTCTCCCTCCATTGCCATTGGTTTGAGACTACCAAAAGGTAGGATAGGCGTGAATTCATTCTTTGGACCTTTCTTTTTCACCAAGAAGTAACAGGAATAAATTACGTTTCGTGTTGGGGAAAGAAATACAGTCTCCAACCCTTGCTTTTGCAGAAGAATATTTACTTCTGTTTGCAGCATCCCCTGATTTTGGGTGGATTTATTTTTGGTTGAATAGCTAGTAGAGTATTGATGAATCTGGAGACCGTAACTATTCAGTACAATATTCAGTACCCATGCGTCTTTTGTGCTAGATCTTCACTCTTCCAGGTATATGGATATACTTCCCCTAATGGACTGGGTAACCAAAGAGGGTGTAGCATAGGCTTACTGTTTTGGACTTGCAGGAGGTTTTCCTGCCTGACCTCTTTGGTGACCACCCATTCATTTTATATTTATCACCTTTGCTGCTTTTAGAAAGGCCTTTGTTGTTGGTGGCCTTGAGGCCAATGATGAGGATGAACCCTCAGAGGAGAAAATCTATGTTTATAAGGCCTGTATGGATGCTTCTTCTGCCTCTTACATTTCTTCAATCTAATAGCTTTTAGGGGCTCAATCTCTGTTTTCATATGAGCTATTTCGTAGTTTGTATGAATTCCAAATAAAGTCGTACCAGAGAAGGGTAGACTGATAAACTTCTGTTGAGACTACTATTTGAGAGTTGTCAATCTAAGTCAAGAATGTCTGTTTAAGGATAATCCATGGCAATAACCATGTGCTGTCAATAAAGAATAATTGTCAGCAGTGCTGAGTACTTAGATAGGCACCACCTTGCCCTCATTCATAATTTCAATACATCCTCTCTGCAAACTCATGGAAGTTCTTCACAAGTTCCTGTAGGAAGACCCATAAAGACTGATCGTATCTGATAAGGAGGGCAGTAAAATTTGCCGATTTTAGGTTTGTAGCTGCTGTATCACATACTTTGCACCCCACAGTGTCAAGGTTCCTACTATCTTGTCTGATGGCTCTGTGGGTAATGAATTATTAGAGTGGACTTTCTTTGCTGCCAAGACCACCACAGAATCAGGTGGAGGGTCTGAACGCAGAAATAACAGATCCTGTTCAGGTCGTGTGTACTTTTTTTAGGGCCTTGATGGCACAGTTTTTGCTGAAGCCAATGTAAAGAAAGGTTCCATAGCTGAATCCAATTAGCCTGTAACCAGCAGAGGGAGCTGGTAACCAAATGTATCCGAAGACGTCGCCTTGGCATAGGAACGTGTTCTGGGCCTGGATCTGTGCTTGGAAGAATGCCTTGACAAACAGGCTTGTCTAGAATGGTGCGAGTGACGTCTTGAAATTGCTCTTGATCTGCAATAGCCTAGGTTGAGGAGACCTAGATCTCCGGGGTATTCCTAATGGGCTTGCTGGAGAATAGGGCGCCAAAAGGACTTCAATACAAGGAGGCAGCGGAAGCGAGGGACGCATAGTATTTGATGTAGCAGATGGTGGTAAATCTGAATCAGAAGTTGATGAAACACTTCTTGCCTTCTGATCCAATCAGCAGATTTGGTATGGCTCAACATCGAATGGGCTCTGGAAGTCGAATGCCATAGCCATTTCAAGGATCACCCAGCACTTGACAATGAGCATGTTGCCACCGTACTTTGCCTCTGAGTCATAGTGCTTGACACTGTTGTTTCTCTGGTCTCCTCCTTTTCTTCGATCTCCCTCCCATGGAGTCCTCAGAGGGTAGGGCCCTGGTAGAGGACGGATCCACTCTTTGTTCATGTGACATCCCACCTTCAACACCTTGTGCTGACTTTCGGTAAATAAAACAAGCATTTGCAATGCAAAAGGTCTTGCATTTACGCGAGTTAAAGCTCTTTCCATTGTAAATGACTGTCTTTTCTTTTTGTTTTAAAATCAAAAACCAAAATAAAAGCCATAGCCATTTACAATGCCAATAGCTCAAACTCGCGTAACTGCGAGACCTATTGCATTGCAAATGCTTGTAATGGGGTGGGGATGTGCTTGGCTCTTACTCTCCATATCCATATATGGCCCGCTCCATATCCCAGGGCCTTTTGCATCTAGGATTGTCCCGGGGGCATGCCCCTAGGACCGAGGAGCAAGAAAAGTGCTCTCCGCCTGGCCCAGGCAGGCACAGCACCTATGTGCGAGTCTGTGTTGTCATGTACAAAGAAGAGACAAAGTCGCTATGAAGGCTGATGGCACTACCTGTGAGGAAGAATCAGCTATTACAAGACTTTCTAAATAAAGTCTGATGCCTGGGCTGAGAGAGATTTATCTGCTGTAAGAACTATTCATCAAAAACAATAAGTACGTGCTGTAGGAAGGTGGATACCTGACTATGGTTGCCCCCAACTTTTTGCCTGGTGTTTTGCTGGTTTTCCGACTTAGTTGGCCTGGGGCCCTGCCAATCAGGACCCCAGGCCTACTGCTCTCGCTGTAAAATGGATTCCATGTACCTTAGGTACATATCCAATTGGTACTGGGCCACCTTATCAGACCCTGTAACTCAGGGCATAGGTGTACCCAGGGCCTACCAGGGGCTGCAGCATGTATTATGCCACCCCTGGCTGGCCATCTAAATCTGACACAACTGGCTGCACGACAGCTGGGGCAAGGTGGTGTACTCACCCTTTGCTTTAGATATATTATACCTATATCTAACCCTAAAATGGACACATAGATTCCTATCAGTCACTCCTATGGCAGGCCTTGACAATCCTGAAGGCAGAGTGCTTGGAATCGTGTGAGATGGTTGTAGGAAGGTAGATCCTGACTATGGTTGCCCCCAACTTTTTGCCCTGTGTTTTAGCTGGTTTTTGTCATAGTTGGCCTGGGACCCTGCCAATCAGGACCCCAGGCCTACTGCTCTCTCTGTAAAATGGATTCCATGTACCTTAGGTACATATCCGATTGGTACTGGGCCACCTTATCAGACCCTGTAACTCAGGGCATAGGTGTACCCAGGGCCTACCAGGGGCTGCAGCATGTATTATGTCACCCCTGGCTGGCCATCTAAATCTGACACAACTGGCTGCACGACAGCTGGGGCAAGGTGGTGTAATCACCCTTTGCTTTAGATATAGTATACCTATATCTAACCCTAACATGGACACCCGTATTCCTATCAGTCACTCCTATGGCAGGCCTTGACAATCCTGAAGGCAGAGTGCTTGGAATCGTGTGAGATGGTTGTAGGAAGGTAGATCTTGACTATGGTTGCCCCCAACTTTTTGCCCTGTGTTTTAGCTGGTTTTTGTCATAGTTGGCCTGGGACCCTGCCAATCAGGACCCCAGGCCTACTGCTCTCTCTGTAAAATGGATTCCATGTACCTTAGGTACATATCCGATTGGTACTGGGCCACCTTATCAGACCCTGTAACTCAGGGCATAGGTGTACCCAGGGCCTACCAGGGGCTGCAGCATGTATTATGTCACCCCTGGCTGGCCATCTAAATCTGACACAACTGGCTGCACGACAGCTGGGGCAAGGTGGTGTAATCACCCTTTGCTTTAGATATAGTATACCTATATCTAACCCTAACATGGACACCCGTATTCCTATCAGTCACTCCTATGGTAGGCCTTGACAATCCTGAAGGCAGAGTGCTTGGAATCGTGTTTAGATGGTGCTCTGGCATGAGCTGAGCACGTTTGCAGCTTGCGGAACCAAGTCCTAATAGCTGTTCCATGATAACGCGTACCATATAGTCTTAAGTGCATTATAATCCTCGCAGTTATATGCTAACTCTGGTATCGCTTTATCAAAACATGTCGAGTAAGGTGTCATACGAATTGGAATACTAACCCCTCGCCAATTCTGGCGACGGGGTTAGCATTCCACCCTTCTAGAGGGACACGACATGTATGTAACTGTGAACCCCGGTTAAAGTTAACTCAAGCCTCAGCATCACAAAATGGATGCTGCCACCACAGACACAAGTCTGACCTCCTTTTTGTGTATCCTGGGTAGGCAGGGCTTTAGAGGAAGGTGACTGCAAGTGGTACCCCGGTGCTCACTATGCATAGGCCGGCTAGAACCAGTTCCAGGGGCACACCAGCCCCTGACCTGGGGAAAGTCCGACATGGGAGAGGGGTGTAACCACCCCCCTTCCTGGTCCCACCCATGGGCGGGACCTAGTCGCGTGCCAGCCCCTTTTCCTGGTATAAAGATAGGAGCGGGCCCCCTTTCAAATTGGATCATCTTTGAATCCTGAACTACTTTCTACGAAAGGAACTCTCGACTTCTTCTCAAGATTTCTCCCTTGTGACTAAGGAGTAGTCACCCTGCATCAACAGGCACCATCCAAGAACACTGAGGTTTGCTGCACGTCCTTCCTCCGGAATCCGACTGACCAGCACGACGAGACCCGGCTGCCCTGGCACCTCTGACCTCTACCCACATCGTCAGCTCAGCTGAGATCCGTGGGTGCGACGAGACCTCGAGGGACCGGCCATCTTCAAGACTGCACGACTCTTGCCCAGCACGACCGCCGAGGAATCCTCGAGTGAGTGCTTTGGGGTCCGAGAAGCCACAACCCTGAGCAGCTCCAGCACCGAAGTTCTGCCTCCCAACCTCCACAAGATCTGCGTGGGGCCCTTCTGCCTGTTTGCTGCTCACCGCGTTGTCTGGCTACTAGCCCGCTGGCTTGTGGCCATCCCGACGACGAACGACGACATCAACACTGCTAGTCTGGTTGCCCCAGACTGGCCCTTGCTCCCCTCCAAAAGAGGAGCACCCCGGACCCTCCTGGTCCACTCCAGACGCCATTTTGAGTCCACCGCGTGGGCTTGAATTTGCCAAGACTTGTTGCCCCAATCATGGGTGCAGCGACGTCGACAGCAGCAACCATCGTGGGACAGCTCGCACCTCCATCCTGGTCGCCGACAACGCCTCCTGGTCCGTGAGACTGCAGAGCCCAGCGTCGCCCACTCACCTGGTCGAGGTGACTCCATCCGGTGCCATCCTGGTGCCCATCTAATCACTGGCTAGTGATTCAGAACTTGGTCCCCTCTGCTTACAGGTGTCTTCCATCTTCGATCCAGGCTTGGATCACTTCGAACTTCTTCACTGGTCGCCTGCCAGCAACAACTTCTTTCAGGCTCCATAGACTGCAACGAGGATTCCCGACGTCTTTCCAGACCTATGCAGCCGCAGCCCCTGGGCTAGGTAACTTCGGCATTTCCGCATTTCTCACTATCCAAGGGTCCAGATCCTTTTTCGTTTCAGCTCTACCTAGTCGGATTCGTCTGATAACATTACCTTTGTAATTCCTAGCATCCATAGACTTTGTCCCGCATCCCGCGTGAGAGTGCACACTCTGCACCCGAGTCCCCTAGGCCTCCTGCTAGTAATCTGAAGGTTCAGTAGTCCAGTCCTAGCGATTCCGAACCCTATGAGATTAGTACTTACCTGCTGGTAATTTCGCATTCCACTTTCAGAGTATATGGTTTTTCGTGCCCCTTGGGCATTTGCGTAAATTGTGCAACTTAAAGTATTTTCGTAAGAGTTTTGTTGTGTGCTTAGTACCCTGTCCTCATAAAGAGTACAGGGCTGTTGTGATCTAAATAAATACACTGTTTATTTTCATAACACTTGTGTGGTGCCCTTTCACTGGGTGTTCAAGGGGTATATGTGATGGTATAACAGCTGGCTTAACACGCCCTCTAGAGTTTAGCCTAAAGACTGCTCTTGTCCATGCTACTAGGATAGCTGGTCTACGGTTGACTTACAACCAATCATCAATAAGGGTTGTTTGGACTGATACAAAGTGCTCACTAGAATAGTGAACATTATATATCAGGCCAACTTCTCACATTGGTGAGCAGCGGTTGGGATTTGAGCTTGCTGTTGTTTTACCACACGTATCCTAAGAATATCATTGTGAAAGATCACATAAGTACCCAGGTACATATAACTTAGCTTAGAATACTCTGAGTTCTACTGAACCAGCTGTTGTAGTTCAACAAGGCTTAGCACACCTTGACTACAACTCTTAGCAAGGGATCAGTAGTCAAACAAATAGTGTAGGTAGGTGCATCACTTACACCACACTAGAAAAGCATGTCAGACAAAGGAGGAAACTCTGAGTCTCCCCTTGTGTCAGATGACCCTCCACAGGTCATGTCCAGATATGCAGCTCTTAGCTTCCAGGAGATGAGACAATTGTGTACCTCCAGGAAGCTAAAACAGGGTTCTAACCCTACCATTCCCTTTCTGATTGGTCTCTTAGAGACTTATGATGCCAGGAGAACTGCTAACCCAGATTCTTCTAATCCAGATGGGAACATGCCTCCCTTAGAGGGAACCACTGGTAACCCTGACCTCCACCTCCAAGCAACATGTGATGCAGAGGAGGAGGAAGAGGAGTTATCAGGGGATGAGGCAGACAAAGGTCAGGTAGAAGTCAGTAGACTAACCAGGACCAACTTAAGTAGGCATGAGAATGGATTTGGGGGATCCCCAGGGCCACTCTCAGGCAGGCTTAACATTGGTAATGGACGAGTTAGATCTCTATCCAGAGGCTCTAACAGATCCATTAGAACCAATGGCTCTCAGACCTCTTCTCACAGAGGGATGACATCCCCTCAGAGGAGAGAGCATGAGGCCAAGATGAGGGAAGTCAATCTGAGGATTGAAAGGGAAGAACTTGCCCTGGCCAAAGAGAGACTTGCCTTTGCTAGAGAGCATAAATTGAGTGTGGTAGATCCCACTGGTGGCAGCATTGTCCCAAGAGAAAAAGGCAGGAGTTTAGACACTAGACACCTGAGTAAGATAGTGCCCCCCTTTAAACAAGGGGATGATATCCACAAATGGATAACTGCTTTGGAGAGGGCTTGCACTGTACAGTGTGTCCCCCAGAGTCAGTGGGCAGCTATCTTGTGGCTCTCCTTTGAAGGCAAAGGTAGAGATATGCTCCTCACTACTAGAGTTGAGGATGCTAACAATTACCAAGTCCTGAAGAATACACTGGTTGATGGGTTTGGCTTAACAACTGAACAGCACAGGTTGATGTTCAGAGACACCCAGAAAACTCAGTCTCAGGATTGGACTGACTTTGTTGAATGTGCCACTAAGGCTTTTGAAGGCTGGCTACTGGGAAGTAAGGTTACTGATTTCAAAGGATTGTACAATCTAATTATGAGAGAGCAAATCTTAAGTAATTGTCAGAACCAGTTATTACACCAGCACCTGGTAGACTCTGGTCTGACCTCTCCTCAAGAATTGGGTAAGAGTGCAGACAAATGGGTCAGAACCAGGGTCAGGCCTAAGAACCAGGGTGGTGACCAAAAGAAGAAATCAACCAAGCCTCAAGAAAAGGGTGGGTCCCCAACTTCTCCCAATACCCAAAAGAAACCTTATTGTCATACCTGCAAACAGGTAGGCCATTACAAAAGTGACAACAGTTGTCCCAAGGCCAACAACAATAAGGAGAACATTCCCCCAGGTACTACTCCCAGACCTCCTGTTACCACTAGTGGTAATCCCCCAGGTGGTGGGAGTGCCCCCAAGAATGTGGTGGGCATTACTTTGGGAAACCAGGTGGACCATGGCCTAGCCAGGTCCCCTAACACAACTCTCGTCTGTGAGACTGGCATGGGGTTTGCCAACTTCACTGCTGGTTCCCACATTTTGGGGAAGTATAGACAAGAGCCCCTTATCAATGGTCAGAAAGTTGAGGCATACAGAGACACAGGGGCCAGCATCACCATGGTGATGGACCATCTGGTCCCCTCTGCTCAACTGACCCCTGGTTTCATTTATCAGGTGACAGACGTTCATGGAGTGAAAAGAAGGCATCCCATGGCAGTAGTCGAGCTCAGCTGGGGTAATGTCACAGGGCCCATGAGAGTGGCAGTGACAGACACCCTACCTGTAGATTGCTTACTGGGGAATGACCTGGAACTCTCAGCATGGGCTGAGGTGGAGCAAGAAACCCACTCCAGGATGATAGGCCTACCCAGAAAGGTTAGTGGGGCAGTAATAGCTACAGCCCCAGTCCAAGCACCATTCCTCCCTGAAAAGGTTGGAAGAGCAGTGGTAGCCACTGCCCAGGCTCAGACAGGCTTTCCTGAACCGGATAGGAGGGCTGTGACAGTCACAGCCCAAACATAAACTGAGTGACTTCCTGAAAAGGTTGGTAAGGCAGTAATGGTCTTAGCCTCTACTCAAACAGATAGTGTTGTGAAGCCTGAAACTATGGAGCACTCCACTCAGACAGAGAACATTGAGGAGGAAGAGAAATCTCCCTCCCACCAGACTCTAGGAAAGGATCAGCCTCCTCAGGGAACTGATCTGACCCCTTGTGAAGGGACTGCCCCAGAGGTAGCCAGGCATAGCCTGGCTGAGCCCCTGATGTAAGTGGACCCTTCCAAGGTGGGACCCAGTCTGGAGCAGGTAACCTGCCCCTCTCTACCCTGCCTCAGTCAGCCCAGGGCTGCAGAGGTCAGGGAGGCCAGTGGTGGACCCCAAAGGGCCCCCTGTCCAAAACAACTTCCCAATCAACAGATTAGGATCACTGAAGCTAGTAGACCTAGCCAAGTGAAAATAAAACAGACTCCTGAAGGATCCCCCTTAAAAGTAGTTAGGGACCTCCCACAGCTGGACACTGTTGGGCACAGCCAAACATGGGGCCTAAAAACCCCAAACCTGACCTGTCCCTCCAGTAAGCCAAACAGAGGGACTCAGCCTCCAGCTTTAGGTAGCCAGAGGTTGACCCTGAGAGCTCAGTGCATCTCAGCTACAGAAAGAAAGGCACACATGATGGATGGTGATTGGAGGAAGTTGAGCCCAAAGGTAGAGGAGCCTCACTTCAGTAATCCATCCCAGCATCAGCCTTTTACTTTCCCAAGACACACCAAAGACAGAGATTCCCTATGGTGGAGACCCTCAGATACCCTTAGGGTGAGGGGTTGGTTAGTGGACCATGACACAGGGGGAAACCAAGCAAGAGCTGGTCCTTCCTTATATGGCCACTTAGGCAATAGAGCCTTACCTGGACAAGGATAGCCTTATCTCCTTTCGTTTGGGGGGGGGGAGGTTATGTAGGAAGGTAGATCCTGACTATGGTTGCCCCCAACTTTTTGCCCTGTGTTTTAGCTGGTTTTTGACATAGTTGGCCTGGGACCCTGCCAATCAGGACCCCAGGCCTACTGCTCTCTCTGTAAAATGGATTCCATGTACCTTAGGTACATATCCAATTGGTACTGGGTCACCTTATCAGACCCTGTAACTCAGGGCATAGGTGTACCCAGGGCCTACCAGGGACTGCAGCATGTATTATGCCACCCCGGGCTGGCCATCTAAATCTGACACAACTGGCTGCACGACAGCTGGGGCAAGGTGGTGTAATCACCCTTTGCTTTAGATATAGTATACCTATATCTAACCCTAAAATGGACACCCGTATTCCTATCAGTCACTCCTATGGCAGGCCTTGACAATCCTGAAGGCAGAGTGCTTGGAATCGTGTGAGATGGTGCTCTGGCATGAGCTGAGCCCGTTTGCAGCTTGCGGAATCAAGTCCTAATAGTTGTTCCATGATAACGCGTACCATATACTCTTGAGTGCATTATAATCCTCGCGGTTATATGCCAACTCTGGTATCGCTTTATCAAAACATGTCGAGTAAGGTGTCATACGAATTGGAATACTAACCCCTCGCCAATTCTGGCGACGGGGTTAGCATTCCACCCTTCTAGAGGGACGCGACATGTATGTAACTGTGAACCCTGGTTAAAGTTAACTCAAGCCTCAGCATCACAAAATGGATGCTGCCACCACAGACACAAGTCTGACCTCCTGCTGCTGGGAGTCCTTCCAGCGAGGGAGGCTTGGACAAAGGGTTTCCTGTCAGGGGCGGTGCCAGCACCATCCCAGACAGGGTTTTGTGTATCCTGGGTAGGCAGGGCTTTAGAGGAAGGTGACTGCAAGTGGCACCCCGGTGCTCACTATGCATCTGCCGGCTAGAACCAGTTCCAGGGGCACGCCAGCCCCTGAGCTGGGGAAAGTCCGGCATGGGAGAGGGGTGTAACCACCCCCCTTCCTGGTCCCACCCATGGGCAGGACCTAGTCGCGTGCCAGCCCCTTTTCCTAGTATAAAGGTAGGAGCGGGCCCCCTTCCAAATTAGATCATCTTTGAATCCTGAAACTACTTTCTACGAAAGGAACTCTCGACTTCTTCTCAAGATTTCTCCCTTGTGACTTAGGAGTAGTCACCCTGCACCCGCAGGCACCATCCAAGAACACTGCGGTTTGCTGCACGTCCTTCCTCCGGAATCCGACTGACCAGCACGACGAGACCCGGCTTCCCTGGCACCTCTGACCTCTACCCACATCGTCAGCTCAGCTGAGATCCGTGGGTGCGACGAGACCTCGAGGGACCGGCCATCTTCAAGACTGCACGACTCTTGCCCAGCACGACCGCCGAGGGATCCTCGAGGGAGTGCTTTGGGGTCCGAGAAGCCCCAACCCTGAGCAGCTCCAGCACCAAAGTTCAGCCCCCCAGCATCCACCAGATCTGCGTGGGGCCCTTCTGCTCTTTGCTGCTCACCGCGTTGTCTGGCTACTAGCCCGCTGGCTTGTGGTCTTCCCGACGACGAACGACGACATCAACACTGCTGGTCTGGTTGCTCCAGACTGGCCCTTGCTCCCCTCCAAAAGAGGAGCACCCCGACCCTCCTGGTCCACTCCAGACGCCATTTTAAGTCCACCGCGTGGGCTAGCATTTGCCAAGACTTGTTGCCCCAATCCTGGGTCCAGCGACGTCGACAGCAGATACCATCGTGGGACAGCTCACACCTCCATCCTGGTCGCCGACAACGCCTCCTGGTCCGTGAGACTGCAGAGCCCAGCGTCACCCACTCACCTGGTCGAGGTGACTTCAGCCGGTGCCATCCTGGTGCCTATCTAATCACTGGCTAGTGATTCAGAACTTGGTCCCCTCTGCTTACAGGTGTCTTCTATCTCCGATCCAGGCTTGGATCCGTCCGAATTTCTTCACTGGTCGCCTGCCAGCAACTTCTTCTTTCAGGCTCCTGGTTCGTCAACGAGGGTTTCCGACGACACTTGAACCCTATGCAGCCGCAGCCCCTGGGCTAGGTAAACTGAGTACTCCGGTGCTCCAGCGTAGAACAACTCTCTAAGTGCCTAGATCCACTTTCGTTTTTATTAGAAAAAACAATGGCCCAACCCGGGATTGATTATTGGCTCAATAAATCATGTGCTCACAGTTAATCATTTCTCATGACTGAATGAGTATTAGAATTAATCTCCTCAGGAGATTAATTCTAATACTCATTCAGTCATGAGAAATGATTAACTGTGAGCACATGATTTATTGAGCCAATAATCAATCCCGGGTTGGGCCATTGTTTTTTCTAATAATATCGATTACCCAGGTCCAACAACCGTTTTGGGTTACCCCATTTTTATAATGGCCACTTTCGTTTTTGACCTACCTAGTCGGGTTCGCCCGAGAACACTAACTTTGCATTTACTAGTATCCATAGACTTTGTCCCGCATTCCGCGTGAGAGTGCACACTCTGCACCCGAGTCCCCTAGGCCTCCTGCTAGTAATCTGAAGGTTCAGTAGTCCAGTCCTAGCGATTCCAAACCCTATGAGATTAGTACTCACCTGCTAGTAATTTCGCATTCCACTTTTAGAGTATATGGTTTTTCGTGCCCCTCGGGCATTTGTGTAAATTGTGCAACTTAAAGTATTTTCGTAAGAGTTTTGTTGTGTGCTTAGTACCCTGTCCTCATAAAGAGTACAGGGCTGTTGTGATCTAAATAAATACACTGTTTATTTTCATAACACTTGTGTGGTGTCCTTTCACTTGGGTTCCAAGGGGTATATGTGATGGTATAACAGCTTGCTTAACACGCCCTCTAGAGTTTAGCCTAAAGACTGCTGTTGTCCATGCTACTAGGATAGCTGGTCTACGGTTGACTTACAACCAATCATCAATAAGGGTTGTTTGGACTGATCCAAAGTGCACACTAGAATAGTGAACATTATATATCAGGCCAACTTCTCACATGTGCAACTCCTTGTAAGTTCTGCTGTCCCTCTTCCCATAAGTAAGGAAATTAAACAAGCATTTGCAATGCAAAAGGTATTGCATTTACGCGAGTTAAAGCTCTTTCCATTGTAAATGACTGTCTTTTCTTTTTGTTTTAAAATCAAAAACCAAAATAAAAGCCATAGCCATTTACAATGCCAATAGCTCAAACTCGCATAACTGCGAGACCTATTGCATTGCAAATGCTTGTAATGGGGTGGGGATGTGTGTGGCCCTTACTCTACATATCCATATGGCCGCTCCATTTCCCAGGGCCTTTTGCATCTAGGATTGTCCCGGGGGCATGCCCCTAGGACCAAGGAGCAAGAAAATTGCTCTCCTGCTCTCCCCCTGGCCCAGGCAGGCACAGCACCAATATGCAAGTCTGTGTTTTCCTGTGCAAAGAAGAGACAAAGTCGCTATGAAGGCTGATGGCACGATCTGTAAGGAAGAAGCAGCTATTACAAGACTTTCTATATAAAGTCTGATGCCTGGGCTGAGAGAGATTAATCTGCTGTAAGAACTATTCATCAAAAACATTAAGTACGTGCAACTCCTTGTAAGTTCTGCTGTCCCTCTTCTCGTAAGTAAGGAAATGAAACAAGCATTTGCAATGCAAAAAGTCTTGCATTTCCGTGAGTTTAAGCTATTGGTATTGTAAATGAGAATGCCTTTTATTTAAGTTTTAAAAACAAAAACAAAAGGCATTATTATTTGTAATGTGAATAGCTCAAACTCGCATAAATGCCAGACTGATTGCATTGCAAATGCTCATTTTGTTTGGTGCCCGTGCCTAATTTTGATCCCAATCAGACTTGCATCAAAACCCATGTGTGGTTGCAAAGACATCCCAATGTATGCGCCATAGGAGCAATATAGCGCAAAGTGCTACTTTATGAAACTTTTAGGCTACTTTCCAGCGCCCCAAAGTTCCAGCTAACACGAAGAGCTGACAAAACCGTGTTAATATTATGTACACATTTTGATTAAATCTTGCATCGAAATATTTTGCTGGCGACACACATCAAGGTACAGGAACGCTTAAATTACCACTCCGTAAATTATGCATTCACAGTCATCACTTGTGTGGGTGAGAAAACAAGTATATTTAATGACAAACCTACACACGACGCGAGCTCTCCTCTAAGTCGTGCGCATACAGGAATCCCTGGTCTTTAATACCTTGACAATCACAGCAATAAGTCAACTCTTGACATAGATTGGAACACATTATCCTACACTTGCTTCTGATGATACACCCTCAGAAATACCAACGCGGACGGGGAATTGAAACTCTCTAAAATGAAAGAAACCACTGGTTGAATTGAAACGTTCTGGAAGATGGCGCTTTATGATTAAGTGACCCATATCAGCACAGCAAGATTATTGCAAGCAGTCTCACGTTCTGTCGTGGGGGTGGGGAGGGGTCTCTTACGACTGTACGTCCAAGGCGAGCTACTTCCAGATGGGAGCAAATTTCTGGCAGTGTCCGTACCAGGAAGCATAGAACTCGGCAAAGCAGGCACTGCTGGAGTTCAGCAGGTGAGGGGGCCGAGTCGGAATCCAAAATGACCAGCAGGTCTTCCCGGGAGCACATGCCAGCCCAGCCGGGGGACCACAGGGCCCAGAGAAGCCACAGCACACGCATCTTGGGCATCATTCTACCGAGACCAGCGCTGCAGGGCCAGTCGGAGGTAAGACATGGAGAAGACGGAGCGTGGGCTGAAACGCCGGAGGGAGGGAAAGCGAAAGCATGCCATGTGTACGTTGAGGGAGACGAGTACGCGTGCACTTGCTGTGGGCGGCTATTGAGTGTGTGTGTGTTTGTTGGCGCAGTTACTGCATGCAGCTGGCTTGCGTGGACGGAAGGGGGCCAGGAAATGTGCACATCGGGCGTGTCTGTACGTGCGTGTTCACAGGCGCGTTCACAATTGCAGTCCGTCCTGCGTGTACACAACTCCTGTCTCCCTTCCAGACCAATTCAGTAACAATAGATCTTGCTGGCTACATCACTTTCGTGCTGCGACGCCAGGCGAGACCTAGATAGGTACGGCTAATTAGGCTTCAAACATTAGTTCTACCTTGGAATTTATGAGAATCTAATTTAAAGATAATAAAGTATTGCTATTGTTCCAGGTTATTCCTAAAATCTATTGAGAAGAGACTGAAGCCGTACCAGGTTGACAATTCAACAGCTAACACACCCCGAAGGCACCTACAGAGGACCCATATGGAGCAGATGGCTAGAGTGTAGGATGTTGATCCACAACGCAATGAATATAATCCCACCTCATTTGTCTTTTATTTATCTAACCCAAGAGAATACAAATGGGTTCAAAACCGGCTTTTGCCTCCGTTGTCTCTATTTTAGCTCCACCTACACATCTATTACTAAATAGGAGTTGGGTCATGCCATACTGCCGCTATTTATTGGTTGCATGTTTATTTCCTACAGCAATGGTGATAATGGAAGTCCAACACACCAATTCCTCCACACCAAAAACAAGCAATACACAATTCCAATTCAGCCAGAGGTTAGGGCGCAGATAGCTGAGTCCCACATTTTAGATTTCCAAAGTCAAAAATGTAATCCAATGCTATCAGTCTGAGACAGCTGTTAAATAATCTACATTGGTTTCAAAGAAGCATTTTCATTAACTTCAGAGGTTAGTGGTTAGATTCTATCTACACATAATGAAGTAGACCGTAAATAACCAGCTGTGAAAGACTGCCACAGGTTCCCACTCGAAGTAAGGGTAATATTTACAGTGCTTTGCCGTTAGTACAGGCCTTCAGGTGGAAAAATGCTAGAATTCCTCTGGAACACTTCCTTCCCTTTCTTCTTCTAGTCAGAACCTGATGTCTAACAAAACAGACAGAAGAAACAGAGGGTATGTAGAATTTCTTGAACCCCGCCCAGATAACAGAATCGGCCTCAATTAATGCTGAGCAACATAAAGAAACCCGTCACAATAGAACGTTGACAGATCCTACCACATACACCAAAATATTCGCCTTGCCGAAGCTTTAGAGAAAGAATTCTGTAAATTCAGAAAAAAATTAAAACGTGAGCTTTTACGCAATACCGTACCACCGGCATGCTTCGGTGCACATGATTAGCACAACGGGTGTCGGGGAAAGCGATTTTTCCCCTAGAATTTTCCTGGCTAGTACATCAAGATCAGCTCGCCAGAAGAGAAACTTATTCCGTGACATTGCATGACTCTCACTTTGAATACGAGGGCAGTGGCGCATCACAGGGCGTACAGCCCTCCCCGCTTATTTCCACCAAGCTTCGGGGTGCCTCCCACATTCCCAGAGGCGCCTACCTTTCATAGAACTCCGGTGTAAGTGGATCTGGGAGTAAAAGGTGCGCCCTCAACTTATGTTTAGGGATCCCGAGGGCTGTGGGCTTGGAGAGTGCAGGCTTGGGGGAGCTCCTGCCGCTGAAGAACCTGTGCCGGAGGAGGTGGGCGGCGGGGATTGACGCGCGCCTACAATCCCCCTCAGATCAGCGCTTATTTTACTAGACCTGAGCGCTGCCTTTGACACTGTTTCCCATCGCATCTTGCTACACCGCTTGCAGGACATCGGCATCTGTGGGTCAGCTCTGCAGTGGTTCCGCTCCTTCCTCAGTGATCGCTCCTTCTGTGTTGCCACCCCTCCTTTTCAGTCCAAGTACCATCCTTTGGACCTGGGGGTCCCTCAGGGCTCCTCGCTCAGTCCCACGCTGTTTAATCTATACGTGCAGCCGCTGGCTGAGGTCGTCAGGCAATGGGGCCTTACCATGGTCTCCTATGCTGACGACACTCAGTTGGCGGTTACGATTAGCGGGGATGCTAAGCAGGATGCCCTCAGGTTCCGAAGTGGACTGAGAGAGGTGGCCAGCTGGATGAATAACAACTGTCTCCAGCTGAACGCGTCAAAAACAGAGGTGATGATCGTTGGAAGGGAAGCGGACCACTGGGGGGACGAATGGTGGCCCCCAGAGCTGGGATCAGCGCCGGCCCCCGTCCTGGAACTCAGGAATCTCGGAGTATGGCTTGACCACACGCTAAGCTTTGTGACTCATACAAAGAGAGTGGCGGCCTGCTGTTTCGGAGTACTTCGCGGGCTAAGACCCCTGCTGCGATTTTTCGATGCTCCTACTAGACAGCTGGTCGTTCAAGCAATGATCATCTCGCGGTTGGATTATGCCAGTTCTCTCCTTTTAGGAGCGAACCAAGCCGAGATTCTCCGCTTACAACGAGTCCAGAACGCGGCGGCTAGGGCAGTGGTTGGTCTGCCTCGAACCTGCCCTACCTCTAACACCCTGCGGTCCTTGCACTGGCTACCGATATGCAAGCGTATCCAATTTAAGGCTCTCTGCCTGGTTTTTAAAATTCTGAGAGAGTTGGCACCTGGAATACTGAATACACTGATCTCTCCCTATGTCCCTACCCGCTCACTACGTTCCCTTGGACAGTCCTTGGTGGTCGTCCCTCGCTTCAGACTTAGTCGGATGGGGGGTCGCTCTTTCCGCGTGAAAGCCGCAACCCTCTGGAATGCGCTCCCCTTGGAAATCCGCCTTTTGAATGACCTAATGTCTTTTCGTAGGGCCCTGAAAACCTTCCTGTTTTAACTGTTTTCTAGCTTTTACTGTTCGCCTTTTGTTATTGGACCTAGTGTTGTGTTGTGTTTACCTTTCCCTGCGCCAGGACGCTCCTTCGCTGGAGCAGCTGTGCGTATTAAAATGTAACTAACATAACATAACATAACATAACATCCCGAGGAAAGCCGACAATCAGGAGCGCTATAATACATTTTTATGTAACGGACTGGGAACTGGTACAGCGCCTGTTTTACTAGTAGCTGCATATAATGGAAGCAGGAGGGTCCTGAGGGAGGGAGCGAGCGAGCAAGTGGGCCCGACGGGGTGAAGAAGGGAAAGCGCATCATGCACGCGTTTTGCTAAAATGTCGCAAGTGGATATCTCCTGTCCTCCGTACGTGTGCACATCTCCTGTCCTCCGTAGGCGTGCACATCTCCTGTCCTCCGTAGGCGTGCACATCTCCTGTCCTCCGTAGGCGTGCACATCTCCTGTCCTCCGTACACATCTCTTGTCCTCCTAAATCACTAGGCGAGACCTAATAGATCTTGCCAAAGCGAGCAGCGCATGCGCTGCGTCGCCAGGCAAGACCTAAAAAAGGACATGCTCAGTGCTCCACGATCCAAAACATAACTGTGATAACATCTGCTGGGCATGATGGGATACTGAAGGGACTGAAGGGATGGGTTATCCGAAGGATTGTGAACCCTTAAAGGTGTAGTGTAAATTTTCATATATACATAAGTGCAGTCTCTGTGTCTACATTGCTCTGTTCCTTCTTTCCAATTTCCATTAAAAAAAAGGTTTGTGACTGTGATTAATAGTGAAAAAGTTTCTAGCATTTTTCTGAGTTTTATTATTAATATGGCCTTCTTTAAAGTAAATTAAAGTAATTTGCCGGTGCTTGGGCAAGGTGGCGGCCACCTCACTCTAAGGAGCTCTGCACCGGCCTGCACAATCTCCATTGTTTCTCCTTGTCCCCCTCCAGCTCGCTAGCTGCCCCACAGCTGCAGTGTGCACCGGGGGCTCATGGTGCCGAGAACTGGAGTCCAAGCCTGCTCATTGCCGCTGTCGGAGGCCTGCCCTGCAGCGCCCTAACCGGGCGGAGGATCCCACGGTCAAGTGATCAGAAGACCGAGTAGAGGACTGGGGTACTCCTACAGCGTTGTGGCGGGCGTGCGACCCCCAAGCAGAGATAGTGAACAACACCTTACGGGGCTGCCCGCTAGGAGGGCAAAGTGGCAGCCTCCTTTTGCACAGTCATGCCTGTAACGAAGAGTTCGGCCAGACAAGGAGGCAGGCTGGCAGGGCAGGTCCTCAGTTAGTGAATCGGGGCCTCTCCCAATCCGCGGATGCACAGATAGGGCCCTTGTCGGGCAATCACACCACAAACCACTGGGACTGCTAGAGACTGCACTGGAGCTAAGTCTACTCTGTGGGATTCAGTGAGAGGCTGGACAGCATTGCAGCGTCCAAGGGGATTTCGCGTCTGGCACTCAGCCTGCCTGTGAGCCCATAGTTGCCAGGGAAGTGGGGGTTGGGGAAGGGGGTTTGGGTGGGGAGCTGCAGCTGGAAGGCACTGCTGACAACAAATTCGGACCGTAAACCAGCGAGTGCTAGCATTCCTCTCTGAGAGGGTGGATGAGCGAATGGCTAGAGGTGTGGGAAGCCAACCTACCTCCCTCTTAATACTTACTAGGTCTTCCTGCCTGCCCGGCTCAACCTACGAACTTTAAGACACTCACTGGGCATTGTGGGTTATCGGGTGGGGACCCGGGTTGCTGGTGAAGTACAGAGCCTGGATTGGGGTGCAAAATCTCTGGACCCCGCGTGAGGGGCGCACCAATAGCTGCATTAGTGTCTACTCATCGTCCTCTCTACAGGAGGAGGCCACGCTGACTCCTACATAACTCCTGGAGGCCTTACTGTTCCAGGGACTGGCCTCCTGGCTGTGAGAAGGGTAGACTGCAACTTTGCTGACGAGCGACCTGAGCTTGGTTACGCATCTTGGAGAAGGGCATGCCACAAATGGGGGCTCAACAGACTAAAATGGACCAATATACAGCTCATAGCACACCGCTAGGACAGGTTTGCCACAAGACCACCGGCTAGCCACGGAAAATACACATATGGACCACACAGGGGCGCAGATCCTTGCGCCCATCGGGGCATCCCGGTGGTGGTGCAAGCCAAGTTAGAGGCTGTATCCCTGGACATGGGCCTACCGAGTGTGGACTTTTTACTCGAGCAGCAGCTTTCTCAATGCGAACAAGCAGTTTCTCATGGCGAGCGGTTGCGAGCATACTCGACCACTCGCAATGAGAAACATGACCACCCCGCGTTGAGAAATCTCACCGGGGTGTTTATTTTCCACGCTTGCCAACTTGATGTTGACGATCGCGAAAGAGGAAAAATCTCGCCGGGAGGTTCATTTTCCTCGCTTGCCAACTCGTCGTTGGTGAATGCGAGCAACGAAACTGAGTTTTTCGGAACTCCACGTAACGCGCAGTGCGTGGAAACTCAGCAAGCGGAGTTCCCAGTCCAGACTTAGTGTATAGGGGACAGGAGACTGATGGCCTATTTGGTGTGTCTGTTGAGGGCAACTGGATGTTATATACTTTGTTGCCTCGGGAGGGGCATTGATGGATTGAAAGGGAAGCTGTTCCCTCTCCCCACCTGTCTCCTCCCTGGTAGAGTGTTATGTGTGACTGGAGCGACTGAGTGAGTGGCGCGGCTGAGTGTGGAGGAGAGCTCCAGTGGTGCACCAACTGGAAGGGCGGCTGGGACTCTTCCTCTACCCGGCACATTATTTTGTTTGGTTCATTGTAGAGTGTATGAGTGATATATAATGTGTTAGTGGTACAAATGCGATTCTAATAGGTTTATTGGCACCAGCCACGCAGTAATGCAAGATCAAGATCCAAATTGTTTAGGCAAGCCTCCTCAATGGCACCAAAAAATGTTGCCTAAGGTCCCAGGGTGTCAAGCACCTTATCTTGACACTGTTTTAACGACCTGTTCAAGCCATTTCTTGGATCCTTTCCCATTTTGAAAAGGTAGGTTATTAGATCTGGGTCAATATTTGGAGTCATAGTTACTTTCTTCACAATGTTTGGAGTTGAGCATTCTGCTGCACGATGTTTCTCTCCTCCTTCTCTAGAGGTTTCCTTAATCTATCCTTTATATAGTCTGTAACATACTCAAGTGGCCACCAGTCTTTACCTCTAGAGTGGCTAATGTCCTACGGACTAAACAAACGCTCACCAAAATGATCCACCACTGAATCCTTAACTGTCTCTCTTCCACTATCCCCAAATTCCTCTCCTAAACCATCCTTATACTCAAGGTCTTAAAACATATTCATCTAATTCATCATCACTTATGTTCAATGCATCACCTGATGCCCTCCCTCTCTTCTCAGTGTACAATTGGTTTTACCCTGTATCCCTTGGGATACCTCTCCAGTTTGAGCCGCTTGGGACGCCACTCTGACCTTTCTCTTCATTTAAATATTTCTTTTTAGATAAACGTTTTCCTCTTGGACCTCTCATTTTCTTCTTCTGCTATTGAGAAATACTCCTCTTCCTCATCTATTCTCCTCTTACCTAAAGCCTGCTTTACAGACTCTTGTAATGTCTCTTTTATCTCTTTATTTATAATTTCCCTAATTAACTTCTCTTGCTCCTCCTATTTTCTATTCCAATATTCTTGAAATTAAATTTCTTCCACTCAATGTTATACAACACCCTTTCTTAATGTCGAATACACTAGATAATTAAAACTTCAAAATTGGGAGCATGGCTTGGCGCTTCAAGATGGTGGTCGCACTCTAAGAGTAATCCGGACCCCTCTGTCATCTGCGCCACGTTCCACTGGTACCAGCAGCCATCCGCTCTTCATTCCTGCTGCCAATACATTGCCACAACAAAGGGCGCATATCCCTGGCCGCAATTCCCCTCAGAAACCCTCATTCCCATACCAACCGAATCAATGCGGCGCCCCCGCTCCTTAAGATGCCGGCCTCCGATCTCATGACCATAGTACACCAGCTCACCTTGGAACGAAGGGAGTGAGGCCCGAATCCATACTGCTGTGGCCTAGGACTGCAGTGGGGGTCAGGGGCTGTGCAGGGAGGCATCCACACATAGCAGACCGCCGACCTCTCCCTAGTGAACTGATGGGCCGGCTGGCGTGCGATTCATGAAGGAGGCCTCCTCTCCCAACCGGCCGGGACTGAGGGACTCGCAGTCTTCAGCTGGAGTCTCCCTGCCCTGCTCCTTTCCCGGGGACCAAACTATCCGTGCCAGGGCTCTCAGGCTGAGGGTCGAGGCTGGTGCACGACGCTGTCTGACCCCGGACTCTTAGGCGGCCCGGCGCTACGGGGGCCGGGTCGCGTGGCAGCAGGGCTGTGGTGTCTGCCACTGCCTCAGGCAGGGGAGAGCGAGCTCAGCTGAGGAGCCACCAGCCGCTTCTCCCACAGGCTTTGCCAGACCTGCTTGGGATTGAGGACCCGTGGCGATCTAACTTACCAGAAGGGCCACCAGCTGCCCAGAATCCAGAGGCTCCAGAAGCTCCCGGTGAGTGCAGAGGCGGTGGCGAGAGGTGCTGAGGCCCCTTAGAGTGGCGCCCCTTGCACACTGTGGGCTGCTGTTGGAAGGGTGGAACATGCTGCTTTCTTTGGACAGGGTGAGGTCCAGGGTGAGGGCTACCTTCACCGCTTCCCCTTCTCTGCTCCTTAGGTGCCCTGCTGAGGCCATGTGGGCCTCGGTCCCCTGGCCCAATGCTGCTAGCCCTAAAACTCCAGCTCGTGCAGCGCTCCCAGCATTGTAGGCCACCTACTGGGGGGGGTGGAACCAACCACATCCATCGAGCAGGGTGGCGTCCTGGGTAAGGACCCCCTCTCTGCTCCTGGGATGCGCTGCTCGAGCCTTGCGGGCCTCGGTCATCTGGGCCCACGCTGCTAGCCTTGAAGATACGGCTTGTGCAGTGTTCTCATTGTTGTAGGCCACTTGCTGGGGGGGTTGGAGCCGACCGCATCCATCGAGCGGCGTGAAGTCCTGGGTGAGAGCCCCCTCCACTGTCCACCCCCTCCTGCACCCCTGCAGTGCTCCCTCCAGGCCTGGCGGGACAAAATTCACGCCGGCCCATGTGGTCGGACTTGGTCCACTTCCCCCGATCCACTCAGTGCCAGAAATAGGACCTCGGTCCCACGGCCCTGCCCCGACTCTGGGCCCCATTAACTGTGTATCGCCTGATCCAGCAGGGCCTACCAAGGCCCGCACCACAGCATAGCCACGTTTCGGCCGTCATTTTGGGTATCAATGGGGAAGAACATCTGAGGCATCTCCAGCTCCCCACCCTCCCGTTCCGCCAGCCAATTCCAGGGAGCAGATATGGACTGGGGGCTGCCTCTACCCACCGGGTGTGATCCCAGTTGTCTGGGGAGGCCAGACAGATCCTGTGGTATCTGGTGTGTCCAGTGGCAGTGTGGGAAACACTGGGACACGGCTTGGGCGGCGACCCTTGTTAAACACGGACTGCCGCTAGGGGGGGTGGAACCGGCTGCACACACCAAGCAGCGTGGGGTCCTGAGTGCGGCCCCCTCCACTATTCCCCCTTCATCCATCTCGGCTGTGCTTCTTTGAGGCCTAGCCAGCTACCAGCCTCCTGAACTCGCTTGCCAAATTGCGCCAGCCCTGGCTCGCATCCTGGCCCATTGCTGGGGAGTCTCCCTTCCGGTTCATCCTCGGCACCAATCTCTGGCAATCGCCCTGGGGAGCATCCTCATAAGACTGCACAGCCGGCCGTTGCTTTCAGGGTGATACATGTAAAAACAACAGCTGATGGACAGAATGCAGAACAATGTCATACATTCACCCCAGTACAGAGATCTGGGCCTAAATCCATCGTTTTTTTGCTCACCATGCCATTCCAGTTTGGACCCAGCCATATGAAAATCAGTCTTGACACTGCGCCCAATAGGAACAGTCCAGCCCGAACTGCCAGACCATCGGGCCCCCACCTTACACGCGTCCAACCTGGCGGATGAATGCCTGGTTCCTCCAGGAGAAAGACTTTAGAAAGACAGTGGAGACAGAACAGTACTTTCTTGCCAACATCAGCTCTCTTCCTTCCCCAGGTACCCGTTTGGGAAGCAAGCAAAGCCGCCATCCGCGGCATCGCCAAGGGTCAACTCATACATCAATGACAGGCCCAGGCACACCAGATCACCCTACAGGAGGCTTAAGCGCAGCTCCTTGAGCAACCTCCTTCCGATGACTGTGACAACAACCAAGAGAGACAACTCGCATGCCTTCGGGGCGACATCAAACAACTCTCCCTGGACGCCGCCAAGCTTCTCTGGAGATCTTCCATAGCTAGAGTGCTCGGTTGGGGAGACAAGAATGGGAAAATCCTCCATAGGTTGGCTACATACCAACGTTCCAACAGCGTTCTCCAGCAGAACGCGTCGCTCCCCCTTGACAATGGCTTGTGCCTTTGCCTCCTAGTACCACCAGCGCTACTCCGCGCTGAGCCTCAAAATGTCCCTCTCTGATTTGCTAGGCACTGGCCGCGCCAGCCTCCCTCGCCTGAGCTCTGCCGAGTCCACTGACTTGGATCTCCCCATCACCCGCAATGAAATTAAAGACGCGATAACCCACACCTCGTCGGGCAAAACCCCAGGCCCAGATAGGCTCCCGCAAGAATACTATGCAGCATATCGGGAGATTCTTATCCCACACCTCGAGGATCTTTTCAACGAGGAGGCCCTAGAGAAGGGCTCCTTTCAGCCCACGACGGACATAGCCACCATTGTTTTGCTCAATAAACGCATCCTCCGTCTCCCCTCCGTGTGGACTACCGCCCGATTTCGCTTATAAACACGGAGGTCAAAATATTTGCTATCTACCTCATCAAGCTGGCTCACCCGGACCAGCATGGGTTTATACCCATTCGAGGGACCAGACAATGCCTCCGTCGTCTCCATCTGGCCTTGGCACACTGCCACTTGCTCACCCCCTATTTGGCACTTCTCGTCGATTTCGAGAAGGCCCTTGATTCGGTGGACTCGCAATACTTGGGCAACTTGTTGGAGGAGATGAGTTTCGTTCCACGCTCTCGCAACCTGGTTATGGTCCTTTACGCCCGGCCATAATCGCGTGTGCTGGTCCATGGGGCATTGTCAAAGGCCTTTTCCATTCGTAGAGGGACGAGGTAGGGGTGTCCCCTCTTGCCCCTCCTCTTCCCCTTGGCAATGGAGCCCTGGTGAGCCAGATTCGGACGTGGGACCGCATCCGGGGCTTGGAATGGCCCAACTCTGAGGTAGACAAAATTGCCCTCTATGCCGATGTTTTAATTTTTCTGGCGGAACCTGCTCAGTCGGGCCCTCACTGTCTCCGGGTACTACACTCCTTCGGACAGGCCTCAGGCCTCCGACTTAACCCCAGTAAGTCAGTCCTGGTTCCCCTACACATGGCAAGCGACTGCTTTGATTGGCAATACAGAATACCACCCACAGGTGGAAATCTTTAAAATATTTGGAATCTGGGACGCTCTCCTCCCAGACCTCGCCTGGCCCCTCAACATCACCCAGCTGGTGAAAAAGGAGAGGGAAGACCTCCACAAGTGGCAGACACTCCCACTAAGCCCTGTTTAAAATGAAGATTCTCCCAAGATTCCTCTACGTCCTCCTTTTGCATCCCGTGGGCTTGGTTCTGGGAGCTAGACCGCATAGCTACCAAATTCCTTTTGGAGGGGGGGGGGACGGACAGACGGTGGTCACGTATACCTCTGGCACTCTACCGGATCCTGGCCTTCGACAGGGGCATGGGGATCACTAACTTATACTATCTGGCGCCCTGCCTCCTCAAATCCATGACTGGGTCAACGGGCGATGGTCCGATCCGGCATACAGGCTCGGGCTAAGTGAGCTGGGCTTGCCTCGTATCCCATCCATGATGTACGAAGGGTCCATACCTTATACATTGCCTGAAGTGACACGTACTGTGCGCTACTGGCCTGGCGGGCATCACTGCGCCACACCTAATGGACACATACATTTTAACCCAATACACGCCTCTCTGGCATGGTACTTGGCTCCGGGAGGTTAGTGGGCTGAGGGGGGGTTCGCTCTTGGGACCTCATAGGGATCTCCCAACTATGAGATGTGTGGGCTAGCGGCCATATGCGCTCCTTCCAAGACTCACAGTCCAGGTTTTCCCTACATCCGTCTCAATTTAGTACCAGCAGTTGCACCACGCTGTCCATTCGCACATAACACAGCACAGCGGTTCCAGACTACACCCCCCAAAGGTGCAGATTATGATGGCTAATTTGGGTAAGGGGGCATCTCCAGCATCTACCATACACTAATCAACAACACCCCAACCACGCTAGACCACCTCAGAAACCAATGGGAGGAATGGGTGGGTCCACTGGAGGAGGAGGATTGGAGGGATGCGCTCATGGCACCTAAGATGGTAAACACATCGGCTAGACTTTGCCTGATTCAACTGTACAACTTGCACGCCACCTACTTAACCCCTGAGCGCCTTCACAAGGCAGGCTTTTACCCAACTGCCTCCTGCAAACGCTGTGGCAAAGACTAGGCGGATTTCTTCCACATATTCTGGGCATGTCCCCAACTGGCACGATTCTGGGGAGCATTGAGGAGGAACTCATAGACGTCTTGGGGTGGGAAGTTCCCCATGATCCACGGCACACGCTCTTGGTGATTACGGATGGGCTGGATAGTTCCAGAAATGAAAAGCTATTTTTTAACACTAGCCATGGTTGTGGCAAAGTGAGACATAGCCATCAATTGGAAAAGCCCTGATCCACCTAGCCTTAGGAAAGGGTGTTATGGGTAGACTTGTGTGCTACACAGGAAAAACCTATGCATGAATCACGGGGGTACCCCCAAAAAAATGTAGGGTGTGGGGCAAGTGGATGGGTTTTATGGCTTAAATTTGGGACGCCCGCCCACTGTCTGTATCTTGTAAGATTTTGTGGGGTTGCGTTACACGAGATTAATCATGTAACTGTTAGGGAATTGTCGTTCCTACTGTTGTAGTGTAGTTCCTATATTCCCAATAGGCTCTGCTCATTGGAAAAATATATCCTATAGATCAGACGTAGGACTGAGGTCGACTAGGTCTCTATGGAACATACTAAACTTAATAGTGAGTGTCAGTTAGCTCAGAGGTCACAAGAAACTTTCTCGAATTCACAACAAGGGATTAGTTTCAGACAACCGCATAAACATGACAACTTTGTTTCCCAAGAATAAGAAATATATCTCTAGAGTCGCGGAAACAATAGGTAAGTATTTCACTCAGTCAATCGTGCATGCTTCGTTTCAACAGAGTTTGTAGAGAAATAGAGAGATGGGCGTTTTCAATAAAAGGCTGCTACAATCGTTAAGCAGACTTCAAAGTATAATGCGTACAGCGAGAATAGTATTATAAAATAATACTGTGAAAGCATTGTATGGTTTCTAAGCCATATACAAATACATAGATAAATAACCTTGACTAAAATACTCAACTGGTGCTTCTAAATACGCCTACCCCAATGTACCTAACCTAAGTCTAGTACGCGGGAAGAAGTAAGTTTTGTGTAGCATAGGTTTAGTTGTTTTTGCCAAGATTCTACCAAAAGGTTTCTCTAGGTTCTAATCAGCTCCATACCGTGGTTTAGAATGAAGGAGGTCTGGTATCTCTGCCTCAGGATTAGATTTCCCAACACCCCGCAAGGGGAGCTTGGAAACACTGGAGATGGATTCTCGGCGAGAGAAAGGCAGCTTCTTGATCAGTGAGTCAGCTGGAGGGTCAGCTTCCTTCTGCACTTGCTGTAGCGAGCTGCGTCAGGGCAACTAGATAGTCGAACTGCTCAGAACCACCGTAGTTTGTTATAGCAAGTGAAGGTATATTTATACCTTGAAGGTGTTTAGGAATGCCATAGATTGACGTAAAATCGGGCATAATAACGCCAGGAAAGAACCCCTAGGGAATAGTTGTTCTTTGCAAAGTACATAAGTTCTTGGACAAATTAATATTCAAGCAAGGGAAAGTTCCCTAACTGCTTAAGCCGATTTTTCAAGACACCATTGTGACGTTTGGTACGGGTGGAAGTAGCAATGCCTGTCTTTGGTTTACATGGGCTATGTCTAAATAAGGGATTGATTTCTATGGCTACATAAGGGCAATGAGAATTGTACCTATATAAGGCCATGATTCGGCAAAATTCACTGGGAGCTCTAAACGCCACACAACACTAATGTGCTGAACTGCTGTTTTTCTTGTTTTCATGACAAAAAAAAAATAACATTGTTTATCAAAAAAAGAAAAAATCAAAATCAAACTGTTAAGCTCCTCTCTGCTTCAAATGCAGGTTCCCCAGACACGAAGCATAAACAGAGCTTTGTTTCCATGGAAACGTTACTCGCAGAGCAATGAGCCATAGAAAAAAGAGCTTCTGTTTAAAAAGCTCTATTCCCCTCTGAAAGTTGCTCCAGCATTAGCCAATAAGACAGCTTGCATCACACACGCGTCACAAAGCTTGCTCTCTTAAAGCCACCGGAGTGGCTCACGACTGCTCGCGCTACCACATCTAAGAAGGACAAGCACACGGTAAGGGCGAGCGATCTATTTTAAAAAACAAACTCGATCCGATAACTATAAAACAAGCGCTATACTCGTGCGTGCTCGCGTTACCAGCTGTATCCTTCAATAACAACTAAACTATTCCTCAATAAAGATACTCACCTTAAATAATAATTTTACAAATTTACATCCCCTTAAGAAAAAATCGATTCCTCATATTTCTCTTAAGTTAAACATTCATACCTACTGAAACATACACCCATAAATTGGATTTCCACGACAAACTTCATTCACAATCCACTTAACAAATACTCATATATACAAAATAAGCTATGCTCAAACCGATCTATATAAATAGACCAATACATATCTGTTCAGAAGCAGCATAAAAAAAGAGGAAGAAGATAGAGGTCATGTTATTTATGAACTTGAAGATTCTTTTTTGATTGTGATGTTTTAAGATTCCATGAGCTTTTAATGATGCTGCTCAGAAATAGGAAATAAATGTTTATGCATAATGGTAGCCTCCTGTCTTGACAAAAAATCTATTGGAGTGTGTTTGTGGTAGGCAGCCTACACTAATCTGAACCTGAAATTAAATGAAATGAAATGACATCAGACTGTCGTTGCTCAATCTCTACGCAAGGAGTTAGAGGCAGGACAGGTTAGAGTGCAAGACCGTCCTGGCTGCTGCGACAGAAGATCCTCCGGAAGAGGCAGTCGGATTAGAGGATCGATGGCCATGAGTAGCAGCTCAGGATACCATACTCTTTGTGCCCGATTCGGAGCTCACCAGAATGACTAGGGCCCGGTTGCGCTTGATCTTCTTTAGCACTCTGGGAAGGAGTGGTATAGGCGGTAAGGCGTATAGAACACCGCAACTCCACTTGCAACGAAAAGTGATGCCTAGTGATTGCTGCCTTGGAAATTAGAAAGCGCAGAATTGCTGACTTTGCGCATTCTCTTCAGTGGCGAATAGATCTAACCAAGGCTCTCCCCACTTGCGAAAGAGACCTTGCACCACCTCAGAGTGAAAACGCCAGTTGTGTTCCATCATGCACCTGCGGCTGAGTTTGTTCACCCTGGCATTCAGGGAACCTGCCAGGTGCACAAGTTACTACTTGTGTAACGATATATCTGTAAGAGACATTAGTTAGTGATAGATTCCTTACCTTAGAATATCCCCAGGCGTCAGACTGGATCCGGAAACTTTTGTGTAGCAATATCCCTGCGCGTCGGTAGGCGTCGTCCGCGGCTCCGCGTCCACCGTCGATAGCGCAGGAATGACGTAGCTGGAGTACTTAGATGCCGCACTTGCGCGCTGACGTCAGTTCTTATACACAGCTTTTCCGCGCCAGATACGCAGAGCCATGATAGAACCAACACTGGTGCCAAGAAACTAGGGCCCTGAAAGGGGATGACCTTAACCCTAGATATCGGTTCGCAGAACGTGGATGATGGGTGGGATGGTAGGGAATCTATCACTAACTAATGTCTCTTACAGATATATAGTTACACAAGTAGTAACTTGTGCATCTGAAAGAGACATGTTAGTGATAGATCCCTTTTCCTTAGAATAGATACCACAGCAATACCAACCCCGGTGGTGGGTATGCGAACCAATAATTACACCAGAAAGTCCTAGAGGACAGAACGGCCAAAGAAGCCATCCCTCCAGACTTCGCTGTCCAGGCAGTAGTGTCTTGCGAACGTGTGCAGCAAGGCCCACGTAGCTGCCTGACAAATGTCCTGCAAGGGGACTCCTCGGCCCAGGGCAGTAGTAGTCGCCGTGGCCCGTGTGGAGTGGGCCCTCAGCCCAAGAGGAGGTTCTTCTTAGCCAAGGAGTAACACGCTTGGATGCACAACACGATCCACCGAGAGATGGTCCGCTTGTGCACCGCCCGTCCTTTCTTAGCGCCCACGTAACCAATAAAGAGTTGGTCATCCACCCAGAACTGGCGTGTGCGATCCAGATAGTAAGAGAGCGCACGTTTTGGGTCCAGACGGTGGAGCCTCTCTTCCTCTTTCGAAGGAGGCGGAAAGAAGGTGGGCAAGGTGATGGACTGCCCAATGTGAAAGGCTGTGACTACCTTGGGCAGGAAAGAGGGTTTCGTCCGCAACACAACCTTGTCCGGATGGACAGAAAGGAAAGAAGGTTTAGAGGAAAGAGCCTGGAGCTCACTCACTCTCCTGGCAGAGGTGATGGCAACCAGGAAAGCAGTCTTAAGGGTAAGAAGACGTAGAGGACAATTATGAAGCGGCACAAAGGGAGCGCACATCAAGTAAGTTAGAACCAGGTTCAAGTCCCACTGGGGCATCATGAAAGGAACAGGAGGGAACATGTGAGTGATGCCATTTAAGAATCTGTTTACAGTGGGGGACTTGAACAAAGAAGGCTGATCAGGTAGCCTTAAGAAGGCTGAAAGGGCAGAAAGGTAGCCCTTGATAGAGCCCAGAGCAGAGCCCTGCTGGGCAAGAGAAAGAAGGAAGAGGAGAACCTCAGAAAGAGGGGCATTGAGAGGATCCACAGCCTTTGCTGTGCACCATGCCACAAATCTGTTCCACCGGCAGGCGTATACCGACTTTGTGGAGGGACGCCTGGCTGCCAGAATGACATTACAGACTTTAAGAGGCAAGTCAAATGGCCTCAACTGTCGCCGCTCAATCTCCAAGCATGGAGGTGGAGACTGGACAGGTTCGGGTGGAGGACCGTCCCCTGCTGCTGCGACAGAAGGTCCTCCTGAAGAGGCAGACGAATCGGGGGATCGACTGACATACTGAGTGTGAGAAGTTGGCCTAATATATGATGCTCACTAATTCTAGTGATCACCTTGTATCAGTTCAAACAACCCTTATGGTGATTGGTTGTAAGTCAACCTTATAGACCAGCTATCCTAATGGTAGCATGGACAAAGCAGTCTTAGGCTAAACTCTTTTGGCATGTGAAGCCAGCTGTTTTACCACATATAACCCCATGGATACCAAATGAAAGGACACCACATAGGTAGTTGTGAAAATAAACAAGATATTTATTAACTAACATACACCTCTGAACTCTTTATGAGATCAGAGGCCTAAGCACATCACAAGACTCTTAAGAAAAATACGTTAAGTTGCACAAATTACAATGGTGCCCTAGGGGCACGACAAACCATATACTAATTAAATGGTATAAGGAAATCGATAGAAGGAATGGAGCTGTCCAGAGGTTTTAGGTTCGCTGGGAGTACCCTCTCCTAACCTGAGGTAAGTAATAGGAGGCCCACAGGACGCGTGTGCAGAGTGTGAACTCACACGCGAGATGCGTAACAAAGTCAATGGACAGTACAAATTACGAAAAAGGTAAGTATTAGACAGTTCTGCCTAGCTAGGACTAAAACGACTGGAAATCTGGACACTAGGAGTGTCAATCTACCCTTGAGCACCAAAATGCTCTTGTTACCTCACCCATGGGCTGCGGGTGCATAGGTGTCAAAGTGTGTCGGGTTTCCGCGTTGAAGCCTATGGAGCCTGGAAGAAAAGATGCTGCAGGCGGCCAGAACGAAGATGTCCGGAGCGGCTGAAGTTGTGCTGGAAGCGAAGTGCAGTTTCTCGAAGATGGCCGGTCCCACGTGTGTCGTCGCACTCACGGATCTCAGCTTTGCTGCAGATGTAGGTAGAGGTCGGAGAGGTCTGGAAGTCTGGGTCTCGTCGGGCTCTGAAGTCTGGATCCACTCGGAAAGACGACAAAGTGACAAAGTGAACCGCTGGAACGCTTGATGGTGCCTGCTTGTGCAGGGTGGTCACTCCTTGGCCACAAGGGAGATTTCTTCAGTCTTCTGTGGAGCAGAACGTCGAAGTCCAGAGTTTCTTCTTGTAGAGTTTCAAATCAGGATATATCTAATTTGGAATGGGACCAGCTCCTACCTTTATTCTCCTAAAGGGGGCTGTACTAGGACTAGGTCCCTCCTATGGGTGGCACCAGGAAGGGGGGTGGTTACACCCCCTATCCTTTGTCCGGTTTCGCGCCAGAGCTGGGGCTGGAGTGTCCCAGCAACTGGTTTGAACCGGTGTATGCACAGGGCACCTTGTGTGCCCCAGGCATGTCTCATTCCTTTCAGGCCTGTCCTACCTAATACACAAAATCCTGTCTGGGGTGGTGCTAGCACCTCCCAAGGCAGTAAACCCTTTGTCCAAGCCTCCCTCGCTGGAAGGACTCCCAGCAGAAGGAGGTCAGACTTGTGTCTGTGGTGGCAGCATCCATTTTGTGATGCTGAGGCTCGAGTTAACTTTAGCCGGGGTTCACAGTTACATACATGTTGTGTCCCTCTAGAAGGGTGGAATGCTGGGTCTGATTAGCAGGCCCACAGCCAGGGAAAGTCGTAAACCAGTGAAGCAAAAAGCAAAAATCTGGGGTGACCATAGGATTGCAGACCCTACTCTCCTACACTGAGTAGCTCGGGATACCAGTACCTTCGCACCCAGTCCGGAGCCACAAGGATGACTTGGGCCCGTCGCGCTTGATTTTCTTCAGCACTCTAGGCAGAAGTGGTATAGGCAGAAAGGCGTACAACAGACCACAACTCCACGAAAAGCGCCCCTAAGCGAGTGCCGGCTTGGAAATTCCAACGCGCCGAACTGATGACATTACGCGTTCTCTTCAGTGGCAAATAGATCTAACCAAGGCTCTCCCCACTGCAGAAAGAGGCCTTGTGCCACGTCAAAGTTCAGACGCCATTCGTAATCCATCATGCACCTTCGATTGAGCTCGTCCACCCTGGCGTTCAAAGAACCTGCCAGGTGTTGAACCACCAGGGTCACGCCCTGATGTGCCAGCCACTGCGAGAGGCACAGAGCCTCCTAGCAGAGGGTGCACGACCCCACCCCGCCCTTTTTGTTGCAGTACCACATGGCGGTGGTGTTGTCCGTGAACACCTGCACTACACTCCCCCGGACAGAGGGGAGGAATGCCTTCAGTGCTAGACGAATCGCCCGCAGCTCCAGAAGGTCGATAAGGAGCTAGGACTCCGCCGGAGACCAGAGGCCTCTGATCTTCGCCTCTCCCAAGTGGCCTCCCCAGCCCTGGAGGGACGCGTCCGTCACAACTAAGTGCTTCGGCTGGGGAAGGGAGGGATATCTGCCGCTGACCCAATCCCGGTCCGTGAGCCACCACTGCAGTTGTCTCGCAGTGCCCTCTGAGATCATGACATGGTCGGACAGGTTGCCCTGATGCTGGGCCCACTGTAACTTCAGGTCCCACTGCAGAGGCCGCATCCGCCACCTGGCGTGATGCACCAGAAGGATGCAAGAGGCCATCAGCCCCAGAAGCCGCAGCGTCAACCTGACCGAGACCCGGGATAAAGGCTGAAAGAGTGGAATCAGAGCCTGAATATCCCGGACCCGCTGTTCGGGAGGATTAACCCGAAACTGCGCCGAGTCGAGGACCGCTCCGATGAAGAGGAGCTTCTGAGAGGGGCACAGGTGTGACTTCGGCACGTGATGGAAAACCCCAGCTGGTGCAGGAGGTCCGCCGTTGTCTGGAGGTGGCTGACGACTGTCTGGGGCGAGCCCGCCTTCAACAACCAGTCGTCGAGGTAGGGAAAGACTGAAACCCCCAACCTGCGCAGATGAGCTGCGACCACCGCCATCACTTTCGTGAACACCCACGGGGCGCTGGTAAGGCCGAAGGGGAGCACAGTAAACTGAAAGTGCTCGTGGCCTACCGTGAACCGCAGGTAGCGCCAGTGGGCCGGCAGGACGGGGATGTGGAAGCCGTTGACGTTCCGTAGGTCCAAGATAGGGGGCAGGCCCCCTTTGCCCTTCTTGGGTACCAGAAAGTGGTGGGAGTAACAACCACAGCCTACTTCTGGCCCAGAGCCGTAACTACCTCCTGCAGAAGTTGCAAATGATCCCCCGACACCCGGTGGTACTGCGGTGACATGGCTGGAGGGGTCGTCTCGAAGGGGAGGGAGTAGGCCCTTCGGACGATTTGCAGCACCCACATGTCCGACGTGACAGTGCGCCAGTGGAAGTGGTGAAGGCGAACCCTGCCCCCGACTGGCGTCACATGGGCCTGAAAGCACGGACTAGGAGGGTGTTGAGGCGGATGCTGCAGGGGAAGGTGTGGACTGGCCTCGTCGTTGTCCCCGTCCGCCGCCACAGCGGTTTCCACGGCTGCCACCGCGCTGTGTATTAGTTTGCGGCGCGTGGCTGGCAGCACGTGTGGGAGTGCCCCTACCTTGGCCACGAAAGGAACAAAAGGCACCCTTTTGATGGCGTGGGGCCGAGAGGCCCAAGGACCTAGCCGTAGCCCTGGAGTCCTTAAAACGCTCAAGCGCATGGTCTGCCTTGTCGCCAAAGAGGCGCAAGAGGCGACGGCCATCAGATGGCATGTCCAGAAGGGTAGCCTGGACATCAGGCGAAAAGTTGGCAGTCCTCAACCAGGCGTGGCGTCGAACTGCCAGCGTCATTGCCATCGCTCTGCCCAGTGAGTCCGTGGTATCCAGCCCACACCGGATGGAATAGCGTGCCGCATCTCGATCCTCCGCAAGGGCTTGGGCGAGTTTAGTCCGGGCCTCCTCCGGACCTTGTGGCAGCACGTCCGCGACTGTGTCCAACAGAGTGTGGGTGTAGCGGCCCAAGAGGCATGCGGTATTGACTGACCGCAATCCCAAACTCAGGGATGAGAACACCTTCTTACCGAATTGTTCATACCTCTTGGATTCCCGATCGGACGGAGCCGTCGGGAATGTAGTCTGGGAAGTAGAGGCCTGGATAACCAGTCTCTCGGGGGTGGGGTGGGTGGACAAGAAGCAAGGGTCGCCCGGAGCCGGGCGGTAGCGCCTGGCCACGTTCCTATCCACAGGCTGACCTGTAGCGGGCCTGGACCAAGTGCCCAAAAGAACGTCACACAAGGCCTCATTAAACGGCAGCAGAGGCTCAGCCGAGCTTGCCTGCAGTTTAAGGACCTCAGTGAGGAGGTTAGTCCTCACAGCCGCGACGGGGAGCTCCAGGCTCAAGGCCTTGGCCGCCCGTGTCAACACTACACTGTAGGCAGCCCCCTCCTCCGTAGCCACGGTTAGAGGGGAGATAAAACCAGTGTCTGGCGAAGTGTCCAGTCCACTGGCATCCCAAAGCTCACATGTCCAGTCCTGCTGAGACTGGCACTCCTTGTGCCAGAGGGACCACAGACCCCTCCCAATCCCCCTCGTCACCCATCACCTGAAATTCAGGTGCAGAGGATGGGGCCGGTTCGTGGAAATAAAAATCTCTAAACGAAGTCGAGAGCGGCGCCGGAAGCGAATCGACGGTAGGATTAGGGATGTCGTCGCCCGTAGGCGGCGCTGGGGATGACACCCTAGGGGCCGGCGTCGGTGAGGTCATGAGGTCGACCGGCAACGACCCGGATCCAGAAGCGGATACAGTGGGGGCCTGCGGAGCCGGGACCGAAGTCGCCGGCGGCGTCGGGCCGAAGCACCCAGCGGCGTCGGAGCCGAAGCACCTGACCCGCTAGGCCCCCCAGCCAAGACCGCTGGGCCCGAAGGCGCCGCGGAACCCGGCGGAAGAGGGAGGGACCTCATGGCCATGAGGTACCGCTCAACCTACTCAGGCGTTGCATCGTGCCCAGGGACCGGAAGGTGTGGGGCAGGTTGTGGCGCCCGCGACTCTGTCGGAGCCGCGTGGGGGGTGTCACCCAAACCCATGGCCGCGTCGCGCGAGCGTCGGGGTGGGTTGGAAGAGCGATGACGCCTTTCCGACCTCTCATGCCTCTTACCTGAGGATCTTGATCCCGAAGACCGATGCCAAAGACCGATGCCGACTGAGTCGGAGCTACGAGGGCTCCGACCCCGCGACCGGTCCCTCGACCTCCTGTGGGACCGGGACCTTGAACGTCACAGGGCCGACTGCCGGATCTCAAGTCGCTTGCGGGACCGCTCCCGCCTAGCCTTAGACGTCAGGGCCCGGCAGTCGGAGCAGGTACGGTCGTCGTGGTCGAGGCCTAAACACTGAAGCCACCGGCGATGGGGGTCGGTAACCGACATCATTCGGTTACACTTGGAGCAGGGTTTGAACGCAGGCATCCCTACCAGCACCGTAGGAGTCGAACGACTAGAGAAAAAACAGGTCAAAGATCAAAAAAGTTTAGTCAAAAATTGACTAAGGGGTAGAGCTTCTCCGGATCTGCGCTAGCTGGCGCGGAAAAAAGGAGAACTAACGTCCGCGCGCGAGGGTGGCGTCGAAGTACTCCAGCGACGTCATTCCGAAGCCAACGATGCGAACGACGGACGCAGAGCAGCAGACGACGCCTACCGACGCGCAGGGGTATTGCTACGCAAAAGTTTCCGGATCCAGTCTGATGCCTGGGGATATTCTAAGGTAAGGAATCTATCACTAACAGATGTTGTACCACCAGGGATATCTCCTGTTGTTCCAGCCATGACCAGAGGCAGAGGCCCCCTGACATAGGGGCCACAACCCCATCTCGCCCTGTTTGTTGCAGTACCACATGGCAGTGGTGTTGTCCGATAACACCTGCACTACTCTTCCCCGGACAGAGGGAAGGGATGCTTTGAGTGCAAGACAAATCGCCCAAAGGTCCAGAAGGTTAATGTGGAGCACGGACTCCGTCGGAGACCAGAGGCCTCTGATCTCCGTCTCTCCCATGTGGCGGCCCCATCTCAAAAGTGATGCATCGGTCACCACTGTGAACTCTGGTTGGGGAAGGTTCTGGTTCGTTAGCCACCACTTCAATTGGTGTGCAGTGCCCTCCGAGATCTGGATGCATTTGGACAGGTTCCCCTGATTTTCGGCCCACTGGAATTTAAGATTCCACTGCAGAGCCTGCATACGCCATCTGGAATGCTCCACCAGCAGGATGCAGGAGGCCATCAGGCCCAGTAGTCGTCCTGACCGAAACTCAGGATAGAGGCTGAAAGAGCGGAATCATAGCCCGAATATCCCGGACTTGCTGTTTGGGAGGATAGACCCGAGACTGTGTTGTGTCCAGAAGCGCTCCGATGAAGAGGAGCTTCTGAGAGGGAGTCAGGAGTGACTTCGACACGTTGATGGAGAACCCCAGCAAATGCAGGAGGTTGGCCGCAGTCTGGAGGCGGGAGACGACAGCCTGGGGAAAGCCAGTCTTCAGCAGCCAGTCGTCGAGATAAGGGAAGACTTGAACCCCTGATCTGCGCAGATGAGCTGCAACCACCGCCATCACTTTCCTGAACACCCGAGGGGCGCTGGTAAGGCCAAAGGGGAGCACGGTACACTGAAAGTGCTCATGGTCAACCGTGAACCGCAGGTAACGCCAGTGGTCCGGCAGAATGGGGATGTGTAAATAAACGTCCCGCAAGTCCACCGCTACTATCCAGTCTCCAGGGTTGAGGGCAGACCTGAGCTAGCGTCAACATCTTGAACTTCTTTCCAGAGAAATCGGTTGACGTTCCTGAGATCCAAGATAGGACACAGGCCTTTGTCCTTCTTCGGCACCATAAAGTAGTGGGAATAGCAAACACAACCTATTTCTGGGACAGGAACTTCCTCGATTGCTCCCTTGGCCAAGAGTGCCAGAACTTCCTATTGGAGAAGGGTCAGAGGGTCCTTCGACATGCGATGGTAATAAGGTGGCAAGGCAGTAGGGGCAGTCTCGAAGGAGAGGGAGTAGCCCCTTCTGATGGCGATAGGGGCAGTCTCGAAGGGGAGGGAGTAGCCCCTTCGGACTATTTGCAAAACCCACCTGTCTGACGTGATGGTGCGCCAGTGGGGGAGGTGATGGCGAATCCTGCCACCCACTGGCGTTTGGTGGCCCTGAAAGGTTGGACTAGGAAGGTTTGGAGGCTGCTGCAGAGGGGGCTGTGGTGGACTGGCCCGCTCGCTGGCCCCAGAACCATGGCGGTGGTTCCCACGTCCCTGGCCGCGCAGTGGCTGAACAGCTTGCGCTGATCTGTGGCTCTGAGCGGGAAGTGGCGGGGAATCCCTCCATAGAAACGAGAGGCGAAAAGCATACTGCGCAGGGAGGGTGGTGGAGAGGCCCAAGGACCTGGCCGTGGCCCAAAGAGTCCTTAAAGCGCTCTAGCGTGTGGACTGCTTTGTCATCGAATAGGCGACGGCCATCAGAGGGCAGGTCCATAAGCGTGGATTAGACATCCCCTGAAAAAGCAGTCGACCTCAACCAGGCGTAGCGTCGAAGGGCTACCAACGTTGAAATCGTCCTGCCTGGTGAGTCTGTGGTATCCAGCCCACAGTGGATGGTAAACTTCACTGAGTCTCTCTTTTGGGCCACAGCCCAAGAGACTAAGGTCCAGGTCTCATCAGGACACTGAGGCAGCACTTGCGCAACCGTATCCCCCACGTAGTGGGTGTAACGGCCCAAAAGACATGCAGTGTTTTCCAACCGTAGTCCTAAGCTGGAGGAAGAAAACATTAATTTTCCCAAGATGGTCTAGATTTTTTGATTCCCTTTCCGGTGAGGCGGTAGGGAATGCACCCATGGAGGTGGAGACTTGGACTTCCAGGTGCCCAAAAGGATGTCTGTTATGGCTTCATTAAAAGGCAGCAGGAGCTCCGAAGAGTTCGCTGCCGGTTGAAGCACCTCTGTCAGGAGGTTAGTCCTGACTGCCACCATAGGTAGCTCTAGGCTGAGAGCCTCGGGCGTCCTACACAACACCACTGCGTATGACGTTCCCTCCTCCGTAGCCACGGTAGGATGAGCCAACATGCCAAGGTCTGGTGAGGTATCCAGTTCACTGGTTTGCCCCATTTCCTCTCCCCAGTCTGGTTCATGACCTAACTGGTCAGTCAAAGGGTCTCCAGACCCCTCCCAGACCTCTTCACCCTCCTCTGGCTGTCAAACTGGTCTCAAAGAGCCAGGGTAGAACAGGGGCACAAAAGTACCTGTCTGCGCCGGATCTGGCATCGGTCGACGCCGGTCCGGCTCCGTATCTACCTCGAGGTGGAGGCCAGGGTCGGCTGGGGACACAGCTGACGCCTGCTGGGGACATAGCTGACGCCTGCTGGGGACACAGCTGACGCCGGCTGCGGATGTGGTACCGGTGGAATCGGCGCCGGGGGGAGGTGTAACAAGGCCGACTGGCGCCGATTCGGATTCAGGCCTGGATCCAAGGGGACCCTGCGGTGCTGAGGCCGGAGCTGCCGGCGTCGAAGGCCCAGGGCCCCAGCCGAGTCTAACGGGCCCGAAGGCGTGCCAGAGGAGTCGGGCTGCCCAAAGATGGCATGCAACGCTTTGTAAAATTGACGTAGCTGGGCAGGGGTCACTCCAGGTTCCGGAAAGGGGGGGAAACCCGGAGTTGGCACTTCGGTTCCGCACTCTGAGTCGCGGAAAGGGCACCACCCGAATCCCTCATCGCGTTGGCCAACGGACAGGTTGAAGTCGAAGAGCGACGATGCTTCTTCGACTTCTTCTTGTGCTTCGACTTACCTGACCCAGAGTGCAAAGACCTGGAAGAAGAATGATGGTGGCACCGCGACCAGTCCCTCAATCTCCTAAGCGACCGGGACCTCGAGTGGCACGCAGCAGACTGCCGGGCCTCGAGAAGCTTTCAGGACGGCTCCCACAGAGACTTCGGGTTCATGGTCCGGCAGTCGGAGCACGACTTGGGGTCGTGGTTGCACTCCAGGCAGAATAGGGACACGAGGAGCGGATCCATCACAGACATCAGTCAGCTACAGGACCCCGCAAGCCTTAAAGCCGGGCATCCCTCACGCACAATGAGTCGATGGACTCAACAAACGTTGTCGACAAAAGTCGAGAAAAAGTCAGTCAAAAAATGACTGGAGGTACCGCTCTCTCCAGATCTGCGCTTGCTGGCACGGAAAAAGAAAGAACTAACGCCAGTACACGAGTGTGGTGTTTATGTAGCTACGATGATGTCATCCCGGTGACCGCGACGCCAATGACGAAAGCGGTTCCCGACCGACGCCATCTTCCGACGTGCAGGGGTACTGCGGATGAAAAACTTTCCGGATCCTGTCTGAAACCTGGGGGTAATTCTAAGGTAAGGAATCTATAACTAACTGTTTCTTTCAGATACAGAGTGTACACTTAACTTCGTAGGCATGGTATTCACATAGCGATGCTGAAGGAAACACACATCAGAATCGGAGATCCAAAAGCTCCATAGAAAATGAAGAGGCCGGACTTTCTCTGTGACTTATTGTCAGGGCTATGGTGGTGAGTGCTTGTATGATTGGGAATGATAGAAAAGTTAGTAAGCATCTTCAGGCATCCCTCAAATACCCTCACTGGAAAAGGCAACATGCTTCTAACAGAAGTCTGTTAATCTGTGTAGTAAAGAACCTTAAAATGGCAGCGGAGTCCGAAAGTAAAATTGACAAGACAAACTTGGGTCAGCGCTCTAGTGTTTATCAGCGCGCGAGAGCCAAGAGAAATCAAATGCATGTGAACCCAGAGGAAATGCGCACATCAACTGAAGTGTGAGGCGAGCTGCATCGCTCGTTTTGAATTGTCTCCGGAATTTTACTAGTGCTAAGGAAAGCTTTTTGCTTGAATATCAGAGAGTTGTTTCGAAGTACTTAGTTCCCCTGCTGGAAGTCTTGGCGTTTTGCAGAGAATTTTGCAAGCTCAGTTAAGAGCGATATTATTTGTATCGCACCTCAGACGAACTGCTTATTTTTTCCACGACTAGCCGCGTGGACGTTTTTTCCCTCTGAATTTTTTTTATCTCTGAGTGTGCTAACTCGTTTTTGTGTTAAACAGCCTGAGAAGTCACTAGTGCGCTGAAGATTGACTACGCAATGCGGTAAGCCAGCCTTTCTGGAGGATTCAGCTGGAAAATAAGGTACTGTGTAGCTCTCAGTCAAAATCAGTGACGTTTGGTGTTGCAGGATTAATTTAGCATTTTCTGGAGGAGTCCTCGTCCTTCTTTATCAAGCCAGTTCAATATAATTATATATATTTATCTTCAGAGACTGAATTGTGACAACAAACAATAAAAGACATTCCAAGAGATATTATTGGAATATTACTTCACATAGAGAAAAGCAATTGCCTTGGACAGTGGGGTATGAAGGAATTTGTTGAGCAGTGTTTATAATAAGAAAATAGTAGAAACTGTTGGAAGTTGTTGCATGACTGTCTTTTCTATGCAGATGCTGTATTATAATCCCATGCTGAGAAGATGAGAAGCTGAGGAGTAGGAGGGTCCAGTGAAGATAACTTCCAAGGCAGTCTCTCTTTTTCTCTACTTCCCCTTTCCCCCTGCTATTGCAATCACCAGGAATTATTTGCTGGTGGCGGGGCATTGGGACCATCGTCGACTCCTGTGGAAGTAGTTGGTCTTCTGACACTTATTCCACCTATGCTCGGGGGTAGTAAATTGAGTGACCCCCGCAGGTGACCCCGCAAGTCCCGTTCAAAGCCCTTGGCTGTGAGATGGCCATAGAGGGGAGGTATGTCCTGGTGCATGCAGAATTTGACCTTAAAGAAATATGCCTACTGAGTATTTATGCTCCGAATATCGATGATGGTGATTTTTACCTCCACTCGGAGACTCTTCTACTGCCAAATGTCGGGATCCCGCTAGTGTGGGCTGGAGATTAAAACTGTGTCCTGGATGGTACTCTAGACAGGCACTCCCAAGGTTCCATACTAACCAAACATGACGTTTACTCTACAGGGGGTTATAGAGCGCCTGAGCTACATAGACATGTGGCACACGATGCACCCATGGGAGGGGAGTTACACTTGTTGCACCTACGCGCATACAGCTTTTAGCAGATTAGACCAGTTCATGCTCTCTGAGGGGGCAGCCGGGCATGGTACTGCAGACACGGGTGCTGGGACGATTCCTCTCAGACCATGCCCCGGATACCCTGTCTAATTATCTACGGCCCTCTAAAAAAAACAGACAGAAGGGTGGTGAAAATGCCTGGTTGACCTCGGTTGTTTTGTGTTCTTAGGGTGGGACAGAGTGAGTGGTTGGAGGAGGACGCCACCACTTGGAGGGGGCAATGGTCATCATGAAAACATATCAGTAGTGAGGAGAACCTCAATAAATCGAAATCATCGGATGGCCAGGGATAAGGAGAGGCGCCATACGGCTCAGCCTCATCCACCTGTTACCTAGTGTACTATGGGTCCATCCAGACAGAGGAGTCTGATGAACACAAATATATGTTGAGCCAGTCTATATTTCCTGGGGATAACAGATAAATTACGCTGTCATTTGTTGCCCTGATTTTAAAAGTTATGCTTCTGTTTTGTGTATTTTTGTTCATGGTTTACCTTAACGAGGATGTACAGCGCTTCTAGCATTTTCAAATATACTCCATGATGCTATTTGAGATCTGCCCCCCGGATAGTTCCTGGGGGAATGTAAATCCAGGATGGGTGATTAACTCCACAAACTGTATCTTGATTTGCCATCCATTGTCCACTAAGCATTTGACAGGTGATCAAAATGTGTACTGCTGGCTGTATACTCCAAAATAAAAATAAGTATATGTAAAAAAAAGAAATTGGCCAACATAGGCAACTCAATGGGATGCAAAATGCTTTTAAAAGATTAAATGTTAAAACTTAGCTTTCCTGAACTAAGACCAACATCTACACTTAAGAAGATATTTTTTTTAAAATGCTCATAGAACCCCACATGCGGTTGGAACTATTCAGTGCTTATGATTATCAATGGAGATCGCCGGAGAGAGATATATCAGTTTAGGCAATAATCAAGCTGATCAAACACCAGGGAGAGTTCACAATACCAAATACTGTAACTTGAATGTCCACACGATACTTCATTATGGTATGTATAGGTAAATGAGTTGCAATTTTACATGGGTCTGCAAGAGGAGCGTTACTCAAGAAATTCATACTGGCAACTCTTGCATATGTAGAATTTTCCCTATGCGTAGTGAGAGTTTGGCTTAAGCATAGAATGTTTGTAAGCTCAACAATTCATCAGGCTAAACCCTTTTCAAAAATAGGTTTGCCTTGTCCCTCCACCATTACTGCAGCCTACCCTTCAGATGCTTAGGTCCTTTATTTTGACTCTTCCCTGGGGTGTTACTATGTTGGGGAGTATGGGGGGCTTTAATGCGGACCCAGACCTGGTTCTTGATGCCTCTACTGCTTCATACCCTTGCGGTCTTACCCCCTTGGCAAGTATGACCTGCTCAATGCATGGCGCTCCTGGCACGCTATGGAGCGGGCTTATATGCATCAATCCGCGACTCAAAATACTGAATCACGGATTGACCTAGTGCGGATCTCCTTTATCTCCAATCCATCCACATCCTCCCTGAGCATTTCCGATTACGCACCCATACGGAGAGGTGTGGTGCAGCGGCCAAAGCAGCTGACTTCGGAGCACAGGGCTCACGGTTCGATCCCCGGCACTGGCAGCAGATCAGCTCAGCACCATGTGACGCTGGGAAATTGCTCACTTAATTTCCTTGATGGACCCCAGCGCCTTGAGACCCGTAAGGGTGAGTAGTTCGCACTTTACAAATACAGGGTTTACGGATTTAATACTGCACCTAAAAGCACAGCTTCCTCCCTGCTTGGAGGTTTAGTGCCTGGAACTTAAAGGCCCCTGAATGTTTTGCGCTCGCTAAGGAGTTGCATACCTTCTTTCGACTTAAAGCGAGCTCGAGGTCATAGCCAGTTACGCTGTGGGCATCCACTATGCCCTCTCTGAAGCGGCTTCTCCAGGGATATGTGCAGTGCTGTGCAGTCCACCAGCTTGCACAGGTGGCAAACCTTGGACACAAAATACTTCAATTGGAAACCAGTCTTCGCCGCTGTGACTTGGATGAGACTATCTCCTGGCTGTTGCGTGCACAGACTTTGTGACAGCTCTCCCTTGAGGAGAGTAAGAGCTTGGCGATAAGTATATCAAACTGATCTATTGGCTGGCGAACCGTGGCATTTAGGACAGAATAGTCCCTGCCATTCCAGATTACTCCAGCCGTCTTCAGAAGGAATCAGCCACGATCGCCCAAGCTTTTGCTACTTTCTTTCGAGCCCTTTACACTCAAAATTCTTAGCCTTTGTCGGAGATAGAGAACTACATTGTACGCGATATTCCGATGCCATCCATTCCTGAGTCCTTAGCCCTTGAGTTGGATCTCCCATTAACTGCAGTAGAGATCAACTCTGCTATCGCAGCATTCCAATCTGGGAAGACCACAGGCCCTAATGGTTACCCTATTGAGTACTATAAGCACTTCAGTGACACTGCTACCACTGACTTATTATCTTTCTACACCACCATAATACAAGGGGGATCCTTACGGCCGGAGCTGGACAGTGCCCCCCTCATGGTCCTTCCTAAGAGGGCCTCCCCGAGATGACTGCTCCTTTCACTGCTCTATCTCATTTATAATGCCTACAAATGTATGCCAAGGCTCAGGTAAATTCGTGTGACCTGTGTGTAGGAGAGTAGGGTCTGCAATCCTATGGTCACCCCAGATTTTTGCTTTTTGCTTCACTGGATTACGACTTTCCCTGGCTGTGGGCCTGCCAATCAGACCCACAGCCTAGCTGTTCTCTCTCTAAATTGACATCCATGTACTTTAGGTGCATATACCAATTGGTATTGGGGCACTCTTGTAAGTCCTTGCACAGTGTACCATAGGTACCCAAGGCATAAGTGCACCCAAGGCCTACCAGGGGCTGCAGCATGTATTATGCCACCCCTGCTGGCCATCCAAATCTGACACAATTGGCTGATCAATCAGCTGGGGCAAGGTGGTGTAATCACCCTTTGCTATAGATATAGTATACATATATCTAAACCTAAAATGGACACATATACTCCTATAAGTCACTCCTATGGCAGGCCTTAACAATCCTGGAGGCAGAGTGCTTGGAATTATGTGAGATAAGGCTCTGGCATGAGCTGAGCCTGTCTGCAGCTTTCGGAACCAAGTCCTTTAGCTGTTTCCATGATAACGCTATACCATATACTCTTAAGTGCATTATAATCCTCGCGGTTATTACTACCTTTGGCATAGCATTATCAAAACATGTCGAGTAAGGTGTCATACGAATTGGAATACTACCCCCTCGCCAGTTCTGGCGACGGGGGTAGCATTCCACCCTTTTAGATGGACACGACATGTATGTAACTGTGAACCCCGGTTAAAGTTAACTCGAGCCTCAGCATCGCAAAATGGATGCTGCCACCACAGACACAAGTCTGGCCTCCTGCTGCTGGAAGTCCTTCCAGCGAGGGAGGCTTGGACAAAGGGTTTCCTGCCTTGGGAGGTGCTAGCACCACCCCAGACAGGATTTTGTGTATTAGGTAGGACAGGCCTGAAAGGAATGAGACATGCCTGGGGCACACAAGGTGTCCCTGTGCATACACCGGTTCAAACAAGTTGCTGGGGCACTCCAGCCCCAGCTCTGGCGCGAAACCGGACAAAGGATAGGGGGTGTAACCACCCCCGTTCCTGGTCCCACCCATAGGAGGGACCTAGTCATTGTACAGCCCCCTTCAGGAGAATAAAGGTAGGAGCTGGTCCCATTCCAAATTAGATTATCCTGATTTGAAACTCTACAAGAAGAAACTCTGGACTTCGACGTTCTGCTCCACAGAAGACTGAAGAAATCTCCATTGAGGCCAAGGAGTGACCACCCGGCACAAGCAGGCACCATCAAGCGTTCCAGCGGTTCACTTTGTCGTCTTCCCGAGTGGATCCAGACTTCAGAGCCCGACGAGACCCGGACATCCAGACCTCTCCGACCTCTACCTACATCTGCAGCACAGCTGAGATCCCTGGGTGCGATGAGACACGTGGGACCGGCCATCTTGGAGAAACTGCACTTCGCTTCCAGCACGACTTCAGAGGCATCCTCAACGAAGTGCTTTGGGGATTGAGAAGCCCCAGCCCCGAGCAGCTCCTGCACAGAAGATCAGCCCTCCAGCATCCGCGAGATCTGCGTGGGCCCTTTTGCTTGATTGCTGTTCGACGCGTTGTCAGGTCACTTGCCGGCTGGCTAGTGGCCTCCTAGATGACGATCCTTGAAATCCACTCATCTTTCCTTGATCCACCCTTGGATCACTCCGGACATCTTCCTTCTGGCCGCCTGCAGCATCTTTTCTTCCAGGCTCCATAGACTTCAACGCGGAAACCCGACACACTTTGACACCTATGCACCCGCTGCCCGTGGGTGAGGTAACAAGAGCATTTCGGTGCTCTCCTAGTGTCCAGATTTCCAGACGTTTTAGTCCTAGCTAGTCGGAACTGCCTAATACTTACCTTTTCGTAATTTGTACTGTCCATTGACTTTGTTACGCATCTCGCGTGTGAGTTCACACTCGGCACACGCGTCCCGTGGGCCTCCTATTACTTACCTCAGGTTAGGATAGCGTAGTCCCAGCGATCCTACAGCCTCTGGACAGCTCCATTCCTTCTATCGATCTCCTTATACCATTTACTTAGTATATGGTTTGTCGTGCCCCTAGGGCAACATTGTAATTGTGCAACTTAAACGTATTTTTCTTAAGAGTCTCGTCATGTGCTTAGCCCTCTGATCTCAAAGAGTTCAGAGGTGTATGTTAGTTAATAAATATCTTGTTTATTTTCATAACTACCTGTGTGGTGTCCTTTCATTTGGTATTCAAGGGGTTATATGTGGTAAAACAGCTTGCTTCACAAGCCAAAATAGTTTAGCCTAAGACTGCTTTGTCCATGCTACCATTAGGATAGCTGGTCTATAAGGTTGACTTCCAACCAATCACCATAAGGGTTGTTTGAACCGATACAAGGTGCTCACTAGAACTAGTGAGCATCATATATCAGGCCAACTTCTCACACTGTACGCTTCCATGTAAATGTAAATGTTTTTGTACTTGTATAGCGCGCAGCTACCCTGAATGGGTTTCCTGGCGCTTGTACGAATAACGCAAGGGAACCCTTCCTGGTTTTTCCATGTGAAGTGTCCACTCCTGGGCACCCCCATGGTGAAACCAGGCATCCCTCGCGTTTTGGGGGCCGTTGTGGAGACTAAGCAAGCTATTGCCCAGAGTTGCAGCGTGGGACCCATGATCAGAATAGACACTGAGGCGAGAATATCCGGTCAGAGGAATTTATGAGCCCGTGACCCGCCGATGTGGGAATCGAACTCTTGTCCCATGGCCAGAGCTCTGCATCAAGGTGTGCCTGCTCTAACCATTGAGCTACACTTCTCCATATCTTATTCACCCTGATCAGTGTGGGTTCATGCCGGGCAGGAGCACTAGTCATTGTATTCGTAGAGTCCAGATGGCACTGACTCAGATAAAGAACCTGAATAGCACTCTGGACATCATTCTGGTGGATTTCTCTAAGGCCTTTGATACGGTCTCCTGGGATTTTATCCATGCAGTCCTTTTACCACAGATCTTGGGTCTGCATATCATATGATGGTCCTTCTCATGTACGGTACCCTATCCGCTCAGGTTAGAGTGAATGCTGTGCTATCTGCACCCTTTCCCATCCAGGTACACATCAGGTCTGCTGCCTTTCCCCATCCAGTTTCCCCTTGTGATAGAGCCCTTGGCTCTATCGATACAGTGCTCGGATGCAGGGATGGCGATGGGGGTGGGGGGGGGGGCTGGCTTGAGGGCCGCATAGCATTATATACTGATGACATTCTTTTGTTTCTTAGCGATCTCTGAACCATTACCTTGATGCCTTGAGATCCTTTGACTCTATGCTGAAGCATCAGTCCTGTGGATGCTACAAAATCTTATTTGGTGGAGGTGAGGGGGTAGGCTAGAGGGTGCTATTGGAGCCCTGATGTCCCCATCCGGCGGAACTCCTTTAACTATCTAGGGCTTCATGTGTCTCATCTTAGAGACTTGGCATTGGGTCTTAACTTTCAGGGCCGGACTCAGGCTCTCGATCATGATTTACTCCAATGGGTTGGCCAGCATCGAGCTCTTCAAAATGATATGCCTCTCCTCAACTGTATGTCTTGGGGAATTTTACCTACCACATCACACACAGATGGTTCTTCTCCCTGGTTTCCAAACTCACAACTTTTGTGTGGGCTGCTGGGTGCCACAGGGGGGGTTTCTCCTCGGCACGTAAATTGCCCTTCGACTGGTCTTGGGCTGTTCGACACAAATATAGTAGCTGGCAGTACATAGGGTATCGATAATAGACTTGTTCGCAGGAGGGGGGTAGGTTGGATTGCAGCAGTATGAATAAACGGAGTGTGGGGGTATTGGGTTTTGAGGAAAACAGGTTGACAGCTGACGGTTTGTACTTTTTTTTTTAGGAAGCTTGGACTGACTACCATACCCTAACTGGATCTTTAAAGATGGAGATTAGCAAGCCCTTGAACAGTAGTTGGAACTGCATGCAACTGTCTGCTCGTACTTTGAGGGTATCTCCACCTTCTGGAATGCTGCAGCCTACTCTGTGACCTAGTGGTAGGCCTTAGTGTCCTCTGGTGGGGATGCTTCAACTGGGTGGTGATTCAAACCAGGGTTACTCCGGGATCTAGGCTATTGTTGTCCTAGGGATCATTAGAGTGCCCCGAGTCCAGGGGCCAGACAAACGAATCATATGGACTTTCAGGGTCAAAAAAGGTGTAGGAGGACCCTTACGTGACTCCGGCAGAGGCAGAGTGGCTTGTGTGTGAGTGTGGTGGAAGTATACTTAATGGTGAAATCATTGTCTCTAATGGATTCAGGGGATTAGCTTTCACCAAAATCTTCAGCGAGATGGGATAAATAAATAGAAATTTCTGCCTAGTTCCAAGCAAGTGCTGGAGCCTCTGTAAGATCGCAAAATCTGTTTTCTTGGATCTGGCTGCCAAGGACTGTTTCGCCATTGATGGAAGCTTTGTCGTTGGCTTTGTCTGTGTCTTTCGTGGCCCCTTGTAGTGCAAGTGGGATGCTCTCTATGCTTGCTCTATATAGGGCTCGAGGACCGATGAGGGTCAACACCTTGGGATGGGGTAGACTTTGAAGCCTTGCCCCTGTGCTGACTGGAGCCCAAAAGTGGTGTTTTTTTTTTCAATCTGCTCCCTGAGCTCAAAGCACACCCACCACAGGCTTCATGCTCTAACTTGCCATTGGACTTTTTGTGTTGAAGGCATGGGTCTCATGGCCACAAAGTGTAATTACAGCCCTAGAGATGGCCTTCAGTACCAGCTCGACATCCTGTACCTCCTCGTGGCCTAATGGATTTGAACAGCCGACTTAGGACTTGGAGCCTACTGCACTGCAATGATTCCTAATAGGATTGCCTCTTTGCAGGCACCTTAGAGATCTTCTTCCCCAAAGATACTGAGAGTCTCGGAAGATGCCCGCTGGTGCATCTTTTGAAGAGAACAGCAAATTTACACTTGATACCTTAGAATATATGGACGGAAGGTGATGAGAGCTCACAGGATTTATAGTGGTTTGCAGAAAGACAAGTTGCAGACGTTGTGATTGTCAGACCATGAATGTTTGGAATTTCACTGGAAGCAATGTTGAAAGGGCGTACATTCCATCTCCCTTTTCCCGGTCGCATTCTCCAATGTTGAGAGCAAAAGAAAAGCATGCAGACCCTAAGGTGGGGTTGTAGAGCATTGGTAGTTAGGCCTTCAGAGGTCTGTGAGAAGGAAAACAATCTAACAATGAGCTGGGGCACATTTCCCCGATAAGCAGGAAGAGTCACAGCAGATCTTGTGACTTGAAGAGAAAGTTACAGTCTGTAAAGCTCTTTCTGTTGGATACTTTATGTAGGAGACTGGCTTAGTATATGGTGCACACTTATTTAAGTGAAGCACCTTGCACTAATCTAGACAGCCCTTATGGTGATTTTAGTGGTCTTAGCCCCATTTCTCGGCGCTGCTCCGCTTCTGCACTGGGCCCTAAACGCGTGGGAGCTGCATGTATGAAGCACTCCCCCTCCTGGATTGAAGAAAAGCTGGGGCCATATTAATAGAAGTGACAGGGAAATTGGATGCCTGCCTCCTGAGTGAGTTGCCACACTACAGGCTGTGTGGCCCTCGCTGACTCCCCTAAGGAGGTGTAGGAGAGTAGGGTCTGCTATCCTATGGTCACCCCAATTTTTGCTTTTTGCTTCACTGGTTTTCGACTTACTGAGGCTGTGGGCCTGCTAATCAGACCCCCAGCCTGCTGTTCTCTCTCTAAATTCACATACATGTACTATAGGTATATAACCCAATTGGAAATAGACTCCTTGTCAGCCCCTGTACCATGCACTATAGGTGCTCAGGGCATAGGTGCTACCAAGGCCTACCAGGGGCTGAAGCATAGCTTTTGCCACCCCTGGCTGGTTCTTAAATTGACACAACTGGCTGATCACTCAGCTGGGGCAAGTGGGTGTAGTCACCCCTTGCTTAGATATAGTATACCTATATCTAAACCTATATCTGGACACATATAAACCTGTGAGCCACTCCTAGGGAAGGCCTTATCAATCCTGGAGGCAGAGTGCGTGGTTTAATGTGAGATGGAGCTCTAGCATGAGCTGAGCCTGTCTGCAGCTGTCGGGAACAACTCCCTAAGCTGTTCCGGGATAATGCCATACCATATACTATTAAGTGCCTTATAATCCTTGCGGTTATATAGCAACTTTGGGTTGGGTTTATCAAAACATGTCGTGTAAGGTGTCATACGATTTGGAATACTATCCCCTCGACAGTCCTGTCGACGGGGATAGCATTCCACCCCTCTAGAGGGAGAAGACATGTTACTTTACTGAAACGCGGTTGATTTTTAAAAGAGCCTCAGATCCACAAAATGGATGCTTCTGCCACAGACACAAGTCTGACCTCCTGCTGCTGACCGAAACTCAGCAGAGGAGGCCTGGACAAAGGCTTTCCTGTCGCAGGGAGGTGTCACACCACCCCAGACAGGAGATAGTGGATTGTAGCAGGGAGGTTTGAAAGGAACCAGACACTGCCTGGGGAGCACAAGGCTGCCCCTTGCATAATCCGGCCAAACCGGTTCTGGGGCACACCAGCCCCAGTCCCAGCACGGCCTGGATCAAAGGAAAGGGGTGTATCCACCCCCTTCCTGGGTCCCACCCATAGGAGGGGACCTAGCAGGTAATCCAGCCCCCTAGATTGGTATAAGAATGGGAGCAGTGCCAACACACTCAGATTATCCTGATGAAACATTTGAAACGAAACTCTGGACCCTTCGACATCCTACTCAACGTAGAAGACTGAAGAATCTCCCTTGTGGTCAAGGAGTGACCACCCTGTGCAAACAGGCACCATCCAGCACCTCGACGCCTGCTTTGTTGCAGTTCCCGCCGGAACTCGATCGACGAGATCAAGCTTGCCTGCCTTCTTACAGCCTGATCCACAGTCCCTGCAGAGCTGAGACCCGTGGAGGCGACCGAAAGAGTGGGGCACGCCATCTTGAAAAGACCACGAGACGCTGACCGTGCGGCCCACGAGTGACCCTCGAAGCTGTACACCGGGGTTTGAGAAGCCCCAACCCTGAGCCACTCTTGCACCGAAGCTCACCCCTCTACACTCGACGAGTGCTGCGTGGGGCCCTTCTGCTTTCTTTGGCTCGACGCGTTGGCCCGGTCACTTACCAGCTGGCTTGTGGCCCCTGCGCCGGCGAAAACCTAAAACCGACTTGTGATTCTGGTTGCTCCAGACTTGCACCCGCTCCTCTGAAAAGGAGCACCCGCTCTAAGCCTCCTGGTCCGAGTGAGAAGCAATCTTCCAGTCCTGCGTGGATTGCTCTTGCCAAGTGTTGTTTGCTCCGATCTTGAAGCCGACACCGCCGACGGTGAGAGCCTGCGTGGGACAGCTCGTGACCCGCTCCTGGACGTCGCAGATGCCCCAGAGCCCATGTGGCAGCGGAGAGAAGCTCCTCGACAACCACCTGATTGCGCCCGACATTGCCTGGTTCTGTCCTGGTTCCACCCTGGTCACTGCTGAGTGACCCAGACTCTGTCCTCTCTGCTTTCAGGTACTTTTCTACTCTGATCCACCCTTGGATCACACCGGACACTTCTCCTTCACATCGCCTGCAGCATCTTCAGCTTCAAGCACCAAGAACCTACGTGACGAAACCCGACGCCACTTCGACCCTATGCACCCGCTTCCTGTGGGTGAGGTAACATTGCAACGCCGGTGTTCCCACACTGGTATACTCCTCTAGGGCCTGTGTCTAAAGTTTTGTCCATCTAGGTTCAGCGGAAGTATCCTTAAACTCTCTTTGTGTAATTTGTACGCACCATTGACTTTGCATTGGTGCATGCGTGTGCTTTAAGCGCTGCACCCGAATCCCGCGGGCTTTTCCAGACTTCAGCATTGCGTGTCCTGACTGCTCCCAGCGATTCCCTAGGCCCTAGGCCTAACCACTGTTCGATTGGTATCTCTTATACCACTTTCTTAATATTTGGTTTGAGTGGCCACCCACCCTCATCCATAATTGTGCAACTTTGTATGTTATACTGTGCTTTTGATTTAACGCTTGTGCCCCTTTGCTCATAAAGAGTACTGGGGATTATTTTAGAAATAAACACATATATTTTTATAATATATACTTGTGTGGTGGCCTTTCATTTGATCTTACAGGATTGTGATTGGTAAAACAGCTCGCTTAACACGACCTCTTGAGTTTAGCTTTTAAGGCTGCTTAGTCTATGCTACCATTAAGATAGCTTGTCTATAAGGTTGACTTACAAGCAGACACCATAAGGGATTGTTTGGACTGATACAAGGTGGTTCCAGAATTGGAAACATCATATATCAGGCCAACTTCTCACAGGAGGCCTGTGTCCAGTATAAGCAGGAGCATACTTTTACTGGTGAAGTAGCTGGTGCTGCAGGAAACGCTGACCCACGCTAACTTGGTAGATACTGATCAGTGCCAGCATGGGGAAACCAGATAAGACACAGCCTGGCATTTTCAGAAACCTGAGCCGGCAAAAAATATTTTTACAAGTCCTGCTTTGAGATTGTCACTGCACGACAGCGCATAACTAGATGGCGAAGACTGTAAGTCTCAATTATAATAACTATAACTTTGATGTGTCTGGGAACGAACGGAGAAAAATGGCGGACCGCGAATGTCCTTCGCGAGACGGAGCCACCATTTTATTATTACTTGTCCTCTCCCTCGGTCCGTTGAACTTTATTCTGCTGACCCTCAGACATTGCTCCTCGACTGGACTGCCTTATCTATCTCTTTCTCCCCCCCCTAGGCCCCAGTCTTTCCTATCACCTATCTCACCTCCCTCCCCCACCCTTGGATGTCTTATTTCTCTGTTCACCCTGTAGATAAGTAATATTCAATAGTTTTTAGCCTGATCGATGTGAAAATGGAACCCTGAGTGAATTTACTATTTGCATAGTTACAATTCTAACCACTAGTATACATAGTAGTTCTAGGTACTTAATATCACTATTATGTGATTTTGAGCTTTCCCGTTTGCATTTCTCTCCTAAGAGACCTTACAACGTATACATTTCCTTTTCTCCTATCTATATCTCTTCTTTGTGATACTCTTCAACTCACTGTCTCCCTCCTTTTGTCCTCCCTGACCCTTGCACAGCTTACCGGACCTTGGACGCTGCTCTTACTCATCAACCGGTTTGTACCCCTTTCACCCCCCTCTCTAATGCTCTGTTTCGCCCCTCTCTCATGCTCTGTCCCTCCTCCTCCCCCATGCTTTCCCTCATTTATTCTTTGTCTACTTCCTCTGCTACTATCCCCTATCCCCTGAATCTCTCCCCCTGCCTGCTACGCCACCCTGTCCCCTGTCCCTTGTGTCCTTTGACTAAGCACTCCTTCTCCCCTTGTTGGGGAAAGATCAAATATTTATACTCTGCAGTCTCAGTGTTGCCTCTGAGAGAGTCCACAGCGCTAAGGGAGACGCTGACAGTTGAGGTTTGGTATGGCGCCCCTTGCCAAAGCACTCCCTCTCCCCTTTTTGGGGAAGGATCCAGTAGATAGGCTTTGGAATCTCAGACACCCCTCTGAGAGAGTCCACTGCGTAATTGGGAGCCTCTTGCAACGGAGATAGGGGAATGAGGCGACTTCCCCTGGGATCACAGTTTACTGGACTTTGGACGCAGCTATTATGCGTCTACTGGTTTGTGTCACTGTCATCCTTCCCCTCTTCTTTCTTGCTTTGTCTTTCACCCTTCTCCTCATCTTTCCCCCCTTCTCTCTCTACTTCCCCTGCTCCTACTACCTCTCCCCTTGAATATCTCCCTTGCCTGCTTTTTCCCTCACGTATATGTCCTTTTTGGTTGTCTCGACCTAACATGTATCTATGTAGCTATGCTCTAATAACTGTGTAACCTTTGTAATGATGTAACCTGCAACTACGGTCTGATTCTCATGTAAAGTGCTCTGATACCTCTGGGTCTAGCCAGCGCTCTATAAAAAAATAAAAAGTAGCTGTGGAGAACAGCCTTCAGGCTTAGCCCAGGAGTGTGAAGCAGCTTGTTTTACCAGAACTAATCATATTGTGTAGGTAAAACGAACAAAAACCACACAGTGTAGTTATGAAAATCCTACTGAAGGCAAAGAAGACACTCAAGGGTACCCACAGGCCAAAGGCACAGGAGTCGCAAGAGGACATCAAGCAACTCACCAAAGATGCAGGCCCACAGTGCAGAGGATGAAGTAAGGACTAAGATTTTAGTAGTAAGAGATGCTGGAGCTTTTTGTAGCCCGAAGATCTCTGGAGGACAGTCAACAAGCCTTGGTAACGGCAAGTCGATGCGGTGCACTGGGGTTCTGTCCCAGCATTTACGACAAGGGATACTGGCCTCAAACTTGCTGAGAAAACAGTGAAGGCCTCGACGGAGTTGCAGAACCACCACCTGTGTTGCTGAACCTTTCGGAGTCCGGGGGAGCTCAGGAGCAGCAGACCAGTCAGCTTTGGTGTGGTGTCTGCAGATGTAGGGGAGTGACTCCTTCACTCCATGGGTGATTACTTCAGGTGTCTTTGATGTCCACAGGCCTGGAAAAGAACCTGGATGAAGCACAGGCACAGATGACAGGCAGGACGACGAGACCAGGAGCAGCAGGAGTCTTCCTTGATGCAGTCTTGGTTCCTGTCGAGGTCCAACGAAGTCCAAGGTACCCAGAGGGTTGACGTTAAAGTGGTTTCGGATCTGGATCTTGTCCCACAATGAATCTTAGTACCCTAGGGAAAGTAATACAGATGACCTGAGCACACGTGATTCGGATCAACAGTGTTAATACTGCAAGTATTTCCAAAACAACACAATCACACAATATATGATCCAGATGGAGTTTTCTTTCCGTTTTCGTTTATTGGTTTTCCTGGTGCCCAGCCAACACGTGTTTCGTCAGGGATGTAACCCAAGACTTCTTCAGGGCTATTAGACCGATGGTTAGAATATCAAGATTCCTCTCTGCCGGTTCTACTTCCGTCCTGGCTGTAGCATCAGAAATCTCCAAATAAAGAGTAGTAACGGGTAAGTACCAATGTGGAGCACTAATGATGCCCCCTGCCACGCGGTAAAACGAATATGCTACTTACCAGTTTGCCTCTGCTCTTGGCATGTAGGGCTGCTGACATTCATATCTGTATTTACAACAAGGGGTGGTGAGGGACAGAGTCTCTGAATTAAGCAGAAAGCTCTCACCCAGTCAAGAGATCAGGGCTAGATCCAACACCGTTTTTTAGCTCACTGCACCATCCCAGTTTCAGAACCTGGCTGTATGCAAATTAGTCTGTTCCTGTCCCAGTGCATGATGGGAACAGGGCAAACCAAACTACAAAAGCCAATTCTTACACTGGGAAGGAAACAAGCTCCCGGGGACCGGTATCTGGCATTACAGCCGTCTTCGGCCCGGTTTGCTTGAATCCTGATAGTGCAATGAGCAAGGGTCTCACATCTGAGAATACCCTTCCACGCTTAGGGTGGACAAAAATATTTACAACAAGGGGTGGTGAGGGACAGAGTCTCTGAATTAAGCAGAAAGCTCTCACCCAGTCAAGAGATCAGGGCTAGATCCAACACCGTTTTTTAGCTCACTGCACCATCCCAGTTTCAGAACCTGGCTGTATGCAAATTAGTCTGTTCCTGTCCCAGTGCATGATGGGAACAGGGCAAACCAAACTACAAAAGCCAATTCTTACACTGGGAAGGAAACAAGCTCCCGGGGACCGGTTTCTGGCATTACAGCCGTCTTCGGCCCGGTTTGCTTGAATCCTGATAGTGCAATGAGCAAGGGTCTCACATCTGAGAATACCCTTCCACGCTTAGGGTGGACAAAAATATTTACAACAAGGGGTGGTGAGGGACAGAGTCTCTGAATTAAGCAGAAAGCTCTCACCCAGTCAAGAGATCAGGGCTAGATCCAACACCGTTTTTTAGCTCACTGCACCATCCCAGTTTCAGAACCTGGCTGTATGCAAATTAGTCTGTTCCTGTCCCAGTGCATGATGGGAACAGGGCAAACCAAACTACAAAAGCCAATTCTTACACTGGGAAGGAAACAAGCTCCCGGGGACCGGTTTCTGGCATTACAGCCGTCTTCGGCCCGGTTTGCTTGAATCCTGATAGTGCAATGAGCAAGGGTCTCACATCTGAGAATACCCTTCCACGCTTAGGGTGGACAAAAATATTTACAACAAGGGGTGGTGAGGGACAGAGTCTCTGAATTAAGCAGAAAGCTCTCACCCAGTCAAGAGATCAGGGCTAGATCCAACACCGTTTTTTAGCTCACTGCACCATCCCAGTTTCAGAACCTGGCTGTATGCAAATTAGTCTGTTCCTGTCCCAGTGCATGATGGGAACAGGGCAAACCAAACTACAAAAGCCAATTCTTACACTGGGAAGGAAACAAGCTCCCGGGGACCGGTTTCTGGCATTACAGCCGTCTTCGGCCCGGTTTGCTTGAATCCTGATAGTGCAATGAGCAAGGGTCTCACATCTGAGAATACCCTTCCACGCTTAGGGTGGACAAAAATATTTACAACAAGGGGTGGTGAGGGACAGAGTCTCTGAATTAAGCAGAAAGCTCTCACCCAGTCAAGAGATCAGGGCTAGATCCAACACCGTTTTTTAGCTCACTGCACCATCCCAGTTTCAGAACCTGGCTGTATGCAAATTAGTCTGTTCCTGTCCCAGTGCATGATGGGAACAGGGCAAACCAAACTACAAAAGCCAATTCTTACACTGGGAAGGAAACAAGCTCCCGGGGACCGGTTTCTGGCATGGGCCAGGGACAGACTGATTTGCATATAGCCAGGTTCTGAGCTGGGATGGGGCAGTGAGATAAATAATGGTGATGGATCAAGCCCTGATCTTTGGACTGGGTAAGAGTGGTCTGCTTAATTCAGACACTCTGTTCATCACCACCCCCTTTTGTAAATCGACATTCATATCTGTGCATAGATCGCCGCCTAGTGTTGGGTCCGGATGATCGCACATTGTTGTCCTGGAAGAGTCTTAGAAGCATCACGAGATAGGTGGCTCCTCCCCTGGACTACAGTGCGCATGGGCATCTACTCCATCCCCAGATTGCTTTTAGCCATTGTGGCCAAGATGGAGTGAAACTATGTGAATGATGACCATGCTAGAAGTATGTGTGAATGCTGCAGCCGCTATGGGCGCCGGGAAGGAGGGCGGGCGATATGAATGTCAGCAGCCCTACATGCCAAGAACAGATGCAAACTGGTAAGTAGCATATTCGGTTCGAGGCATGTGGGCTGCTGAATTCATATCTGTGCATAGAATACATAGCAGTCCCTCCATTATCGGCGGCCGCCCGTGCCAGCCGCAGCAGTTTGGAAAAGTGTTTTTAGACAGCCTGCCGTACAGCTGCCGGCTGTTTGGAGTGCACATCAACACAGTAGTGTTTGGTAAATGTGTGTGTGGTAGACCATGGGGCTGCTCTACGTATGTCTTCCAAAGGAATATTTCCAAGGAAAGCCATGGAGGCCCCCAACCTTCGGGTGGAGTGGGCCCACGGTGGAATGGTGAGAGTGCGCTTGGCTTTCTGATAGCAGATCTGAATACATTTAACGATCCACCTGGCTATACCAGCCTTGGAAATGGGGTTGCCCTTGTGTTGTGGCGAAAAGGCAACAAATAGTTGTTTAGTCTTCCGAAAATCTTTGGTCCTATCAATGTAGAACATTAGGGCCCTCTTGACGTCAAGTGTGTGGAGCATCCTCTCCGCAACGGACTCTGGATTTTGGAAGAACACAGGTAGTTCTATAGTTTGGTTGATATGGAACTGGGAAACTACCTTAGGAAGGAATTTAGGGTTAGTGCGAAGCACCACCCTGTTGGAATGAATTTGAATAAATGGCTCTTGGATAGTTAGTGCCTGGAGCTCACTAACTCGTCGTAGCGACGTAATCGCTATAAGGAAAGCCACTTTCCATGTCAAGAACTGAATCTCGCATGAATGCAGTGGTTCGAAAGGGGGACCCATCAGCCTGGTGAGGACCACATTTAGGTTCCACTCGGGAGCTGGTGGCGTCCGCGGAGGAATGACTCGTTTGAGTCCTTCCAGAAAGGCTTTAATGGCAGGCACCCTGAAAAGTGAGAGGTGTTGTCTGTTTTGGAGATAAGCAGCCATTGCGGATAGATGTATACGAATGGAAGCATTGGCTAGATTACATTTGTACAGATGTAAGAGATAACAAATGATGTACTGAATAGAGGCATCCAGCGGGTTAATGTTGTGGTCTGCACAATAAATGACAAACCGCTTCCATTTCGCCGCATAGCATGCTCTGGTGGTGGACTTCCTTGCCTCCCTTATGATATCCATACAGTCAGGAGGCAAGTTGAGGTAGCCAAATTCTAAGACCTCAGGAGCCAGATCGCCAGGTTGAGCTGTTGCGGATCTGGATGCTGAATGTCGCCATGGCTCTGCGTCAAAAGCCTGGGTGTGAGGCGCAGCCTTTGATGCGGTACCACGGACAGTTCCAGAAACATGGTGTACCATGGTTGGCGAGCCCACGTAGGAGCAACCAGGATGAGAGTCATCGAGTGCTGCTTCAGCTTGCGCGCCACCAGCGGTATTAGAGACGCTGGGGGAAAAGCGTATGCAAATTTACCTGACCAGTTCAACCATATCGCATTGCCCTGCGACTGTGGGTGTGGGAACCTGGCGGCAAAGCTTGGGTATTTGGCGTTTTCCTTTGTGGCGAACAGGTCTATCTCTGGATGACCCCACCTTAGGAAATACGGGTGGAGTACTGATGGATGTATCTCCCACTCGTGCATCTGGTGGCTGTAACTGCTGAGCAGGTCCGCCATCTGATTGTCCTTGCCTGGGAGGTGTTCGGCCATGAGGAAGATGTTTCTCTGAATGGCCCACTTCCACATGCTCTGAGCCAGATGAGACAACTGTGGAGAGTGTGTACCTTCCTGCTTCTGAATGTAGTACATGGCCGTCATGTTGTCTGTCCGGATCAACACGACCTTGTTGCACAGATGTACTTTGAAAGCTTTCATTGCCATGAAGATAGCCATCAGTTCTAGAACATTGATGTGCATCTTCCTTTGCTGCGGTGTCCTTAGTCCTTGCACAGTGTAGTGGAGTACATGAGCTCCCCAACCCTGGAGAGAAGCGTCCGTCGTCAGAGTGATCTGTGGCACAGGCTCTTGGAACGGTCGTCCCTTGCAAAGGTTTTGTGGATTCCACCAATGCAGAGAGTTGTATGCACGACCGGTCACCAACACTAGGTCTTTCAACTGTCCGTGAGCCTGAGTCCACTGACGTGCTAAGCGCTCCTGAAGCGGACACATATGTAGTCTCGCGTGCGGGACTATGGAGATGCAGGAGGCCATCATGCCTATCAACTGCATGAACACTCACACTGGAAGCGAATGTTGAGGTCTGAATTTCTGTATCAGCGATTGAATGCTGCTGACCCTTACTGAATTTGGCTATGCTGTGGCTGCCAGAGTGTTTATCGTCGCACGCAGATATTGCCGTATGTGGGCGGGTTGCAGGTGGGACTTCGGGTAATTCAGTGAGAATCCCAGATCGTGAAGAAGGTGAATGGTGTGGGACATGTGGGTGGCACACAGCTGGGCTGACTTCGCCTGGATGAGCCAGTCGTCCAGATAAGGGTAGACGTGAATGTTTTGTCTCCTTAGGTGCGCCGCCACCGTCGCCAGGCACTTTATAAACACCCTGGGTGCCGTGGTGACCCCGAAAGGCAAAACCTTGAACTGGTAATGTTGGTTTTGGATGGTGAACCAGAGGTATTTTTTGTGTGACGGGTGCAGCGGAATATGAAAATACGCATCCTTTAGATCTAAAGTTGCGAGAAAACCCCCCTGACTGAGCAACGGTAGGACTTGCTGCAGGGTCAGCATGTGAAAGTCCTCCGATAGAATGTACTGATTGAGGGGTCTGAGGTCTAGTATGGGTCTGAGTGACCCGTCCTTTTTTTGTATCAAGAAGTACAGTGAGTAAACTCCTGTGCCTCTTTCTTCCACAGGCACGAGCTGGATTGCCCCTTTTTGCAGCATGACGAGGACCTCCTGCTGCAATAGGTTCAAATGCTCCGCGGACATAGGACGGTGTCTTGGGGGTATGTTGGGTGGAGTGGATGTTAACTCCAGACAATAACCGTACTGTATAAGCTGTGAGACCCACCTGTCTGTGGTGATGGACTTCCAGACTGGCAGGAACTGTTGAAGTCTCCCCCCGACAGGTGTTGTGTGGTCGGGGGGGCAGTGACAAGGCGTCACTGTTTTTAGTGGCGGAGGATCTGGAGTTGTTGTTTCTACGACCTCTGCCTTTGGCACTGTTTCCACGATATCCACCTCAACTTTGTTTGGTGTATGTGGTCTGCGTGCCGCCCTTATAGTACTGCGTGGTTTGGGAGAGCTGGCCTCTGGAAACACCTCTAGTGCTTGAGCGACGAAAAGAACCACCCCGGAACTGCTGGGACTGTAGAGCCCCCATGGACTTAGCAGTTTCAGTGTCCTTTTTGATCTTTTCCAAGGGGGTGTCCACCTCAGGGCCAAATAGATGATCAGGGTTTACTGTCTGATTTAGAATGGTGGTCTGTATTTCTGGCTTGAACCCAGAGATTCTGATGTCGTCTCGGCATGACACTAGTGTGAACAGCTCTGGCCGCGGTGCCTGCTGCGTCCAGTGCACATTTGATAGAAGCATTTGATATGAGCTTCCCTTCTTGGATGAGCATCTCAGCTGCCTCTTTGTATTCATCTGGCAGGTGCTGTAACAGGGTCTCAAGTGTGTCGTAGTGTGCCCTGTCATACCTGGCTAGAAGTGCCTGAGTGTTTGAAATGCGCCAGATATTGGCCGCTTGAGCCGCCACCCTTTTCCCCGATGCCTCAAACACCTTAGATTCCTTTTCTGGGAGAGGAGCATCACCCGTTGTTTGTGAATTAGCCCTCTTCCGGGCATTAGAAACAACAAGAGAGTCCAACGGCAACTGTCCCTTGATGTAAGTAGGGTCCCCAGGTGCCGGTTTGTACTTCTTTTCAATTCTGGGGTTTATCACCCTGGCTCTCGTAGGCTCCTTAAAGATTTCCCCAGCATGCTTCAAGACACCCTTCAACATAGGCAGAGTCTTGACAGTCCTCTCTGAGAAGGAAAAGGTGTCAAAAAGAAAGTCCACTTCAATGGGGTCAGCATGTAGCTGGACGTCGTGGTTTTTAGCCGCTCTTTCAATAAGGGCATTAAACGCTGCCGAATCCTCCGTAGGCGATGTTATTACAGCATACATTTGAGTGTCAGGGGCAGAGTGAGGATCTCCTGGGTCAGCAGCAGCTGCCCAGGGATCATTGGTATCATCTGGATCAGTGTATACTGGATAGCTGTATTCCTCATCATCACCTTCCCCAGTGTCCACATCTGAATAAGTGGGTGAGACATCATGACCACGTGGACATACCGGTTCCACAAGAACAGGAGTCGAAGCAGAATCCTTTTTCTTCTTTAGTGGAATTTTATAGGACTCCATTGGCTGTTCCGGGGCGATTTTCCGTTTATAAAGGGAAAGCCTGCCTGTCTTGGCATCGATAAACACCCGCAAAGCGCAGCATTACAACAACTACCAACTCGCAGGAGTACTGCTTTTGAGTTTCCAGGTCCGGTCTGATGGTTGGGGGAATATTCATAAGGTGAATCTTTGATTAGAATTATCCATCAGGAAGACCTCTTCAAAAAATAACTTACAAATGTTCAAGCCCAACACTAGAGGTCAGGAGTATGCAGAGTGTATCAACATCCACCCATGCTACAAACAATGCTTTAATACAATATTTTGTAACAGAGTCCATTAGAGGGGTAATGTTTAGAACATGCTCTTGTGATTATGTTTTATAGCTTCTCTTAATATATCCATGCATTCTTAGGGAAGCTGTAAGTGTCCTTTAGTGCAACTATAACATTTCATGTTCCATATCAAACGACTGAGCATTGTAGAGTCTGGATGCAGAAAATACCCCTGTTGCTATTAGAACATGTCTGAGTGCAGTTGTAGCTTATTATGAGGGTGGACTGACATTTAAGAGAGAAGAGTATACTATACACGAGAATTTGTGACACTGAAAGCAGACAGATTTTCCTGACCACATACACAATTAGCAGTAGCAGGTAAAAGGGTATTAAAAAAACATAAATTAGCTGTTTCATATTACATTACCAGAAGCCTGTACGTGAAGGCCCCCGGGAGGCAAACTTTTGGCCTTCTGCATTGTAATATGTGGCAGCTGGCATTCTGCACTGTGGTGTGTGGCAATCTGAGGTAATGCTGCTGTGCCCCAAAGTTGGAAATTCTGATTTAGTAGCTGTGAGTTGATCTCCCACTGTAAGTTTCCCATTGTATCTTGCTGAGATCAACAAAGTAGTTGGCCATCCCCAGCAAATGTTCTGTCAGCAGAGATACCTGGTGAGGAATTGCCAAATGCTAGATTGCCTATGCAAATTTTGAGAGAAACATCAAGTGTATCGTCTTGTTTATGGATGTAATACATGGTGGTGAAGACACCTGTTCCGATGAGAACCACACAATAATAACTAGGTGACACAACTAGAAGGGCTAACTAGACCAAAATGAATTTCAATGCACTGATGGTCAAGAAACATTATTGGGGGGAGGGGAGATATCAATAACCTGGAGTAGAGAGCCCCTGTGAGCTCCTCCACTCACACCGGACAATGGTGGTCACCTCGGACACCTTTGCCATTATCCTTAATATGCACTGAGGGTATTGGTTTTATTTATATTGCTGATGACCTTGGACAAATGGATGTGGCTGGTACTGCGGTCTAAAGACTCCCAGCAATATTTATGCCATTCAGCCTTGTGATTTACAGAACCTAATCTTCTGCTGATAATACAGGACATCCATAGACTTTGCTATGTCCATGTTTTTCTTGATCTTTTCCAGCATTTTTTTCCCCTGGGAGTAAATTAAAGGCCATATGTACGACGCGTTTTTTGCATGAGCAAACTGGTTTGCAACCCGTTTGAGCATGCAAAAACCTACAGGGCCATGTACAAACCCTATTTAGCGAGTACCAATTTATTCGTGACTTGCTAAATAGGATTCGCGACTCGCTATTAAGAAGGGGCATTCCCTTCCTAATACCGACATTAAATACCATGAATGACTGTTTTGCAACCGCAATTGCAATCACAAAACAGTCGCAGTTTACCACCCTTCACAGAAGGGCAGTAAACCACTCACAAACTGGAAGGGGTTCCCAGGAGACGACTTTGCATTTGTGACTGGCTCTAAAAATATTTTTTAAGGGCAGGCAGTGGTCCCAGGGACCAGAACCTGCCCTTAAAAAATGAAATGAAAACGTTTCATTCTTCTTTTTTTAAATGCATCCTGTTTTCCTTTAAGGAAAACGGGCTACATTACAAAAAAACTGCTTTATTGAAAAGCAGTCCCAGACTTGGAGGTCTGCTGAGCCCTGCAGGCCACCATGCCTGGAAGGGACATCCATTCCCAATGGGGTCGCAAATTGCGAGTGCCTCATGAATATGCACAAGGCATGCAATTTACGACCCCATCGGGAATCGCAATCTGTGTAGCAGACACTGTAGTACATACCAATTTGCGACTTGCATATTGTGAGTCGCAATTGCGACTCACTTGTAGCAAATTGGGTGGTCGTACATCTGGCCCTAAGTATTTTCCATCAAAATGCTTCCCAATTAGGTTTTTGCTGGACTTTTGGTCAGAAATGTCAGAGGTGGATCGTGCATCAATAAATATAAATTGCTCTTTGCCTAGCATCCGCTTGCTCGCCTTCACCTCATGGTATGAAGTTGAGACAGTACTCTGCTTTGGCATTGACCTCAGTGTTGAGAGCGGCTTCTTGTTGTCAAGGCTCAGGGCCTCTGCTTCCAGAGTCAGATGGCATGAAAGTTGACTGATAGTGCAGGTAGAGGTCGCTCTCAGAGGGAAGGATCCTCAGTTTCTGCTGAATGTATTTTACCCCCAAAAGATGGTTCATCAGTGTTTACTCAAGTACAAGGGTATTGTGACTACTAGCTAGTGTTGGACTCAGACACCTTGAATGTAGTCTTTATGCTGGGTGCATCTGTGGAGTGCCTTGGAGAATCTTGCTCTCCGGAATCAGAGTCATGCGAAGAAACAAATATAGGGCTCCAATCCCGACGGGTTACCAGGCTACCATCCCTTAGATGTTGTGTCAGTGGTGAACTGGGTAGAGTCTTGCTACTGCATCACTTAATAGTGAGTCAAGGGCAGTACATGCTGAACAGGCAGTTTCATTGTGGTCCCTCAAGAGACAGATGTTACAGACTCAATGTAGGCCTGGCTAAGAGAATCGTTACTGCATGAGAGGCAAAAATTAAATGGTGTGTTCTCCATACTGACCTTGCATACAAGTCACTTTCATACAACTTTCACCTGTAACGGTTCCGAAGCTTTGATTACACAATTATGTTTTTGGTAGGTAATCTACAAGTCTCTTTGATGTCTTGATGCATCAATGCCTCAGACTTTGATTGTGAAATTTCTTCTCATTGCACCACGGTAAATGACCAGCCAAAACATGTTGGAATGTGACGGCCAAAAAAAACAATATATGTCCAGGTTGGGAGTTTCATGGATGGGATTATGAGTCACCAAAAAACGTAAACATTTTCATCTGAGAAAAACAACGTTTAACATTCAAGCCTAAAAACAGATGGCAGGACTGTGCGAAGCATGTGATCTATAGCAGCAGATGCTGCTAACTATAATTAACCCTGATGAAATGACACCTTGGGTTTTGGCTCTGGTTTTAATCAAACACAATTACAAGAACACATAGAGACTCTTCAAATTCACAAGCACCTGATACATTCAATAATGTACGAAAACAGCTCATTTGTAACAGTGAGTTAGGTGAGCTGTGTCAAGTATGTACGGTTCTGTTCTACTGTGCGAGGATTGAGTTGTATCAAATATCTAAATTAAACACAACCCCATATACTCTTGCAGCCACTATAGTCTTTTGTTCACACCAACCGAGAAGGTGGTAAGAAGACAGACTTGGGCTGCGTTTTAAGGTTTAAAACTGCTGTTTTTTTCTACATGTGACTGTTTGAATTTAATCTCTTGTACTGTGTACAATTGGTACTTTTAAAAACAGTTTTTTGCTTGTGACTGTTTGAATAGAACTCTTGGTTTCTGTGAATTTGTTACGATTTTAAACTGCTGGTAATTCTACCCATGACATGTCCTAGTTTCCCCTGTACGGTGCTTAGGCATGCAGGGGCAACTCTACAGCCCCCCACATACCCTCCACCTCCTTTTTTAGTCTTTTAAAGTTACAAAGTCAAACTGAAACCTTCAGAGACTAAGTAGAGTGTGTTTATGAGACTGCTGAATCTGCTTTAATGTTTAAAACTGTGTTTGCAAAGTGTATGTAACCCTTGTTTTTGGCTAGGATAAGGGATTTGTTGAAGTAAGCGGAAAGAAGTATTTAAGTGGCTTAGATTCGGCTCTACCTGCAGGGTGACCCAGGACCAGCAAAGTGTTGATTGGGTCTGACTGTATCCAAGGAGATTCTGTTCTTCAGGAGAAGCACGGTGCCCCCTGGCCATCAACCTATGCTTGAGGTAACACACTGCTTATATAAGTTTGCTATTGGACGTTACATCTGCGAACTGATTGGCTGCTGTATCAGTTGTTTCTATTAAGCTTATGGTAAGGTTTCTTATTGGCTGATAGGTCCAGGGTTCTGATCAGACCTTGGGGGAGTGGTTTTATTGGACTTAGGGTTAGGGTTCTGATTGGTGGATAGTCTAAGGTTGTGATTGGCAGTAACACCCTGATCTCCTATTGGTCTTGGGGCTAGAGTTCCGATTGCCTAGGGTTCCCATTGGGCAAAGGTTAACTGCCGAGGCTATTCAGCCCTGGTGTCAGGGCCAACGATGGAAAGGACAAGGGTAGTTGCCTGTTTGGGCTTGGTGCCAGAGATGGTGCCCTTTTTAGGTCTTGCGCCTAGCGTTGCAGTAAGCGAGACCTCTTGAAAGTGGGTTTTGAAAGCTGACCACAGGCATGCGCGTGATCAGGCTTTTGCAGCAGGCATTGGCTTCCGCATACATTTTTTTTTTTTTAAAGTCACACAATTGGGCAAAGCCGGGTGCATGTCCCGCCATTGCAATGCCCATTCCCGTCCGTGGCTAGCACGCGCAGCAGCGCACGTTTGCCTCGCTGCCGCGCTCCCATCCCCGCTCCTTTGTGGTGAGCGAGCACCACTGGTCTTTAAAGAGAATGTGCTTAATGCTTCCTTTCTCTCGTGTCATTGATGCTTTATAAATCAGGAACTATAAAAGCTGCTTGTGTCCAGAGAATCATCTTACAACATCAACACTCCTTCCGAGTGCCACACCCCTCTCCACTGCAACCCCACGTCTCTCCACAAGTTTCGGCGCAGCCTCTTCCTGCACCTACTCTGGAGATTGCATTTCACTCGTTTTCAACTCCCAGAAACATGCTGGGATCTGATACATGGCTCGGGGTGACACTCACATTTTGATAAGCGCCTCCCAGGGGTTAGGTTACAGCCCGCAGGGGCCTGAGGGAGGGGCGGTAGGTAATGAAGAGAGGCTCATGGACCGCAGGCATATACTGAATGTACACTGGCAGAGACCACACAACTCCCCCGAAAAATAAACATGCAGCTACAGCGAGACTCTTAGCGCGCTATAGACTGATCACCAGGGAAAGGAGACAGACAGCTGAACGGAGACACACACTGCTAGAGACAGACAACCTAGAGCTAGCTGTACAGGGACAACCACCGCCAGAGACGAGCCACCCACACCTGTACGGAGACTAGATGCCCACTACGAGAGACGGACAACTTACAACTGGACGGAGAGACCTCGTGACTAGCCGCCTACAACTGGAAGGAGACATCCACCGTCAGAGTGAGCCTAAAGAGACGTCAGCTCACCGTGACTGCCTAACTTCACCAAGCAATTACTTTCACGATTTAAAAGAGACACTTGTTGCCTCCAAAGAGGCAGCCACAGGAGGCTGTGGGCAGGGCCTCACAGACGCACTTTGATCGAGAGAAGAGCCTGATATAAATCTAACGCGCTGGCCTGACACTAACAGTGAAAGGGGGGCCCTCACTCTCAGTGTGAGAGAACTCCCTATACTCTGAGGGTGAGCCAGCTCCTGGCACTCACAGTGTGAGGCAACCCCTGACTCTCATATTGTGAGATAACTCCTGATACTCTTGAGTGTGAGAGAACTCATGGCTGTCAAAGTGTGGGAGCACACCCTGTGAGACTTCTTACGTCATTCACATAGTGGAGAGAAGCCACTTTGCTCCCAGTACAAGACCGCTCCTGTTCTGATATCCACAATATGAGACAACGTCTGTTACCCACGTTGTGACTCTAAGAAACTGTACGGGCCGTAAGCACAAGTTACTTACCTTCGGTAACGATATATTTGTAAGAAACAGTAGTTCGTGTTAGATTCCCTACCTTAGAATATCCCCAGGCATCAGACTGGATCCAGAAAGTTTTTGTCAGCAGTACCCCTGCTCGTCGCTAGGCATCGTCTGCGGCTCCGCGTCCGTCGTCGTGATCGCCGGGATGACGCCGGAGTACTTAGACGCCGCTTTTGCGCGCTGACGTCAGTTCTGTACATAGCTTTTCGCGCCAGGAACGCAGAGCCATGATAGAAACTGACACTGGTGCCATGAAACTAGGGCCCTAAAAGGAATGGCCTTAACCCCAGGTATCGGTTCGCAGAACGGGGAGGCCGAGTAGGGCGGTAAGGAATCTAACACTAACTACTGTTTCTTACAGATATATTGTTACCAAAGGTAAGTAACTTGTGCATCTGAATAAAACAGGTTAGTGTTAGATTCCTTACCTTAGAATAGATACCCCAGCAATTCCAACCCCGGTGGTGGGTCTGCGAACCAAGATCACACCAGAAAGTCCTGGAGAACGGAACGGAGGAAAAAGCCATCTCTCCGGACTTTGCTTGTCCAGGCAGTAGTGTCTAGCAAACGTGTGCCGCGAGGCCCACATAGCTGCCTGGCAGATGTCCTGCAAGGGGACTTCCCGACCCAGGGCAGTAGTAGCCGCCGTGGCCCATGTGGAATGGGCGCGCAGCCCCACTGGAGGCTCCTTCTTAGCCAAGGAGTAGCAAACCTTGATGCACAAGACGACCCACCGAGAGATGGTCCGCTTGTGCACCGCCCGTCCTTCTTTGTGCCCACGTAACCAACAAAGAGCTGGTCGCCACCCAGAACTGGCGTGTGCGGTCCAGATAGAATGAGAGCACTCGTTTTGGGTCCAGACGATGGAGCCTCTCTTCCTCGTTTGAGGGATGCGGAGGCGGATAGAAGGTGGGCAAGGTGATGAACTGCCCGATATGAAAGGCGGTGACCACCTTGGGCAGGAGAGAAGGACGAGTCCTTGGAACAACCTTGTCTGGATGGACAGAGAGGAAAGGAGGTTTAGAAGATAGCGTCTGGAGCTCACTCACTCGCCTGGCAGAGGTGATGGCAACCAGGAATGCAGTCTTAAGAGTCAGAAGACGAAGAGGACAGTTATGAAGTGGCTCAAAAGGAGTGCACATTAGACACGTTAGAACAAGATTCAAGTCCCACTGAGGCATCACGAAGGGAACAGGAGGGAACATGTGTGTGATGCCTTTCAAGAATCTATTTACAACAGGGGACTTGAAAAGAGAAGGCTGATCAGGAAGCCGTAAGAAGGCTGAAATGGCCGTGAGGTAGCCCTTGATAGTGCCCAGAGCAGAGCCCTGCTGGGCAAGAGAAAGAAGGAAGAGAAGAACCTCTGAAAGGGGCGCAGAGAGTGGATCCACAGCATTTGCTGTGCATCATGTCACAAATTTGTTTCATTTGCAGGCGAATAACGTTTTTGTGGAGGGACACCTGGCTGCCAGAATCACATCGCAAACTTCAGGAGGCAAGTCAAATGGCTCCAACTGCCGCTGTTTAATCTCCACGCATGTAGATGGAGACTGGACAGGTTCGGGTGGAGGACCGTCCCCTGCTGCTTCTACAGAAGGTCGTCCTGAAGAGGCAGACGAATCGGGGGATCGACTGACATGCTGAGTAGCTGGGGATACCAGTATCTTCGTGCCCAGTCCAGAGCCACAGGATGACTTGAGCCCCGTCTCGCCTGATCTTCTTGAGCACTCCGGGCAGAAGTGGCATAGGCGGAAAGGCGTACAACAGACCGCAGCTCCACTTGCGACGAAAAGCGTCGCCGAGCGAGTGCTGCCTTGGAAATTCCAACGTGCAGAACTGATGACATTGCGCGTTCTCTTCGGTGGCGAATAGATCTAACCAAGGCTCTCCCAACTACTGAAAGAGACCTTGCGCCACGTCCGAGGTCAGACGCCATTGGTGATCCATCATGCACCGGCGACTGAGTTTGTCCGCCCTGGCGTTCAGGGAACCTGCCAGGTGTTGAACCACCAGGGTGACGCCCTGGTGTTCCAGCCATGCCCAGAGGCGCAGAGCCTCTTGGCAAACGGTTCACGACCCCACCCCGCCCTGTTTATTGAAGTACCACATGGTGGTGGTGTTGTCCGTGAATACCGGCACTACACAATCCCGGACAGAGGAAAGGAATGCCTTCAGTGCAAGTCGGATCGCCCGCAGCTCCAGAAGGTTGATATGGAGCCGGGACTCCGCCGGAAACCAGAGGCCTCTGATCTCTCTCTCTCCCATGTGGCCCCCCATCCCAGGAGGGACGCATCAGTCACCACTATGTACTCTGGTTGGGGTAGGGAGAGAGATCTGGCGCTGACCCAATCGCGGTTCGTGAGCCACCACTGCAACTGACTCGCAGCGCCCTCCGAGATCAGGAGTGGTCGGACAGGTTGCCCTATTGCTGTGTCCACTGCAACTTCAGGTCCCACTGCAGAGCCCACATCTGCCACCTGGCGTGATGCACCAGAAGGATGCAGTAGGTCATCAGCCCCAGGAGCCGCAGCGTCAACCAGACGAGACCCCGGATAAAGGCGGAAAGATCGGAATCAGAGGCTGAATATCCCGAAACCGCTGCTCGGGCGGATAAACCCGAAACTGCGCAGAGTCCAGAACAGCTCCTATGAAAAGGAGCTTCTGAGAGGGGCACAGGTGTGACTTTGGCACATTGATGGAGAAACCCAGAGAGTGCAGGAGGTCGGCCGTAGACTGGAGGTGGGAAACAACTGTTTGGGGCGAGTCCGCCTTCAACAACCAATCGTCGAGATAGGGGGGGAAGACTGAAACCCCTGATCTGAGCAGATGAGCTGCGACCACCGCCATCACTTTCGCGAATACCCGAGGGGTGCTGGTAAGGCCTAAGGGGAGCACGGTAAACTGAAAGTGCTCGTGGTCTACCGTGAACCGCAGGTAGCGCCGATGGGCCAGCAGGACGGGGATGTGGAAATACGTGTCCTGCAAGTCCAATGCTACCATCCAGTCTCCTGGGTCCAGGGCACCTAGGACCTGAGCCAAAGTCAGCATCTTGAACTTCTCCTTCGGGAGGAAGCCGTTGATGCTCTGTAGGCCTCCCTTGCCCTTCTTGGGTACCAGAAAGTAGTGGGCATAGCAACCACGTCCTTCTTCTGGCCGAGGAACGTGCTGAATGGCCCCCTTGGCCAAGAGGGCAGTAACTTCCTCCTGCATTAGTCGCAAGTGATCCCCCGACATGCGGTGGTACTGCGGTGTCATGGCTGGAGGGGTCGCCTCGAAGGGGAGGGAGTAGCCCCTTCTGACGATTTGCAGCGCCCACCTGTCTGACGTGATGGTACGCCAGTGGAGCCGGTGATGGCGAACCCTGCCCCCCACTGGCGTCGAATGGGCCTGAAATGCCAGGCTAGGAAGGCTTAGAGGCAGATGCTGAGGGAGTGGATGTGGACTGACCCTGCTGTCCCCTGGCACCGCCGCGGCGGTAACCACGCTCACGACCGCGTTGAGACTGGTTCTGCGGCCTGTGGCTGACTGGCCCCTTCCTTGGCGAAAAGCGGAAGGTTGCTGGCGTTGGCCTAGGCCCAAGGACTTGGCCTAAGCCCTGGAGTCCTTGAAACGCTCCAGAGCACTGTCGGCTTTGTCGCCAAAGAGGCGACGGCCATAAAAGGGCATGTCCATGAGCGTGGCCTGGACATCCCCTGAACTGTTGGCGGACGTCAGCCAGGCATGGTGGCGAACCACCACTGACGTTGTAACCACTGTACCCAGCGAGTCTGTGGTGTCAAGTCCACACCGGATCGAGTAGCGTGCTGCATCTCGCCCTTCCGCCAGGACTTGGGCGAGCCGTGTCCGGGCCTCCTCCGGGACACTGTGGCAGCACCTCCGCAACCCTATCCCACAGGGAGTGGGTGTAACGGCCCAAAAGGCAGGCGGTGTTTACAGACCGCAGCCCCAAACACAGGGAGGAGAACAGTTTCTTCCCAAACTGATCATACCTTTTGGATTCCCGATCCGGAGGAGCGGTCAGGAATGCGGTCTGGGACGTAGAGGCCTGGATAGCCAGGCTCTCGAGGGTGGGGTGAAAGGACAGAAAGCAGGGGTCGCCCGGAGCCGGGTGGTGGCGTCGGGCCATATTCCGATCCACAGGGAGGCCTGTGGAGGGCTTGGACCAAGTGCCCATCAGAACGTCGGTGAGGGCTTCGTTAAATGGCAGTAGAGGCTCCGAGGAGCTTGCCTGCGGTATGAGCACCTCAGTGAGGAGGTTAGTCCTCAAGGTCATGACAGGGAGCTCAAGAGCCAAGGCCTTGGCCGCCCTGTTCGACACCACACTGAAAGCAGCCCCCTCCTCCGAAGCCACGGAGGGAGGAGAGACAAATCCAGTGTCGGGCGAGGTGTCCAGAAGACTGGCCTCCCCCAGCTCTTCTGCCCAGTCCTGGCTCAACTGGCACTGCTGTGCCAGAGGGTCCTCAGACCCCTCCCAGTCCTCCTCGTCATCCACCTCCTGATAAACAGGCAAAAATTATGGAGCCGGGTCATAGGTGAAGGTCTCACCCATCGACGCCGGAGATGGCGCCGGTCCACAGCCGGACACGGACCGGGGCCGACACCCTCGGGGTCGGCGTCAGCAGAGGAGTCGTAAGGTCGACTAGCTACGACCCGGATCCAGGCCGGATCCTGCGGGACCTTGCGGCGTTGGGACCGAAGTAGACGACGGGGCCGAAGCACCCAACGGTGCCGGGGCTGGACCCGCCGGCCCGCTAGGGCTCCCAGTCGGACCCGCGGGGCCCAAAGGCACCTCGGCAGGTTCCGACATAGGGAAGGGTGACCTCATGTCCGTGAGGAAAGCACCGATCTCCTCCGGCGTCGCGTGCAGCTCAGGGACAGGCGGGTATGGAGCTGGACACGGCGCCTGCGGCTCCAAAGGAGCCGCTTGGGCGGTGTCGCCCAAACCCCAGGCCGCGTCGCACGAACGTCGGGTTGAATAAGAAGAGCGAGGACGCCTCTTCGACTTCCTTTTCGAATGCCTCGACTTACCCGAGGACTTGGAGCCCGACGAGTGGTGGTGACTGTAGGAGAGTAGGGTCTGCTTCCTATGGTCACCCCCAATTTTTGCTTTGCTTTACTGGTTTTCGACTTACATATGGCTGTGGGCCTGCTAACCAGACCCAGAGCACAGATGCACTCTCTCTAAATTTACACCATGTACTCTAGGTACATCCACAATTGGGAATTGGTTCACCTTGTCAGCCCCTGTAGGAGTGTACCCTAGTTACTAAGGGCATAGGTGTAACCAAGGCCTACCAGGGGCTGCAGCATGTATTATGCCACTCCTGGCTGGCCACTCAAAGAGACACAACTGGCTGATCACTCAGCTGGGGCAAGGTCGTGTAACCACCCCTTGCTTAGGTATAGTATTCCTATACCTACTTATATAAAGACACATAATAACTGTAAGTCACTCCTATGGCAGGCCTTAACAACCCTGGAGGCAGGGTGCTTGGTTATGTGTGAGATGGTGCTCTAGCGTGAGCTGAGCATGTCTGCAGCTTTCGGAATCATGTCCTTATAGCTGTTCTATGATATCGCCATACCATATACTTTTAAGTGCATTATAATCCTCAAGGTTAATGCTAACTTTGGTTTGGCTTTATCCAAACATGTCGTGTAAGGTGTCATATGCTTTGGAATACTACCCCCTCGCCAATTCTAGCGACAGGGGTAGCATTCCACTCTTCTAGAGGGAGTAGACATGTTGTTGCTGACTATCCCGGTTAAAGTTAACATGAACCCCAGCGTCACAATATGGATGCTGCTGCCACCGACACAAGTCTGACCTCCTGCTGCTGGGAGTCCTTCCAGTCACGGAGGTTTGGACAATAGGTTTCCTGCCTGGGGAGGTGCAAGCACCACCCCAGACAGGACTTTGTGTATTGGGACAGGGAGGGTTGAATATATTATGAGACTGCCTGGGGCACGCTAGGTGCTCCATGCATGCCCCAGTTCAAACCTGTTGCTGGGGCACTCCAGCCCCAGCTCTGGCGCGGAACTGGACAAAGGAGAGGGGGTGTAACCACCCCTCTTCCTGGTCCCACCCACAGGAGGGACCTAGTCAGTAATCCAGCCCCTTTTAGTTGTATTAAGGTAGGAGCTGAGTCCTGAGACTTTAGATTTGACCCTGACTGAAACCCGAAGCGAAACTCTGGACCTTCGACATTCTGCTGAAGCTGAAGACTGAAGAATCTCCCTTGTGGCCAAGGAGTGACCACCCTGGGCAACCAGGCACCATCCAGCAAATCAACGGCTTGCTTTGTCGACGTTCCCGCCGGAACCCGAGCACAGAGCCTGACAAGACCCAGACTTCCAGACCTCTCTGACCCTCTCTTCACGACAGCAGCATAGCTGAGATCCGTGGAGGCGACGAGACAAGTGGGACCGGACATCTTGAAAAGCCTGCAACTTGCTAGCTGTACAACTCCTGAGGCACCCTCGAAGCTGTGCACTGGGGATTGAGAAGCCCCGATCCCGAGCTCCATCTGCAACGAAGATCAGCACCCCACACTCCACGAGTTCGGCGTGGGGCCCTTCTGGTTTTGTTCTGCTCGACGCGTTGTCCGGTTGCTGGCCCGTTGGCTAGTAGCCTCTGTGACGACAATCCTTTTGAACCACCTCGCTGGTCTGGTTGCTCCAGACTGGCCCTTGCTTTCCTCCAAAGGTGAAGCACCTCAGACCTTACTGGTCTGCACCAGAAGCCTTTGTTGTATCCTACGTGGGTTGCCTTTGCCAAGGCTTGTCGACTCCAATCCAGAAGTCGACCCCTCCATCTGCGAGAACCTTCGTGGGACAGCCCGTCTCCAGCACCTGGTTGTGGTCGTCGTCGACGCCTCCTGGTCCACGTGGCTGCCAAAACAAGCTTCAAGACAGCACCTGATTGCTCCTCGACGCCGTCTGGTTCCTTCCTGGTTCCACCTTGTCACTGGCTAGTGACCCAGACACTGTCCCCTCTGCTTTCAGGTCCTCTTCATCCTCGATCCACCCTTGGATCCACCCGGATATCTTCCTCCTGGTCGCCTGCAGCATTTTTCTTCAGGTCTCCATAGGCTTCAACGACGAAACCCAACACATCTTCACACCTATGCACCCACCGTCCGTGGGTGAGGTAACGCGAGTACTTTGGTGCTCCCAAGGGTATTGACTATCCAAGTGTCTAAGTCTTTAGTTGTTTCCTCCTAGCTCAACCGGAAGTGTCCTAAATCCTTCTATATCTAACGTCTATGTTCCCATTGACTTTGCATTGAATCCCGTGTGTGTGTGTAAAGACACTGCACGCGCCGCCTGTGGGCCTTCTACTTCTAAACTATTTTTGAGATGGTGTAGCCCCAGCGATTCCCTAGGCCCTACGCCTTACCTTTTCTCGTGACGTGGTACTTATACCACTTTCTAAATATATGGTTTGCTTCGCCCCTAGGGCCTAACCGTAAATTGTGCAACTTAACGTATATTAACTAAGAGTCTTGTTATGTGCTTTGGCCTCTAACCTCAAAAAGAGTTCAGAGGAGTGTGTTGGAAATAAATACATATATATTTTATATATATATCCTGTGTGGTGTCCTTTAATTTGATATTTAAGGGGTTACATATGGTAAAACAGCTGGCTTTACACGCCCTCAAGAGTCTTTTAGCCTAAGACTGTTCTGTCTACGCTACCACTAGGATAGCTGGTCTATAAGGTTGGCTTACAACCATCACCATAAGGGTTGTTTGGACTGGTGCAAGGTGATCACTAGAATAGTGATCACCATATACCAGGGCAACTTCTCACAGTGACTCGTCTAGCGGCGATGACTGCGGCTCCGCGACCAGTCCCTCGACTTCCTCCTCGACCGGGACCTCGAGCGGCGTGGAGCTGACTGCCAGAGCTCAAGCAGCTTATGGGACCGCTCCAGTCTAGCCTTCGAGGTCAAGGCCCAGCAGTCGGGGCACGACTTGTCATCATGGTCGGCACCGAGGCAGTAAAGCCACCAACGGTGGGGGGTCGGTCACCAACATTAAGCGGTGACAAACCTCGTAAGGTTTAAAACCAGGCATCCCTATCGGCACTGCGAGTCGAAGGTCGACTCAAGAAGTGATCAAAAATTATCAAAAATGTAGTAAAAAAATGACTAGAGTCTGCGCTTGCTGGCGCAGAAAAAAGAAGAACTGACGTCAGCGCGCGATAGCAGCGTCTAAGTACTCTGACAATGTCATCCCGGCGATCATGACACCGACGACAGACGTGGAGGCGCAGACGACGCCTAGCGAGACGCAGGGGTACTGCTGACGAAAACTTTCCGGATCCAGTCTGACGCCTGGGGATATTCTAAGGTAAGGAATCTAACACTAACCTGTTTCTTTCAGATACACCTGTCTTTTTCTTTCTTGATCCCGTAGTCATGGCTCTGATAAAACTGGGGCGTTCTCTGCCTCCGAGCTCTTCCTCGAGGCTTCGGGGGGCCGTGTATGCTGGGGCCATCTGAGCCTGGAGCGGGGGTTCCATCACTGCATACATGCCCAAGGCGGCCTCCTTCCCAGAAGTGGTGGACCCCCTGAGTCTGTACAAGATGTTGGTGGAGAAGGCCGGGACATTTTGGGGTGCCCTAGCCAGGAGTCGGCTGATGAGGCTACACCCTTTCCAGACTGTTCAGGAGGGGGACTTTGGCAGGAGCCGGGTGAAATGGTTCCCAGGGGGAAGCTGAATGTGTCAGATAAGCGGTGAAGCCCTGTAGACTCAATTTTAGGGGTTTGACAGGGCTGGCGGAGGGTACGGACTGGAAAAAGGACAAAGGAAGGATTATTTATAAGGAAGGATTGTGAAGACAATGCATTGGAGGTTTGGGGGAAACTTAAAAATCCCCACTTTTGTACTTCACTCTGCTGCTTTGAAGCCATCTTTGGCTGCATGGGGGAATCTTCATGCATGCTCTATACAAACTATAACACAAAATCAAATGGGCAAAAGTGGAGGTGGCCTAGCTGTTTTACTCAAGCAAACATTAAAATTCACTAAAGCGGACAACGGCTCCATATAAGGCTGAAAGGCTCCCTCCACCAGTTGCAACCCTACACCATCTCGCTCATGTAACTTCCTACTCCTTTACAGACCTCCACCTAGCAATGCAGCATTCCCAGACACACTTCTAGACAGTTTCCAACCTGATAAAAACACACTCCAACCTATGCATACTTGGTGACAAATAAATTTGGTTTGACAAACAAAATATACCCCATCCAAAAACAAGAAAAACATGGCCTAGACGCAGTGAACCTACATCAGATCTTCCACAAAGTCATGCACATTGCTGGACATACCCTAGACGTCATCTTTGCAAATCCAGAAATAGTTAACTTTTAAATAATTGCTCCAGTCACTTGATTATACCACCATTTGCTTGCTTTCCAAATTAAAACACAAACCTACATGCATCTACCTATCGACCATGAAACACTGAATTTAAACACTTAAAAACACAACCTATATCCAAAACAGATATAGAAACAAAACATTGTTAAACTATGAACAGCTACAGGAAGCTTTTGATATCCTAATACCACTAATGGCAACAAAACAGGACATAGGAAAACATGCATTTTGGAGGAATACAGATCTAAAAAAAGATAAAACAGAATATTAGAAAGCAGCAACAAACTTGGTTCAAAACACACATCAATCAAGACAAACTTCACCAACAGAAACTAAAACGATTATACAGCAATCAAAAAATGTAAAAGAAAAAAATACTATTCAGACAGAATGTAAAATGCTAAATGTGCAAATAAAGAATTCTTTAAAATGCTCACAGAATTTTGTCAACCAAATTGCCTGGAAGGAACTCATTGCATTACTCAAGAATTCATAAACAAACTGGCAAATCATTTTATATCCAAAGCAGACACATTGGACTCCTATTTCAAACAAAGAAAAACTATGAGCACCTTCCAACAAATACCAAACAATGAATTCATGGATCTGGTCAATGCAAGCAAGCCTGCTGACCAATGCCCGCCATAAAACTTCAGGATAACTGTTCTAAGTAACTCTGCTGCAACACCAGTAAGAAGAATCATCAACAATTCCTTACTATAGGAATATTTCCAGAAGACCTAAAAAAGGCATACATATGCCCATTACTAAAGAAAACAAACCTGGAACCGCTAAATCTAGACAACTACAGACCAATTACAAATGGATCTTCCCTGGGCAAATTGACAGACAGAGTAGGATTCGCCCAGATGTCACTATTCATTAAAGATAATTCCATACTTTCAGATTTCCAAAAAGGATTTCAGCCAGGTATAGGCATATAATCTGCCCTCACTGGTATCTGGTTTGACCTTAAGAACACGGGGTTGCTGCACTACTTCTCTCGGCCCTCTCAGCTGCCTTTGACACAGTTCACCATGGCACTCGAAAACAAACACTCTGTGAAGCCGGCATAGAGGAGAATGCTCTTAACTGGATCAAATCCTACCTTCAAAACAAAACAAATGTCATCCATACCACCCCCTCATCCGCGTCATCCAAACGTGCTTTTCAAAATCTACATGAAGTCATTACCAGCACTGGTCAATGATTTTCACTTTAAATGCTATAGCTACGCAGATGACACACAAATGCATCTTACACTGGAAAGCCCCAAGGACAATAGAAGCTGACAAATTTTCGGATGCCTCAGAACCATGCATCAGGGCATGACATGGTGCCATCTCAAATTGAATGCTTCCAAAACGGAAATACTCACATGTGGCAATTGTGAAAATTATGATCCACTTGAAGCCTGGCCTGATGACCTGGGAACATCTCCTAAAGTATCTAAGTAAGAAACCTCAGAATTACTATAAACTCCAAGCTATCAATTAATGTGCAAATGGACTAACTAGCAAGATCAACCATCAGTACTATAAAAACTCTGTGACACATATTCCACCACCTGGGATTTCCACACACGGTCCAGGCTACTATCACTTGTGTACTGTCTAAACTCAACTAACCCAATAGCCTCTACCACGGATCATCTTCAATATCTATGAAAAGACTACAACGGATTCAGAACACTGCTACCAGACTACTCCTACATGTAAAGCCACAAACCTACATCTCCCCGCCTTGAAGGCCCTACGTTGATTACCGGTTGCCAGAATATCCACATTAAAGCTGCGTTGTATCACCCACAAAGCGATAAATGATGAGGGCCTCTGTTCATCAGGAACAAAATCCTCAAATACATTTAACAAAGGAACCTCTGCTCTAGATTGGCACCTCACCTTAAAATCCCACCATACAAGAAAAAAAACATAGGTGGCACATTCTTCTCTATTCAAGCACCCATACTATGGAACTATTTACCCTCAAACATAAGATCTACAGATAACTAGCTTATCTTCAGAAAACTACTCTAATTGGCTCTTCTCCACATAACCACCATACTCAAACATAAATGTACAGAAAATCTGTGTATATAATTGCTTATCTGGATTATATGTATGTATCTATATATGTCTATTCCTTGGTATAAATATGAATAATGATAATGTTTATAAGTATATATTCATTAGGTCTGTGTAACACCCCACTTTCCCCCTGTATTACCCTTTTTTGGCTATTTGGAGATAGTTCGTGCTTAGGCCCTTGAATTTTTTGTCCACATAAGTTATCAATGACCAATTTGCTTCCTTTTCTTCCATCATGATGAGGATTTTAAAGGTACTCAGGGTTTGTGGATTGCCCTGGAGGAGACCCACACAAATGGTATCAACAAAGGGTTTATGGTGCTGAAATGGCCATCTTCCGAGCTTTCAGGGACAGGCAGACATTTGTCAGAAAACCAAAGTTTTCTACACAGTTTTGGCATTTTACAGGGACATAGCCTATTTTTGCAAATTTTTGTGCTTTCAACCTCATTCCAGTTAGTAGTAGAAATGGGTGTGAAAGCAATAATGGATCCTGGAAAGCTATAACTTTCAGACAAAAGTATACAAAATTATGAATTCAGCAAGGGGTCATAAGTGTAGATTCTTCAAGGTTTATTTTATAGAAACTAACAGTTGAAAGTAAGAAATATTGAAAATGTTTTGAAAAAGACAGCCATGTATGCCAATGTTAACACCTGTAACTTCTTCCAAATATGCCAGATTTCTTAAAGCAATATACCCTTACATCCACTGAACATTTTTCAGTTACTTCTTTTTTACACATTGTCTAACATTTAGAAGGCAGAAATGCATCGAAAGTCAATAGGTAATAACAGTTGCTCTACAATTCTGTGTTACCCCACGTCTCCCAATAAAAATGGTGCCTCAATTTTGTGGGTAGGCCTAGTGCCCGTGACAGTAAATGGGGCAAATGGCAGCGTGGAAACACCACATTTTCACAGTGAAAACTGACCCTTATTTTGCAAAGTGCCTAGCTGTGGATTTTGAAACCTAGCTCTGCTGGTACCTAAGGAAACCTAGCAAACCTATACATTTTTTTTTAAACTAGACACCCTGGGGAATTCAGGGTGGGGCAACTTGTGCGGCTCTTACGAGGTTCTCTTACCCAGAATCCCTTGCAAACCTCTTTCTAAAAAAAAAAAACACACTTTCCTTCCTATTTCTGTGATGTTAAGTTCTGGAATCTGCAAAATTCCACCTACCCCACATTCCCCAAACTCTCCCGATAGAAATGACACCTCACTTGTGTGGGTAGGCCCAGTGCACCAGGAACAGACCACAACGCAACGCGGACACATCACATTTTTACAGGGATTCTGGGTAGGAAAAAGTTGGAGGTTCCACACTAGGCATACCTCCCTGGACTCCCTAGGGTGTCTAGTTTTCAGAAATGTATGGTTTTGGTAGGTTTCCCTAGATGGCAGCCGAGCATGGGGCAAAATATCCAGGTGACTGCACCCCTAACACCCCCCTTGCAAAACAAGGTGGTTTATGATGGGTCATTTTGAAGTCTCCACAGTATGATTTGGGCCATTTACTGACTTGGCCACTATGCCTACCCACACAAGTGAGGTACCATTTTTATCGAGAGACCTGTGGGAACGCTGGGTGGAAGGAAATGTGTGGCGGCCGGGTGATCCCACAACTTTCTCACAGAGAAAAGTGAGGAAAATGTTTTATTTCTTTAGCTAAATTTATGGTTTGCAGGGGATTCTGGGTACGAAAATGTTGGGAGATCCATGCAAGCCACACCTAACTGGACTCTCCTGGATGTCTAGTTTTCAGAAATGTCTGGGTTTGGTAGGTATTCCTACATGGCCGCTTAACCCGGGACCAAAAATGCAGGTGACACCCTAGAAGAACAAGGTCGTTTTGGGAGCGATAGGTGGGCACCTGTGTTTTTAGTCCCAGGTTTGCAGACATCTAAGGGGAACCTAAAAAACCCAGATATTTCTGAAAACTAGACACCAGTGGGAGTCCAGGGAGAAGTAGCGTGTGTTGATCCCCCAGCCTTTTCCTTCCAAGAATCTGCTGCAAACCCCAAACCCAAAATTTAGCTAAAACGTTTCATTTTCCTCTAATATCTATGTGGGAATGTTGTGGGATCACCGGACAGCACACATTTCCTACCACTCAGCATTCCCCTCAGTCTCCGGATAAAAATGATACCTTACTTGTGTGGATAGGCCAAGTGCCTATGAGATGGCAGGGCCAAAAACATGTAGAGATTGGGTGGGGTCCAAAGCGGGTTCAAAAGGGAAGATTGTTTATACATTTTTCGGCTGACGCTACTTTGGGCACCCATGCACGTTAGGTATAATTTTTCTCAGGAGACCAAGGGGAATACTGGGTAGTAGGAAATGTGTTCCTGTGCGGGGATTCTACAACTTACCCACACAGAAATGTGAGGCAAATGTGACTTTGTAAGTACATTTGAGGTTTGCAGGGGATTCTGGGTAAGAAAACGCTGGGGGATCCATGCAAGACACACCGGCAGCCAAGTCAGTACACGCACACCACCAGCCAAGTGCCATCCACTCACACTGCCAGCCAAGTGCCATCCACACACACACACACCACCAGCAAAGCAGGGCCGGACTGGGAACGGCAACCAGCCCTGGCAGAATGCTGCTTGACCGGCCCTTGGAGGAGGGAGGGGTTGTTAGTAAAAAAAAGACTGCTCCCGCTTTAGTGACTAGGGGCCGATATTGCAACACCGCTGCAAAACCGGTTCCCAGTGACAAAACCGCCACCCACGGCCAGAAAGCCACTCTCCACCGCTCAAGCCCACTGGGGAAATACCCAGTGCCCGCTAAGGCCAGTCCGGCCCTGCAGCCGAGCACCGTCTATGCACACAGCCAGCCAAGCACCGGTCCACGTACACCGCCAGCCAAGTGCCACTCCATGCACACCACCAGCCATGCGCCAATTTACACACTGTCATCAAGCGCAACTCTACCCACAACATTAGCCAAGTGCAGGTCCACACACACCGACAGCAAAATGCCAGCCAAAGGTCAGTACACGCAGACCGTTAGCCAAACTTCAGTTTACACACACACACATTCTCCCAGGTTCTTAGTGATTTTCTACCTTGGCTTGGGTGCAGATGAGAATAAAAATATAATTGAAACAGCCAAAATGTGTGGCAAAAAAAAAGGGGCTACTGCCCAAATCTGCCTTCCGGGGTGGTGGAGGGGGTCGGGTGGAGAAAGCCTTTTTTGTTAGCATACCCACTTTAGGCAGGCCCCACACCTATGTATTAAAAAAAAAACAATCCCTGATGCCCAGTGGGCTTTCTGCCTCTCCAGGATGGTGGGGTGGGGGTGGGAGGGCAGATCAGGGGCTATTGCCCCATCTCCCTCCCAGGGGTAGCAGAAAGACTAGAATTTTGCAGGGGAGCTGGGGCATTGGCATGTCCCCACCCCTAAATAAAATAAGAAAAATAATCCCTGGTATCTAGCGGGCTTTCTGTCCCCCCCCCAAAGGTGATCATCCTCCTGGGGTGATCCCCAAGCAGGGATCCACTAGGCAGGGAAGTTTTCCCCTTTCCAATGATACCTCTCCTGTCTTTCTAAAATGCTTGGGGGGATGAGATAGCCCCCTGAGCACATAAAAAGCGCAACTGAAATGAGCCTCTTGGCTCACTTCAGTTTCAGTGTCACTGAAATGACGTCAGCATGACATGCGCGCGTATCGACATTTCATGGAAACCAGGGGAACAGCCTCTGGAGCTGGGAGGAAATCCCTCTGGTGCCCGCACTAGAGATATTTCCAGTGCCGCAGCATCGGACGTGCGCGAGCCGTCCGACGCACAGGAGCACTTTTGCGTCGGACGGGCAGCACGTGTACGATGCACAGAAAGGGTTAACTAATGCGCATATTACTTACAGTTATAATATTGTATGTTTAACAAGTATATAGGTCAATGTATAAATAAGTAAATTTTTATCATAACTATTTATTTGCAATTGTTTCACTGTTTAATTATTATAAGGAAAAAAATAGAAAAACAAATAAAGTAGCTTAAAGGACAGCAACACATGAAAGTTTGAGTTTATTAAATATAACTTATATCTAGATATACCTCTTTCCATACACATACACATATATATGTACACACATTGTCCATGTAATTATGTATCTTTACATATATTACTTTTCAACTAATTCAGCATCTCCAATGCACTATTCTATACCTCACCCTATAACACTCAATATTTCCTCTACCTCCACTCTGTGACTCCTTCCAAACCACATTCCACTACTCTCTCTAATGCACTACCCTATTTCTCACCCTATATATTTTTTAATATATCCTCTACCTCCATTCTGACTCATTCTACTATCATATCCAAAATAACCCTTTCTAGGCCCTCCCCTCCTCTACCCCTCCTTGCATCATTGCAAACCTCTAACAATTCAGATCACCCAGACAAGCCTTTCTAAACCCTTCCCTGATGTATCCCTCCTACATTCATCCGATACTTCATCTCTCTCCCTAATCTACTTCACAACTCTTCCCTTCCCCCATCTGTCCTTTACACGCCCCAAACCTGCTCCTACTTATGAACTCCAAATAAACACTTTCTACACCCTTCTCTCTTCTATCCCTCCACTTTCCTTTTCAATTCAACTAATAGACTCACATGTCCACTGCTCAAATTAATTTCATATTTCCATATACAAATTCACTACTAATACCTTTGCGATTTCGGAGTAGTGTGATACTCACTAAAAATAATTTAACGCATCGTCAGGGGTAGTATTCTCTATAAAAATGCAATTACAATTTGCTATTCGCTTGGTGTCCCAAGACACAACCAAGGTTGTCAGTTTCGCACCAAAAGGCTGTTGTGCCTTAATCCAGTGGTTTGAGCTTATCACATGTACTAGCGTTGTGGGTCTCAATCTGTCTTTCTCACTCATTTTACCTACTTACTCTGGTTACAGCTTCTCTTATTCACAAAATGGCTGATTTGATATGGTAGCCTAATGACCATAAGCACTTATAAATTTTACCTTTTCAGTTGTGACCTTTGAAAGATCTTTGTATAGAAGCTTTCGAATGTATTCTTGTAAAGGTGGGCGCTTCTTCCTCACAGTTTTTTCTGCGGGAGGAGGATTGCAATAATAGTAAGCATTCTCAACCATTGTGACATAACGTGCATCCAGGTGCATTGCTTGCTTCTTACGCATCATTTGTTCCTGAAAACAAACATTTTATCAATTAATTTCCACTTTACAAACATGATTCAGCTTATTTTCACTCAATACTTGATCACATTATTTCAATATTTACGGTTAATTTGGTTTGATTAGCCGGTGAACAGGGAATGGTCCCAACCAGCAGACCTGTTCTCCACAGTGGTTGCAAAGAACTCAATGAGCATTTTAGATAAATCTTCCTGGTTTTACTCTAGCTTGATAAACATAAGACTATGAAGGTGTGATGCTTCTTTCTTGTTACTGGACATGCATGTACAGGTTTCCCGGATAAAACACATTTTCATGTTTTACACGCACAACAAAATGACATACATGAAAGAGGCAAAGTTTTTCTACATATCCTTTTTGGCAACTCCAATTATCTGAATTAAACGCATAGTATAGTTGGTGAAAATACCGCAGAAGTAAAGGGAAAATATAGTCTGCAATAGGTTAAGGACAGAGTGTTACGTTGACTATGCATCTTTAACGAATTCCAAAGCACCCAACCTTCAGTGACGAGTCATTGAGGCAGTTACGTTTTTGAGGAAATGCACTGAAAGGATCCTCCTTGACACACTTTACACAAACATTAGGGATTCAGAGAGAATATTATAGACATAGAACTAATATTATAGATAATGTAACTCTTACCCTCTCTCTGATAGCCATACCAAGGACAGAATAAAAAGCGAATAAATGGACACCTCAGAGGAGGGTTCCAAAGCTGAAAGCGAAGAGATGATTACAAGTCTCCTAGGGAACTAAAACATGCACTATGGTATGACCTACCATAGTATCAGAACTGGAGTCAGAGTCAATGCAGAGATGTTGGTGAATACTCTTAGTGCTGTTGTGACTCCGAATGGGAGTACTTTGAATTGATAGTGCTGCCCGTCTATTAAAAATCTGAGATACTTCATGTGAGCTTTGTGAATGGGAATGTGAAAGTATGCGTCCTTGAGAACTAGAGTAGCAAGGACGTCGTTTTGTAATAGGAGAGGAAGGACTTGTTGGAGTGTGACCATGTGAAAATGGTCTGACTATATGTATATGTTTAGCGGTCTGAGGTCCAGAATAGGCCTTAGAGAGCCATCCTTCTTTGGGATAAGAAAGTATAGGGAGTAAACCCCCTTGTTTTGTTGGTGCAGAGGAACTGGTTCTATTGCACTTTTTTCTAGCAAAGATATTACTTGCTTTAACAGTGATAGATGTTCTTGTGACATTGGACGCTGTTTGGGTGGTATGTTTGGGGGGGTAGATGTTAGTTCTAGATAGTAACCTGACTGAATATTTTGTCACACCCACCTGTCTTATGTGAAGTTGGTCCGGGCAGGAAGGAATTGTTGCAGTCTTCCCCCCACAGGAGTGGAATGTTGGGGGGGAAGGGGAGGAAAGTCATTGGGTAGGGGTGGAGGCAGAGCGGGAGTTGTTGGTTTTGCCTCTGCGGTGCTGGTATTGATTGCCCTTGAGGCAGTATCTGCAGCATCTAGGGCACAACGAATGGAAGTTTTAGTATTATTTTTACCTTCTTGTATGAGTTCATTGGCCCAATTTTTATACTTGTCTGGTAGATGCTGCATTATGGACTCCAATTCATCATAATGTGCCCTGTCATATCTTGCCAACAACGCTTGGGTATAGGCAATGCGCCAAATGTTAACTGCCTGCGACGCTGTTCGTTTACCGGAGGCGTCAAGGAGCTTAGATTCCTTTTCTAGTGGTGAGGCCTCACCTGATGTTTGTGAATTGGCACGTTTACGTGCGTTAGAAACTACCAAGGAATCTAGGGGCGCTGGGCCTCTAATGTAAGCTGGATCAGTAGGGGCAGCTTTGTACTTTTTCTCAATGAGGGGGTTGAGGACTCAAGCCCTGACAGGATCTTTAAAGACCTCTGTTGCATGCGTAATGACCCCCTTAGCATTGGCAGAATGGCAGTGGACCTATGTGTATTATCGAATGTGTCCAATAAGAAATCTTCCTCCACAGTGTCAGTGTGTTAATCGACCCCATGGTACTGGACAACCCTTTGGACTAGTAGGTTAAAATCTATAGTGTCCTCTAGGGGGAAGGCCTGGAGGGATATACATCGTCTTGAGGGACGTAAGGCACATCAGGGGTGTTATAATCATCCCATGGATTAGGTGACTGAGGGGGGACTATTTTCTCCTACAGGTTCATAGGCACCCCCACCTGTGTCATCAGAGTCTGTGTCTACATCATCATCTGGATGAGGGGATGGTGTAGGAGAAAGATGTGGTGAAGGAGGTGGAAGTGTTTTGGGAAGTGGAGAAGGGACCCTTAATGGAGAGGTTGCAATGTCTCTCTTCTTTGGAGGAGAAGGATGGGTGCAGGAACCTCTAGTGGTCTCTTCTTAGAGCTAAGATACAGTTGTCCAGTCTTAGGATCCTTTACAAGAGTCTTTTGAGTAGGATCTGGTAGGAAAGGCTCTTCTGTGGATGGCAAGTCTTTCGGTGTCGAAGATCTCGGTTCCGGAGTTTTTTTCAACACAGATTCGGTAGCTGGTCTAGAGTCTTTTGGCTTAGAACTGTGACCCTTGTCTTTAACTGGAACGTGTTTTTTCGGTTCCGTGGTTTTTTTCGGTTCTGAAGCGTGGGAGTCGGGACCTTTAGGTAGTTTTTTACTCTGCTCCGAGTGCGGTTTTGTCATTGATGAGCCGGTGCCAGTGGATGAGGAAGATGGATTCTTTTTTGGTTTCGGTGTAGGATTGACACCAGGAAGAGGCTGACTCGAGCCTGAGCCCCCTGAAGGCTTAGTAGGCTTCTTTGCCAAGCCCGAGGGTGGGGCGTGGGAAGCAGTCTCTCGGTGTGCACCCGGGCCCGAAGGTGAGGGTGTGACCAAAGCCTTTTTGGAGGGTGTCAAGGAAGGGTCGGGTCGACGTTCTTACTTACGACCCGTTGAGCTGGAGTGATGTCCTCGACGTCTGAGTCGTTGGAATCGGAGGAGCTGGCGCTTATTTCGGCTCACTCCTGCTCTGACACGTTGACGCCCTCTTGAAAGATGTCGTCCGGGATTGATGCTGACGAGCGAGCCGTTGTTCTTCGAGCTCGTCGGTCCCGAATCGTCTTCTTGGAACGGAAGGAGGCACAAGCGGAACAGTCTTTGGCCTCGTGCTCCGGTGAGAAGCAAAGGTTTCACCCCTCATGTAGATCGGTGTGGGAAAACTTCGATCTACATCGAGGACACCTCTTGAATAGCGTCCTTTCCATGAACCAGAAAGTAAGGCCTAGGTAGGCCCGACGGCCTTCGTCGACGACCGGAATCGAAGACTTCAAAGTTGTGAAGAGTCGCATCGATGGGGAGCGCGAACTGAACAATACCGTCGAACTGGGTGAGGAATGCGTGCCGAAGGAAAATCGGTTCCAAACTGGAGCCCGATGGCGGAAAAAAACAATCTGAGGATGGAGCCGATGTCGATGTGCAGTATGGTCCAGAGGAGGAGTCACCTATCTCGTGACTTCCAAAGAACTTTTCGGGACAAAAACAAACTGCAAACATCCAGGCCCAACACTAGGTGGCGATCTATGCACAGTGTGTAATATGCAGCTCATATGCCTCGAACATCTATTTACAATAGGGGACTTGAAAAGAGAAGGCTGATCAGGAAGGCAAAGAAAGGCCAAAATGGCGGAAAGATAACCTTTAAGGGTGCCCAGAGCAGAGCCCTGCTGGGCCAAAGAAAGAATGAAGAGGAGAACCTCTGAAAGAGGAGCATGAAGGGGATCCACAGCCTTTACTGTGCACCTACAGGCGTGTACCGTTTTAGTGGAGGGACGCCTGGCTGTCAAGATGACATTTCAAACTTGGGGAGGAAGGTCAAAAGCTGTCACTGTCGCTGCTCAATCTCCACGCAAGGAGGTGGAGGCATGACAGGTTCTGGTGGAGGACTGTCCTATGTTGCTGCGACAGAAGGTCCTCCCTCAGAGGCAGTCTGATCGGAGGATCGATGGCCAAGAGTTCGGAATACGAGACTCTTCATGCCCATCTGGAGCCACAAGAATGACTTGGGACTGGTCGCGCTTGATCTTCTTCAGCACTTTGAGCAGAAGTGCTATAGGCCGAAAGGCGTACAGAAGACAGCAACTCCACTTGCCGAAAAACGTCCCAGAGCGAGTGCAGCCTTGGAAATTCCAAGGCTTAGAACTGCTGACATCACGCGTTCTCTTCGATGGGGAACAGACCAAACCAAGGCTCTCCCCACTGTCGAAAGAGACCGTGCACCACTTCCAAGTGAAGACACTGCATGCATCAGTGGCTGAGTTCGTCCGCCCTGGCGTTCAGGGAACCTGCCAGGTGTTGAACCACCAGGGACATGCCCGGTTGCTCCAGCCACGTCCAGATAAAGAGAGCCTCTTGAAATAGGGTCCACAATCCCACCACACCCTGTTTGTTGCAGTACCACATAGCGGTGGTGTTGTCCATGAACACCTGCACTGCTCAGGAATGCTTTCGGTGCAAGACAAATCGCATAGAGCTCCAGCAGGTTGATGTGGAGCTTGGACTCGGCTGGAGATCAGAGGCCTCTGATCTCCGCCTCTCCCATGTGGCCTCCCCATCCCAGAAAGGACGCATCTGCCACCACTCCAAAGTCTGGTTGGGGAAGGGAGAGGGATCTGCCGCTGACCCAATGCTGGTTCATTAGACACTACTGTAATTGATGTCCCGTGCCCTCCGAGATCTGGACGACATCGGAAAGATTCCCCCGATGCTGCACCCACTGGAACTTCAGGTCCCACTGCAGAGCCCGCATATGCCACCTGGCATGATCCACCAGCAGGATGCAGGAGGCCATGAGATCCAGCAGCATCAAGGTCAATCTCACCGAAACCCGGGAAAGAAGCAGGAACATCGGTATCATAGCTCGAATAGCTTGGACTCGCTGCTCGGGAGGATAAGCCCAAAACTGCGCTGTGTCCAGAACTACTGCGATGTAAATGAGCTTCTGAGAGGAATTCAGGTGCAACTTCGGCACTTTGATTGTGAACCCGAGCAAATGCAGAAGGTCTACCGCAGTCTGGAGGTGGGAGGCGACAGCCTGGGGTAGCCCGTCTCAACAGCCAGTCGATATAGGGGAAGACTGGAACCCCAGGTCTGCGACCACTGCCATCACGAGTGGCATTGGTAAGGCCAAAGGGGAGTACGTTAAACTGAAAAGGCTCGTGGAGTACTGTAAGTAACACCTGTGGGCTAGCAGGATGGGAATTTGAAAGTAAGCGTCCTGCAAGTCCAACACTACCATCCAATCTTGAGGGCGAGGGCAGACAGAACCTGAGCCAATGTCAACACCTTAAACTTTTCCTTACGGAAGAAGCGGCTGACGTCCCAGAGATCCAAAATAGGACACAGGTCTTTGTCCTTCTTGGGCACCAGGAAGTAGTGGGACTAACAAATAAAACCTACTTCTGGGACAGGGACTCGCTCGATAGCTCCCTTGGCCAAGAGAGCCGTACCTTCCTGACAGAGAAGGGCCAAGTAATCCTCATACAAGTAATGGAGTGTTGGTGGCTTGGAGGTCAAGGTAGTCTTGAAGAGGAGGGAGTAGCCCCTTCAGACTACCTGCAAAACCCACTCCGACGTGATATTGTGACAAGAAGGGAGGGGATGGCAGATTCTGCCGCCTACTAGCAACTAGTGGCCCTGAAAGGTCAGATTGAGAAGGCTTAGAGGGTGCTGCTGTGTGGGCAATGGTGGACTGCCCTGCTTGCTGGCACCCAGACCCACGGCCTTGGGTCCCACGTCCCCAGCCGTGCAGAGGATGGGTAGCTTGCGCAGGCCCGTGGCCCTGGGTGTAAAGTGGTTGGGCACTCTTCCGTAGTTACAGAAGAGGCGAAAGGCAGACTGCACAGGACAAGAGGTGGCAGCACAGCCCAAGGATCTGGCCTTAGCTCTAAAATCCTTTAAGCCTTTGAGCGCACTGTCTGCCTTGTCACCAAACAGGCAATGGCCATCGAAGGGCATGTCCAAAAGAGTTGATAGGACATACCCATAAAAGCAAGTGGATCTTAGCCAGGCGTAGGGCTATTGACGTAGAAATCGTTCTACCCAGCAAGTCGGCAGTGTCCAGCTTACACTGATGGCAAACTTTGCTCCATCTCTCCCCTCCACAATCTCACAATTAAAGTTTGGCCTGGGCCTCCTCCGGGCACTGTGGCAGCACTTGCGCAACCGTGTCCCACATAGAGTGGGTGTAAAGGCCCAAGTTAAATGCGGTGTTCGCAGTCCTAAGCTCGCGGAAGAAAAAAATGTTCTTCCCAAGATGGTCCAGCTTCTTGAAATCCCTATCTGGGGAAGCAGAAGGGAACGTGCCTTTGGCTGGTGAGGCTTGGACCACCAAGCTCCCGGGGAAAGAGTGTTGACAGAGGAAAACTGGGTCTCTGGGTGGTGGCATCGGGCCATTATCCTATCCATAGGAACCACTGTACTGGGCCTGGACCAATAGCCCAGGAGGATGTCTGTGAAGGCCTCACTGAATGACAGCAGGGGCTCCGAAGAGGCCGCTGCCGGCTGAAGCACCTCAGTCAGGAGATTGGTCCTTACTGCCACAGTATGAAGCTTACGGTCCAAGGCCTCAGCTGCCCCACACAACATCACAGCGTAGGAGGCTCCCTCCTACGTGGCCATAGTAGGGGGAGAAAGCATGCCAAGGTCTGGGGAGGTATCCATACCACTGGTCTCACCCAAATCCTCTCTAAAGTCTGGCTCTTCGAGCTGGTCTGACAAAGGGCCAACAGACCCCTCCCAGTCCTTCTCACCCTCCTCTGGCTGCGATTCAGGGCGATAGAGAACGCCAGGGTAGAACAGTGGTACAAAACTACCGGTCGAGGAGGAGGCCGGGGTCGATGCCGGTTGGGGGCACAACCGGCGTCAGAAGTGGCGGAGGCGTCACCACAGGTATCGGTGCCAGCGGAGGCGTGGTGAGGTCGAATGGCATTGATCTGGATACAGGCCTGGATCTTTGGTGGCCCTGCGGCGCCACTGTCAGAGCTGACAGCATCGAAGGCCTAGAGCCCCCAGCCAAGTCCACAGGCCCGAAGGGGCGCCGGCTGAGTCGGTGCTGCCAAAGATGGAGTGGAGAGCTTCATAAAATACACAAATCTGGGCGGGGAAGCTCCGGCTCCCGGGAAGGGAGGGAAGCTCGGAGCCGTCCCAGCAGACTCCGCAGGCAGAGCCAAAGGATGACTACCTTCGGCGTCCCATCGGCCGACGGACGGGGAGAAGGCCAAGAGCGACGTTGCTTCTTCGCCTTCTTCTTTTGCTTCAACTTACCCGAAGACGAAGTCTTCAACGAGGAGTGATAGTGGTGGCTCCGCGACCGGTCATGCTACCTCCCTCTCTACCGGGACTTCGAGCGGCGTGGAGCTAACTGCCAGGCCTCCAGAAGCTTTCGGGACCGCTCCCGCAAAGACTTTGTGTTCATGGCCCGACATGTGGAGCACGACTTCGGGTCATTGTCGTGCTCCAGGCACCAAAGGCACACGAGGTGCGGATCCATGACTGACATCAACTTGTAACAAGAGTCATAAGGCTTGAAGCCGGTCTGGCGATGGGAAGATCCCTACGTGGACCGTCAAACGACTCACAAAAAATGTTGACAAAAGTCGAAAAATCACTAGTCAAAAGATTACTAAGGGTACTGCTCTCTCTGGATCCGTGCTAGCTGGCGCGGAAAAAGAAAGAACTGACGTCAGCAAGCAGAGGCAGCGTCTCAGTAGATATCACAAGGTCATTTCGGCGATCACAACGCCTATGACCAACATGGAGTTAACCGACATTACCTGCCGACGCGCAGGGGTACTACTGCAAAACAAATTCTCCGGATCCAGTCTGACACCTGGGGGTAATTCCAAGCCTAGGAATCTATAATTAATATGCATTGTTGGAAATATTTCGGCACCAGAATTATTACTATCAGGTAAGTACGCTGTGCCAGTGAAATACTTTACGATTTCAAAAGTTATCATACGGGAGAAATAACAGCATACAGGTATAGTACAGTAACTTATGAGACCAATCTCCTAGACTTAAGGTGAGCACTGGGCAAAGTCCAAGGCAGAACCAAGAGGTCACACTGGGCAGCAATAGGATGGCCAGGTGCACAGGTGAAATACAGCGTTGGGTGCCCAATGTTAGGCTATGGGGATCAGTCTTCATGTTGATGTTCATGACAAGGTCCAAGATGGCCGACAGGTGAGGAGCTCCCTCCCCTGTCGGCCATCTTCTGGCGACGGGGGTAGCATTCCACCCTTCTAGAGGGAGTAGACATGTTGTTGCTGACTATCCCGGTTAAAGTTAAACAGAGCCCCAGCGTCACAAAATGGACGCTGCTGCCACCGACACAAGTCTGACCTCCTGCTGCTGGGAGTCCTTCCAGTCACGGAGGTTTGGACAATAGGTTTCCTGCCTGGGGAGGTGCGAGCACCACCCCAGAAAGGACTTTGTGTATTGGGACAGGTAGGGCTGAATGGAATGAGACACTGCCTGGGGCACACTAGGTGCTCCATGCATACCCAGTTAAAATTGGTTGCTGGGGCACTCCAGCCCCAGCTCTGGCGCGAAACTGGACACAGGAGAGGGGGTGTAACCACCCCGCTTCCTGCTTCCTGGTCCCACCCACAGGAGGGACAAAGTCAGTAATCCAGCCCCTTTTAGTTGTATAAAGGTAGGAGCTGAGTCCTGAGACTTTAGATTAGATCCTGACTGAAACCCGAAACGAAACTCTGGACCTTTGACATTCTGCTGAAGCTGAAGACTGAAGAATCTCCCTTGTGGCCAAGGAGTGACCACCCTGGGCAACCAGGCACCATCCAGCAAATCAACGGCTTGCTTTGTCGACGCTCCCACCGGAACCAGAGCACAGAGCCTGACAAGACCCAGACTTCCAGACCTCTCTGACCATCTCTTCACGTCTGCAGCATAACTGAGATCCGTGGAGGCGATGAGACACGTGGGACCGGACATCTTGAAAAGCCTGCAACTTGCTACCTCTGCAGCTCATGAGGCACCCTCGAAGCTGTGCACTGGGCATTGAGAAGCCTCAATCCCGAGCTCTATCTGCGACGAAGATCAGTCCCCCACACTCCACGAGTTCTGCGTGGGGCCCTTCTGCTTTTGTTCTGCTCGACGCGTTGTCCGGTTGCTGGCCCGTTGGCTAGTAGCCTCTGTGACGACAATCCTTTTGAACCACCTCGCTGGTCTGGTTGCTCCAGACTGGCCCTTGCTTTCCTGCAAAGGTGAAGCACCTCAGACCTTGCTGGTCTGCACCAGAAGCCTTTGTTGTATCCTGCGTGGGTTGCCTTAGCCAAGGCTTGTCGACTCCAATCCAGAAGTCGACCCCTCCATCTGCGAGAACAGCTAGAACCACTCCACGTAAAAGGAAAGGCACAAGGGAGTGCCGTGAGAATGGTCTAAATGCGAGAGATGCCTCACCAGGTATGTAACCTGTGAAAGGGATCCATGAAGCGAACACACACAGAATGAAGGACAGCACCTATGAGAAGTCCATGGCAAACCCACGGACACTGCAGCAAGGACCTAGTGTGCGTGACCCATAGGTGTGTGTAGACGCCAGACAGAACAAACATCAGAAGACTCAGCCATAAGGATGAGTGGCGTACAAGAAACAAGAGAGCACCATAGCTATCAACAGCCACTTAGCAGCAGAACCGGACAGATACAGGCCAGATCTATAAGCGACACCAGCCACCCTGCAGGGAGGAGCCACGGTCCGCCGCGAGGCAAACTGGAATGGTGACCATTACAGGAGGAACCAGTACGAAACGTTCATAGAGTAACAGGAATTGTACAGGGATGTGCATACAAGAACACAGTGAACGTCGTGAGGAGAGCACCTCTACAGAGAGCAGCAGCAACAGCAGCATCTTGAAGTAGAAGTACCTCAAATCTCCTGGTCAGATGGCAGCAGGGGAAGAGGAAAAACCTGTGCCGGAGAAGTACCCAGGAAAGCAAGGTACAAGGCAATGTACATGAGCGACACAAGTGGCCAAGATGCCACCATGTAAGAACAAAGTACAAAAAGCACTACCCACCACGGAAGAGGAGGGGAGAACCAGCCATCGGAAAGCGTCAGCCCTCTGTAACAATGAACACAGTGGAGAGCAACCACCAGACGCGCATAGACATAGGAGAAGTGAGCCATGGCAGCCCTGCACGCCTTAGTACAGCGACAGGGCACTGACCAAGGCCGTCCAGAGGTAGGACATTTGCAGCAGCAGAACCATGCAGAACTGAAACAGACAAGGAGGTAAGGCCGAAAGGACTCTCCGTGAAAAAACATACAAGGTAGAAACCCAGAGAAAGTGAGCATCTACCCTTGAAAAGGAGTGCCACTGACGAACAGCAGACCCCAACGGATAGGTCATAGATCGATGCCAACCGGTGGACCGCATGAAAGAGAAAAAGACCACAGTCACATCGCAGGGCAACGCTCTCCGAAAAAGACTCTACTGGAGCATACCAAGCCTTATGTGTAAGGGAGGCAGCTACACAGTAGCCAACTAATACCCCACCTAGGGTAAGCCTCAACCTCAACTAGAGGCACCTCTTGAGCCAGGGCTCATAGGCAGAGAATCAACAGAACAGAAGCAGTTGAGCAGCTGCAATAAAGGGCAGCAAAAATGTCGAGAAGCCGTCCAGACCACTTGTGTATTACAGCATGAACCCAGGACCCAGAACAACACTGCCCATGGAAGTAATTGTCTGTAAAAGGATTGCAAAAACATTAAATCATGGCATGCTAGACAGGAGGCGGTTGACTGCTGAGGCAGCATGACTGCCAAAAAGGGATACACCGTCAAACAGCAAATCCCGTAGACTCTACCGAATATTTTCAGGGAAACCAGCATCACTCAGCCAGGCATGGCGACGCAGAGCGACAGACCTGGCCACACTGAGAGAAGCGCCGCGAGGGACGACTCAAACTGGCTGCATCCGGGTTTGGAACCGGATGCAGCCAGTCGGAGCCATCCTTCGCGGCGCTTCTCTCAGCGTGCGATTCATTCCCGCCTCACCGATCACTGAACAGATCAGGTACCTCGCCGGCCTAATTGGATTACCGTGTAAATCGTTGGTCTATTACAGTGCAGATTCACTCCAGCACCACCGATCATTGACCAAATCGGACCTCTCGCCGGCTCCATTGGATTACCGGCGACCGCTTAGACGAACCTGCCTCCCGGCCAGAATGCACTAATCGCTTCCTCAGCGATCCCAAACCTCACAGTGTTACGGACGCCACCCTGGATTTCTCCAGCACTGTTTACCAATCACAACCCAGTCCTGAAGATGATCCCAATCCAAGAGGATTGAAACTTCGTCGACCGATCAGCGCAATAAAAGGCGCAGCCCCCAGTGATGCTCATCCAAATTAAACCAACACAACTGAAAAATTCATGCTTAGTTATTCATTTTGAGCAACATTGTTTTTCTTTATTCACTGTATATATTCAAGCACCATTCACTATGCGGCACATATGCTGACCACAATTGTCACTTGCGTAGCCATCTTTTGTGCCAGCTACACATGCTGAGCACCAAGTCCAATTCGGGTTGTTTTGTTATTCATTTCGCTTATAGTGCTGCTACAACTGTAAATAAATATATGATGCCATGAGCACTTTTGAAAAAAACGTATTGAGTCTCCTTGTTTCTGTTCTCGTAATGCTTTATCCATAAATGTAAATGTAAAATGTAAATTGATACTTGTATAGCGCACTACTCACCCGCAAGGGTCTCAAGGCGCTTGTACGAATACCGCTGTGGAATCCATCCTGGCTTTCCCTGTGAGGCGTCCACTCCTGGGCACCCCCAAGGTGGAGGCCAGGCATCCTTAGCGTTGTGGGGGCCATTGTGGAGATTAAGCAAGCTATTGCCCAGAGTTGGAGAGTGGGACACCATGATTGGAATAGGCACCGAGGCGAGAATTATCAGGCCCGTGGAATTTTTTGAGCCCAAGACCCACCGAGGCGGGGAATTGAACCCTGGTCACTGGCCAGACCTCTGCATCAGGGTCTGCTGCTCTAACCATTGAGCCACACTTCTCCACACTCCATACTTGTTTAATCGCTTGTTTAATAATACCAGTTGGGATACAGTTTGTTTATTCTGGGCCGGAATCATAGCCTGAATATCCCGGACTAACTGCTCAGGAGGATAAACTCGAAACCGCGTCAAATCCAGAACCGCTCCGATGAAGGGGAGCTTCTGACAGGGCTCAGGGGTTACTTCGGCATGTTGATGGAGAACACCAGCAAATGCAGGAGGTCGGCCATAGTCTGAAGGTGGGTGACATCTGCCTGGGGCGAGCCTGCCTTTAACAACTAGTCTTCGAGATAGGGGAAGACTGACACCCCTGACCTGCGCAGATGAGTTGCGACCACCGCCAATACTTTCGTGAACACCCGAAGGGGAATGGAAATGCCGAAGGGGAGCACGGCAAACTGAAAATGATCCCGGCCTACCGTGAACCGTAGGTAACGTTGGTGGGCCGGCAGGACCAGGATGTGAAAATATGCGCCCTGCAAGTCCAACGCTACCATCAAGTCTCCAGGGTCCAGGGCAGTCAGGACCTGAGCCAGAGTCAGTATCCTTCTGGAGGAAGCGATTGACATTCCGAAGGTCAAAGATGGGACGCTGGCCCCATTTGTCTTTCTTGGGTACCAGAAAGTAGTGGGAAAAACAACCACTCCCTACTTCCGGACCAGGAACGCACTCGATGGCACCCTTGGCCAAGAGGGCCGAAACTTCCTGTTGGAAAAGCACCAAGTGATATCCCGGCATGCAGTGGCATTGAGGTGGCATGGCTGGAGGGAAGGACTGAAAGCTCCCCTCAAATAGCAGGTTGGGCCTCTTAGAAAACATGAAGGATAGTGGGAAATGGGGGAGATTGTTCCTTATTTGGCTGGGCACTTTGATAGTGAACAGGGGCATTGCCCTTGCTTGGAATTACGCTGATCCTCCCCCCTTAGCTGCTTGGTCAGCTGCCATGGATTGGTGCACAAAGCTGGAGGAACCAATCTACGGGACAAGTTGCTGCCCACAAAGGCAAAATACAATCTGGTGCAAATTATTAATTATTGTGGGCTTGAATGATTGTTATGATCATTATTGTCGGACACATTTATAATGCACTTTTTTGCTTGTACAGCACTGTTTATTTTGTGAAACCAATTCACATTTTTTTAAAGGCCCTGAGACAAAGGGGAACAAAAACTGGTATGTAAATGGCTAGATCACTGTTAAGCATTTAAACTGTTGTAGGATAACATTTACAAGTTTGTAAACAAACTCCCAATGTCTTTGCCGTATTGCTCATTACAAAAACTGCTTACGCTAAACAGAAATTATTCCTGTACAATAAATTATACAGGAGGTGTAATATTTTCACCAGTGTTCAGATGACAAAAATAATGCAGAACTGATATTGCTGTACAATCAACTACCTGCGACACAGTCAACCATCCCACCCTCATAAGCAACCTGAAGTCTTGAATGTGATTCACCAGAAATGTACTTCAGTGGTTCTCCTCCTACCTTTCGAGCCAACTCCAATTAGTTCTTATGGAGACATCCAGGTCACGAAAGATTCTGGTCATTAGTGGAGTTCCCCAGGATTTCATACTATCTCCTGTCACCTTCAACCTTTACATGGAGCTGATAGCAGCTCTGATCACATATAAAAGTATTAGGATTCACCAGTGAGCCGATAACACACAACTGTCCTTTAAAGTCACCTCGGCTTCAGATATTCAATGTCGCAAACACTGCTTGCACATCATCTATACCTGAAGTCTAGTACATACCTAAAACTCACCCCAACAGAGCGAGTTCCATTTATTTGCCAAGATCAACAAGATATAGTATAAACCTTGATCAATGATATGGACCTGGATGTCCAGCGCTAACCTGAAGCTCAACCCAACCAACACAGAACTCCTGTAATTTACCAAGAACAACCAACAAGATTCAGCACAAACTCAGCTCAATGATATGAACTGTGACCGCATCAAATCCAGACATTCACTAAATGCCAGGTCACTTGGATTCACCCAGGACCCCGAAATGACACACAAGGGAAACACTGCCAAGCTCAAAAATAACAAAGACGGTCTAGTACCAACTTTCTCTTCTAAAGAAAGTCAAACCCCCTTCTTCCAGAAAGTGACTTTAGAAATGCTGTTCAAAACTTCATACTCTTGCGTCTGAATGGTGGTAAACCCGATCTCATGGCCTCTCCCATTACCACACTGGCACCCCTTAGGGGCATCCTACACAGTGCAGTAGGTCTCATTTAGGGCCTGAATATATAGAACCACATAACCCCCATCCTGAAAGAACTCCATTGCCTTCCCTCCCCAGACACGCACAATCTTCAAAAACAGCCGCAAAATTTACAATGCCAACATGACAAGCACCCCTGTTTATCTTATAAACAAGCTCTTCATCTCTGGTTCTATTTGGCACATTCACAGCCAGCACAAAATCATATTGCAGCCAAAACGTGTTAATAAAAATTAAAAAAAGACAGGTGGCCTTTTCCAAATATGCACCCAGAATCTGGAACAACATACCAGTATCCATCATGACCGCCGGAACGCTGCTCCAATTTAGAGTTGAAGAGTCACCTCTTTGAAGAACATTACATCACAGTGAAAACACTGTCCAAAACTCAGATATCTTTTCTATGACTCAATGACTTTATGTTGGCCTTAGACCCTGTACAGTGCTCCCACTATAGTAGTACCATATTCATACATAAGCTACATAATTCATGCAGGCCCGTCTTCCCATCTATGTACCCATGTTCCTAAAAAAACATCCTCGTATGCATTATGACCACCCCAATGCTTCTCCAAATCAGGTAACAATTGAAGACTCACATCTACATCTCACCTACATCACAATGCATTAACTACTATAAGCCATTTATTTCTCTTATTATTCATGGACTTTATGCTTGTCTTTGACCATGTACATTGCTCTGCCTCGTTTTCACTAGGTTCGCACTGTAGAAATTCCATATGCATAGTTGCACACATAAGAGTATTTTTCTGATATTACACTCCCAAATAATGTTATCTTCCCAAAAACAAAAACAAAAATTACAGATCCTCAAAACAAAATAAAAAATGTGATGTTTAATCACTTACCAAAAGAACACTGGTCCTTAAGTGAGAATCAGGAGATCGAAAAAGGAATCTTCCACAAGTTTCAAGTAAGGTGCATGCCATTTCAATATGGTGATGAGAGAAGTCAGACAGGAGCATCTGCATGATATTAGAAAATGAATTATTCATCAAACACGAACATAAGCGAGGAACATCCAAATGAATATGTTACTTTGCTTAGATAATGATCTTTATGGTGGCTACTCTATTTACCTGCAGGAATCTCAACTTTTAAATCTCCTAGGCATCAGAATCTTGAAATAGCTCTCTCACTCGGAAAGGTGGCGCCCCGGCTTAGAGTAACAACAACAAAGGGATGGGTGTAATGCTTGAATTAGTCTCAAGCACTGGCCATCACTTCGGCTGCACTCCAGTCCATCTTTTTTCACCCACCATGCAACCTCTGTTTGGCCCCAGTTATATGTAAATCAGTCTTGGCCCTGCTCCAAAAACAACAGTCCTGCCCAAACTGCCAAACAATGTACTACATGAACCAGTTCATGAGCAGCCCAAATCTGGTTTCGCCCTGACTGGGGCTCTTCAGTCAGGTGTAGCCTGGTTTCAGGGAGCATGGGACCCACATGTCTAGTAATACCAGCCTACCCAGAATTTGGCATCACCGATCTGTACAAGATGCCTGGTGGAGAGCAGATCAGCAATACTGATAGAAAACTCAGTAAGTCAAAGTTAACTGAGACATTATTAGACGTTTCAAGACCATTTCTCAGAAGATGGAGGTGGGTGTGATTGGTGAGGAGTCAGCAAGTAGAAAGAGAGTATCCACTAGTAAGATTATCACCCAAGGCAATTCATTTGTTACTCTGATTGATAGTTCTACCAGCAGATTTCTCACCTAATGAATCAATATCCATGCAGTACCTCCAAGGTGGTTTGGTTTTAAGTAGATGGTCAAACCGGAATGTCCTGTAACATTGATAAGGCAAAATAGACCTTTTTGCTAAAGGCCCTCTCAGTTATGATAGTAATATTAAAAGTGTGGAGTGAAGATCATTGAGCACCACAGCAAATGCCCAACAAAAGAAACAACCAGTGATACCCTGAAGAGACAGCTCTACTCTAGTAAATGGGATCCAATGCCTTCAGGAAGCTTTTACTTGGCGAGGGCATAGCAGATTTTAAAATGCATAAGAGGAATCCAAGGGTAATTGTCCAAGCCAATATCACTTTGCCCTCCTTGGAACCAACATAGTCAAGGCAAAGTTGGTAATTGATCCAAAACTCTTGGGCCCTGTGAATGTAAAAGATGAAAGGCCTAAGAGACTTCAGATGATGAAGCCTCTTATCGTCCTTGGCGGGATGAGGGATAGGGAAGGGGGTAGAAGGTTGGGACGGTGATCGACTGACCCACATGAAACGGAGAAAGGCAGCTTGATAACATGCAGTCAAGCTAATGGAGATCAGAAACTAAATTTTCAAAGTAAGCAGCTTTAATGAGCAACTACGAATGGGCTTATAAGGCAGACATAACGAAATTGAGCACCAAATGAAGGGTCATTGTAGAATACCCAGTGAGGAAGAGGAAAACAAATAAGTTCAAATATTCTCTATACATCTGGAGACATATCGAGAAGGCTGATCAGAGGGAGGTGAAATGGACCAACAAACTACTTTTAACAGTGCCCACCGCAAAGCCTTGTCAGGCAAGCGAAATCACAGAGTAACATATCTGATAAACATACCTTAGTTGGGGAGATGTCCTCCTTGGTGGATAAGGCAACAAAAAGAGACCATCAACCAAGGTAGACAGATATGGTAGAAGGATATGAAGTGGACAAAATAATGCCCACAATTTATAAGGATATGTTAAAAGAGCTCAGACTGCCCAGTTCAATCTGCAGGTATGAAGGTGGAGGCTCTGGAGGTTCAGAAGCAGAACCTTTCTCTATTACTGTGAGAGAAGGTTCACCCAGAACAGGAAGGCACAGAGAAAAGCAGACCAGATCACAGTATGACACCTTCCTTGCCAGTATAGCATATTACCAGAGTCTGCACAAGGTCAAGGATGCAGCTTCCTCAGAACTCAAGGAGACAGAGGGATAGGAGGAAATGTGTAGTGGAGACAAAGTCTCACCTCACATGAAACACGTCTCACATGGGCTCCTTTCAGCAGAAACTGCATGATGCAGAGCTCTGGGCAACATGTACTCTTGTGAGTAGTAAAGAGGTAAACAGAAGAGCTGCCCCAGTGGGAGAGAATGCAACACTCACAGCCAGTCAGCACATTTATAGAACCTGCAAGATGGTTTAAAGCTAGTGAGCCTGAGCCAAAGACCATAACCTCAGTGCCTCAAAATACAGAAGACATGAACCAATAATGCCCCGCTTGTTGGAGTACCATATAGAGGTCAAAGTTTTCCATAAGGACTAGAACCAAGCGGGCACAGATGGAAGGCAAAAATGGCTTGAGATAAACAAGAATTGCACAAAGCTGATTTAGATTGATATAAGGGACAACTGCTCTGATGAAGAGCAAAAGCATCTAATCTCCAGGGCATTGAGATGAGTGTGCAACTGGGGGAAGGTAGAAAGGCTTCATGTACTGGTGATCCGTCAACAGCAACCAGTGCAGACTCAGAGCTGCCTCTGAGGAAATGCAGTCCATGAGGATTCCCCAGTGCTGGGCACACTTGGGGCGGAAGCCACTAAAGAGCATGCATGTGCCTCCCAGCCATAGGTACCAGCATGAAAGAGGCGGTGAGCAGGCTAAAAAAACGCAAACAGGACTCTAGGGTCCTGAAGAAGAGTTTCCTCCCTAAACATCGGACTAGCAGCCTGAATATTCCAAACGTACTATAAAGGATAAATAGTCTTGATGGAGACAGCGTGAGGCATCTCCTCGATGAAGAAGGGATACTGGGAGCATTAGAGGTACAACTCTGATAGAAAATCGTAGGTTGAAGAGCAGGGACATCGAGACCAGAAGGTGGTCCGACACAAGCTGTGGTGATCGCATATTCAGCAGCCAGATGTTGAGGTGCAGAAATAAAGATATCCCCTTCTATTCCATAGCTAAGAAAGCCTGTGCCAGAGAGTCCAACTTGACCTTCTATTTGTTTTTGAAGGAAAGGGTTCAGAACACAAAGGTATAGTATGGGAAAGAAATCAACAAGAATAACAGATACCCTACCTTGTTAGTTTGAAGCACCTCCACAACGTACTTATTTAAAAGAGCCAAAACTTCCTGGATGCGAGGGGGCAGGTCCTGGAAGAGAAGAGCAGAGCCCTGCTCAACACTTTGCAGAAGTTAGTGGTCCATTGTGATGGACTGACAGTGGAGAAAGTGATGGGACAGAAAATTGGAATTCTGAAGGGCCAGAAAGCTGCCACCTTCTGGGCGACAGCAAGCAGGAGTGACCCGCCTTACTACCGTGCCGGTCGAACAAGTTACTTATCTCTGGAACGATTTTCTGGTGGGTACTGCATCTACTTGCGTAGTCTTTTGTGAATATTCCAGGCATCAGACTATATTCTGAAAATGTTCAATATTTCTCACACACAAGTAAAGTGAGTAAGCTCCACCTCAGTGCCACATGCAGCATTTCATGATGGCACTTGAGCCATAAAGCGCTCCAGTGTAAGTGTTGACATCAGTTCTCTTACATTTTTAGCATGTTTTTGCGGCAAACTCATGCAACTAACATCTTAATCGGATAGATGAAGATTTCAGTCAAACAAAGATTACATGATAACAGTACTATTTGTATATTCAGCCATGCAATGGGGAGCTGAGTGGGTCGGAGAGGAATTTACAAGTAGCTACAGCATCCACCAAAAAAATGTTTTACCAAAGGTAAGTAACTTGTTTATCTGATGGATACTTCTACCTGAAAATTCCGCACCTTTTGAATAGATTATTCAAGCAGTTCCACATCAATAGGCGAGCACAAGGCTGGTTATACCAAAAAGTCCTGAAGAACTGAATGAGGGAAGTGACCATCCCTCCTTACTTTAGTATCTGAGTGATAGTGTTTGGGAAAAAGTATGAAGGGATGACTAAGCTGCAGATTTGAACATATCCGCCACTGACACCACTCTTGCCAGTACTGCTGTAGAAGACTTTGCTCCAATAAAATGAACTTGTACCTTCTGGAGGGTACTAGTGCACCATGGTGTAGTAGATCGTTATGCACAGGATTGCACATCTGGATAGAGATCTTTTGATGGAGTGTCTAGCACTTCATCTTTCCAACATATCCTACAAACAGTTAACCATCAGGTCTGAACTCTTGTCCTGCCCACATAGAAGCATTAGTAAAAGCAGGTCAAAAACAATGAAATCTTTTCTCCTTAGTTGGATGTGAGTTAGGATACAAAGTGGAATGGGCAATGGATAGTCCTAAGTGAAAAGAGGTAACCACTTTAGAGACGAAAGCAGCATTGGTTCTTAATACGAGCTTGTCAGGGGAGAAGAAAGAGAAGGAAAATGCTACTTACCAGTATGCATCTGTTCTTGGCATATAGAGCTGCATAGTCACACACCGTGCATAGGTCGCCATCTGTTGGTGGGCCCGGATGATTACAGGTTGTTGTTGTCCTGGAAGAAGTCTTTCTAGTCACAAGGTAGGTGACTTTGTTATACTTAGCTTGTGTGACTTCCCTGCTGCTCAGCTGCTGTGGGTATTGGAATGCCTGATGTCATCATAGAATCTTGGGTGCCTAGCTGGTGTGTGGAGAGGCAGTTGATGGCAGGCAGGCTGAGTGGCAGGGAGGGCACTCCTGGTGGGGTTATTCTTATCTTATACTCAAATACTTGGAACTTAATCTGGAACTAAGGCTAATTAAATCCAGCTTATTAAATGTACCTGGCGCAAGGACTTTGTTATTTACAACAGACTCCTACTATAGACTATAGTGCGCATGGGCATCGACTCAATCTTCAGATTGTTTTTCGCCATGAAGGGAAGTGATGGAGTTGTGTGAGAACAGAAAATGATGTCTTATGTATGGTGTATCTAAGTAGGATATGTAGGAGAGTAGGGTCTGCTTCCTATGGTTACCCCCACTTTTTGCTGTGTTTCACTGGTTTTTCGACATTAGTCTGGCTGTGGCCCTGCTGATCAGGACCACAGCCTAGCTGTTCTCTCTTTAAATTGATTCCATATACATGAGGTACATACCAGATTGGTTACTGCATTACCGTGTGAGCCCTTAGAATATGGTACCTTAAGAACCAAGGGCATAGGTACCCCAGAGGCCTTCCACGGGCTGAATCATGTATTATGCCACCCCCGGGAAGCCTTCCAAAATGGCACCACAGGTCTGCACTTTCAGCCTGGGTAAGGTAAGCACCCCTTACTGAGTTATAGTATACATATAACTACATACATACATATATATAACTACATACATACATATATACTACATACATATATATATACACATATATATATATATATATATATATATATATATACACACACACACACACATGTAAGGCTCCTCACCACAAGAGAAAGAGAACCGGAGGGACACATCGGGGAAACTGGAAGATTCGTTTATTAAAACAACGGAGGCATGACGCGTTTCGGGATGAGTCCCTTAATCATATGCCAAACATCGCGTCTGTTGCCCTTCAATGATCCATTTTACTTCGATTGGTCGAAGCCCAGCTGAGTCAGATGATTTCTGGAACGCCTCAATGCAGCCTCACTCTGTAGACTATATATATATAGACACATATTAACCTATAAGTCACTCCTATGGCAGGCCTTGACAATCCTGAAGGCAGAGTTCCTGGTTTTGTGTGAGAGGGTGCCCTAGCATGAGCCGAGCACCTCTGCAGCTTTCGGAATCCGATCCTTATAGCTGTTCTATGATATAGCCATACCACATACTCTTAATTGCATTATAATCCACGCGGTTAATGCGAACTTTGGTTTGGCTTTATCAAAACATGTTGTGTTTGGTGTCAAACACTTTGAAATACTACCCCCCCCCCTCCCCCCCACCAGTTCTGGCGGCGGGGGTAGCATTCCACCCTTCTAGAGGGAGAAGACATGTACACACTGGTATACCCGGTTAAAGTTTTAAAGAGCGTCAGCATCACAAAATGGATGCTGCTGCCACAGACACAAGTCTGACCTCCTGCTGCTGGACAAACCTCCGGCAGGGGAGGCCTGGACAGTAGGTTTCCTGTCCAGGGAGGTGTCAGCACCTCCCCAAACAAGCTTTAGTGTATTGGGGCAGGGTGGGTTGCTTTTCAGACACTGCCTGGGGCACACAAGGTGCTCCATGCATTTCCCACTTCAAACTGATTGCTGGGGCACTCTGCCCCAACTCTGGCGTGAAACTGGACAAAGGGGAAGGGGTGTAACCACCCCCTCCCCAGGTCCTCCCATAGGTGGGACCTTAGAGTTAGTCCATCCCCTAAACTTAGTATAAGTATAGGACACCAGTCCCTAGGACTTTAGATTACCCTGGAAGAAACTCTGCAACATATATCTTGGACCTTCGACATTCCATGTCGACTGGAAGACGGAAGAAATCTCCCTTGGAGTCAAGGAGTGGCCCCCCTGTTCAAACAGGCACCTAACAGCATCTTGCCGGTCTGCATTTTCGAGGCTCCCGCCGGATCCCAAAGAATCTGCGACACAGGACACGGACTTTCAGACATCTCTGAGGCCGACACAAGACCCCAGCAAAGCTGAGACCCGCAGCCGTCACGAGAGACGTGGGACAGGAACTCCTGGACCTCCTGCAATTTTGCAACTGCACATACTACCCGAAGCTGTGCATTGGGCTATTTGCTGCCCTGCTCCGAGCACTTTTTGCACTGAAGCGGAGAGGCCAGCACTCCACGAGTGTCCAGTGAGTCCCCTTTCTTCACCGCAGCTCGAGGCTCCTTCGCGATCTCTAGTCCGTTGGCTAGTGGGTCACCACGAAGGAGAATCCTTTGTTACTTGGTCTTTCCTGGTTGCTCCAGACATGCCCTGACTCCCCTCCAAGGGGTGAGTCCCTCAGACCTTGCTGGTCTGCACAGAAGCCAACCATGTCTTCTAGCGTGGGTTGCTGGAGCCAAGGATTGTTGGGCCCAATCCGGATTCTGACGCTGCAGCACTCGACATCCTTCGTGAGACAGCTCGAATCCAGCTCCTGGTAGTCGTCGATGCCTACTGGTCCTCATGGTCGAAGAGTCAAGCTTCACCTACTTCACTAGAAAGCACCCGACATTGGATGGCATCTTCTTGTTGCCATCCCGGTCACTGGCTAGTGACCCAGACTCTGTCCCCTCTGCTTTCAGGTTCTTCAGATCTCCGATTCCACCCAGACACTTTTCCTTGGGTCGCCTGCAGCACTTCGACGATGAATCCAGACACTGAAAGATACCTATGCACCGGCTTCCCTGGGTGAGGTAACACTAGTACTCCAGTGCTCCTGTGGGTCTTGACTCTTGAAGTGTCTAAGTCTAAAAGGGTTCCATCGTAGTTCAAGGTGTAGGAATATGTGGCCTATTGTGAGGAATAGGAGAAGAGGGTGTGTCTCTAGGACGAGGAGAAGCAGGAGGAGTTATGTTCGTCCCCATTGTTCTCTTTTTTGAAGGAAGAGGTTTATCTTCTGACTGTTCACTCTTTCTCTTCTTCGTGACCACTTTCCCAGTTTGTGGGTCAATAAACAAGATCTTTTGTTTGGGATCTGTTTGTTGCTCTTGAATCGGTACCGAGGGTCCTGGTTCCGAGAGCTGTTTTTGTTTTCGATCTTCAGATCTTGCTGTTTTCGACACCGAATGTCTGCTCGATTCCGACTTTTTGGGTATCGAGTGTCTTTTGGGCGATAAATCATATTTCTTTTTCGACATGGAATGTTTCGATAACGAGCTCTCCTTTGTATGTAGCCTCGGTGCCGAAGTCGATGTCGCCCTTTTCTCGGATCCGACATGGTGGGATTCCGAGTGCTTCGGTTTCAGTTTCGGTTTCGTTGCCGGGCCCGAGGGCGGGGCGTCGGAAACTTTTTTCAGCGGTTTGACCGGGCCCGAGGGCGGGGTCGTTACCGCACGGGGTCGGTTTTTCGGTAAGGGGACGTCGTCACTCACGGTTTGTTGCTCGAAGAGTTCTTCAACCTCCGACTGGTCCCCTTCCGACCCCGACTGGTCCTCTTCTTCCTCGATTTGTTCGTCTCCGAACAGCTCCGGGATTGCCTCCGCCTGCATTCTGGAAGCCTCGTGTCTTCGAGCTCGACGATTTCTAATCGTTAGCTTGGAGGAGAATGCTGCGCAGGCTTCGCAGTCCCTGGATTCGTGTTCAGGCGATAGACAGAGGTTGCACACCTCGTGTAGGTCCTTGTGTGGGAACTTAGCACCACACGATGGACATTTTTTGAATGGAGTCCTTTCCATGGACTCCGGGCTTGACTGCGTCGAGAAAGGTCTCCTGTTCTTCGACGTAGATCCAAGTTTTTTCTCTTCTATTTTGAATTTGTAACGCGTCGGAATGGAAAAGAACGCGTTCGATAACAATACCGTCGAATTGGAAAGGGAATACGCGCCGAAAAATCACTTTCTTCTGAAGTTGATCTGGAGCGTCTCGATCTTCATCCGAACCCGATGGCGGAAAAAAACAATCTAAGGATGGAGCCGATGCCCATGCGCACTACCAACTAAGGGAGGAGTCACCAAGATACAAAAGACTCTCCAAGAGAAAAACAAAGTGCAATCATCCGAGCCCAACACCAGATGGCGATCTATTCATAATGTACCATCTGCAGTCCATATGCCTCGAACATATATTTGATATATACCTTGTGTGGTGTACTTTCATTTGATCAATTAAGAGATTATCGTCTGGTAAAACAAGCTGTTTTACATTCCTTCAAGACTTAGCCTGAATGCTGCTCTCCACAGCTACCAGTAGGATAGCTTTCTATAAAGGTTGTTTCAACCTACCATCAATAAAGGTCGTTTGGACTGGTGCAAGGTGCCCACTAGAATAGTGGACATCATATGCCAGGCCAACTTCTCACAAGATAATACTGGAACATATGAAGGTAGGGTGGGTGGAGGTGGGTGGGCGTGTGTGACTCTGCAGCTCTATATGCCACGAACAGATGCATACTGGTAAGTAGCATTTTCCGTTCGAGGCACATGAGTTGCAGATCACACACTGTGCATTGATTGCATAGCAGTTCTCTCCCTTAGCGGCGATCACCAGTATCTGTTGCAGTTGTCTGAAATAGTATTTTGAGTACAGCCTGGTCCACACTAGCTTTTTGTTTTGCTTGCACATCTACACATAATGTTTTGTTAATGTGTGCGTTGTAGACCATGTAGCTGCTTTGCAGATATCATCTAATGGAAGGTTTCCCAAAAATGCCATGGATGCCCCTATTTTACGGGTGGAATGAGCCCTAGGGGAATAGATAAAGTACATTTTGCTTTGTGGTAGCAAATTTGTATGGAGTTTACTATACACCTCGCAATACCTGTTTTTGAAATGGGATTTGCCTTTGTGTGGTGGAGAGAAAGACACAAAAAGCTGTTTTGTTTTACGGAATGACTTTGTCCTATCAATATAGTAAAGAAGAGCTCTTTTAAGGTCCAGTGTAGGAAGAGCTCTTTCAGCCACTGTTGTAGGTTGGGAGAAGAATACTGGCAACTCAACAGATTGATTGAGGTGGAAAGGTGAAATGACTTTTGGTAGGAATTTTGGATTAGTTCTTAGAACCACTTCATTTTTTCTTGTATTTGTAAACATGGTTCCACAATTGTTAGTGCCTGGAGCTCACTTACTCTTCTGAGTGATGTGATAGCCACTAGAAAAGCGACTTTCCATGTAAGAAATTGTAGCTCACATTTGTGTGGGGGTTCAAACGGAGGACCCATAAGTCTAGTGAGAACAATGTTTACATTCCACACTGGTGAGGGTGGTACCCTGGGAGGAATTATTCTTTTGAGGTATTCCATGAAGACTTTGATGGCAGGAACTCTGAAAAGCAACAGATATGGTCTGTTTTGAAGTTAAGCTGCTATAGCAGCTAGATGTAACCTGATGGATGTATATGCTAAATGACATCTGTGAAGATGTAGTAAATAGCATATAATATGCTTGATGTAAACATCTAGGGATTGATATTGTTTTTAAAAAAATATATTTTTATTGATTTTTAGGCACAGTGTAAAACAAACCATAAACAATCAAGGTATGCAATAAAGTCAATCAATTGCGCTGGATACATTACATTGCCATCAGACCCTTCTCGTACATCAGGAATTACATCAAGTGTCCGCCCATCGAGACCCCATCCCGCATGACTCTTTGTATCAGTCGAGTCTCGGTCCCTCAGGCCCTCTCGTTGTTTAGTGGGAACTGCCTCTTCGCTGTGTCTCAGCTTCACGGTGCCTGTCCATCTACCTGAGATCGTTGATCTATCTCCCCATCTATGCCATAATATGTTCTCCATTTTCCCCATACTTTTTTTAATTTGTGGGGGCAACTACTAGCTTTATATGTGGCCCTCTCCGCTGCCATGTATAGGTCCATCCCCGTCTTCCACTGCTCTATTTGTGGTCCCTGTGCCGATCCCCACTTCCTAGCGATGTCTCGTTTAGCTACAACCGGGGCCAGGGCTGAGAATATGAAGTGAGACAGCTTAGATGCACATCTCCTGGTATGCCCAGGAGGATACATTTTGGGTCTAGTGGTAGGGTCTCGTTAGCTACCTTTGCCAATTCAAACGTCACTTTTTCCCAATACACCTGAATAAGGGGGCAGTCCCATATAGTATGATAAAAGTCCCCGTGGTCGTGGCCACATCGCAGGCAACACGGGTCGCTCGCTCTACCCATCCTGTGCAACCGGGCCCTATCGTAGTAGATCCTATGCAGGATTTTATATTGTATAAGTCTTAATCTGGACTTGATTGCCATTCCCGGGGATGTATAAGTGCTGATTCCCAGTCCGTAGTGTCGAAGTGCCCCAAATTACTTTCCCATGTCTCCCTCAGTTTTGTCAGACGGTCTGGGGCATTATTAATCAAAGTTCTGTAGGTGTAGGACACTGCTTTTTCCTGTAGGTGCTCCTGTAACAGTCGTCCTAGTGGCGCGTAGTCTTGCAATGGGGAGGGGAAGGGGCCTTCCATGCATGTTTCAGTTGTATATATCTATAGTGTTGTGTTGTGCGAAGTCTGATCGTAGTGTTTGAAAAGTTTTGAAGGAGGTGGCCGTCATTACATCTCCCAGAGTGGATATGCCCAGGTTGTCCCACGCTTGAAAGCAACGTAACTTATGTATTTCGTGTAGCCATGTGCAATGCCAAAGTGTGGTCTGCCTCGTGGATTTGCGGTGCCAACCCATGATCTTATTTGCCTTTTGCCACAGTGTAATAGTCTGGGTGACCGGAGGCAATCCCGTGTGTTTCTTTCCCCTATATAGATAATAAAGAGGAGCTTGATTTCCCATTTTATAGCGTTCTAACCTATAAGTGGGGTGGGTTGCTTCCGCGTGAAGCCAGTCTGATATCGGGGTGAGGTGCATTGCTCTGTAGTATGCCTCAATGTCTGGGAGCGATATTCCCCCATTATACTGATTGCGGCATAGCGTGGCGAGGGCAATTCTGGGCTGTTTTCCTAACCACAGCAGAGATCTCAGTTCCGCGTTAATCGTTTGGAACACTTGTTGCGCGAGGGGGAAATACTCATTTCGGAGAGCATACAGAATTTTTGGGAGCGTGATCATTTTGAACATGGCCGCTCGGCCTAGTATGGTAAGGGGAAGTGTCCTCCAGCGTTGGGCATCTTCTTTAAAGGCAAGGAGGATGCAGTGTATATTTTCTTTATAGGACCGTTGCTTGTCCGGTGTTAAATAAATCCCTAAGTACGTAAAACCATGGTTCGATAGTGTGGGGTAGGGATGGCCAGTCGTATCCCGCCTTGGGACTGAATATGACCGATTTGTGCCAATTGATGGTGTATCCTGAATACGTGCCGTATGCGTTCAATGCTTCAAAAAGGATGGGAAAGGTAGTTTCAGGGTCGGTAACATACAGGAGTATGTCGTCAGCGTACAGGGAAATTTTTTCCTCTGCCGCCTCGGCTGCTGACAGTCTAAATCCTCTTATATCTGGATGTTGTCGCACCACACATGCTATTGCTTCTATTGTGAGAGCGAATAGGAGCGGGGAGAGTGGGCATCCCTGCCGGGTGCCTCTCTGTATTGGGAATTCTCTGGACAGCCGACTGTTCACTCTCACTCGCGCCGTCGGCGCCGTGTACAGCAGGCGCACCCAGCTCTGATACAATGGACCAAATCCGAATCGAAGTAGAGTAGTCTAAATAAAGGGCCAGTGGACCGCATCAAATGCTTTTTCAACGTCTAGGGAGAGTAGGAGATGGGGTTGCGCGCGGGATAGTGCCTCCATCATCCAATTGTGGGTTTGGCGCAGGTTAATCCGGGTCGCCCTTCCGGGCATAAAACCTGTTTGGTCTTTGTCTATCAGGTCAGTAATGACTTGTCTCATGCGTAGGGACAGTACCGTTGCAAGGATCTTCGCCTCCATATTCAGGACCATATGAAAATGGCCTGATTGAATGTAGAGGTTCAGTGGTCTGAGGTCTAGTATGGGCCTGAGAGAACCGTCCTTCGTTGGTATGAGGAAATAGCGTGAGTAAACCCCTGTATTTTGGTGATGCAGTGGAACTGGTTCTATTGCATGCTTCTGTAGGAGAGCATTGACCTCCTGTTTCAGTAGAGTCATGTGTGGAGGAGTTGAAGTGAACTCCAGACAATAACCTGGATGAAATATTTGTTTTACACACCTGTCTGTTGTGATGGAGTTCCAGACAGGTAGGAACTGTGATACTCTCTCCCCGACTGGAGTAGAATGGTCTTGGGAGAGGGAAGGGAAGTCACTGTTTGGAAGTGGAGGCAGTACAAGTGTAGGTGCCTCTACCTCTACCTTTGGTATTATTGCCTTTATAGCCTCCTCTGTAAATATCCTCTGCTGGGTGAGGACTGGGAGGGAGTTTTGAAAGAAGAGGAGGCATTGTCAGTGTGGAAATTTTTGGCCGCGCCTCTGTACGAGATGCAACAAAAGGACCCTCTAGCAGTTTGGTTTTGCAAGGCTCCCATTGACTTTGCGGTATCAGTGTCTTTCTTCGTCTTTTCTAAAGATGCATCGACACCGAGTCCAAACAAATGCTGTTCATCGAAAGGCTGAATTAAAATAGTGTTCTGCAGCTCTGGTTTAAATCCGGAGATACGCAGCCATGCATGTCTGCGTAAGAGCACACTAGTATTTATTGCACTAGAGGTTGTGTCTGCAACATCTAGAGCACAGCGAATGGAGGTGTTTGTGATGCTTTTACCTTCTTGAATTAGGTCGTTAGCCCTGGTTTTATACATATCAGGGAGATGTTCCAATAGGGTCTCCAGCTCATCATAATGAGCCCTATTATATCTTGCCAGTAACGCCTGTGTATTGGCAATCCTCCAAACATTAGCCGTTTGGGATGCCATCCGCTTACCGGAGGCATCTAATCATTTAGATTCTTTATCAGGGGGTGGAAAATCCCCTGAGGTTTGTGAGTTGGCTCTCTTTCGAGCATTAGAAACCACTAATGAGTCCCCCACTAATGAGGGATCTGGTCTTTAATATAAGCTGGGTCAGTAGGGGCAGGCTTATATTTTTTCTCAATCCTAGGATTGATGACTCTGGCTCTGACAGGGCCTTTAAAGACCTCTGGGGCATGTTTGATGACCCCCTTGAGCATTGGTAGTATTATTGTTGACTTTTGGATAGGTGTGATTGTGTCCATAAGGGAGTCATCATCTACGGGGTCAGTGTTCATATCTACCTCATGCAACTGAGCAGCCCTGTGTAGTAGCTGTGAAAATCATATGGTGTTGTCTGGAGGGGCTGGTCTAGAGGGATAAATGTTCTTCTGCGGCATATCAGGTGCACCTGGTGCTTTATAGTCTTCCCAGGGGTCAGGTGAATGCGAATTAGGATCCTTAGTGTCTTGAAATGGTTCTTCATTGTCTCCGTCTCCAAAATCCTTCCTCATCCAATAGCCACTATTGTAGTCCTTCACAAGCAGGGTAAGCCAATGGAGAATTGTGGCTCCTAGACGAAGGTATTGGTAAAAGTCCTGGCGAATAGTTTGAGACAGTTATTACCTCATTGGTCCATCCGGACCAGTCTGGCTTCATGCCGGGGCCAAATACGGCCCTCAACCTATGCTGTTTACATAATGCAATGGCTCGTAGACAGTATATTGAAGAGGACGCAGCGGTGCTGTCTCTCGATGACTCCATGGCGTTTGACTCCATAGAATGGCCATACCTATTTGAGGTACTACAGAAGGTGGGGCTGGGCCCTAAATATGTAGCCTGGGTGAGGCTTCTACATACTGGTGTGCTGGGACAGGTGAGGGTTAACGGTTTTACATCCGGGACGTTCGAGCTATGTAGAGGTACGAGGCAGGGGTGTCCGCTGTCCCCGCTAATTTTCGCTCTTGTACTGGAGCCGCTCGTGGCATGGGTGCGTAGAGACGTGATGGTGCGTGGTATGCGCTGGGCAATTGAAGTTGAAGACCGCATATCGCTCTATGCAGATGACATTATGCTCTATCTAGCATCACGTACAGATCGATCAGTGTGGTGTTGGATATATTCACAAATGTTGGTAAATATTCGGGGTATGCGATTAATTGGCACAAGTCAGTACTGTTTATGTTGAAAGGCGATGTGCCTCGCCTCCCGACAGAATAAGCGTTAACGGTTGCGATGGAATGCTTCCACTACTTGGGGATTTTTGTCACCTCAGACCCAGCCTGTTTTTATAGCTATAATCTGGCCCCACCTTTGGCCAGACTGCGAGCGGATATAAAGCATTGGAGGACCCTGCCCCTAACACTGGTGGGGAGGGCGGCACTCTTCAAGATGCTGGCCCTCCCTCGCTTTCTTTACGTCTTGTGTAATTGTCCCCACAGAGACCCAGACTCGTACTTCAGAGCTGTTGAGGGAGAGGTTCGCACCCTGCAGTGAGATGGTAGGGCCCCTAGAATTGCAAGGCAGGAATTGACAAAAAGGTGGTACGATGGGGGCATCGCTCTCCCTGACCTACAGCGGTACTACTGGGCGGCACAACTGGTGACAGTCAATCACTGGATATATCACCCCTCAGATGACCCAGCGTAGGCCCTCGATAAATACCAATCCGATCGCTCTGGATATCTAGGGGCTCTATACACCATTGATAGGAAAAATAAGGGGAAGTTCTTCGGACCGACCAAACACACACTGAAAATCTGACGTATAGTTACTTCTTGGCTAGGTTGGACAGGCATTCTCTCACTCGCCACGCCATTGCGGTTCAACTCAAAAGCTGGAAATGCTAGGCTACCAGCCCGGATGTGATAAATGGGACCTCATTGGGGTATCAACAGTGAGGGATGTGGTTAAGAAGGGAGCAGTACTGACCTTTAGTGAGCTCCAGAAACCATATCAGTTGGCACAGGGAGAAATGTTCAGATACTTGCAAATCAGACACGTGCTGCAGGCAGCGTTTCCGTATCCTAAAGACATACTGGAGTCGTCACCTCTGGAAGATCGCCTGCTTGATGTGCATCTCAACTTAGAGGCAATATCTTTAACTTACAAGAAGCTGAGTAACAACCTGCCGGACACCTTCCAGAGGCTCAAAGAGTGGTGGCAAGTTGACTTAGGCCCTATAGAGGACAAAGACTGGCAGTCGGCACTGATGTCCCCGCGTGCTGCGGCTATCGACTCTGAGATTTCGACTCCACCGATCATACATCACAGGGACAGTTTTGGCTAGGATAGGGCCTAAACCCGATGACCGGTGTGTAAAGGGATGTGGTAAGAAGGCCACATTTTACCATACACTGTGGTCTTGCCCCATGGTACGCCCCTTTGGGAAGGAGACACGAACCACAGGTGCACAGCCCTGGGAAAAGCTATAGTACTAACCCCACAACTGGGAAATTAAACATCGGGGATGCTACTGACCTAACAGCAATTCACAACACTGGGCTACATGCTGGTAAAGAGAGAAATGGCTAAGGGTTGGGGGGGAATAAACTCGCCTTGTGTCACCCTATGGGTCAAAGAAATGGATAGATGTATGCTGGCGGAGACTGCGGTCTACAAGGCTCGGGGATGCCCCAAGAAACGGGATAGAAAGTGGTCACAGTGGAATAAACATAGGGGAGATCTCTGATGTCGCCTACTGTGAAATGGAGATTTATAGACAAGCAAGATGTGTAGGAGATATGTAATGTGTAACCATGATTAATGTATTACTGGATTATTTTGCTGAAAACAAGCACTATGTCATCCAATCATGTAATGTATGGCTTTAATTTCAACCAATAAACAAAGTTAAAAAAAATGTATAAAAGAATCATTGTTTTGTAATTCTGTCCATCATTCTCATTTATTTTACTTGAATCTCAGTCGACCAAATCATAAGGCATCCAAATTTGCTGCAGATCTTTGTGATATTATTTGCGTTGATCCGTATGCAGCCAACACATTTCGTCCCCTACGGCTTAAGATCCTCGGATTTTTTCAAGGGTTACGTTTTCTTAGCCATTATTATATTTTGTGTGGTCCTTTCGTATCGTTAACGATAGTGTGCCCTTAATCTTTCCGATTATTTTGGCTCTTCATTTACACGGTATCTGGTGTAATGCCCAGTACTTGCATTTCATGCTGTTCCTTGTCCTTGCAGTCTTCCTGTTGGTACTGATCTCGTAACTTGTTCATGACTGCTTATGGATCAAAATAAACAACATAACAAAGATCTGCACCTAGGAATATCCTCGGGATACATTATGAATAGTAAGACCATGTATGGACAGTCTAACCTAACATCATAAGGAACGTACTGAGAAACGTGTAAAATAAATGAAAAAGATGGTCTGAATAAATAGCCAATAAATCTTTCCATTAATATTTTTATTATGAAAGAGGTTCAAAAAGCCATCAAAGAAATGGCGTACAGCAAAGCTTCAGGTTTAAAGTGACAATTGGTTGCAATATAAGTGATTTTTCACTCTCCTGTCCCACCATTTATTGAATTTGTTTGAGGAGATGGAGGCTATGGGGCAGGTAGCAGCTGATCTTCGGCATCTCCAATAACTATTCTCCATAAGTCAGATAAACTGCTAAACAAATGCTTGTTTTATGGACATATATTGCTGTTAAATGTCGCAATAAATACATTGGCAAACGTTTTACCAGGTTGAACAGGGTGATACATGAGGCTCAAAATAGGTTCATGCCAGACAGAGGCACTAAGCACTCCCTGCGAGGAGTTCATATGGCCTTGGCCAGTGCCAGGGGCTCAGAGCTTCTGGCACCATCAGCATTGATTTCAATTGATGCAACAATTAAACTACCTAAAGAAATGCAATTTTGGAAGAAGAAAAAATGTTTTTTTCCATGATATGAATTCCTGTTGTGCAAAGTGCTATGGACTGAAACTGGTGAATACACAGGAGATGGTGCTGCAATCAATGTTTTTATGTCTTTATGAAGGTTGGTCCTAGTGGAGAGCAACAGAGTAAGAGATTGTGTTGACTGCTCTCGTGCACGGAGAGGAACTATAACATTTGAGTCACTACTGAGCACTATTCTAATACCATTGTATTGTGGACTAATTAAACAAACACTGGATTAGTGCAGCCAGTGCTTAATATTGAGCCGGTGGTTTCTGGTTCTTGGCACCGGCACTTGATTGTCGGCACCGGCATTTATGACAGTCTGCCACATGGCGGCACTGTCTTGATAATTTAGCAATGAAGAAAACAACAGTTGTTCATTTATTCAATGCACATAAAACAAGACGAAATACATGGTGTTTGGCACTGAAGAATCAGATTTTAATATAAGCAATAACTGGAGAATTCAGTAATTTATTCATTGGCTGAAACAGAACAAGGAATTATCACAACCTTCTCAACCCCGCCAGAGGCTAATGAAATCTTGGGCCCTACTCTCTTTATCCATTAAAGGCAGAGTTAATCTGGTTAAGATGTCAATACTCCCTAAAATTGCTTTCCTCTTCAACTGTATCCCCCTTCACTTTGAAAAATCCACCATTGACAAGCTGCAGAAGGATATTAACTTGTTTGTCTGGGCATATAAATCACCTAGGATTGCATGGAAAAAGCTGAGGCGGAGGAGAGAGAAGGGAGGCCTCGCTTTACCAGATCTTCAGCTTTATGATTGGGCCTTCCAACTTTCACACTCACATATGCTCTTGAAAATGTCCGTCAATACTGGTGCAGGGGGGGGGTGTTTCTAGCTATGCTTAGAGGCGCTAACTGACCAGGGGAGGGATTCTTGTTCAAATTCGGCGAGTCAAAGTTTTAAAAAAAAGATCAGGCCGACGGTTCTTCAGGGCTTAGCCAAAACATGGCAACGCTTGGTTACTTCTCCAGCCTGGCTCCCCTCTATGACTCTCCCGGTGCTCCAGAATGTTTAAGGGATAGGTTGGCAATACCTTTGAGGGAAGCTGAACTAGCGGTCTGGGGGAACCTGATCCCTGACGGTATCCTTGTTTCATGGGAACAACTTAGAGACAAAGTCGGAGCAGGCCTCTCCAGATTTAAATATCTTCAGCTTGAAAGCTGGGTCCATTCACACTTACAAATACATCGTAAGAGTTTAATAGGATGTGGCAACTTCCTGTAACATCAGCTTGTGACGAAGTACCCTGGGAGGAAGGAAGTTTCTTTTTGGTATCAAACCATATTTGAAGTGGTGGATGATGAATTCAAACTCGCTGAGGAATTGTGGGGAGGCTACTTACCTCCACAAGACTGCAATATATTATGGCAGAACTCAAGTAAGATCTTATAGCAGGTAGTGAAACCAGCATGGCTAAAAAGGAACCACCTGTTTACCATCCATATGGCCTATTTCTCCCAACAAAAACTTTCTAAAATCACTAAAGGCCCACCGGTCTGCTGCAAGAAATGTGGGCTGGCTTCAGCTTCCGATATCCATATGTTCAAAGAGTGTCCTGCTCTAGCTTCCTTTTGGGATAGCATCGGACATTTTACCCTTGAACATTTTTGGCTTGACGGATAATGTTATGGGCTCTACCAGATCACTGCTTTTCTAAGCTATCCTCCTAGCTAGGAGGGAAATCTGTAAAAGATGGACAGAATCCACTCCCCCCTCCTTTTTAGATTGGCAGACTTCAGTCTTGGCGGTCTTTAAGCTAAATCTTATGAGATCAGGCAAAGCATTTTGGAACCTGCTGAAACTCAGATGGGGCTCAGAGTTGACTGATTGAGTTTTTTTCCCCAGAGTCCAATGATTATGCTACCCTACACTCTTCGGACTAAGTCGGCTACTCCCAGTTTCTCACTGGTAGCTTTACGACGAGTGTCATCTAGCTCATGGAGCTTGACAGAAGAGTTCTCAGCTGGTTCTTCATTAGCACCCAAGCAAGTCCTGGTACCCGTAGGCAGGGTCCCCACTTCCAATCGCCTATGCCTCTCAGCTCGCTGAATGCGGGTATAGACATCTTGAATGTGAACTGAAGTGAGTATGGTGGAGAATGAGGATTTAAAAAAACAAAAAAACTTCTCATCCGCACACCACACACTTTTAGAACAGGCAGTAAGAAGAAAACATTTTGCAACTCAGATGGGGCTCAGAGTTGATTGAGTTTTTTTCCACTCTGAGTCCAATGATTATGCTACCTTTACACTCTTCGCACTAAGTCGGTTACTCCCAGTTTCTCACTGGTAGCTTTACGACGAGTGTCATCTAGCTCATGGAGCTTGGCGGAAGAGTTATCTCAGGTGGTTCTTCATTATCACCCAAGCAAGTCCTGGTACCCGTAGGCGGGGTCTCCACTTCCAATCACCTATGCCTCTCAGATTGCTGAGTTTGGGTATAGACATTTTGAGTGTGAACTTAAGTGAGGTTGGTGGCGAATGAGGATTAAAAAAAAACCTTCTCAACCCCACACCACACCCTTTTAGAATCTCTATTTGTTTAAATACAAAATGAAAACGGCAACTGGATAATTAGATATACTTTTCATGAACAGCTAAGGAATGAAATCAGGGGGTAGACAAAATATCATCAATAGGAAGAAGCAAATGTGTGCTCCTACATGAACATTTAGAACATAACAAACATGCAAAAACATCTCTTAGGTGTTACCCGTTTAACCCCATGCGCGCTACGCGTTTTCCCGCTTGGCGCTGAGTTTTTTTAAAACCCGCGGTTCATGACGAGCTCAGCTCGTCATGAGCGTATGACAGGAGTAACTCATGACGAGCTGAGCTCGTCATGAGCATCGAAGGGGTTAAAAACATAAATGAAAAAAAGTTGCCCGTAACAATCAACTTACAGCAGTTTGTGCTACTGATTGAAATGATGTGCACTCTCCTGTGATCTAGTGTTTGATTCAGAATACTACATCTTGTTTTACTTGAAATTCTTTTGCTTCAGTTTTCAAGTGCCAGCCAAAAGATATGTGTTCATGCTCCTTGAAACACACAGTCTACAGGGACATCGAAACCACCCCACATTAAGTATATTTTCACCTTTGGAATAGGTGTCTTAGAATGTGTGTGCAATACATTTCTTAACACAATTTAAATCTATCTACAGAATGGCTCTTTTGCCCTTTCCAGCAGAAGAGAAACCCTACGCAGACCAGCTTTCATTGGAAAAATTAGGATTATAGTCATAGAAGTTTGAAACATCGGGAATATGAATTATTAAGGATAAGGTAAATAGGGAAACACATAAGCAAAATAATTGTGACCAATCTATCCATAGAACATTCCCTATTGATTGGTGTTGTGAGTACCTGGGAGTAAAACTTTGTAATTTCTGTTTTAATTTTTTCCAAAAATACGACCAGTTTGTGAAAGAGTATGTCAAGAACAATGGTCTTTCTGCACTACAACTGTGTATCCTAATGATCTCTGACCAGAACGTTTGCTAAATGCTTCCCCACTTGAGAAAATGTTCCGCAAGAACGTAAACGTGGTGAGTTCAATGCCAAATCTGTGGGGCCACCTTGGATAACTAAGGTAGTGTATGACTTCCTCCTTTTGAAACTAACACATCATTGTCATGTTGTAGGTGCATATTAACACTATTTTGTACAATCCATTCAGGACATAGTTTCACACTGAAATTCAATTGTCAGGGTCCATTTGGTATGAATCTATGTCTAAGTATTTGTAGAGAGCAAATAAACACAGAGTTAAGACTCAGTGCCATTTATTATTAGTAGTATTATAATAAGAATTAAAAATGAATTTGTGGGTGATGATTCCAAAGGTGTGGACATATGTTGTTCTCTGAAACTACTTTTTTTGCTGTTTTTTTCACAGTAAAATCGTACAATCAACAACAACCAATCATGTACAGCAGATTAGCTCTACCCAAAAAGTTGCTGCACCACGACACATAGCATGATGGCCTACAAGAGCAAGGCAATTACACATATGCCTGCAAAGTAAAAAACAAGTGAGTTTCGACACCTGTATACACATGGACCTGGTAATTACAGTAAGGTAACGTTTTACCAGTTTGCACTCCAACATCCTAGCCATGCACATCCAATAATCTACAGATAGATCCTGCCTTTCCTGAGAGTTACGCAGAGGGCCACAAGACTCAGAGTTTATTATGAGCTGGTTGCAGAAGAGCAAAACAATCATCTGAATGAGCAACATACTATATCAAACCATTAGTGGTGGGTGGAGATCCCTTTAGCCCTACTGTGACTACTCTTACCTTTGAGAACAGTAGAGCTGCAAGCGATCATGGGGTTCAATTTTAGCTGCCAACCCAAAGACATCTGCTAGCACTCACCTTATGCCAATATGTGGAAATGACCAGGCACTGCTAGGTCAGTTGAAAAAAAACTCCTGCAGGGTGGGTGGCACATCAGTGACACACTAAACTTATTTAAACTTCAAATTTGCACATCACAGGCGTAGTATAGTCAATTAAGAAATTTAAAATAAAGGCGCTTTTGACTGTAGCTTAATGACATCAATCAAATTTGCATGTATGTATGTATTGGGATTTATATGGCACAAACGTAGCTGGCAAGCAAAGAGTGCTGTACATCGCTTGTGGGAATGGGACACTATGCAAGAACATGCGCATTAACTGGGAATTACACAAATACAATTCACAAACTATATTTCCGATTTTTAAGCATAGGGTGATTAAGTGATTTGCAACCAATCACACAATGGTGAGTCAAGTGCTGAGGCTGGTATTCGCACCCGGTTCCCCTGATTCCAAAGACAGCCTAGGCCACATCCTCTACCTTGAAAGCAACAATCTTCCCAATTCTTGATGGCTATTACATACACAAAATCAGCTTCCCAAAAAAGTCTACCACACAGGTCAGAGGTTGCATCTGCATCGGAGCACAATTTATAGAGTTTGGAAATATTTTTACTGGTAGCTTTCTAAGTTAATAATTGTGTAAGAGGGGTGTACTCCAGTGGTGCAAGAGAAAATGCTAGGAATGCTTCCTTGACAGCATGTCTATATTGGAAGTATGTTAATATAGCATCAAGGGTCCGAAATTGGCACTTCACATGCCCAATTTGATTGATATCCTGCCCGAGAAGCCCGAGTACCACAACTGGTACAAGTGTGGATGGAAGCAAGGGTTACAGGCCAGAGGCATGGATGGAGAGCATAGTACATTTATGCAGGATCTACTGGCCACATTCCACCAAGTAGTATGCATTTCAAAAGGTCTAGATTGTTGGATTCTCCATAAAGTCTGCAGAGAACCTCACTCAATCTGATCCTTCTAATTACCTAGTGAAAGAGGTGCACACTGGGATGTTGCAAAAAATTGCATGGAAGTTCCAACAGGTGATACTGTTTAAAAAATCCACAACTTCAATGTCTTCCCTTGCAAGTGGTCGAATAAGAAGAAACAAGTTACTTACCTGTAACTGTAGTTCTCCAGAATTGGGATCTTTCATCCCTAAGCATTAACATTTTTTGTAACATATCCCTGTCCTTTAGTAAAAAAAACAAATGACTAAACTTAGAACAAGACAATCAGTAGACACCACCCTGTAGAACCTTCCTAGAAAAGCTCCAGTCCCTCAGATTTTCCAAGCACAAGTGAGTACAGATATATAAAACTGAGATATCTAAGTGAGCATTCTCCAGGGAGGTGGGCGGGTCGCATTTGAATATATGAAAGATTCTAATACTGGAGAACTACAGTTACAGATAAGTAACTTGTTTCTTACTCCAGTATTGGAACTTTTATAGATTCACATGCATGAATCAGAGTAGCGCGCAGTAAATAACAAATTTTCGTGTCATATAATAACTGCAGATAGACACTCAAAATAGTATTGCCTGCAGACATTTACATACCCATATAAATATATATTTGTAGATAGATACATACATATAATAAACATTAAGTAAAATCATTCAAAGTCTACAGATATACCATAAATCATTGAAAATGTGAGATAGACAGGATGGAGGGAAAAAACAAAACTAAAAGAAGGCCCACCTTATTGAAAAAGATGTCTGAGAACAGCTTATCCCACTGCCGCATCTCGCCTATTCTCAGATTCCGCGCAGTAGTGCTTGTAGTGCTTTCCGGTCCAGGGAAGGCATGACTTGGCAGTTCGGGCTGGACTGTTCCCATGAGGCACAGGGTCAGACTGATTTGCATATGGCCATGTCTGAACTGGGGTGGCAGAGTGGGCTAAAGAACGGTGATGGATTAAACCCAGATCAGTTGACTGGAGGCCAGTGCTTGTATTGTCAACGCTCCGTCCATCATTTCCTTTGGTTTTTCTTTGTTCGCTATAAGTTGGCAGGGTATGCTCAGACGTGAGTTCCTTGCTCACTTTGCCACTGTATTCAAGCAAGCCGGGCTGAAGACGGCTGAAATGCCAGAAACCGGTCCTCGGTAGCTTGTTTCCGGTCCAGGGAAGGCATGACTTGGCAGTTCGGGCTGGACTGTTCCCATGAGGCACAGGGTCAGACTGATTTACATATGGCCATGTCTGAACTGGGGTGGCAGAGTGGGCTAAAGAACGGTGATGGATTAAACCCAGATCAGTTGACTGGGGGGTGAGTGCTTGTATTGTCAACGCTCCGTCCATCATTTCCTTTGGTTTTTCTTTGTTCGCCATAAGTTGGCAGGGTATGCTCAGACATGAGTCTCTTGCTCACTTTGCCACTGGAATCAAGCAAGCCGGGCTGAAGACGGCTGAAATGCCAGAAACTGGTCCTCGGTAGCTTGTTTCCGGTCCAGGGAAGGCATGACTTGGCAGTTCGGGCTGGACTGTTCCCATAAGGCACAGTGTCAGACTGATTTGCATATGGCCATGTCTGAACTGGGGTGGCAGAGTGGGCTAAAGAATGGTGATGGATTAAACCCAGATCAGTTGGCTGGGGGCAAGTGCTTGTATTGTCAATGCTCCGTCCATCATTTCCTTTGGTTTTTCTTGGTGAATATGTGCAGCGTCCTCCAAGTTGCTGCTCTACAAATCTCAGGCAGGGACACACCTCAAATAGCACTGTAGATGTGGATATTGCTCTAGTAGAGTGGGCACGGACTCTTGATGTCAGAGGGTGGCCCCGCTTGCTGATGACAGAAACCAATGGCACTCCATCTGGAAATGCTCTGTTTAGTGACAGGGAAACCTTTTCTATGTGCACTGTATGCTATACGAAGTTGATTTGACTTGCAAAATAATTTTGTCCTGTTCAGATAAACTTTTATACACCGTTTAACATCTAGAGAGTGCAGAGCATGCTCCGCTGCAGTATGTGGGGTTGAAAAGAATGATTTCAAAACAATTGGCTCATTTAGGTGAAAGTCCGAAGGAACCTTGGGGATGAACTTAGGATTTGTTCATAGAATAACCTTTGTCATGTTTGAATTGTAAGAAAGGTTCTTGGGTAGTAAAAGCCTGGAGTTCACTAACCCTTCTATCTGAAGTAAGATCTAGGAGGAGAGCCACCTTCCAGGATGGGAACTTCATATCAGTCTTGTGAATAGGTTCGAAAGGTTGTTTCATTAATTGACTCAGCACTGTATTCAGCTGCCACGTAGGAGGACGTACCTTTACTGGAGGGAACATCCTCAACAGGCCTTTGAGAAACTGTTTGACCGGCATTCAGTACCATAGAGATGGAAAATGAGCTAATCTGTGAAAACTGGAGATGGCAGCTAAATGTACTTTAATTGATGCATGAGCTAAGCCACATCAATCCAGGTGAAGGTAAAACTTCCTCTCGAGGTCAGTGGAGAGGAATGACTTTAGAAAATGCACACCACATGCAGAATCTTTTCCATTTGAGCGAGTAAGTCCTGCTCTTGCCCTAGCCAGAACCTGCCAACACTCCTGTTGTATCTTTTTTTTTTTTAATCTATTTATTGATTTTCAGTAATTACAGAAACACCATAGAAGTAAATGGTATCACATTAATAACTGTCTAGAAACGACCCACCTCCCTGTCACCCAACCCTCCCCCAAAATGTTACATACAGAGTGTCTAGGAAGTGAGATACGTACATACAGCATATGAGCATCAGACATTGAAGTAGGTAATAAACAAAAGAGAAAAACAATATTCCAATGGCCTGGAGTCGACACGTAGCAAGGTAGCGTGTAGTCCACCAATACATATCACAGTGCTGAAAAACAGTCCCACATCAACCCTACGCAAATGGCAGTTCTTTAAAACTGGACCTAAAGTACCCATAAACATATATTAATAGAGTCAGTCTGAATCTTGGCTAGTTAGCAGGTATGTAGTGAGCGGGACCCAGAAGTCCTTTGGGCGCGAATTTTCAGGAAGTTCCTCCTCATACACTTGTAACTGAGCTTTACAGTACAATAGGTCCCGGAGCCACCTCTTTTCGGTCGGACCAGCCTTTGGCCCCCCCAACATTGTGCCACGGCTCTCTTCCAAAACAGGGTAGACAGTGCAACTATTCGCCTGTTACAGGGCTTGAAACATTTTACGTACCCTAACAGAGTTTTGGAGTGCAGTGTACCGGTTCCTGAATAACCCCTGTTAGCATCCTTGTCACTTCCTCCCAGAAAGCAGACACTCGACCACACTGCCATGCCATGTGCATAAAATCTGCATCGGGCATCCCACACAGTTAGCATTCTCACGTAATCCATATCGAAAGAGCCGCAGTGGGGTATAATACAGTTGGTGGAGGAACTTGAAATGTATAATTCTGAGGTTGCAATTAGCTGTCAGACGGCCAGTAAGTGTACAGCAGGCAAGCCACACATCCAGGGTGAAAGCCTCTCCCAGTAGTCCCTGCCACTTCAGAAAAGAGGGGTGATCCTGCTGGTCGCGCTCGCGCAGCGATGCGTTATATAGCCTAGTGATTAGACCCTGCCGTTTTTCACTCGCCAGCATCGCTTGTAGGGCCCCCAAAGTAGTGGGTTCAGTCGGATAGTCTGGGTATGCTGTCTTAACAGCCTGACGCACTCGCACATATGTAAAGCCAAACATAAAACCCCTGTTCACCCCTTTCAGTGCCTCCTGCAGGGATTTGAAGCGACCCTTCTCATATAGATCCCCTAACTGTGTGATTCCCGCCCCCGCTAAGTCTCCCAGGACGCGCCGTTCTCGCGCAGCTGATTTGTCTGGATGTGACGCTAGGGGCAACGATGGGGCATAAGTCAGTTGAGCTCTTTTTACAAGTTGCCGCCATGCCCACGCCGTGCAATGAACAGGGTTAATTTCCGCCCTGGGACCACCTGTGCCACCCGATAGGGTCGCAGCCTGCACCTCCATCGGGAGCATCGCATCCGCCTATATAAACACATGGGGCTGAAGTCTCTGGGGGAAATGCCAATAATGAGCAAACTGAGCCTGGGCACAGAGATAACATAGCCTAAAATCCAGAGCCTCAAAGCCTCCCCGCTCAAACGGCTGCACCAGCAACTCCCACCTGCACCGGGACTTTTTTCCTCCCCATACAAATGTCGTTATTGCAGATTGAAGGGTCTTGAAGAGTGCCATGTTCAGTTTAATAGGGATATTGATGAAAAAATATAATAGTTTGGGGAGAAAGGTCATTTTAACAACCGTGATTCGATCCGCCAGCGACCGGGGTAGATGGGCCCATCTCTCAGCCTTCTCAGTGAGGCACGTGATCGCCCGCCCATAGTTCTCCACGATTACCACTTCTGGATCACTATGTATCCACACCCCGAGATACTTTACAGGGTCTGAGGTCAAGGTTAGCGGGAATTCCAAGGCAAGTTCCCTTGTGTGGGCTGTGAGGGGGAAGACCACCGATTTCGACCAATTGATCCCCAAGCCCGAGAAGCGCTCGAATTTGACGTATTTCCTAAGTAATTCAGGAAGATGCACCTCTGGCGCGCGTACATAAAGGAACATATCGTCGGCATATAACAATACTATCAGCGGTCTCTGACGGAATCTCAACGCTGCTGCAATATGCAGCTGCCTAAGCTTACAGGCGAGAGGTTCAAGGGCAAGGGTAAATAACATAGGTGACAGTGGGCATTCCTGCCTCGTGCCACACCTGATCGGAATCTGCGAGGACACCCACCCACCCCCCCCTAGCAACTGGTTCAACGTAGAGCACCCTGATCCATTGTAAGAAAAAGGGAGGAATGCCCATCCGCAGTAGAACCGTAAACATGTACGGCCATTGCAAGGAATCAAAAGCTTTTGCCGCGTCGAGCAGCACTGCAACGGCTTGAAACTCAGGCTCAAAGTAATGCGAGGTTGAGAAAATGGTGCGGAGATTGTGCGTCGTGGAGCGCGCCGTGACAAAGCCGGACTGATCAGGTAAGACCAAAAGGGGAGCCAATGGCTGCATACGAGTTGCAATCATTATCGCAAGAATTTTAGCATCAATGTTTATAATGGAAAGCGGACTATACGATTCACATTTGTTTGAAGCTTTTTCTGGCTTCAGCAATGTCACCAACAGGGCTTCTCGAAGGGAAGGTGGTAGCGACCCGAGTCGTAAGCCTCCGCAAATACCCCCAGGAGCATCAAGGCCAGAGCAGGCGCAAACGCCTTATAAAATTTGCTAGCAAGCCATCCATACCAGCAGCTTTGCACGTCGGCAGCACCATTATTGCCATCTTGACATCCTCCTCATCGAACGGCTGCGTCAGATACTTCCTGTGTGCATTAGAAAGCCAACCCAGCGCTACATCATCTAGATATGCGTTAGACTCCTCAGTAGACGGACCCGGCTTGGCAGCATACAACTGGGTATAAAATTGAACAATGATATTGCTAATTTCGAGAGTGGAATAATGGGGTTCCCCTTCGCAATCTAGCATTTCCGCAATGTGCTCTTGGGTTCTAGGCGCAGCCAGCTCCTGTGCTAAAGACCTGCTCGGGCACACACCCTCCCCGTAATAACGGGCTATCAGTGGAGTAGTTTCTGATCCACAGTTTCGTCGTGCTCCGTAACAAGCGACCGTATGTCTGCCAGTACCGCCGGAGATGGATGAAGTTCATATTGCCTTTTCTAGTGAGGATATATCAGAGGCCAGCCTTTTAATGCGGCGTCAGATATCCTGTAATACACCCGCCTGGTCTCCCATGCACACCCCGCTGAGAGTAGCCTTAAAGGCTTCACACAATACTCCAGCACTATTGACAGTGCCCTCACTTCCACGAAAAAAGTTATCTATCGCCTCGGTGACTGTTTGCTTAAACACAGGGTCAGCCAGTTCCGAGGGTTGTAGGCGCCATGAATAAGGCGGGCGTGTGCAGGAGGGGACCTGCAAGTCCAGGGTCACTGGTGCATGGTCCGATAGAGTTCGCGCTTCATGTTTCACCCCCGTCACCCACGAGCAGGCAGTCTCAGAGAGCAACCAAAAGTCCAAACGGGACCAGGACCCATGTACAGTGGAAATAAATGTGCTTTCACCACTATCCGGATGGCGACATCTCAACACATCATAGAGGTTTCCTGCATCGCAAATGCCGCTAAGCGCCTCGGAAGCTTGTTTGTTTCGCGCTTCACTACCAGAGGACCGGTCTACCAGTGGATTCAAGCATATATTGAAATCCCCCCCCCCATATAATCTCCGCCAGAGAAAAAGCAGAGATTCTGCACCACACATCAGAATAAAAAGCTGGGTTGTCCACATTCGGGCCATACAGATTCACCAGCAGTACACTCATGCCACCCAAGCAACCATAAAGAAGCGCCACTCGTCCCTGCTCATCGGTCTCCTCATGGATCGCTGTAAAGGGGACACCCTTTTTTACTAGCACCAAGACACCCCTGGAGTAGGAAGACTCAACCTTGACACTCGCCCACCGCGTACCCAATTTTCCAGCCGATTCCCCGGTGAGGTGGGACTCTTGTAATAGGGCCACATGCACCCCCATACGATCCAGGTAAGCAAATACCGACCTTATCTTCTTTGGGGAGTTCAACCCTCGCACATTCCAGGTGATAAAGCTTATAGTACTATTCATAGTTGGTGGTACACCATAATGCAAAAGCCTGCCATGATGCTAGGTCACACTCTCCAGGCCAGACAAGGACAAATAAATCACTACCAGCATATAACCAAAAGACAAAGTGCGTAGTACGTTCCCAATTCCATCTTCGCAACCCCTCAACTTGCCCCTCCAACCGCCCAGTGTCCCAACCCCCCTTCCACTTCAACACACCCAACTCGCCAAAGCCATCCCCGCCCCAACCAAAAAAAGAGAGCAGAGTACAACTATGGGGTAAACTCATTGGGGGGTGAAGAGAACTTCTGTCCTCCTATCAGATAGGAGGTGGCCAAACATCAACAATAGTATTCTAAGCATACTGTAACCAATAGTTCCTGAAGCCCCAGAGGGCGGCTATATATGATCCTGAGAGTTCCAGTGCCTGCAAAAAGAACAAACTTTATCACACCTGCACGTAATATAGAACATTTCCCAACGAAGAACGCTCATGATTACACAGCCAAGACACCATAATACAGTGTGCAGCATAGTAATAGTGACACTTTCACCCGCATTCCTCAGTCTCAGAGGTTGGTTGCGATTCGCGCCGCCGCTTTTTTAACTTCTTTGTATGCTCCATAGCGGCCTTGGGAGTAGTGAAAATTTTAAAGGCATCGTCGGGCCCTATACGCAGGCGGGTCGGGTATAACATCGCAAATGGGACCCCCTCAGTTTGCAGAAACTTCTTTACAGCCCCAAACTCCTTGCAAGCCGCCTGCACCGCCACAGTAAAATCAGGGAAAAAGGTTAGGGTATTTCCCTGGTGCTCAATAGTCCCCTTCTCCCTAGCCAGTTGCAGGATTGAGTCACGGTCTCTATAATTTAGTACCCTGGCAATTACTGGGCGCAGTGGTGCTCCCGGGACCGGCTTAGCAGCAAGAGAGCGATGCGCCCTTTCGATAATGAACATAGGTGACAAGTTCGTGGTACCAAAGTTCTCAGTGATCAGGCGCTGAACGTAGGTCTCCATTTTACCCACATTCGTGGACTTCGGCAGCCCAAGAATGCGTATATTGTTCCTCCTGGAGCGTGCCTCCAAACCCTTATTTTTCGCTTGAATTAGGGAGAGGATCTTCTCCAAGTTCAAAGCCTTTCCTGCAATATCACTCATCCATCCTCAGCAGCTGACACTCGTTGTTCCATCTCACCCATGCAGGCATTTTGTTTTTCAAGCTGAGAGGACATATGATCCAAACGATGATTTACTGCTGCCATCGTGCCCTCTATAGACTGGAGGCTGCGTTGCATGGCCAGGAGGGTAGTTTCTAGGGAGGGCTGCACAGCCCCAGGGGCATCCGCCTCAGACTCCGAGGCGGCGTTATTGGGTACCCTAGGTGTCTTCCGCGCCTCAAATGTTAGGCGCGGCTGTGTTTTATCAGTCCTGCCCATGATGTCGTCCACAAATGCCTCTACTGAGCAGGAATAGCCTGTCCCCTCTAGAATATGAAAGGGAGGCCGCCAAACCAAAACCGCTGTGGGCGCGATATCCCAGTCCCTTCGCCCCAGACAACGGTAGAGAGCTAGCCCAAGGACCACGTGACAATGATAGGGCAGCAAACGCCAGAGTCAGTTTGTAGGTCCAAGTGGAAATGCGGCCGATACAATATGGCTTCCAGCAGTCTGCTCTCTCACAAATATAGAGAAGCCCGAAATCTCCTACACCTCGCCCCGCTCTTCCACCGAGCCCAGGGACCAATACCCTCGGCCCCCCTGGGGGAACCGAGACCGCACTCTCCCTCAGCTAGGCCGATCCACACCACAACAAGGTAGCTCTCAGATTCAAATGCTCTTCACAGAGGTGCCCAACACAGCTATCCTCAAAGCAGTTTGAATTGCGCTCAGGAGTGAAAGTATGCCCAATATAAAGGGTTCTAAAGCACGATCATTAGCCGCTCCAGCCTCACGTCAGGTCGACTTCTTAGCCACAGACAGCATATCAGGCCGTTCCCGCCGTCCGCCCGGGGGACCGGCTCTCAACTCCCGGCAGAGGCAGCTTCGATAGGCAGGGTCGCAAGGCAAGCAGCTCCCAGAGGCTGCGCGCCCTACACTATAGGCCGCGGCCCAGCGTAGATTCTCTCCGCAGCCTCCCGCGAACAACCCGAAAGCCCCAGCACCCAGCGACGGAGACCAGGCAGCAACCAGCGCCAGGCACACACCCGCCTCCACGGATGCCGGCCCAGCGCCCGCCGCATCCCACTCACTGCCACCAGCGCCCAGGCCCCGGGCGCCGCCGTCCGCCGATGTCCTTCTCTCGCCCCAGCCGCCGGGACTCAACTGCACTTCACGCCGATGTCGAGAGGCCGGAGACCGCCCTCAAGCCTCCATCTCTCCTCCGCGCAGCCACTGATAGTAATCCGCAGCAGGAAGCCAATGTGCCGCGGGAACCGATTGTGCCGCCGCCAATGGCGCACAGGATAGGGAGGCCAGCAGTATCATGGCTCGTCCAGCGCGGCCATTTCGCGCCACCCTGTGTCAATGGGCCGGGAGGCAACCCACAGGCACAGCAACCTTGTCAGGGCGTTTTCCTCCCCAGGCACACTCACTCTGGACCTCAGATGCGATGGATTTAAGCAAGGATCATGAAGGATTTCAGTTTGGCAGGGCAGAGCCTCACAAAGGTGCGGCCATATTGCCGTGCGCCCTCTAGCACCCCTCCTGTTGGATCTTTAAATGTTGAAATTCCTGGAACTTAGGAGCCAGGCTGGCAATTTTAGAGAATTGGGATTCAGGTGGCATACTTGTTCCTGGCGGCAACAATTTTCTTTGTATCAAATACTATCACTAATGCAGACGAGAACCAATGCAATAATTTTGCAAACTACTTTTATCTCTAATTTATAGCTCATTAATACACTCTAGTGCTGCAGATTTCGTGAGCCTTAGGTCGGATTTGACTGGTGGGAGCTACCAGCCCTCAGCAGCTAAGATTTCAGCGTGGTCCCTCTTGGAAGATCAATCCTTCTTAGATTGCCTAGCTAGGGTAAAATCTGGCTCCCCCCGGACCCTCTCCCTGCTATCATACATCAGCTCTCACCAGAAGCTCTTGGAACTCTTCAACCACTTCTAAATACTTCTTTACGTGAATCCTGCGTTCCCCTAGATTGGAAGCACGCAATGGTGTTTCCTTTATTAAAAAAGCCTGGAGCTGACCCCTCGATTATGTCGAATTTCCATCCAATCTCATTGCTGCCGGTCCTTTCCAAGATCTTGGAAAAACACGTCAATGGCCAGCTTTCAGCTCACGTAGAAAGCTCAGGTTTCCTACATCCGTCTCAATCTGGATTCAGAACCCATTTTTCTACAGAAACTACTTTGCTGGGGGTCCCTGAGAAACTGCGCTGTTGCCTAGACAGGGGGGAAGACGACGGCGCTCATTTTACTTGACTTGAGTGCCGCATTCGATACTGTGTCCCATATCATCCTTCTTAAGTCTCTCAGGTCGGCAGGAGTGGAAGGGCCCGCTTTAACCTGGCTGTCCTCCTTTCTCAGTGACCGTACATTCCAGGTTTTCTCCTCCAAATCTTCATCGACCATCAGGACATCAGCATATGGAGTGCCCCAGGGGTCCACTTTGAGCCTGTTGCTCTTCAATATCTATGTGAGACCCCTGGCGTCCATAGTGGAGGAGGCGGGGTTAACCCTTTATTCATACGGCGACCACACACAAATAATGTTTTCCTTGTCTTCTACGAAGGAAGGTTCCCTGTCCTCCCTTCAGGTGGGGCTACGGCGGGTGTCGGAGTGGATGGGTGCGAATCTTCTGAAATTAAATGGAGACAAGACTGAGGTTGTTATTTTGGGTAAACACAAGCATCTTTGGGGTCCTCAACACTGGCCTCTGGAAATGGGAACTCTCCCCCAACCTGTTACCAAAGTTCGCAACCTTGGGTTTATTATTGATAGCAACCTGTCAATGCGGTACCAGGCGGTAAGTGTGGCCGCCACTTGTTTTACCATTCTAAGATGCTGCGTAAGATCATCTGGATGCTTCCAGACTCCACCAAAAGAACGGTAGTCCAGGCATTGGTCACTTCTCGCCTGGACTACGGTAATGTGCTGTTTCGAGGTGGAAGTCAGGAGGTGTTGAGGAAACTACAGGTGGTGCAGAACTCTGCAGCTTGTCTTTTATGTCATGCCCCAAGAAAATCTTCCATCTCTCCTGTCCTTTGGGACTTACATTGGCTCCGCATTGACAGCCGTATTAAATTCAAGACCCTGTGTCTTGTTTTTAAAATCAAGCAAGGAACCGCTCTCGCCTATCTTCAGGAGCTCCTCCATCTATATGCCCCTTTACGGCCTCTAGGCTCAGTCACTCAAGGCAATCTCAACACCCCTAGTTGTAGACTTACTAGAATGGGAGGTCGCTCCTTTTCATTTCTTGGCCCTAGACTATAGAATTCTCTCCCTAGTCTAATGAAACATGAATCTCTCTATCCCAAGTTTAGGCTAGATCTTAAGACCTGGCTTTTTTCTCAGTAACCAGCTTCCCGCCCTTTTTGTATACAGCAGCAGACAAGCCTGCACCGGGAAACCCTAGGGTAGCTGTGTGCATTACAAATGCAATTAATAATAATAATAATTGTCAAAAAGGAAGGAAATGGTCTGAGATGGATTGGAGGCTTGACAGAGTAGGTGAAGTTCTGTTTGCAAGATTCTCAGTCCCTCTTTCCAAATATCAATAATAGGCATAGACCTTACCGATTTTCTGTAAAGCTATTTAAAATCATACAGGAAACAATCCTGTTGATGCACGTGCATCTGTAATACAAAACGCCTTGCCATTCTCTCCAGTAGATTATGGCAACCCCCAATATCTTCCAGAGGTGAATCCGCTTGTGGGAGAGATTGAGATGCCTGAGTGGGAATAATGTAAGGATCACACTCATCCTGATTAATTTCCCCTTCTTCTCTATTTCCTCTACAGAGGATGACAACTGTTGCACAGTAGCAACTTGAGGAGAATGCTTAACAATTGGAGACCCTTTGCTGAAGAGGGGAGCGAACCTGCACATGTGGAAGGGGAGGCAGAGAAGGAGGAGGAGCATGTTGGAGACTCTGCTCTAGAGCAAATCTTCTCTTTCAGTCCGCCAGCACAAATTGCAGATCTGTCACCAGATTTGAAGGGAGGTACATCATATCCTGCTGTTGACATTGTTGTTGTGAATGATAGTATTGATGATTATAATAAATCATAATTGGCATCAGAATGCTCCTGATATTTGAAATTAAGATCCAATGGACTTAAAGCTGCCCCAAAAACGCTATCATCTTCAGATCCCTCTTCCTCGTCATCTTCTTCCAAAAAATGGGATGGCAAAAGAGACTGCACCTGACTAGGTAAGGTTAAAGCTGGTGTCAATTGAATTTTTGCAACTTTATGCTTTTCTTTCCTCGTTGACTGTGTTGTCAATGCTGCTTCACAGCCAAATCCTAGTGAGTCGACGTAATCATCTTCGTCGATGAGGGCTGCTTTATGACCAAATCTCGGTCCGTCAACAGAATTGTCTTCTTCAACTGTGGACCGTCTGAGACAAGGATCTTTGTAAACTGTAACAGAGTGGACACCGTAGTCAATACCACCGATGACACATCGTCTGTCGACAAGGGTTGTCCTGTTGACGAAGTCAAGATTTCAGTCGAAATGAATGACGAGAGCTGTGTCATTGACAGACAGAACTTCGTCAAGACATGGCCTTTCGACGACAATGATGACTTTGAAGAGGCAATCTGCCTCGATGATATAGGGGCTTGCCCTGTCAATGGTGAAATAGTCGACAAAGAAATCGACGCTGAAGAAACAATGACGGTGGTGACTATAGACACTGTCTATGTTTGAGCACAGCATGAGGATCATAGTTTGTCAGATAGGGGTTGGCACAGGTCATTTTCCCCCACAACTCTAGGTTGTGACTCATTGGGAGGCAACAGGTCCATGCAGGTGTGATACATTTTGGTAGTTGAGTTTAGTTCCTGCAGTGTCGGGGATAAAAAGTGTGAGTGGCGTGAACTCCTCTGGGGCCAATGGGTAGGACGGGAGCATGGCATCTAAGTATGAAGTGGTCCATATAGGATGCACTAACAAAATGCTTGTCTTCCGTACAGGACAACAAGTGACCATCTGGGACCAAGTCTCCAAGCATGTGGAGTTCAAAAGTAGCCAATGTACGTTAGACTAGGCGTTCTTGGGTGATTGGAAGCTAAGGGTTACTGGCCAAGGGTATTGGAGTCGAGCGAGTTTGTGCCAGGCCCAAAAAGTGGTGGAAAGAGTCTGTATGTCTGTGGGGTCCAGCTGCTTGTCCAGTGGAGAGAGTGACCGCAATGGTGTTGGAGCTGCCAAGTCTTTTTCAGGTATAGCATAAGAGATATGCGTATCAGAATGTTACCAGTGCCGCGCAAACTGGCACTGCAGAATAATACATGTGGAAATGGGGGGACATCGAATCCACCATGCTCATGTGGCAATATTAAATTATACCAGCAGATTCAAGGCTGCTTACCTGCCCATATAAGACCTATTAACAGACACGCAGGGTCGCAAGGAAGGAGTTGGTAAGTGGTATGAGCATTTTCAGAAATAAGTAAAGAAATTGAGGCAGCACCACTACTTTAATGCTGGCGATGTGGACTGACATGGAGAGAGGGAGGCGTTTCCAGTGGTCCACCTGTTTAATACCAGTTTTTCCACTACAGGGCCGTAGTTCAATCGCACATCTTTTTCTTTGTCATGGGGTAAGTGAATACCAAGATAACAGACCTGTTCGTTGCACCACGTCAGTGGGAAATCGCATCCTACCGGGGAAGTCATGTTCATTAGTGGGAACAGTTCAGGCTTTGCCCATTTGATATGGAGGCCAGAGAATTCCCTGTATCAGGTTAATTTCTGTAGGACTGGAACTAGGTTATCTGAAGGATATCATACGAATAACAGGATATCATCAGCTTATAGGGTTATTAACAATGGCCCAGTGTTGAATTCCAATCCCCTGTGAATATGTTTCATCTGCAAGTGGTGTACAATTTGATAGATTGCTATAATAAAGTTCAATAGGGACAGCAGACAGCCATGTCTTGTCCCTCTGTTAAAACCAAAGTGGGGACACAATGTACCGTTGGCTGTGATTGGAGCAGTCAGTTGAGAATATAAGAGCATAATCAGCGAGGTGAAACCTTGTTAAATCCCCAACTTGCGCAATGTAGCGTGAAGGAAAGACCATTATAACAAGTCTAATGCTTGTTCGGCATCCAGAAGTTCCACAGCAATTGGTGTAGTTGGAGAGATCCTATTTAGTACGGTACAGACTGTTAGAAGATTTAGGGATGTAGAGTGATGCGGGACGATACCGGATTGGGCAGGGGACATAATTGGATCCATCAACAAGGAGAGGTACGAGGCCAATAATTTTGCCAGTATCTATTTATCAGTGGTAAGTAACAATAGGGGCCTGTAAGAGCTAGATAGTGGAGGGTCCTTCCCAGGCTAAAGGAGGGGGATTACCAACTCCCGCGGTGAGGGTGGGAGTACAACAGCCTCAAGTGCTTCAGAGTAGTTGGCAAAAAGGTATGTGTTGATAGGTCTTGTAAAAGGCCCCAGAAAGCCCTCAAGGCCACGGGCTTTGGAGTAGGGTGACCAGAATTTTAAAGCCAAAAACCAGGACATTTAACAAAAATAGAAGGACTACAATTTTACTTCAAGCGAGCTGACAGAATGACAGCGCTCCTCAGCAGAAAATAACATAACAGGCAGCTAGAATATACATAAAATAAAAATGTTTAAACGCAGTTGGTTGCCTGTTAATTACATTGCTTCCTTGAAATAACTAATAACTATCCCTACTTTGCAAAACATCAAAAAGCACTTTCCATTGTTTTCAGTCGACCCTCTGTATAAACCGAGACAGGAGCAAAATTTCCTGAAATCTGCCAGGACAGCTGGTGAAAAACCAGGACCGTCCAGGCAAAACCGGGATGCCTGGTCACCCTAATTTGGAGCCATACAAGACATCAATGGCAAGGGCGGTGAATGGTTCACTAAGGAATTGTGGTTGGGTCATAGACAACAACTCCATAACCACCTCTTCAAGTTTGCTCATCAACCAGGGGGGTTCCTCAGTATGGTGTGAGGTATAGAGGCGAGTATAGAAACAAAGTAGTTCAGCCTGTATTTCCGCTGTGATCGCATTGCGGGTGCCATCTCCCCATCGCAATTCATTTATATAAGATGAGGCCCTGGGAACGCAGCAGCCTGGCAAGGGTGCGTCCCAGTCTCTCGCCCCCCTCCGTAACTGCAGGCCTGAGCATTTTTCCCTAACCAGCTGGCATCAAGCTCTGCCAGGTCATGGAATGTATCCTGTAAAATGGCACGTTTATGCCACTGGGAGCCAGTAGTCTGCTGTAGTGCTGCCTTATCTAAGTCTTATCTAAGTAGATGCCCCTAATGTATGCCTTAAAGACTTCCCATAAAGTGTCCTGTGAGGTAACCGATCCCGTGTTTAGTTCAAAGTATTACGCGTAACAGGTCATCATGCAATGCCAAGGTAGGGAAGACCCATTGACGCTCGAGGCCTCTTGTAACGGGGATATGAAATGCCATCTGCACAGGGGAATGGGGCAAACCATTGTGAAAATACAACATGGCACACTCCCTGTATGCTCCGACACTGCACACAATATATTCAAGTTACCCCTAAGCAGGACTTAAAGCCCTAAGGCAGTGATGCATTATATTACAATGGAGGGCACATCTGCATGATCAGATATGCCCCTGTGATGTTCAGTTCCATTGTTAGCTATTGCAATGGATTAGAGAGCAATTTTAACTATATGTACTGGACACTGTCATTAGGAGTTACCCAGCAAAATAATGGATTTGCTGATAATAATGGAGTTTGGTATCAAACCAAATCTTCACTGGTGTCAGTATCAGATTTGTCCTAACATGCACCCAGAGGGCACCTCAGAGGTGCCCTCTAAATCCTACTGGTCTCAGTGTGCTGGCTGACTGATATTGTTCAGCTTGACACCACAGACAAGTATCTGGCCCCCTACAGGTGAGAGCTTAAACTCTCTTAGGTCAAAAACAATACCTGCTCCAGAGGAAGGTGATCACTCCTCCACCAGCAGGATGGCTAGTGAATTAGCATATTAAGGCCAGGGGCTTCAAAGCTTCTGCTGCCTTTGATATGCAACACTGGCTTCCTCCAGACCTGGGGCACATTTGCTACTAGAGCAGATGGGAAAACTAGCTAGGCAGTAGCTGTGTCGCACAATCAGGCGAGGCACACCCCTAAGGTAGGCCAACTGAAATGGACCAATGTAGCAATAAGGGAGGGGCCAAGTGCAGAGCAGAGACCGGGCCTGGAGTTCTTTTTAGAACAAGGGGGTGTTCAATGTACAAAAGAGGCCATGGAAGGAAGTATAAAAATCCTTTCATGGAACGTGGCTGGGCTAAAGAACAAGCTACCTGATCCAGGTTGGCTTTCTTTTATGGCCACATATGATATTTGTCTGATGCAAGAAACTTGGTCCCTAGAGGAGAGTGTTAGTCCCGGTTTTGCCACCTATGACATCCATGCAGTATCTGGGGGGAAAGGTCGTCCTTCTGGCGGCCTATCCATATGGGTGGGTGCACACCTCGGTGTGCAGGTCACCCGTGTGGATACAAAATCACCCGATATACAATGTGTCGTACTAAAGACCATTGACAAATCTCGCGTGGCCATTATAAATATTTACTCAAGGCCCACCGCGAATGGAAAGGAATCTAGCACTATTAAAGCGCTCGCCCATTTACTCCAAACAATTGACCCGATAACTTCAATAATCCTTGTTGGCGATTTTAATTGTCAGTTCGAGCCCGTGGGTGGACCTGAGTTGTGTGATGAGGACGAGGTTGATTTGGTCTGGCATATTCCTGCCCCAAGGATCGCACCGGTACGGGCATGGACCCCGCTAGTATTACAAATTAAATCCCTGATCCTTGCAACATCCCTGCGGGCATGTAATGGAAGGGTCAACAACGACAGTTCGGATTTGTTCACATACAACCGGACCAACCGTACTTCCACCATTGATTATCTTATGCTGAAAGCCAAACATTGGGACAGGCTTAAAGATTTTAAGGTCATCCCAAGGCACGACAGTGACCACAATGCGTTGGTCCTGACGCTTAAGCCTGGATCTTTTGGCCTAACCAATCCCACCCCTAGTAACAATATGGTAGTGCCTTCCTATATCATATCCAACAACAGGAGAAGGGTTAAATGGCCTTCGTGTGTGGACTCACAATGTCCCCTTGCTGAAATCTATAAGATTGCTACCCCACTCATAAGCGACATGGGGAGGGCTACTTCCCATGGGAAAATTATTGAGTCCCTTAGAAAGCTAGTTTTGAGCCTAGGGGATGTATTCTATCCAGTCAGCAAGATGAAACCGCGTAAGATTAAAACACACCCTTGGCATGACCATGCCTGTAAGAAATCCAAGAAAGACCTCCTCACAGCAATTAAATCTAAGGACACCCCTAGAATCCAAGCCACAAGATTGCTCTATAAGAAAGAACTTAACAGGGCCAAGAGCGAGTGGGAGGAAGCTAGATGGGCTGAAATGAGATAGTCACTCCTCTTAAAAGATTCTAAGACCTTCTGGGCCATTGCTACCTCCTCGGTGGGTGGTGAGCGAGATAGCGGGGTCTCGAACATCGCTCCCATAGTCTGGGAGACGCATTTTAGGTCACTTTATACTAGTCCAGAGTCAGGGACATTTGATCGGCAAGGGCCGGAGAACTTGCCTAGAGCGACTTTACCTCCCCAGATTTGTATGGCCTTGGACCCCCCCGCATGAGCATGGACTGTCGGGGGAATGGGGGCCTGGGGTTCCCCTTTGTAATAACCAGGACACTATGTTAGTTCCTGGGGTTCCCACGGCCCCAGACCCCCTGCACGAGCACAGACTGCCGGGGGTCTGGGCTCCCGGGGCTCCCCCCTGTAAAAATCAAGACACTATCCTCGATTTCTACCACCCCAGACCCCCCGCACGAGCATCAACTGCAGGGGGTCTTGGGTCCCGGGGATTCAATCTGTAAAACTAAGGACAACCAGCCAGCCCCTGAGGCTTCCGTGGCCCCAGACTTCCCGCATGAGTATATGCCGCCGGGGGTCCTGGGCTCCGGTGACAGGATGGGGCAAGTGGGTCCCCTAGAGAGGACTACTATATTTAATCCTTATTCTATTTCCCTTAAGGAAGTGGAGTCAGCAATCAAGAGATTGCCTCCAAACAAAGCTCCCGGTCTTGATAGGCTCCCAGGAGATCTTTTTTGTTCCCAACCAAAAATCTGGGCCCCATACCTGATGGTCTTGTTCAATGCGATTCTACAAGGTTCGGCATTGCCTGAGACCTGGCTTGGAGCTGAGATTGTTCCAATTTTTAAAAAGGGTTGTCCGCTCGCCCCATCCAACTATCGACCAATTAGTTTAATTGACACTACCCAGAAGCTGATGGGGCGAATCATACTCGATAGATTATTGGGTTGGATGGAGGAGAATAAAGTCTTAACCACCCTCCAAGCCGGATTTAGAACAGGGGTCTCGACCATGGACCAGATCTTTCGACTCCAGGTCCTATACTGGAAAACCGCAAGAGTAGAGGGTGGCAGCCTCTACCTTGTTTTTGTGGACTTGCGGGCCGCATTTGATCTGGTTCCCAGGGAGAAACTCTGGATGGTCTTGGAGGAGCTTGGTCTCCCTCCCTATTTGTTAGAAGTCCTCCTCAGACTCCTTACAGGAAATTACGCACAGGTGAGATGTGGAAGGAACGGGGAACTATCAGCTCGTTTCCCCATTACTCGGGGTGTACGCCAGGGCTGCGTACTGGCCCCCACCCTCTTCAGCCTGTACATCAATGGTCTGATAGATGTACTCTCTGGCGTCAGAGACAACGATGCTCCTCGCCTGGCCACTGGTAGGGTGCCCGCCTTGATGTTCGCGGATGACACCTTGTTGTTATCGCGGACATCAAAGAGCATCCAGCGGATTTTGGACGGGTTTGTGTCTTTTTGTGCCTCACGGGGGCTGGAGGTCAACTTGGAGAAGACAAAGTTTATGATCTTCAATCCCCCGAGGCACACCCGTCCAAATCCTACGCAGAACGGAACCTCCCTGGAGCGTGTCAAGACTTTTGTATACCTGGGTGTCACTTTGACTGAACATTTCACTTGGGATCACCACATTTCTAAATCATCCTTGAGATTGGCCCAGATTATGGGAGGCATAGGTAGATTCCACAGTGCTTCGATTTTTAAACCTGTCACCCCTGCCCTTGAGATTTACAAAACACAGGTCAGGTCAGCAGCCTTGTATGCCGCAGAACTTTGGGGACACGCGAAAGTACATGAGCTATCGAACATTCCTTCATGCGCCACCTGGTCGCTCTTCCACAAAGTACTCCCCTCATACCACTACGCCTAGACCTAGGCTTGGAACCCATCGACGAGCTGGCAGCTGCACGACCTCTGCTCTATTGGAGAAGGCTTTGGTCTGTGCCGGAGCTTGCATCCTTTAGGGCAGAGTTCACTGCAATTTGGGGTCAGCTACAGCATAAGAACATACCCTGGCTGGCCCATGTTAAGGCTTCTTTTCATCAAATTGGTATGCCACAACTTTGGGATGCACCTGAAGACAGTTGCGTGAGGACGCAAAGGTCCCAAATAGTGGCGGTTGTAAGGTCACACAATCTTAAAACCCTACACTGCTCGACCGCCTTGGCAAGGCTGTCCACAGAGTTTTTATTGACGAAAGTTAGCCCCAGGATGGAGGTGTTTCTGGACTTGGTACAGCCCCCATTCGCAAGAAAACTGTATACCCAACTGAGGCAGGGCTCCCTACCGATAGGAGCACTAACATCCAGATGGTCACACTCGACGGAGGCCAATTGCCCTGCTTGCAACTATTGGAGGGAAGACATTGTACATATATTTTTTTTTGCCCCGCATACAGCGGAATTCGGAAATGCTGGATCCTTCCACTGTGTAAAAATCTGGGCTTCAGACAATGTGCTCAAGCTACACCAGTTCTAACCTATGATACTGCCCCTCCCATTGTCTTTGCTGTTTCCCGCTTTTTATATGGCATGTGGCGGAGAAGAACTCTTTTTTTTAGTATGAAATAATGTCCCATATTTACCCATACTTTTATTCTCTGATACCTCATTGTTTAATAACTTTTTAATCCAACTGTATTTGTGGTTTTATCATTGTGCTTGTACATATTTTATTGCACTTTTATGGTCTTTCGACCAAAATAAAGTTATCAAATGAATGAAATGGACCTTCAAAAAAGAGTTTCACCATCTTGTTTTCGGTGAAACTAGGAACTCTTGGTCAGGTTTATGCCCACTCTCCACAGGAAGTGGTCATATAGGTGGGTCTAGTCATCTCAGGGGGAGATGGATTACTGGCTACTACTTTACACTCCGCTTAAAGCCCCTCAATTTAGTATTTAGGTGCCCCCCTGACCCCAGGAACTCAGCTTCATCTACTGGGAACAGAAGGTCAAAGAAGAACCAAACACGTAAGAAACGTGGACCAGCCCAAGAAATGGCGCCAAACCCTGCCTGCAGCTGCACAGACAACTGCAAGTACCCAACTCGTCCAGAAGCTGTGCCTCATCCCAAAGCCTTGGAGGGCTGCCAGCCCTCCGCCAACCAGCTAGCATCTTCCTTGAAGTGGAGGAGCCATTTGCCTACAGGCACTGACTGCATCTGCCCAGTACACTGTTCTGCTGACCACCAGGTCCACCTAGGACACAGCACTCCAGAAGAAGGACTTTGTGACCACCAGAGGTAACACAGTCTACCCAGCGAGCTTTGAGCAACTAGAACCTCCAGGTGCTCCCCAGCACCAATGCACAAGTTACTACTTGTGTAACGATATATCTGTAAGAGACATTAGTTAGTGATAGATTCCTTACCTTAGAATATCCCCAGGCGTCAGACTGGATCCGGAAATTTTTGCGTAGCAATACCCCTGCGCGCTGGTAGGCGTCGTCTGCGGCTCCGCGTCCGTCGTCGGCGTCGTGAGCGCCGGGATGACGTCATCGGAGTATATAGACGGCGCCCATGCGCGCTGACGTCAGTTCTGATAACACAGCTTTTCCGCGCCAGATACGCAGAGCCATGATAGAACTAACACTGGTGCCATTGAAACTAGGGCCCTGAAAGGGGATGACCTTAACCCTAAATATCGGTTCGCAGAACGGGGAGGATGGGAGGGCGGTAAGGAATCTATCACTAACTAATGTCTCTTACAGATATATCGTTACACAAGTAGTAACTTGTGCATCTGAAAGAGACACGTTAGTGATAGATTCCTTACCTTAGAATAGATACCCCAGCAATACCAACCCCGGTGGTGGGTCTGCGAACCAATATCACACCAGAAAGTCCTGGAGGACGGAACGGCCAAAGAAGCCATCCCTCCGGACTTGACTGTCCAGGCAGTAGTGTCTTGCGAACGTGTGCAGCGAGGCCCACGTGGCTGCCTGACAGATGTCCTGCAGGGGGACACCGCGGCCCAGGGCAGTTGTTGTCGCCGTGGCCCGAGTGGAGTGAGCCCGCAATCCAGCCGGGGGCTCCTTCCTCGCCATAGAGTAGCATGCTTGGATGCACAAGATGATCCACCTGGAGATGGTCCGCTTGTGTACAGCCTTTCCCTTCTTCGCGCCCACGTAACCAACGAAGAGTTGGTCATCCACCCGGAATTAGCGAGTGCGGTCCAGGTAGTAGGAGAGCGCACGTTTTGGATCCAGACGGTGGAGCCTCTCTTCCTCTTTCGAGGGATGCGGAGGCGGAAAGAAGGTGGGCAAGGTGATGGACTGCCCGATGTGGAAGGCCGTGACAACCTTGGGCAGAAAGGAAGGTCGTGTACGCAACACCACCTTATCAGGATGAACAGACAGGAAAGGCGGAGAAGAAGAAAGAGCCTGGAGCTCACTCACCCTCCTGGCAGAGGTGATGGCAACCAGGAAGGCCGTCTTCAGCGTAAGGAGACGAAGAGGACAGTTATGAAGTGGCTCAAAGGGAGCACACATCAGATAGGTGAGAACAAGATTCAAGTCCCACTGGGGCATCACGAAGGGAACAGGAGGGAACATGTGCGTGATGCCCTTCAGAAATCTACTCACTATAGGGGACTTGAACAAAGAAGGCTGATCTGGTAGCCTCAAGAAGGCTGAAAGAGCAGAAAGGTACCCTTTAAGAGTGCCCAGAGCAGAGCCCTGCTGGGCAAGGGAAAGAAGAAAGAGCAGCACTTCCGAAAGGGGTGCAGAGAGGGGATCCACAGCCTTTGCTGCGCACCATGCCACAAATCTATTCCACCGGCAGGCGTATACCGACTTTGTGGAGGGACGCCTGGCTGCCAGAATGATGTCACAGACTTCGGGAGGCAAGTCAAATGGCCTCAACTGCCGCCGCTCAATCTCCAAGCTCGTAGGTGGAGACTGGACAGGTTCGGGTGCAGGACCGTCCCCTGCTGCTGCGACAGAAGGTCCTCCCGAAGAGGCAGACGAATCGGGGGATCGACTGACATGCTGAGTAGCTCGGGATACCAGTATCTTCGAGCCCAGTCCGGCGCCACAAGGATAACTTGGGCCCGGTCGTGCCTGATCTTCTTCAGCACTCTGGGCAGAAGTGGTATAGGCGGAAAGGCGTACAACAGGCCGCAGCTCCACTCGCGACGAAAAGCGTCTCCGAGCGAGTGCCGCCTTGGAAACTCCAACGCGCAGAACTGCTGACATTGCGCGTTCTCTTCTGTGGCGAATAGATCTAACCAAGGCTCTCCCCACTGTCGAAAGAGACCTTGCGCCACGTCCGAGTTCAGACGCCATTCGTGATCCATCATGCACCGGCGGCTGAGTTCGTCCGCCCTGGCATTCAGAGAACCTGCCAGGTGTTGAACCACCAGAGTCACGCCCTGATGTTCCAGCCACTGCCAGAGGCGCAGAGCCTCCTGGCAAAGGGTCCACGACCCCACACCGCCCTGTTTGTTGCAGTACCACATGGCGGTGGTGTTGTCGGTGAACACTTGCACCACGCTCCCCCTGACAGAGGGGAGGAATGCCTTCAGTGCAAGACGAATCGCCCGCAGCTCCAGAAGGTTGATGTGGAGCCGGGACTCCGCCGGAGACCAGAGGCCTCTGATCTCCGCCTCTCCCATGTGGCCTCCCCAGCCCAGGAGGGACGCGTCCGTCACAACTACGTGCTCCGGCTGGGGTAGAGAGAGGGGTCTGCCACTGACCCAGTCGCGGTCCGTGAGCCACCACTGCAGCTGCTTCGCAGTGCCCTCCGAGATCAGGACATGATCGGACAGGTTGCCCTGATGCTGGGCCCACTGAAACTTCAGGTCCCACTGCAGAGCCCGCATCCGCCACCTGGCGTGACGCACCAGAAGGATGCAGGAGGCCATCAGTCCCAGAAGCCGCAGCGTCAACCTGACCGAGACCCGGGATAACGGTCTGAAGACAGGAATCAGAGCCTGAATATCCCGAACCCGCTGCTCGGGTGGGTAAACCCGAAACTGCGCCGAGTCGAGAACCGCTCCGATGAAAAGGAGCTTCTGAGAGGGACACAGGTGCGACTTCGGCACATTGATGGAAAACCCCAGCAAGTGCAGGAGGTCGGCCGTAGTCTGGAGGTGGGTGACGACTGTCTGGGGCGAGCCCGCCTTCAACAACCAGTCGTCGAGGTAGGGGAAGACTGACACCCCTTGCCTGCGCAGATGGGCTGCGACCACCGCCATCACCTTCGTGAACACCCGTGGGGCGCTGGTAAGGCCGAAGGGGAGCACGGTAAGCTGAAAGTGCTCTTGGCCTACCGTGAACCGCAGGTAACGCCGGTGGGCTGGCAGGACGGGGATGTGGAAATAGGCGTCCTGCAAGTCCAACGCTACCATCCAGTCTCCTGGGTCCAGGGCAGCTAGGACCTGAGCCAAAGTGAGCATCTTGAACTTCTCCGTCCGGAGGAAGCCGTTGACGTTCCGCAGATCCAAGATAGGGCGTAGGCCCCCTTTGCCCTTCTTGGGTACCAGAAAGTAGTGGGAGTAACAGCCACGTCCTACTTCTGGCCCAGGAACGCGCTCGATGGCCCTCTTGGCCAAGAGGGCCGAAACCTCCTCTTGCAAAAGTTGCAAGTGATCCCCCGACACACGGTGGCATTGAGGTGGCATGGATGGAGGGGAAGACTCGAAGGGGAGGGAGAAACCCCTTCGGACAATTTGCAGCACCCACCTGTCCGAAGTGACTGTATGCCAGTGGGAGAGGTGATGGCGAACCCTGCCTCCCACAGGCGTCACATCGGCCTGAAAACTCGGACTAGGAAGGTTTTGAGGCGGGGGCTGCTGAGGGAGGTGTGGACTGGCCTCGCCGCTGGCCCCGACCACCGCCACGGCGGTTCCCACGGCCGCCACCGCGTTGCTGAACATTCTGCGGCGCGTGGCTGACGGTCCGTGGTGGGGCGCCCCTTCCGTGGCCACGAAAGGAGCGAAAGGCACCCGATTGCTGGCGTGGGGCCGTAAGGCCCAAGGACTTGGCCGTGGCCCTGGAGTCCTTAAAACGTTCCAGCGCATGGTCTGCCTTGTCGCCGAAGAGGCGACGGCCATCAAACGGCATGTCCAGGAGAGTGGCCTGGACATCGGCCGAGAAGTTGGCGGACCTCAACCAGGCGTGGCGTCGAACCGCCACCGTCGTTGCCATCGCCCTGCCCAGTGAGTCCGTGGTATCCAGCCCACACCGGATAGAAAAGCGTGCTGCATCTCTGCCGTCCGCAAGGGTTTGGCTGAGTTTAGCCCTGACCTCCTCAGGGCATTGTGGCAGCACCTCCGCAACCGTGTCCCACAGAGTGTGGGTGTAGCGGCCCAAGAGACAGTTGGTGTTCACTGACCGGAGCCCTAGGCTCACAGACGAGAAGACCTTCTTCCCGAACTGCTCATATCTCTTGGATTCCCTGTCGGGCGGGGCCGACGGGAATGCGGTCTGGGAGTTGGAGGCCTGGATGACCAGGCTCTCGGGGGTGGGGTGGGTGGACAAAAAGCAAGGGTCGCCCGGTGCCGGGCGGTAGCGTCTGGCCACGTTCCTATCCACAGGGGGACCTGTGGCGGGCTTGGACCAAGTGCCCAGCAGAACGTCACACAAGGCCTCATTGAACGGCAGAAGGGGCTCCGCGGAGCCGGACTGCTGTTTGAGGACCTCAGTGAGGAGATTAGTCCTCACGGCCGCGACGGGGAGCTCAAGGTTTAGGGCCTTAGCTGCCTTCGTCAACACTACACTGTAAGCAGAACCCGCCTCCGAAGCCACAGTCGGGGGCGATGTAAATCCAGTGTCTGGCGAGGTGTCAATACCACTGGCCTCCCCAAGCTCATATGTCCAGTCCTGATGTGACTGGCAATCACGTGCCAGAGGGTCCTCGGACCCCTCCCATTGCTCCTCGTCACCCGGCTCCTGGAGACCAGGATTAACAGCCAGGGCCTCCTCGTGGAGATAGAACTCTCCGAAGGCCGACGGAATCGGCGCCCAGCGGCGCCCCTCCGACACCTGAGTAGGACCGTAGGAAGCATTGGGGTCGGCAACCACTTCGGCTGCCGGGGACGACACCTGAAGGGACGTCGCCGGCGAGGTCGTAAGGTCGACCGGCGAGGTCCCGGATCCGGAGCCGGATCCAGCGAGGTCGCGCAGCGCCGGGACCGAAGTCGCCAGCGGCGCCGGGCCCGAAGCACCCGACGTCGTCGGGGCCGAAGCGCCCGACCCGGAAGGACCTCCAGACGGAGCCGATCGGCCCGAAGGCGCCACGGGAACCGACTGAGGAGGGAGGGCCCTCATGGCCATGAGGTACCTCTCGACCTCCTCCTGCGACGCGCCGTGCCCAGGGACCCGAAGGTGTGGGGCAGGCGGCGACGCATGCGACTCCCGCGGAGCCGCGTGGGCGGTGTCGCCCGAATCCCCGGTCGCATCGAGCGAGCGACGGGGCGGGTCGGAGGATCGATGGTGTCGCTCCGACCTCTCATGCCACTTACCTGAGGACTTGGAACCAGACGATCGGTGTCCACTCCCGGAACGTCGATGACTCCGACCTCGCGACCTGTCCCTCGACCTCCCGTGGGACCGGGACCGGGACCTGGAGCGGCGCGGGGCCGACTGCCTCAGCTCGAGACGCTTGCGGGACCGCTCCCGCCTAGCCTTCGACGTCAGGGCCCGGCAGTCGGAGCAGGTTCGATCGTCGTGGTCGAGGCCTAAGCACTTCAGGCACCGGCGATGGGGGTCCGTGACCGACATGAGTCGGCCGCACTTCGAGCAAGGCTTGAACCCGGGCATCCCTGGCACCGATAGTCGAGAATCGACTAACTAGAGGATCAAAAAGATCAAAAAAGTTTTCAGTCAAAAAATGACTGGGGGTAGAGCTTCTTCCGGATCTGCGCTAGCTGGCGCGGAAAAAAGAAGAACTGACGTCAGCGCGCATGGGCGCCGTCTATATACTCCGATGACGTCATCCCGGCGCTCACGACGCCGACGACGGACGCGGAGCCGCAGACGACGCCTACCAGCGCGCAGGGGTATTGCTACGCAAAAATTTCCGGATCCAGTCTGACGCCTGGGGATATTCTAAGGTAAGGAATCTATCACTAACGTGTCTCTTTCAGATACCCTGGGTACCGGAGCCCTTACAACAGTCAAGTGCCCAGTCCAGACACCAACCAACCAAGACGCATCTATTGACAAGGGAAGTCAGCATCACCAAGGCTAGTACCGAGAATGGCCCTGTGGTTCTGTTTGCCCCCATCACCAAGTGACCGGAAGATGTGAGAGATTTCAACGTAAGCGGCCTGAGGGACAAAACACCTCTGCACCCAAGCCCACAGCCCGAGTCCGAGCCAACCCAAGGTGCCCCATAGCTTCAGAGACCTTCAAGAGCTGAGCCCATTTTGGGTTCTGCCGTACTTGTCCTAAAGTCTACACTTTAAGCCTTTTTCCTGTTACAGGTTTTTCCGTTAACGTTGCCATGTGACGCCCGAGGCTACCATTGCGAAAAGCACCACTATACCCAGACACACCCGGTAAAACTAAACTGCTGGTTGCTCTATGGACCATGGCCCCTAAGCACATTAATTCGAAGAGATCAACCCTAAAAACTGTTTGAAAGTATACCTATGCAGTGTATGTTTCTCCAGTAGGATAACATTACCAGGTTCATGGCTCATGCCTCAAATCTGACAGCCTTTGCTATTTTACTGTTTTTCTGAAAAAAGATAACGCTGTAAGTACTTATCCGATTTCGATGATCTTGGTGCCTAAATTAATATAAATATTGATTATTTTTCTAAATTGGTCTTGAATTTCTTCTTGAGTGTGTTTCTCATTTATTGACTCTGTGTCTACAACAAATGCTCAACACTCTCCTCTGTTAAGCCTAAAGCTGCTCGACCACACTATCACAAAATAGAGCACGTTGGGATTGTTAAAGCAAGTCCTTGTAAACCAAAAAGGGTCGCCTGGACTTTCTGCAGCGTGTACCTCATTTTGGTACACTACATAGAACGTCAGCTTACTACACACCGCTTACAGGCAAGAGACTCGAGACTTGAGGGCACTCCTGCCAAAAATACCTATCAATTGGGAAAGCATGTTGTTTACATGCACTCTTTCCTTATGGTACACATAATAAAAGCCTCACCAGGTCATTATTATTGCTGCCCAGATACATATGAACCATAACTATGTTAAGGAATGGCCACTTTAAAGAGTCAAAGGCCTTTGCGCGGGTTAAAAAAGCTGGTATAGCCTAACCCTTAGAAAGATTTGTTGCAACATTGGAAAAAGGGTTGGGGCTGTGATACATGATCTACCGGTTATAAATCCTGACTGTTCCAGAAGGACTAGTTTACCATATATGGAGTTAATCTAACCGCTATGGTTTTTGTGAGGATTTTATTATCCATGACAAGCTATGATAGGGGACAATAAGACTGCCACTTTTTCTAGTCTTTACCTGGCTTAAGGAATACAGTTATTATCGCTGCTCCCAAATATGTGGGTAGACTTCCCAAATTGAGTGCTTTATTATAGAAGTTTAGAAAGTGGGGTATGAAGATGTTTTCATGTGCTTTGTAATACTCAATGTTAAGCCCACCTCATCTGAGCGCCTTTCCACTAGGAAAGCTTTTGATTGGATGAACTATTTGTTTAACACTAATCGGGGGAACAAGTTGTTCTCAGAGTTCATCACTAACCGATGCCAGTAATGTCATTTAGCTAGGCATTTTTCTCCTTCGTCAGTAAAGTTTTGCTAGAACTATATAGTTCAGCAAAATAAAACGTAATGCTTGCAAGGGCCACTCCCTAGTTGAGATCCTCTCCCACTTCTTAGTATGAAGGACCGTAACCATACCGGGATGGGCTGTTCCTGGTTCTAAAGAACTATGCTACAGTTCCGCTAGGACAATGCATTTTTGCCAAGGAATTTTACCTCCTTCTCTGCTGCATCCTTGTGCTCCAGCTGAACTTCATACAACTTTGTATATCAGTAGTTAAACCTACTCGACGAGGTTGAGACTGCTCAGAAAATTAAATATCAAAAGATGAAGAAAGCACACAAACAAAAAAGGCATACTTTAACACTTAAAGTTTGAAATGTGATGTAATTTGACAAAGGAAGATAAAAATAAGTCCATATTCTTATCTTGATTCGTGGGAGCAGCACAAGTACAGCAAATAGAAAAAACAGAGCACGCATTAGGAGCAACAAAAGACAATGTGACATGCTATAGTGTAGAATGTCACTTCATCTTTTTTTTAAAAAAAATAAAGATTTGAAAAGCTCCAACCTTTATATTAAAATTAACATTTCGATTTTCAAATTTTTGTTAATGAATTCAATAAAATATTTCACAATTTGTGCATTTGTTTGATGTATTTTTTTTCTAAATTTTGGAATACTATTTTGAGGTTAAAATCATAGAAACTGCTACAGCGGGTGATCTCGGCATATAGAAGTGTTTAAGTGGGGGTCCACAGAAGTCAAAATGTTAAATACCGCTGACCTACTATGTCACACTGGATGTTGCGAATGTGGTGTTTTTCTAGTAAGATGAATTCCACCTCATTTCAGAAGCTGTTGTCCTATTTTTTTTTAAACTCTCGAATGTTTAGCAATAAAATGTACTCATATGTACACCCTGAAAACCTACCACACAGTAGAATTATGTGCAACTGACCACAAGTCACTGTCAAGGAAATCAGTAATCAGCGTCTTCTCATAAAACACAATGTAAATGGCAGGATTCTCTAACCCACCCAGAAACTTAGTGTCAAGGGAATCTCAAAGACCAACACTGCAGGCAAGTGGTCAGAAAGTGGGCATAAACTATAGTCCATGGGTACTCACAAACTTTCTGTTGGGGGCCAAAATTACAGTTTGGTTTGTGGCCGAGGGCTGCCCCAGTAGGGGTGGGGGCAGGGCTAAAGCAAAAAAAATAAAAAAATAAAATCAAACCGTTTTAAAACAGACAATGCTGTATTTCAAAAGCAGATGTAACTACAAAGAGCACATTTTGGAAATACATTTTTATTAGCAGACAACAGAAATCTTAAGAGGCATTGCATAGCTTCATACACACTTTGACCCCAATTCCATCACAGAGTCTCTCTCTCTCTCTCTCTCTCTCTCTCTCTCTGAATCAGTCAGTCAGTCTCTCTCTGTCAGTCAGTCAGTCTGTCAGTCAGTCAGTCAGCCTCTCTCTCTCTCTCTCTCTCTCTCTCTCTCTCTCTCTCTCTCTCTCTCTCTCTCTCTCTCTCAGTTTCTCTCTGCCAGTCAGTCTCTCTCTGTAAGTCAGTATCTCTCTGTCAGTCAGTCTCTGCCTCTCGTTCAGTCTCTCTCTTAGTCTCGGTCATTCTATCTCTCTCAGTCTCGGTCATTCTATCTCTCTCAGTCTCAGTCATTCTATCTCTCTCAGTCTCAGTCATGCTCTCTGTCTCAGTCATTCTCTCTGTCTCAGTCATTCTCTCTCTCTCAGTCAGTCTCTCTCTCTCAGTCTCAGTAAGTCTCTCTCCATCAGTCAGTCAGTCAGTCTCTCTTTCTGTCAGCCGGTCAGTCAGTCTCTCTCTTTCTGTCAGCCGGTCAGTCAGTCTCTCTCTTTCTGTCAGCCGGTCAGTCAGTCTCTCTCTTTCTGTCAGCCAGTTTTTTTTTCTCTCTCTCTATCTCTCTCTCTGAACCTGGCCTGTCAAGATAGTGGTCAAGAGAAAAGTTGAAGTCGCCCCACATATTTCTGAAATTCCTGTATTGCTGCAGTATTTCAACTACAGTCAGTAAGAATGTATCTGGTGAGACAGTCTAGGTGCAGATTCCTTAACTTTGAATTATCCCTAGGCATCAGACTGGAACTATACATTTTTCAGCAGTACATATGTGCGCAAAAAAGACAGCTTCTTACATCTCCGTGATGATATCAACTCTGGTTGTGACATCAATGGAGCCCCATATAAGTCCCCTACAGCGCATGGACGTCAGTATCTTCTGTGAAACCTTCCGTGCCAGAATGTGGACCCACTATAAAAACTGACTGTGAAAATAGTGTGCCAAAAAGATGAAAAATCCTTTAAACAATAATTAGAAAGTAGCAATAAATGTTATGTCAACACCAGCAAAGGACTTTAAGGAAAAGAGCAAATGAATCAATGAAGCACAAGTCGTGTGAAACACTGCAAACTGGTGTATAAACTAGCCTTGCAAAATAAAAAACACCTCTCACTCTACCAGTCACTCACAAATGAAAATGAATGGTATGGTAATACCAGAACAAGAACTATGAGGCAAGACTAAGGGTTGTGGATTCACACCACTACATGAAATAGCAATAACTGCAGTATGAAACCAGTACAGAAAAGAGGAATAACCCCTACATCACAGTCGTTCACAGAGCGGGGACGATGAGCTGGGAGTTCAGGAATCTGCAGCTAGATCATGTCTCTACCAGATACAGCGTTATGGAAGGTAAATAACTTTTCCAACTGATAGAGACATTTAGCCTCAAATTCCTTATCTGTTGAATTAAATACCATAGCTATACCCAACCAGGTGGTGCACCTGTGAACCAATCCTACATAAGTTTCAAAAGAGAACTAGCTGGTTGAAATTAGCCACAGAACAAACATACGCAGAAATTTGAAGAAAAAGAACGTTGCTCCATCTAAAAATCATGGCAATGACCACAGACCAATAAAAATAGGAAACAACCCCGCAGGCACAGAACAACCAATGCCTCAAGGCAAACAGGAGCTAGTTATTGAATTGCAATTATACTGAAATACAATTGCATGTAATGCGTAGGTGTATTAAAAAGTTAAATGATAGATAATTTTGTTGAAAAAGTAGTTAATAAATATTGATTTATGTATTTTGCATCTTTTTTTGAAAATCTTAGTCATGCAATGGGTATGTATGTAAAATATGTGTTTGTGACTGATTTACAGTTTGCGAAAAAGAAAACACATTTTGCAAGTAAAAGATGTTTGTGTGTGGCGTGCAGTAGTGTGTGGCGTGCAGCAGTGTGATGCTTGTAACAGTGTGATGCTTGTAACAGTGTGATGCTTGTAACAGTGTGATGCTTGTAACAGTGTGATTCTTGTAACAGTGTGATGTGTTCAGCAGTGTGTGGCCTGCAGCGTGCAGCAGTGTGTGGCCTGCAGCGTGCAGCAGTGTGTGGCCTGCAGCGTGCAGCAGTGTGTGGCCTGCAGCGTGCAGCAGTGTGAGGCGTGCAGCAGTGTGTGGAGTGCAGCAGTGTGTGGCGTGCAGCAGTGTGTGGCGTGCAGCAGTGTGTGGCGTGCAGCACTGTGTGGCGTGCAGCAGTGTGTGGCGTGCAGCAGTGTGTGGCGTGCAGCAGTGTGTGGCGTGCAGCAGTGTGAGGCGTGCAGCAGTGTGAGGCGTGCAGCAGTGTGAGGCGTGCAGCAGTGTGAGGCGTGCAGCAGTGTGAGGCGTGCAGCAGTGTGAGGCGTGCAGCAGTGTGAGGCGTGCAGCAGTGTGTGGCGTGCAGCAGTGTGAGGCGTGCAGCAGTGTGAGGCGTGCAGCAGTGTGAGGCGTGCAGCAGTGTGAGGCGTGCAGCAGCGTGAGGCGTGCAGCAGTGTGCGGCATGCATCAGTGGGAGTAATGCGGCAGTGTGCAGCAGTGTGCAGCGTGCAGCAGTGAGGCATGCAGCAGTGTGTGGCGTGCAGGAGTGTGAGGCGTGCAGTGTATGAGTAATGCAGCAGTGTGAGGCGTGCAGCAGTGTGCAGCATGCAGCAGTGTGAGGCATGCAGCAGTGTGAGGCGTGCAGCAGTGTGAGGCGTGCAGCAGTGTGAGGCGTGCAGCAGTGTGAGGCGTGCAGCAGTGTGAGGCGTGCAGCCGTGTGAGGCGTGCAGCACTGTGAGGCGTGCAGCACTGTGAGGCGTGCAGCAGTGTGCAGCAGAGTGAGGCGTGCAGCAGTGTGAGGCGTGCAGCAGTGTGAGGCGTGCAGCAGTGTGAGGCGTGCAGCAGTGTGAGGCGTGCAGCAGTGTGAGGCGTGCAGCAGTGTGAGGCGTGCAGCAGTGTGAGGCGTGCAGCAGTGTGAGGCGTGCAGCAGTGTGAGGCGTGCAGCAGTGTGAGGCGTGCAGCAGTGTGTGGCGTGCAGCAGTGTGTGGGGTGCAGCATTGTGGGGCGAGCAGCAGTGTGAGGTGTGCAGCAGTGTGAGGCATGCAGCAGTGTGAGGCGAACAGCAGTTTGAGGAGTGCAGCCGTGTGAGGCGTGCAGCAGTGTGAGGTGTGCAGCAGTGTGAGGCGTGCAGCAGTGTGTAGCGTGCAGCAGTGAGTAATGCAGCAGTGTGCAGCATGCAGCAGTGTGCAGCAGAGTGAGGCATGCAGCACTGTGTGGCGTGCGAGGTGTGCAGCAGTGTGAGTAATGCAACAGTGTGCAGCAGTGTGAGGCGTGCAGCCGTGTAAGGTGTGCAGCAGTGTGCAGCAGAATGAGGCGTGCAGCAGTATGCAGCGTGCAGCAGTGTGAGGTCTGCAGCAGTGTGAGGCGTACAGCAGTGTGAGGCGTGCAGCAGTGTGAGGCGTGCAGCAGTGTGAGCAATGCAGCAGTGTGAGTAGTGCAGCAGTGTGAGGCGTGCAGCAGTGTGAGGCGTGCAGCAGTGTGAGGCGTGCAGCAGTGTGAGTAATGCAGCAGTGTGAGTAATGCAGCAGTGTGAGTAATGCAGCAGTGTGAGTAGTGCAGCAGTGTGAGGCGTGCAGCAGTGTGAGGCGTGCAGCAGTGCGAGGCGTGCAGCAGTGAGGCGTGCAGCAGTGAGGCATGCAGTAGTGTGTGTCATGCGGCAGTGTGAGTCGTGCGGTAGTGTGAGTCGTGCGGTAGTGTGAGGCGTGCGGTAGTGTGAGGCGTGCAGCAGTGTGAGTAATGCAGCAGTGTGCAGCGTGCAGCAGTGTGCAGCGTGCAGTAGTGTGAGGCGTGCAGCAGTGTGCAGCAGTGTGATGCATGCAGCAGTGTGTGGCCTGCAGCATGCAGAAGTGTTTGTCCTGCAGCGTGCAACAGTGTGAGGCGTGCAGCGTGCAACAGTATGAGGCGTGCAGCGTGCAACAGTGTGAGGCGTGCAGCGTGCAACAGTGTGAGGCGTGCAGCAGTGTGAGGCGTGCAGCAGTGTGAGGCGTGCAGCAGTGTGAGGCGTGCAGCAGTGTGAGGCGTGCAGCAGTGTGTGGCGTGCAGCAGTGTGTGGCGTGCAGCAGTGTGTGGCGTGCAGCAGTGTGTGGCGTGCAGCAGTGAGAGGCGTGCAGCAGTGTGAGGCGTGCAGCAGTGTGTGGCGTGCAGCAGTGTGTGGGGTGCAGCAGTGTGTGCAGTGCAGCAGTGTGAGCAATGGCGCAGTGTGAGTAATGCAGCAGTGTGCAGCGTGCAGCAGTGAGATGCGTGCAGCGGTGTGTGGCGTGCAGCAGTGTGTGGCGTGCAGCAGTGTGTGGCGTGCAGCAGTGTGTGGCGTGCAGCAGTGTGTGGCGTGCAGCAGTGTGAGCAATGACGCAGTGTGAGTAATGCAGCAGTGTGAGGTGTGCAGCAGTGTGTGGCGTGCAGCAGTGTGTGGCGTGCAGCCGGTGTGTGGCGTGCAGCCGGTGTGTGGCGTTCAGCAGTGTGTGGCGTGCAGCAGTGTGTGGCGTGCAGCAGTGTGTGGCGTGCAGCAGTGTGAATAATGCAGCAGTGTGAGGTGTGCAGCAGTGTGAGGCAGGCAGGTGTGAGGCAGGCAGCTGTGAGGCGGGCAGCAGTGTGAGGCGGGCAGCAGTGTGAGGCGGGCAGCAGTGTGAGGTGGGCAGCAGTGTGAGGCGGGCACTAGTATGAGTAATTCAGCAGTGTGCAGCAGTGTGAGGCGTGCAGCAGTGTGAGGCGTGCAGCAGTGTGAGGCGTGCAGCAGTGTGAGGCGTGCAGCAGTGTGAGGCGTGCAGCAGTGTGAGGCGTGCATCAGTGTGAGGCGTGCAGCAATGTGAGGCGTGCAGCAATGTGAGGCGTGCAGCAGTGTGAGGCGTGCAGCAGTGTGAGGATGAGAGGGGGTGTGAGGATGAGAGGGGTTGTGAGGATGAGAGGGGTTGTGAGGATGAGAGGGTGTGTGAGGGTGAGGATGTGTAGGGTGAGGGGGTGAAGGGGAGGGGTGAGGGGGGGGTGAGGGGGGTTGTGAGGGAGAGGGGGTGGGTGAGGGGGGTGTGAGGGTGAGAGGGTGTGTTAGGGTGAGAGGGTGAGTGAGGGTGAGGGTGTGTGAGGGTGAGAGGGTGTGTGAGGGTGAGAGGGTGAGGAGGGTGAGGGTGTGTGAGGGGATGTGAGGGTGAGGGGGTGTGTGAGGGTGAGGGGGTGTGTGATTATACTGAATCTCGACCTGATTTAATCTGCACGCTCTGACACCTGCTCGCAGCCATTACACCAACTACTCAAAATACGATTATACGATAATATAGGCCTTTGCAGTTTGACATTCCTATACAGTGGCAGACTGACTGCTTCTTACACGGTCTGATGAAACCTCTTAAAATACAGTACGCAGTCCCTAAAGGGGAGAATAAAAACCGGAGAAAGGCGCTGAAGAAAAAAAAACGGGCGACTGGAATGAGACCAGAAAATAGGTTGACGTAGAACAACAACTTTAAAGAAAATCCAAGCAAATAAGGAAAGACGACTCCTGTCCACCCACTGACCAGAATGCTCCTTCTGCCTTTATCCAGTAGAAATGACTTGGTCCTGAGATTTACCCAAGGTTGGTCAACACAAAAGCCCGGTCTCAGACTTTTCTCAACCCACACTCATTGGACTCATTTCCACCCTACAAACAAGCGAAATGTCCGATCCTCTATTAGCCATCTGCATTCGGTGTTTTAAATTGAAATACAGAACCGGTAGTACTCACCCTACAGGGTAACTGTTTGCCCCTGTGGGGTGCATGTACTCTGCCAATTGGATCGCCCTCCAAAACATGAGTGGCAATTTTTTCGGAAACTCAAAAGGTTGGGAAGTGCGCAGACAGTGTGAGTGGTAAAATCAATGTACCAGGAAGGTGCATTGGGCGATGCAATGATGGTCCCTGCAAAGGGGGCGGGGGAGTTACAAAAATAAATCCCAAAATGTAAACTGCTGGGACAACCTATCCTGGGTGTAGGGAATTTGAGGATAAAAAGGTACAGCAGTGGGTGAGCAGGGCTCGTGTAGAAACTGTTTTAATCGGCTTACAATAGTTCAATAAAAGCACGCGTTAAAGTTGAGGGGGTGAACTCGAGTGGTTTACGAAGCCCGCGCCGTCCCGCCAAAATTTCAAACTGCGGGCTGATCGATATAGTCACAAACCTCCGCCTCCGTCTAATAGGGGCCCTTATTCTGGTGTACCATTAAAAGTAACCGTAGTGGGGCATTTAGTTTCCATCCGTGCGCTCTTCTTGCCGGTAGATTCCACCCTGGTTTAGTGACATACAACACCCAGACAGACACAAAAAAAAGCCCGTGTGCAGGACCGCAGAACGAACCGACGTGTCCGCGGGATCCGCCGCCCCCACCACTGACAGGCATTCACATGGCTTCCTCGGCACCGGGAAAGCACAATCTAGGCACACGCAGGAAGGAGAGAAGAAAAGGCTACACATCTACAGAGCGTGTACCGGAAGAAACATGCACAGACCGCGCTCGTAGAATCCAATATGGGGAACCCTCCAACCCCAAAGAGAGGCAAGCTAGTAATCAGCATGATCTACAGAGCGCGTACCGGAAGAAACATGCACAGACCGCGCTCGTAGAATCCAATATGGGGAACCCCCACCCCCAAAGAGAGGCAAGCTAGTAATCAGCATGTTGCAACAGGCAGGCCCTTTGTTGATGGTGATTAACGACAGAGAAGTTTCAAAACACGGCTTGTACGGAGTGGTGACGCGCGCGCGCCATTCCTGCCATATGCTTTGAATTAATTGAAAGCATATGTCAGGAAATGCGCGTAATAGACACTAATAGGCCCGGGCGGAGCTATGCGCCCGCCTCTGGCCTATTGGTGTCTACCTGATAAAACAGCAAGCAGTGAAAGGCCAATAGCAGGCCACAAAAAGAAATTCACATGCACAAGTGTATGGAATTTCCAAGCCGATTTTGGAACCCCGTTCAAGAGGGCTCTCTTGCGAGCCCTAAAAAATAAACCCTGCCTGGAGACACCAAATTCTACAAGAGATCTCAGAGAGGAGCAGCCAGTCCAAACTAAAAAGAGATCACAGACATGGCGGATAGACTATTTATATGAACCGTGGCAAGGACCACAGGTAGTTAAAGTAAAACCACCTGTAGGCACAGCAAAACGTGACTCCAGAGAAGGAAAATAAACTTCCTCCACACACAACCATCAGTCGTTCCAACAAGTACGTGACCCCCAAGCATGAATTGAAACCATGGATTAGGAAGGCCGAAGGTTAAAAGACGTATCTAAAATCCAACACTAACTATACCGCAACAGAAAAGTAACGATTATACAGATATACATGTGCCATACATAAGTGATGGTTTTGTGGGCTCGGAAGGAATGGGCATGGAGATGGGGCCTAGCGTTTCCGACCCATGAGGCGGGGGGCCGCGGAAGACGACAAAGAAGGAGACGCTGCAGCTGTTGACCGCTGGCCTGGAACGGGCCAGCGGTGAAGTGAGGACGGCTAAACTACCCAAGGCATGGCAGCACAGAGGGAACTCCCTGAGAGACTGCGACCTATAGAAGAACAACCATCGGCTTGGCAGATCTCGAGACCCGGGGGAACATGGGGAAGCCGAGAGGGAAACAGGCTGCTCCAGCAACAGGTCGATCAAATATTAAAAGCCATAACAGATACTTGGGAGGAACTGCAGCTGGATATTGTGCATGTGACGCAAGGCTTAGGACTGCTCCGAGCGGACCACGCCAAATTGGTCGGTAGGGTAAATCAAAAAGGAAGACAGCCATAGAAGTCCTGAAACCGGCTCAAAAGTTGATGGCAGCGCAGATGACTGATTTTCAAAATGGGCTTAAGACCCTTGGGCGGCGCGCAGAGAATGCTGAAGGGAGGAATCTAAGAAACAACATCCGGGTGGTGGGGCTACCTGAAGGGGTGGAAGGATCCAACATGGAGGACTATCTGGAGGAGTGGCTAAAAGGGACAGTCGCCCCGGAAGGTCTGTCGTCTTTCTTTATTCTAGAGAGGGCCCACGGAGTGCCAGCAAGGCCATTGGCCCCTGGGAGACTGCCAAGGCCGGTGGTGCCAGGCTGCTTCACTACAAGGATAGGGATCTCCAGCTGAACAAGGCCAGGACAGAGGGCCCATACACAGTGGAGAACAGTACAGTCACATTGTTCCCGGATTATACGCTTATGGTCCAGCGCCGCAGAGTATCATTTGTGGCAGTCAAGAGGGCACTTCGGGATGAGGGTATTCAATACTCTCTGATGTTTCCGGCGCGTTTGAAGATAACTGTGGATGACAAGATGTCCTTTCATGACAGCCCTGTGGAGGCCTGGGACTAGCTGGAGATGTATAGAGCAGGTAACAGAGAAGCGGGGAGTGGCGTGAGTACAGGCGCAGAGAGGCCTCGACCGCGCATACTGAGGCGCAATCAACGGCGTCAACCAGCGGCCCAGAAGCAGACGGAGAGACGGACGGAATAGGAGCAAGCGGCCGCTTTGCAGGCTGTCACAGCTATTTCTCAGGCAGAAGAGGGTACATCTCCGAGGAGGACGGAATCGGAAGGGGGGTGTGATAGAGAATGGTCTACGACCAAGGAAGCCGAGGTTTCCAAGATGGCGCCCGGCTGGACACCCTATTAGGGGAAGTTGAGCCGTCTAGTTGCACGAGAAGAGGAGGAGGCAACGTCACCAAAGGAGGACGAGGGAGACGACGGTTGGAACAGGTGGACGGACTCGGGTGATTGGGAAAAGAGAAGGAGGGAAGCGGAGAGGCGGAAAGAGGAAGAAGACGGAGAACGCAGGACAAGCGAGCAGGCCCGAGACCCGGGATACACTGGCGGTAGGAGCGGAGGGAGCGGCGCACCGGACCATAGCCCCAGGCAAGTGACGTGGAGAGAAGGGTGGAGGAGGAGGTTGGCGGGAAAGGGATTGTGGGCACTGTGGCGCAAATAGAGCACTATATTGTGAGTGAGTGTTCATACATACCCAAAAAACCCTCACTTCCCTTACCCTTCCTCCAACTTTTGACTATATTACACTAACCTCGGTGACCCCAGGTTTGTTGGTGACGGGGAGCACATGATAGAGCAATAAGTGTAGCAGACTGTCAGTGACAGCAGTGTCCCTTTGTTTCTGTTTAATTTTTGGGAAGCACCGGTCCTGGCTGCAGTACGGGAGGAAGAAAACTGGAGAAGTCGAAGACAACCTTCCTCTAAAGGACTGAGTACCTAGCCTATGTAGTTATGTTCCCCAAGTTCTATTGTGAGACACTCAAACTGTTTAAGACTGCTAAACGTGAATAAAGACGCATACGTTGTGATACTGCAATTGACTGACTGATAATTCCGGTGAACCCTACAAGGAAAAGGTGACAAACTATCACAGGGGGTCCTTGGAAGAGGATAATGAACAATCGGACGCCGGAAGCCTGAAATTGCCCCAGGTGACAGCTGAACGGCGGATGAGATCGTAGACGGGTGATGTAGACTCTGCTGCACAATAAGCAAGGGGATGGATATAAGGAGGGGGCTTGCTGTGGACATATTTGGCTAGAATCTGACTATTGAAGAGCCAGGGAGTATACAGGGGCTGTGGAAAACAAGTCAAGGAGGACCCGCTGGTATGTAGCCCCGGAAGGAGCTAGTTCAACATTAAGGGGGTCGAGCGAGGGTTGGAGGCCTACTAGATGTCCGACTCTCTGAAGCTTAGGGCTTACTCCCCATAAGTTTGTGTGGGTGTAGATCCCTAGGGGCTTTGGGGGAGCATTTGTGCAATAGTTTGGATGGGTTCTAATGTTGTAGCGCCTGTTCTGAGGGAAGGAAGTTGGAGAGGAGGTCGGCGGGAGTTAGTGCTAAGGGTGTGCTCTTAAATGAGGGATGTGCGCAGGGGAGGGACTGTCTGACAAATGGGGACGTTACATGATTTGAAACACATCTCCTGTAATGTAAGGGGGCTTCATACAATGCAAAGGCGCCACAAGGTGCATGCTTACCTGGTATGACGGGGGTGCATGTGGCGCTCCTTCAAGAAACACATATTAACTGGTCAGCTGAAAAGATGGAGGGGGCAATTATTTTACACAAACTACTCAGTCTTAGCCAGGGGCACCTTGGTGTGGATTAGAGCAGGCGCCTCTTTTTAGCCAATGCAGCAATTGATTGACCCGCTTGAAAGATTTGTAGCGGTGGTGGGGCGACTGAATAGAGTGGATGTAACTCTGTGCAGTGTGTATGCTTCCAATGTGGACCAACCCTCCTCCTTTGAGAGTTTATTGGGGAGCTTAGTGCCATACTTAACCAAAGCGACAATAATGGGGGGAGATTTTAACTCAATAGCAGATGTGTAAAGGGGCAGATCCCATCCCCCGCTATCTAATGCCCCAGTACATAGGATCTCCAAAGCGAGAAGCGCATGGTAAACTAATTGGGGGCTGGTCGACATGTGGTGCGGTCAGCACTTGGAGGAGAGGGATTATTCTTATTACTCTGACCTTCATGACTTGCATGTGCGATTAAATGCAATACTATGCACCCCTGATGTTCACTCCAAGGTGATAGGTAGCGAGTATCTAGCGAGAACGATATCAGACCACAACCAGTTACTAGCGTGGATACGATGGAGCCGAGAAAGGACGGTCATACCGACCTCACGGCTCTGACCAGAGGCGCTGGAAGACCCTATATTTGGTGAGGAGCTGGGGGCGGGTATTGACCAGTACTTTGAGAAAAACGAAGGGACGGCGATGTCGGCGGCCATTGAGTGGGATGCGTTTAAGGTTGTGGTCAGGGGTATCTGTATTAGCAAGGTGTTGGGAGTAAGGAAGACGATAGTGATTGACCTGGAGAAGGCGGAAGGTCGGCTGCGAGACGCAGAGAAAGACCAACCTGTGAAAGGTATCGGAGGCTAGAGCGGCAGTGGCGGTACAGGTGGAGAGACTTCGCTCCTTTGACTATAAGAGGTACAGAGTAAGGATGCATGCAGAGGGGAACAAATCGAGCACTTTGCTGGTGTGGTTGGCTAACCCAATCCCCAGGGGAACACCGATATAGAGCCTAATGGCCCCCACGGGGGAGATGGTGAACACGCAATCAGGGATAACCAGCTTGTTTCTAGAGTATTAAACTTGGCTCTACTGTAGCCAACTGACCCAGGATGCTGATGGCATAGGGGAGTTTCTGGAAGAGGTGGCCATGCCGAGCTCAAGTAAGGAGCAGGGAGACCTGCGGGGTAATGTGATTACGGTGGGAGAGATCAGGAGGGCGATTCCGTAACAAGACGCCTGGGATGGATGGCATTCCCATAGAATTCTACTCCAGATACGTGGAATGTCTTGCTCCGCGCCTACAAGTGGTTTATCAGGAGGCGCATAAAGCAGGGAGGCTTCCTGATTCCACCAGTGAGGCTATTATCATCCCCCTACTGAAACCTGGAAGGGAAGCTACAAATATGAAGGCATATCGCCCACTCTCGATGATGAAAACCGATTACAAAATCCTGAGCAGGATCTTAGCCACTCGCCTTCTCCCCTATATGTTGCAGTTAGTACATCGAGATGAATTGGGGTTTATACCTAAGCGCAACACGCCTTTTAATGTGAGACGGCTACTGCGACTCCCGACGTCGACTGCCTTGATTCCCTCTCAGTGGACACAGAGAAGGCATTCGATAGTCTGAAATAGTCGTATTTCTTCCAGGTCATGCGCAAAATGGGATTGGGGGAGGTGTTTGTGAGATGGACTCAAATACTATATAACTCAGCGACGGCCCGGGTGAGAACAGGGGGGGCGGGGGGGGGCGTCAACATCCGGCTCAGTGGGACACGGATGCGCCAGGGTTGTTCGCTGTCTCCACTTCTGTCCGTGCTGGCAAAAGAACCACTGGCGATGCGGGCTAGATCATGGAGGCATTATGCTGAGTTGGAGATGCGCTCAGAAGTGCATGACATATCGCTTTACGCAGATGATCTGCTGATGTTTTTGGCCGCCCCTGGCGAAGTTTTAAGAGGGGAGCGACAGCACTGTAACGGATGTTTGGGGAAGTATCGGGGCTGTGCGTGAATTGGGAGAAGACCTGCCTGTTCCCGATGCGCCAGGCGATGGGAATACCTGCTAGACTGAACGGAATAAGATGGGAGCCCTGCTGTCTGCCATATTTGGGAACTAACATCTAACATGAGGAGGCGGATCTATTGGAGGGCAATATGAACAGAGCAGTGCGAGCGATCATAGGGAGCATGGCGTTTTGGAGTACTTTGTCACTTTCGGTGGCAGGAAGAGTAGTGCTTCTGAAAATGGTAGCACTGCCTAGACTCTTATATTATTTCAGGAAGCTACCGATTTGGATCCCAGGTTTGGTGTTTAAGGCGCTTAGATCCATGGTAGGGGGATTTCTGAGGGGGAGTGGCAAGCGGCGAGTGGCACTGACCAGGATGATGAGGCCTAGAGCAGAGGGAGGATGGGCGGTCCCGGACTTTGAAGGGTATTATTTGGCAGCCCAGCTGCAGTGGCTCACGCAGGCGGAGGCTCGCGAGTTTAGGGGGCCAGAAGGCCCAGAGGACCGATGGCTTCCGCGGCATGTTCATCCTTTATTGTTCTTGGCCAGCGGTTGCGAGTCGACTCATTGATGCATGAGGAGAAAGCACTAAGAGCATGTTGGAATAGAAGCAGGCGTAGGGGTGGCATCACTCGCCCATACGCACCAGAGATTCCCCTGGGCATGTGCACGGATTTACCGCATGGAGGAGACTGGACTGTACTGGCAGAATGGGAGGATCTAGGGCTGCAAATTATTGGGGACCTGTATGAGGAGGGGGCCCTCTTGCCTTTTCAGGTTCTGCAAGAAAGGTATGGCTTGCCGGGGGGAAATTTTTGCTGCATGCTGCTCTGTTATCTGCGATTCAGAAACACTAGGGGGAAGGGCTATTGGAACCACAAACATCCTTGACAAGTCAATATGTGGTAATGGCAGCGGGGACGGTAAAGGCAATAACTTGCCTATATAGGCGAATGGTGGAGGAGGGACTGCAGCCACTAAATCAGTTGCAAGGAAAATGGGAGGTGGACCTGGGCAAAGATATTCCTGAGACAAATTGGCCGAAAATAGTGGAAATTGCGTGGAAGAGTACATGGAATGCTAGATTCCAACGTATTAATTTTTACATTATACACAGGTCTTATATTTACGCTCGCACTGACTAGGGGGGAAAGGAAGCGGAAGCGGAGATAGCATGAATCGGAGCGTACCCCAAATTAAATCGGAGATCTGCACTACCTAGCACAATGCTGATGATTGATAATCCTTGTTTAGATTACTTGGAGCACACCGGTAGAAGGGGTTAGGGGTATGGGGGAGGGAGAGGCAAGCATAAGCGAGGGCACCAAACTGATTCCATTATGTTGTGGGATGTTACTGAATGCATGTACTGAGGTCGATACTGACAGAAAGGGAAGAGGTTGGGAAGTTTACAGTGGTACTGTTCAGGGTGAGAATATTATCCCAATTGAGGAAAATGACTACTCATGCACTGTACCAAGCAATGTGCTCCCAACGAAAATGTGCCTTACATGCGGGGGTTTTGTGTGTGTTAAAAAATCAATTAAAAGAAATATTTTTAGAATAAAAATGGCTGGTGCTGACCAGAGACATGATTCTGCCTTCCTGCTGCTAAGCCAAGCTTGAGCAGGGGAAGGCAGAACAATAGGTATCCTGTCACAGGGAGGCGTATTGGGGCAGGGTGGGAGCGCTTGCCAGCGCCACTAAGTCTGCTGGAATTGCACACTTGGTGCCCTCCTTGCATAGCATGTTCAAACAATCTCAGGCAGCCGACGGGTCCTGCTCTGGCGCGAAAAAGGACAAAGGACATGGGTGTATCCTACCCACTATCCGACCCCTCCCCTGGGAGGGAACCCTGAATCATCCCAAACCTTTCCTTAGTGTACTTAAGGGCTTAACTGAGGGTGGATCCTTAGATTCATCGTGGGACAACATTAATTTCAAGACATCACTTCTACTTTGACCGTCTGGGCACGCTGGGCTTCACTCTGGGCATTAAGGCTGGAACCGAGAAGACTCCTGCTGCTCCTGATCTCGTTGGTGTGAGAAGTTGGCCTGATATGCAGTACTCACTATTCTAGTGATCACTATGTATCAGTCCAAACACCCCTTATTGATGATTGGTTGTAAGTCAACCTTATAGACCAGCTATCCTAGTAGCATGGACAAGAGCAGTCTTTAGGCTAAACTCTAGAGGGCGTGTTAAGCCAACTGTTATACCATCACATATACCCCTTGAACACCAAGTGAAAGGACACCACACAAGTTGTTATGAAAATAAAAGGATATTTATTTAGAACACAACAGCCCTGGACTCTTTATGAGGACAGGGTGCTAAGCACAATACAAAGCTCTTAAAGAAATACTGAAAGTCGCACAATTTACACAAATGCCCGAGGGGCACGGAAAACCATATACTACAAAAGTGGAATGCGAAATTACTGGCAGGTAAGTACTACTCTCTGAGACTTTAGAAACGCTAGGCCTACAATGCTGAACCCTTAGATTAGAAGCAGGAGGCCTAGGGACGTCGTGTGCAGAGTGGGAACTCTCACGCGTAATGCGGGACAAAGTCTATGGATACTAGTAAATGCAAAAGTTAGTGTTCTCGGGCGAACCCGACTAGGTAGGTCAAAAACGAAAGTGGATCTAGACACTTAGAGAGTTGGACTACGCTGGAGCACCGTGGTACTCGGTTTACCTAGCCCAGGGGCTGCGGCTGCATAGGGTTCAAGTGTCGTCGGGTTTCTTCGTTGACGAACCAGGTGCCTGAAAGAAGAAGTTGCTGGCAGGCAACCAGTGAAGATGGTTGATGTGATCCAAGCCTGGATCGGTGATGGAGACGACCTGTAAGCAGAGGGGACCAAGTTCTGAATAACTAGCCAGTGATTAGATGGGCACCAGGATGGCACCGGATGAAGTCACCTCGACCAGGTGAGTGGGCGACGCTGGGCTCTGCAGTCTCTCGGACCAGGAGGCGTTGTCGGCGACCAGGATGGAGGTGCGAGCTGTCCCACGAAGGTATCTGCTGTCGGCGATGCTGGACCCAGGATTGGGGCAACAGCTCTTGGCAAATGCAAGCCCACGCGGTGGACTCAAAATGGCGTCTGGAGTGGACCAGGAGGGTCCGGGGTCCTCCTCTGTTGGAGGGGAGCATGGGCGAGTCTGGAGCAACCAGACCAGCAATGGAAGTGTCGTGGTTCGTCGTCAGGAGGGCCACAAGCCAGCAGGCAAGTGGCCGGACAACGCGGTGAGCAGCAAAGAGCAGAAGGGCCCCACGCAGATCTCCTGGATGCTGGGGGGCTGGACTTCGGTGCTGGAGCTGCTCAGGGTTAGGGCTTCTCAAACCCCAAAGCACTCACTCGAGGATCCCTCGGCGGTCGTGCTGGATAAGTGTAGTGCAGTTCTGAAGATGGCCGGTCCCTCGAGGTCTCGTCACACCCACGAATCTCAGCTGGGCTGATGATGCAGGTAGAGGTCAGAGGTGCCAGGGAAGCCGGGTCTCGTCGTGCTGGTCGGTCTGGTTCCGGAGGAAGGACGTGCAGCAAACCGCAAGTTACTTAGTTGGTGCCTGCTGATGCAGGGTGACTACTCCTTAGTCACAAGGGAGAAATCTTGAGAAGAAGTCTTGAGTTCCTTTTGTAGAAAGTAGTTTCAGGATTCAAAGATGATCTAATTTGGAAGGGTCCCTGCTCCTACCTTTATTCTAAAGAAAGGGGCTGGTACGCGACTAGGTCCTGCCAATGGGGGGGACCAGGAAGGGGGGTGGTTACACCCCTCTCCCCTGTCCGGACTTTCCCCAGCTCAGGGGCTGGTGTACCCCTGGAACTGGTTCTAGCCGGCCGATGCATAGTGAGCACCGGGGTGCCACTTGCAGTCACCTTCCTATTCAGCCCTGCCTACCCAGGATACACAAAACCCTGTCTGGGATGGTGCTAGCACAGCCCTAGACAGGAAACCCTTTGTCCAAGCTCTCCTCGCTGGAAGGACTCCCAGCAGCAGGAGGCCAGACTTGTGTCTGTGGTGGCAGTATCCATTTTGTGATGCTGAGGCTCGAGTTAACTTTAACCGGGGTTCACAGTTACACACATGTCGTGTCCCTCTAGAAGGGTGGAATGCTAACCCCGTCGCCAGAATTGGCGAGGGGTTAGTATTCCAATTCGTATGACACCTTACTCGACATGTTTTGATAAAGCGATACCAGAGTTGGCATATAACCGCGAGGATTATAATGCACTTAAGAGTATATGGTATGCGTTATCATGGAACAGCTATTAGGACTTGGTTCCGCAAGCTGCAAACGGGCTCAGCTCATGCCAGAGCACCATCTCACATGATTCCAAGCACTCTGCCTTCAGGATTGTTAAGGCCCGCAATAGGAGTGACTGATAGGAATACATGTGTCCATTTTAGGGTTAGATATAGGTATACTAAATCTAAAGCAAAGGGTGATTACACCACCTTGCCCCAGCTGTCGTGCAGCCAGTTGTGTCAGATTTAGATGGCCAGCCAGGGGTGGCATAATACATGCTGCAGCCCCTGGTAGGCCCTGGGTACACCTATGCCCTGAGTTACAGGGTCCGATAAGGTGGCCCAGTACCAATTGGTATATGCACCTAAGGTACACGTGTCAATTTTACAGAGAAAGCAGTAGGCCTGGGGCCCTGAATAGCAGGGTCCCAGGTCAACTAAGTCTGAAAACCAGCAAAACACCAGGCAAAAAGTTGGGGGTAACCATAGTCAGGTATCCACTCTCCTACAGTCGGTCTGCTCGTCTGCTGCAACGTCCGTGCCTGTGCTCCATTCAGGGGTACAAAAGGGGAGGGGTGATGGACGGAGCATCTGAATCAATCATACACTCACACCCAGTCAAAAGATCTGGGTTTAATCCATCACCGTTCTTTAGCCCACTCTGTCACCCCAGTTCAGACATGGCTATATGCAAATCAGTCTGACCCTGTGCCTCATGGGAACAGTCCAGCCCGAACTGCCACGCCATGTCTTCCCTGGACCGGAAACAAGCTTCCGAGGACCGGTTTCTGGCATTCCAGCCGTCTTCAGCCCGGCTTGCTTGAATCCAGTGGCAAATTGAGCAAGGGACTCACATCTGAGCATACCCTGCCACACTTATGGCGGCCAAAAGCGGTACAAAAGGGGGTGGTGATGGACGGAGCATCTGAATCAATCAAACACTCACACCCAGTCAAAAGATTTTGGTTTAATCCATCACCGTTCTTTAGCCCACTCTGCCACCCCAGTTCAGACATGGCTATATGCAAATCAGTCTGACCCTGTGCCTCATGGGAACAGTCCAGCCCGAACTACCAAGCCATGTCTTCCCTGGACCGGAAACAAGCTTCCGAGGACCGGTTTCTGGCATTCCAGCCGCCTTCAGCCCAGCTTGCTTGAATCCAGTGGCAAAGTGAGCAAGGGACTCACGTCTGAGCATACCCTGCCACACTTATGGCGGCCAAAAGCGGTACAAAAGGGGGTGGTGATGGACGGAGCATCTGAATCAATCAAACACTCACACCCAGTCAAAAGATCTGGGTTTAATCCATCACCGTTCTTTAGCCCACTCTGCCACCCCAGTTCAGACATGGCTATATGCAAATCAGTCTGCCCCTGTGCCTCATGGGAACAATCAATTCAGGAGCCTTCCAAGGCATGAGGGCATCCAAGACACCTGAAGTAATCTCCCTTGAAGTGAAGATGTCACTTCCTTGCATCCGCAGGCAATGCAACTAAGCTGCTGGGTCTGCTGATTCTGGGCTTCTACGGACTCCAAAAGGCTCAGCAACACAGGTGATGGTTCTTAACATCCTTCGAGGCTTGCCCTGTCCTCTCACCAAGTTTGAGGCCAGTATCAGTCGGAGCCACAGGAACTGATCCCCTGTGTATTGCGTCGACTTGCAATGGAAAAGCCTTATTGGCTGCCTTCCACCAAGATCTTCGGGCTCCAAGTAGCCCCAACCTCAAGCATCTCCTGTTATGTTATGTTATATGGCACTTATAAAGCGCGCGGCTACTCCCAGAAGTGTCCCAGCGCTAAAACAAAGACCACGCAACAACTAACAGAAAGAGAAACTCAGCTTGAGAAAAGTATACTACAAGGTTTAAAGCTGGAATAGCCAGGTCTTTAATACCCGCCTAAACTTGAGGTATTCCGCCTGTCTAAGACCTAGTGGCAGAGAGTTCCATAAACGCGATGCTGCCACTTGAAAGGATCTGCCCCCAATCCTCGACAACCTGACCTTGGAAGTAAAGGTCAGAAGCTGTGCAGAAGATCTCAGAGTGCGCTGGAGAATATAATGCTGAAATCTTTCATTGAGGTAAGGAGCCCCAATCTTATGGAAGGCTTTAAAAACCAACACCAATGATTTAAAATATATAAATCTGTTTCTGGACAGTGAGCCAATGCAGGGAGACCAGCAAAGGGGTTGTACGTGTCCTGGGACCTGCTAGAAAGATGCTCTGGCCGCAGCGTTTTCGATCACCTGAAGACGGCCAACCAGGTACGCAGGAAGGCCAAGGTAGAGGGAGTTGACATATTCCAACCTAGAGATCACCAAGGCCTGTACGACTGTCTTTCTATGCGAGACAGAAAGTAGAGGGAGAAAGTTTCGAAGCATTCTCAACAACCCAAATCAGGTTCCAGCCACTAATTGTGTCTGGGCCTTCATAGAGAGAGGGTGGAATCCAGTTTCATCCCCAGATTTTTAGCCATAGTCACTGGTGCTGAAAGGGGGGACATATCTTGCGGCCACCAATTAAGCCAGGCATCGCAGGGGCTAGAGCCAAAGAAAATAATCTCAGATTTGTCTGAGTTGCATTTCGATTGGTTAATTCTGAGCCACGAAAAAACCTCGGATAAACAGTTTTTAATAGCATTGCCATTGAACTCTGCCCCCTTCTCAAATGTGAACAACAGTTGGGTATCGTCTGTATAAGAAATTATTTTTGCACTGTGTTTCTCGGCTATGAGTGCGAGAGGGGCCATGTACAAATTAAACAGAGTAGGGCTCAAAATTGAGCCCTGAGGAACTCAGACGTTCATAGGCAGTATATCAGCGGTGAAAGGAGGGGACCATATAGTTTGTTTACGGTTTTTCAGAAAGGAGGTGAACCAACTCAATACAGTACCTCTGACACCGCACTCCCCCAGTCTGCTGAGCAGTCTATTATGGGGTAGGGTTTCGAAGGCAGCAGAGAGGTCCAACAACACCAGTACCGCATTTACTCCTTTATCCAATTGTTTTTTAATAGCTTCAGCAACTTCCAGTAGTGCAGTCTCTGTGCTAAAATTAGCCCTGAAACTGGACTGACTGGAATGAAGTAGATGATTGGCCTCCACGTATTCTGTGGTAATCATATTGATATATTGCTCCAAGACCTTGGAGAGGAAAGGCAGCAGAGAAATGGGCCTGTAATTACAGGCAGCAGCAGGATCCGCCAATGGTTTTTTCAGCAGCGGGAGTATTTTGGCATGTTTCCGGGACTGAGGCATAAGGCCCTCCAGAAGAACAGTATTAAGAATGAAGTTTACTGCAGGATTGAGTACCTCTGCAGTCAAAGATAGTATTTTAGCCAGGCAGGGGTCAGAGGGTGAGCCAGATCTGAGGGACTTCATAATTGACAAGGATGTTTCCAAAGGAATGGAAGGGAACTGCGACCAAGATGGTTCAGTACAACGCCTAGCAACAGGCGCTAAAACATTGGCCGCATCTGTAGCTAGCGGCTCTGTTTCAAAAAAGTCTTGAATAGTTTTGATTTCAGTATGGAAAAAACATGCCAACAAATTAGTCCATTCATTAGTCGGCATAAACAGGTTGCTAGTAGACTTAGGAGCTGCAAAGTTTTTCACGATGTTAAAAAGTTCTCTGCTTATATTACGAGCATAATCGATTTTAGTAGAAAAAAAAAGTTTCTTTCCCTCGCAAACATTTCTGTAATGCTCTCTCAAGGCCTGCTTGTAAGTGCCTTTGTCTATGGAATTAAAATGTGCCCTCCATTTACTTTCAAGGCGTTTGCACTCACTTTTACTTGCTTTCAGGGCCGTCAAGGACCAGGGGGAGGTGACTCGATAGGTTTTAGTTGATCTCATAGTAGGGGGCACCATATCAAAGGCGCGTAGTTGGAGCCAATGCTCTAAGACGAGCACATCATCCTCTAGGTTACCACTCAGGGGAATGGAGTATTGACTAAGTGCTTTCTGCATGGCCTCTGGGGAAATCAAGTGAAAAGGTCTGCAATTGTTAACACGAGCCTGGCCTAAAGAGAAATGCTTGTCGGGCTCTCTGGAGACTCTAAGGCCGAATAAGCAGTGGTCCGACCAGACTAAAGGAAGGGGAGCGTCAGTTTCAATTTCTTTAGATGAAAAAATCTGATCTAACGTATGCCCCTTCTCATGAGTAGGGAGGTAATCATACGGGGTCATATTCAGGATCTCCATACATTCATACAACCTTCTTGACTCTGGATCAGAATAATTGTCCATGTGTATGTTAAAGTCCCCCAGAATTAAACAGTGGCTATATTTAGCTGCTATGTGGGAGATGATGTGGCTAAGTGACTCTAAAAAAGGTTCCGGCTGGCCCCGGAGGACGGTAAACAACAAGGCCAGCAATGGACTGTTGTGCCGAGATAGTCAGAAGAAAGCCCAGGGTCTCAGCTCCTACTAACTCCAGAGAAGGTAATACAGCACAGTTAAAGGAACTCCAGTAAATCAAGGAAACCCCCCCTCCTCTGCCTTCAATTCGGTCTTTTCTCAAAATAAGGTAACCAGGGGGGATTGCACTAGTGATCATAAGATTGGATGCTTCAGTCAGCCATGTCTCTGTTAGGATCAGCAAATCAGGGGTAAAATCTACTAAAAGGTCATGAATTTGAAGTTAGTGTTGTTTAACCGAGCGAGTATTTAATAGGAATGCCTTCACATAACCACCAACACCCTCCAGCGAAGTGTTTTAAGTGCACATGTTAAGGTTAGTGCTGTGTTTCCTAAAATAAGGGGGGAGGGAGGGGGGGAGGAAGGTTTCCACTCACAGTGATCGCAAAATAAGCGGTTATGTTTCCCCTGCACAGAAAAGTGGGGCCTACAACTCAAACTCTTGCCAATGGTGTAGAGACTATTTCTACTATAGGAGACAAGTTTATCCCGACCTGATAGTACACAAGCAGCATTCTGGGCGCCGGGCGCCTCCGGGATGCTGATGGGCGCAGACAGGCTTGCATTAGGCGCGCCTTTGGCGAGCCAGAGGTGCGCCAGCTGCGCGCGTCCGCTGAGCGCAGCATCCTGTTTAAATGAGGCCAGGATTAAAAGAACTAGACCGCACCGTCGAGTAAAAATGGCAGTGGTCGGTACTAGCAGCCTCCCAGGTCAGGGTTCGATTCCCCCACCCTCTCCAAACAATTCCCAAACATAAAAACAAAATTCCCCAGTTCCCACAAATCGGGAGAGAAAGTATTAAAAATAGCGGAAACAGTTTTCAGGAGGCATGGAAACTGAGGCTTTGTTTAAAAGCAGATGAGTCACAGTACAGATGATTCACAATAATCAATTAAAAAGGTTTCTAAAAACGTACAAAAATGCTCAAAAGATTAGCAGCAGAATCGTCAGGGAGAGTAAAGCGTTCTGAGCAATCACGGAGTCATCTGTGACCAAGATCTTAGTCCTCACCGCATCATTTGCACAGTGGACTTGCATCTTTGGTAAGTTGCTCGAGCTCCTCTAGCGACTCCAGTGCCTACGGAGTGTGGGTCCTCCAGAGGCTCTCCTTTAATTTCTGAGGGCTCCCCTGATAGCTCTGGGCCTGCCAAGACTCCCCTGCTTGTGGTGAGTCACCTGGACCTTGCTGGTCATGACAATGCACCTTCTCCACTTTCTACATTGTTTGCAGTTGCCAAGACTTGTTGGTGCTTCCGACGGACACCGACCCCTCAAGTCATGACATCAGACAGCTCTTGAACGGTTCCTAGTGTTCCATAGCATCACCTGGTCAGCACAGCTGCAGCTCCAAAGTCATAGTCAGCTCTCCTGCAGCACCTGACATTGGTGGGAAGTCATCTTCCGTGCCTCCTGGTCACTCCTGAGTGGCACAGACTCGGTCCCCTCTGCTTGCAGATACTTCACATCTCAAATCCACCAGACACTTTCACGTTCTTCCTAGAGTATCCAAGGGTGGGGTGGCACTCCATTCTTCTGTCTTCCACAGGGTTTTGCAGGGTCCACTGAGAAGGTCCTTCTTTACAATTGCTACTGCAACTTACCTATTGTCTGGCATTGAGCCTGTGGTCGTGTTCTCACTCTGCACACAGCCTCCGTCGGGTTCCTGGTTACTTACCTCGGGTGGTTCCTTGGGTCCACAGGATTTCTACGTCTTCTGGGTATAGTCTTGACAGGAGTCGTGGTTCGCATACCACAATTTTAGTATATGTTTTGGTCTCCCCCCCGGCGACCACTGTGTAACTGAGCTACTTACCAGTTTATGTTGAAAAGTATTGTGTACATTGTGAATATATCGGCTAGGAGATATTTGTATACATTATTGAGTGTTATATAATAAATACATATTTTTAAAGATACACTGTGTGGTTCTTTTTCACTTAATGTATATCAATAAGATTATGGTCTGGTAAAACAAGCTGCTTTACACTCCGTCTGGACTAAGCTTGAAGGCTGCTCTCCACAGCTACCACTTAGAGAGCTTTCAAAGGTTGTCTAAGAACTCTATAATCACCATAAGGGTTGTCTGTATTGGTGCAGAGTGCTCATTTACATAATTGTAAAGAAAGAAAATACCTGTGCAGAGTCTCAAAGAAAGACAACTTGACATCAACAGTAAAGAATACCCTAAGAAATAAGACCTGCAAAGGCAGGAACACCATATCTGGTGAGAGAAATGTCCAAGGACGCAAGTTGTGTTAGTGGAATGTAACACCTCACTGATGGAAGAAAATATAAATTTCCCACAAGAATCTTGTTTTCGGGAATCTTTGTCAATCAGATTATGAGGAAGACTATCCACATCGTGGAAAACTGTAGCTGCCTGAACCACAAAACTGTGGTGTGATCGTTGACAAAGACGACAAGCAGGATCATCAGGGCAGAACAATGCTTGTGGGCAATAGCAAGGTTCACAGGCGCAACAGTATGAGGTCTAGCCCATGACCCTAGTGAAATATCACATAATGCCTCACTAGAGGGTGGCACTGGCTCAATCCCTGACTGACCCGTATGAAGAACCTCAATGAGGGGGTCTGTAGATTTCGCCACCTAAGGCAGAGTCAAATGCAAAACATCAGCTACCCTTTTTAACACATCTGCCAAAGAAGAGCGGTCCTCCAAGGCGAGGTCAGGAGGAGAGAGAAGGCCAGAAGCCAGGGATGATTCTAACCCGCTTGCTTCACCTAACTCAGAAATCCAGCTAACCATCACTGGAGGATCTGTTGGCACTGATTACACAAAGAACCCCTTCTTCATTTCCTTCCACAAACTGTTCTTGTGAAACCTTCACAGAACCATTAATTATCGGCTCTGTAAACAACGTCAATCGGCGCTGACAGCACCATATCGCTCTCTGGATGAGAACAAATATGCTACTTACCAGTATGCATCTGTTCTTCGCAAGTAGGGCTGCTGACATTCATATCTGTGCATAGATCGCCGCCTAGTGTTGGGTCCGGATGATTGCACATTGTTGTCCTGGAAGAGTCCTCGAAGTATCACGAAATAGGTGGCTCCTCCCCTGGACTACAGTGCGCATGGGCATCCACTCCATCCTCAGATTGTTTTTCGCCATTGTGGCAAAGATGGAGTGTAACACCGTAAGTGATGACCATGCTAAGAGTAATTCTGAGTGCTGCAGCCGCTAGAGGCGCCGGGGAGGAGGGCGGGCGATATGAATGTCAGCAGCCCTACATGCCAAGAACAGATGCATACTGGTAAGTAGCATATTCGGTTCGAGGCATGTGGGCTGCTGAATTCATATCTGTGCATAGAATATATAGCAGTCCCTCCATTAGCGGCGGCCGCCCGTGCCAGCTGCAGCAGTTTGAAAAAGTGTTTTTAGAACAGCCTGCCCTACAGCTGCCTGCTGTTTGGAGTGCACATCTACGCAGTAGTGTTTTGTAAATGTGTGTGTGGTAGACCATGTGGCTGCTCTACATATGTTTTCTAAAGGAATATTTCCAAGGAAAGCCATGGAGGCCCCCAACTTTCGCGTGGAGTGGGCTCTTGGGGGAACCGTTAATGTGCGCTTAGCCTAGATAGCAAATCTGAATGTACTTAACGATCCACCTGGCTATACCTGCTTTGGAAATGGGGTTGCCTTTGTGTTGTGGCGAAAAGGCAACAAACAGTTGTTTTGTTTTCCTAAAATCTTTTGTCCTATCTATGTAGTACATTAGAGCTCTTTTGACGTCTAGTGTGTGGAGCATTCTCTCTGCCACTGACTCAGGATTCTGGAAGAACACTGTCAGTTCTATAGTCTGGTTGATATGGAACTGTGAAACCACTTTAGGCAGAAACTTAGGGTTAGTGCGGAGTACCTGCCTGTTGGAGTGAATCTGTATGAATGGCTCCTGGATAATTAGTGCCTGACGTTCACTAACTCGTCGTAGCGATGTGATTGCTATTAGGAAAGCTACTTTCCACGTCAAGAATTGAATCTCGCATGAGTATAGAGGCTCAAAAGATAGACCCATCAGCCTGGTGAGGACCACATTTAGGTTCCATACAGCTGCTGGTGGGTGTCTGGGAGGAATAACTTGTTTGAGTCCCTCCAGAAAGGCTTTGATGGCAGGCACTCTGAAAAGTGAGACATGCTGCCTGTTTTGGAGATAAGCTGCCATTGCGGACAAATGTATACGAATGGAAACATAGGTCAGATTGCATTTGTATAGATGTAACAGATAACAAATGATGTTGTGAGTAGAAGCATCTAGCGGATTGATGTTGTGGTCTGCACAATAAATGACAAACCGCTTCCATTTTGCCGCATAACATGCTCTAGTGGTGGGCTTTCTTGCCTCCCTTATGATATCCATACAGTCAGGAGGCAAGTTGAGGTAGCCAAATTCTAAGACCTCAGGAGCCAGATCGCCAGGTTGAGCTGTTGCGGATCTGGATGCTGAATGTCGCCATGGCTCTGCGTCAAAAGCCTGGGTGTGAGGTGCAGCCTTTGATGCGGTACCACGGAGAGTTCTAGAAACGTGGTGTACCATGGTTGGCGTGCCCACGCTGGAGCAACCAGGATGAGAGTCATTGAGTGTTGCTTCAGCTTGCGTGCCACCAGCGGTATTAGAGGTGCTGGGGGAAAAGCGTACGCAAATATGCCTGACCAGTTCATCCATATCGCATTTCCCTGCGACTGTGGGTGTGGGAACCTGGCGGCAAAGCTTCGGCATTTTGCGTTTTCCCTTCTGGCGAACAGGTCTATCTCTGGATGACCCCACTGCTGGAAGTACGGGCGGAGTACTGATGGATGTATCTCCCACTCGTGCATCTGATGGCTGTACCTGCTGAGCAGGTCCGCCATCTGATTGTCCTTGCCCAGGAAGTGTTCCGCCATGAGGAAGATGTTCCTCTGAATGGCCCACTTCCACATGCTCTGAGCCAGGTGAGACAACTGTGGAGAGTGTGTACCTCCCTGCTTTTGTATGTAGTACATGGCCGTCATGTTGTCCGTCCAGATCAACACAACCTTGTTGCACAAGAGTACCTTGAATGCTTTCATCGCCATGAAGATAGACATCAGTTCCAGAAGGTTGATGTGCATCTTCTGCTGCTATACTGCCCATAGTCCCTGCACCGTGTAGTGGAGTACATGAGCTCCCCATCCCTGGAGAGATGCGTCCGTTGTCAGTATAATCTGTGGCACAGGCTCCTGGAACGGTCGGCCCCTGCAAAGGTTTTGTGGATTCCATCAATGCAGAGAGTTGTATGCGCGACCGGTCACCAACACTAGGTCTTTCAATTGTCCGTGAGCCTGATTCCACTGACGGGCTAAGCACTCCTAAAGCGGACGCATGTGTAGTCTCGCGTGCGGGACTATGAAGATGCAGGAGGCCATCATGCCTATCAACTGCATGAACACCCGTGCTGGAAGCGAGTGTTGTGGTTTGAATTTTTGTATCAGCAATTGCATGCTGTTGATACTCACTGAATTTGGCTGTGCTTTGGCTGCCAGAGTATCTATTGTTGCGCCCAGATACTGCCATACGTGGGCGGGCTGAAGGTGGGACTTTGGATAATTCAGTGAGAACCCCAGATCGTGAAGAAGGTGAATGGTGTGGGACATGTGGCCGGCACATTGCTGGGCCGACTTCGCCTGAATAAGCCAGTCGTCCAGATAAGGGTAGACGTGAACATTTTGTCTCCTTAGGTGTGCAGCCACTGTCGCCAGGCACTTGGTAAACACCCTGGGCGCTGTCGTCACTCCGAAAGGGAGGACCTTGAACTGATAATGCTGATCCTGAATGGTGAACCTGAGGTATTTTCTGTGTGACGGGTGTAGCGGTATATGGAAATATGCATCATGCAAGGAAATCTCCCTGACTGAGTAACGGTAGAACCTGTTGTAATGTGAGCATGTGAAAGTGTTCTGAGAGAATGTACTGGTTTAGGGGCCTGAGGTCCAGTATAGGTCTGAGGGACCCGTCCTTTTTCGGGATTAAGAAGTACAGCGAGTACACCACTGTCCCTCTTTCTTCCACAGGCACGAGCTCTATGGCTACTTTTTGCAGCATGCCGACTACCTCCTGCTGCAATAATTGCAAATGCTCTGTGGACATAGGACGGCGTCTTGGGGGAATGTTGGGTGGAGTGGATGTTAACTCCAGACAATAACCGTACTGGATAAGCTGCCTCACCCACCTGTCTGTAGTGATGGATGTCCAGACCGGCAGGAACTGTTGAAGTCTCCCCCCAACCGGTGTGGTATGGTCGGGGGGCAGTGACAAGACGTCATTGTTTGTCAGTGGCGGAGGATCGGGAGCTGTTTCCACGACCTCTGCCCTTGGTGCTGTTTCCACGATAGCCACCCCTACTCCGTTTGGTGTAGGTGGTCTGCGTGCCTCCTTTAGTGTATTGTGTCTGCTGGGACAGCTGGCCTCTGGAAGCTCCTCTATTATTGGAGCGACGAAAGGAACCACCTCTGAACTGCTGCGACTGTAGAGCCCCCATAGACTTTGCAGTCTCAGTGTCCTTGATTTTTTCCAAGGTGGTGTCCACCTCTGGGCCAAATAAGTGATCAGGGTTAACAGGCTGATTCAGTATGGTGGTTTGTATCTCAGGCTTGAAACCGGAGATTCTCAGCCAGGCACGTCGCCGTAACATCACACTTGTATTAATTGCCCTGGCTGCGATGTCTGCTGCGTCCAGCGCACATTTAATAGATGCGTTTGATATAAGCTTCCCTTCTTGTATTAGCATCTCTGCTGCCTCCTTATACTCATCTGGCAAGTGTTGTAACAGGGTTTCAAGTGTATCATAATGAGCCCTGTCATATCTGGCTAAGAGTGCCTGCGTGTTGGAGATGCGCCAGATATTGGCCGCCTGAGCTGCCACCCTTTTCCCTGATGCTTCTAGCACTTTAGATTCTTTGTCAGGGGGAGGAGCATCACCTGTTTGCGAGTTCGCCCTCTTCCGGGCATTGGAAACAACAAGAGAGTCCAACGGCAACTGTCCCTTGATATACGTAGGGTCCCCAGGTGCCGGTTTGTATTTCTTCTCAATTCTGGGGTTTATCACCCTTGCCCTTGTGGTCTCCTTAAAAATGTCTCCAGCATGTTTTAGGATTGGCAGAGTCTTGACAGTTCTCTCTGAGGTTGAGAAGGTGTCAAACAAAAATCCTCTTCAATAGGGTCAGCATGGAGCTGGACATCATGATTTTTGCCGCCCTCTCAATAAGTGCATTAAACGCAGCCGCGTCTTCGGTAGGCGAGGTTTTAACAGCGTAGACATGACTGTCTGGGGCAGTTAGTGGATCTCCTGGGTCAGCAGCGTCTGTCCAGGGTTCAGTGTGATCTTCAGGATCAGTGTCTACAGGATAACTGTACTCCTCATTGTCACAATCCCCTGCCTCCACATCTGAGTATGTGGGTGAGATAGGAGCAGTGTCTTGTCCATGTGGTGTTATAGGTTCAAAGAGAAGAGGTGACATAGCAGAATCCCTCTTTTTCTTTAATGGAATTTTGTATGACTCCATAGGCTGGTAAGGGGCGATCTTTCGCTTGAAAATAGAAAGTCTTCCCATCTCGGCGTCGATGAATTGCCTCAACTGATCTTCAGGCGGAGGCTGTCGTTGCTTGGTGGCCACCTCCGCATTTGTAGGCTTCGGCCCCATGGACACCTTCTTGGTCGCTTCGACGGCTGTTCTAGGGGCGAAGGCCTTAGGTACCACTTTCGGCAGCAGTATGAACTGGATGGGTGCCGACGACTTTGGAGGTTTACTGACCGTCTTCGGAGGAGAAGTAGCCTTTGGTCCGACAGTAGCAGCCTTCTCTTTAATGCGTTTCAGCGAGTCCGACACCTGCTTCGAAAAGGAGGCGGATGGCTGTGTTGACTCGACGGGTTCCTACGAGCAACCGCCAGGTGTGGACTCTAGGTCTGTACTGCTTTTAGCCTTGTCGGGTCGACGCTTAGGATCAAGTCAAGTCAAGTCAAGTCAAGTCAATAGATTTGTATAGCGCGCTACATACCCAGAGGGTCTCAAGGCGCTTGAAGAAGGGAGGGGAATTACTTGTTAAATATCCACGTTTTAAGTTGCTTTCTGAATGCTAGGTGGTTCTGAGTAAGGCGAAGATGAGTGGGAAGTGAGTTCCAGGTTTTAGCTGCCAGGTAGGAGAAGGATCTACCTCCCATGGTGGTTTTGTTGATGCGAGGTACAGTGGCAAGGGCTTGGTTGGAGGATCGTAGCTGGCGGGAGGGGGTGTAGAAGGACAGTCGTGTGTTGAGGCATTCGGGTCCGATTTCGTAGAGTGCTTTGTGTGCGTGGGTTAGGAGCCGGAAAGTAATCCTCTTATTGACGGGGAGCCAGTGGAGGTTTTTCAGGTGGCCAGAGATGTGTTCTTTACGCGGTATGTCTAATATGAGCCTGGCTGAAGCGTTCTGGATGCGTTGAGTTTTTTCTGGATTTTTGCGGTGGTACCGGCGTAGAGGGTTTTTCCGTAGTCCAGTCGGCTCGTGACCAGAGCGTGAGTGACTGTTTTTCTAGTTTCGGTGGGGATCCAGCGGAATGTTTTCTTGAGCATGCGAAGAATGTTGAAGCAAGATGAAGAAACGGCGTTGACTTGTCTGTTCATCGAGAGTGAGGAGTCCAGGATGACGCCCAGGTTGCGTGCGTGGTCCGTCGGGATAGGTGCTGTTCCAAGGGCCTCTGGCCACCAAGAGTCATCCCAGGCGGAGGGGGAGGTGCCTAGGATGAGGACTTCTGTTTTGTCTGAGTTCAGTTTTAGACGGCTGTGCTTCATCCATTCGGCTACTTCTTTCATTCCTTCATGCAGGTTGGTTTTGGCCGTGTTCGGGTCTTTGGTGAGTGATAGGATCAGTTGAGTGTTGTCGGCGTAGGAGATGATGTTGAGGTTGTGTTGGCGTGCGATGGCCGCGAGGGGGCTTATGTATACGTTGAAGAGGGTGGGGCTGAGTGAGGACCCTTGGGGTACTCCGCAGATGACTTCAGTGGCCTCTGACTTGAATGGTGGGAGGCGGACTCTCTGGGTTCTTCCGGTGAGGAACGTGGTGATCCATTCCAGTGCTTTTCCATGGATTCCGACGTTTCTGAGGCGTTGTAAAAGGGTGCTATGACAGACCGTGTCGAAGGCTGCGGAGAGGTCGAGGAGGATGAGGGCGACTGTGTCTCCATTATCCAGTAGAGTTCGAATGTCGTCTGTTGCTGCGATGAGGGCGGTTTCCGTGCTGTGCTTGGCTCGGAAGCCGGATTGTGAGGAGTCGAGGGATTTGTTGGTTTCGAGGAATGCGGCGAGCTGGTTGTTGACCGCTTTCTCGATGACTTTGGCCGGGAATGGAAGGAGTGAGATAGGGCGGTAGTTTTTGAGTTCGGTGGGGTCAGCTGTGGGTTTCTTCAGGAGGGCGCTGAGTTCGGCATGTTTCCAGCTTTCCGGGAAGGTTGCGGAGTTGAGGGAGCAGTTGATGACGTCTCGGAGGTGCGGTGCTATGATGGAGTCTGCTTTGCTAAAGATGTGGTGAGGGCATGGGTCTGTGGGGGATCCTGAGTGGATAGAGTTCATCAGACGGATGGTGTCCTCAGTGGAGATTGGCTTCCAGTCATTGAGGATGTTCAGGGGGGGTGGGGGTCCTGCAGGGGGATGGGTGGGTTGGTTTTCGGGTCGGTAGTCGAAGCTGTTGTGGATGTCTGCAATTTTGTTGTGGAAGAATGAGGCTAGGGAGTCGCAGAGGGCTTGAGAGGGGGTGATGTCGTTGGAGTTGGCCGAGGGGTTGGTAAATTCCTTGACGATGTTGAATAATTCCTTGCTGTTGTGGGCGTTATCTAGTCGGTCCCTGAAAGCGGCTCTCTTGGCAGTCCGGATCAGTTGGTGGTGTATGCGGGTGGCGTTTTTGAAGGCGTCCTTGGTGCTGGTGGTTGGGTCTTTTTTCCAGGCCTTCTCAAGGGAGCGGCAGAGTTTCTTGGATTTCTTAAGATCATCTTTGAACTTCCGAAGTTCCGAGTCCCTTGTCTGTGTCGACGGCCTTCGGCGCCGACTTCTTCGGGTCGACGTCCTTTACCAGTTTCTTCGGTGCCCCGGTTTTGGGCTCGACACCCTTTAGCGACCTCACCGGGTCGATAACACTCTTCTGTTTTGTCGGTTCCGATGGTTCAGAGGTCTTCGAACCGACCAAAGTAATAAGCACTTTTGGTTTCGATTAAGTGTCCAGTGCTTTCGGTTGTGTAGACACCAATGCTTTCGGTTTCGATTTCGATCGGTCAACTGATGGCTCGATAGAAATGTCCATAGCCGGGCCCTGAGGCGAGGCTGTAGAACCAAGTGTACGATCTTGGGTAAGGCCATGTGGCGATCCCTCGAACTGAGCCTTATCGAGTGTTTCGGTTGCGGCCCCAGTACCAACGGTTGGGCTTAGCTCCTCGCTCGAGCTATCTTCCACGGCCCCAAAGGCCTCATCGTCGTCTCCTACCTCGTCGACGACGTCTTCATTATCGACCATTTCGACTTCTGCGTCATAACTGGAGTCGATCTCCGATGCAGGATCAGACAGCTTCTCTTGAACTTCCTGCTCGACTCCCTCATCTTCCTCGGCATCGAAGATGTCCACCGGGTCAGGTGGCGTCTGCTGGGCCTCCTTCCGCGCAGCGCGTCGAAGGTGAATCGTCTTCTTGGAGCGGAATCAAGAACAAGCCATACAGCTGGCTTCATCGTGATCCGGAGACAGGCACTTGTTGCACACCGGGTGGACATCGATGTGAGGATACTTGGAGTTGCAAACGGGACATCTTTTGAACGGGCTCCGTTCCATGATGGATCGCCGAAAAGGCCTCTGGTGTCGACCGGGCCTTCAGTGCCGCAAAGCCACGCTGCTCCTCTTGATGTCCGGCTCGGGGACAGAGCTGGAACAAGTACTGGGCACCGATCGCAAAGACAATACCGACAATAACTAAAGGCCTTTTGGCCAAAAAGAAAGTTTTATATGGATTCCGAACTTGAGTTAACAAATATACATCCGAACCCAATGGCGGAAAAAAACAATCTGAGGATGGAGTGGATGCCCATGCGCACTGTAATCCAGGGGAGAAGCCACCTATCTCGTGATACTTCGAAGACTCTTCCAGGACAACAATGTGCAATCATCCAGACCCAACACTAGGCGGCGATCTATGCACAGATATGAATTCAGCAGCCCACATGCCTCAAACGTGGAAGGTTGTCAGACTGCGCGATGACGACAAAATTAGTCGAGGGGCTGTCCATGCCTCAAGACTCTCGGCGGGGTCATGCACCGACTTCAGTTCGGAGCCTACTGGCGCCACCGTAACATATCCCGGAGGAACAACCGGTATCGCTCCGGAGTCAGTCGGCACCACAGGTGTGAACCCCAAAGGGCTGTGCACCGGTGTCACTTTGTCTAAGGGCCTAACTGCAGCCGAGGATGAATCCATCGGCGAGGATGCAGCCAGTTCACCTATCACCTCCTTGGGGCCCGGATGTGCTCCAGAGGAAGGTGAGAAATCAAATAGAATATGAAGAGCATCATAATAATCTTTTATCCGGGCCCGAGTCGCCCCGACCCCAGGAAAAGCAGGGAAGCACGACAACGTGAGGAGTCGCTTAAAACGCGCCGTGAGTCAAATAAGCGCGCAAAAGAAGAAACTGACGTCCACGCGCCTGAGGGTACTTTTATGGCTCCATTGACGTCACAACTGGATCCAACATCATCATGGAGCCGTAGGTCATCTTCCTCTGACACAGAGGAACTGCTGAAAAATGTACGGATCCAGTCTGACGCCTGGGAAGAAATCAAAAGTTAAGGAATTTGCTGCTAGATGTCTCTATCAGATGTGAGTCTATACTAGGAGCAAATTACACTAGTAATCTGTTGCTCACAAAGCATACCAGACACCACCAAGAATCTGCCCTGGAGTACATCTTTGTTGGTAGGAAGTTCAGTGGGTGCCTAATTAAAATAGCTAGCATGGGAGTCAAATGATGAAAACTATAATGTTCCGATTTCAGAGCGAAGTCCTGACATGTTCCTTGATCCAGATGAGCCTTCTGCAGGAGAACTAGGAATATTATGAATCTAGCCCAGGAGGACAATAAAAGTCTTGTCCTCTTGAGGTTTTAAACCTCCCTTATATTCCAAATTGCGTATTTAAAACTATGCAGTATCTGGTATATGTATATTTTGCATAAATAAGGCTGATAGAGATGAGATGAATGAATGAATGAATGAATGAATGAATGAATGAATGAATGAATGAATGAATGAATGAATGAATGAATTAGGTATTTGTATTCCGCAACTTTGCCCGGGGGCATCAAGTCGCATCAGATGGAAACAGCTGAGTGAAGGGTGAAAACGGATGACGAGTTACAGGTAGGCTTCTGCGAAAAGCCAAGTTTTTAGACTTTTGCGAAAAAGGGCGTAGGAAGCCTGGCCCTTAAGTTCAGCTGGAAGCATGTTCCAAAGTTTCAGGGCAAGGGAGAAAAAGGCCTTCCCTCCCCATCTGGCCTTGGCGGTTCGAGGGACAGACAAAAGGTTTTTGTTGGCAGATCGCAAGGCCCTGCCCGCGGTGTAATAGGACAAAAGAGACCTAATGCATTCTGCACCAGATCTGTGAAGAGCACGGTAGGTAGGAACTAATACCTGGAAATTTATCCTGGCCTGCACAGGAAGCCAGTGAAGATTTTTCGGATCAAGGATCCTGAAGAACGTCTGGGGGCATCAACAACAAACCTTGCTGCTGCTTTCTGGAAAACTTGTAAACGATGGACCAGCCTTTTGCTCATACCTAAATAAAGGGCGTTACGATAGTTCAGGCGAGGAGAAATGAGAAGCCACCGAGACTTGTTTCCGGGCTTCCGGGAAAAGATAGTGTGTGAGTTTTCTCAGGATCCTTAAGACACCACAACAGGTGGAGACAGTCCTGTTGACTTGCTTGTCAAAGGCAAGTGTGGTGTCGAGAATTACACCAAGATTACGGGCGACAAGACAGGGCTTGGGACACATTCCAAGGGCAGGCGGCCACCTGCCCTATGCAATAGACACCATGTAGATTCCTGTACTTGATGCAGTTATGCTTGATTGCAAAGGAACAACGAGAACCAACACTCCCAGCCCTTTATTTCCAAAGCAAAAACAAATACTTTCAAGATGGCTGCTGTGAGTGCATCCTGGATTACTATATTTTATGCTATACAAAAATCACTCTAAGATAGTTGCAATGCGTACGTATGCATATGCTGGAACTACGTAGGAGTGATATTATTATATTATATTCTTAATTTACCACTCTAAGATGGCTATACTGGAAAGATAAATTAAAAAAATAAAGTATGCACAGGTTGCCTAACAACAGAGAAGACGACAGCGGCTTGGTATCAGGGTGCAACTGCCAGCCGTCTGAAAATATATTTTTAAAGAAACTAAAGACCGAACAAAAGAAAGAGCAAGTGCCTATGCAGGAGCAAATACCCAAAATTGAGAAGTCCGTCCGTGTAGAGCTGCAGAGCCTTTTCAAAAATCAAAAATAAAGCTGAAAGAGAGCGTGGAATGGATGCACTCCCAAGAAGAGCTGAAAGGCAAATTAATATAACATATAGCCTCTTAATGTAGCAGTAGAAGGATACACATAAAATACATCTAGTGTATGGTGACCCACATCCTATCTACATCTGGCCCAAATAATTGGTATCTTCACAAGACTACTAAATAAAATGGAACATCTAAGCGTGGCCATCAACTCAATTCTCAACAGACAAAGGATCAACAAGTTTTCTTTCTTAAGACTGATTATTTTCATTCACAAGTCATAAGAACATTTCTTAAATAGCCGCACCTTCGCCCTTGCAAACGCAGGTAATTTTGGCACAGTTCTCTTTCAGGGCAGGATTTTATTAAACTATTGGAAAATATTTTAAAATGATGCTTTCTGGGCCTTGATGGTTACTTACAAAAGCTTCATGGCCTCTTGGCTTATTAACAGTAGCTCCCCGGTGCAAAGAACATTCAATGTACATGCTTGCACACAGGTTCGGCTTTAGGGCGGTGCGATCGCACTGGGGGCAGATGTAGAGGACGGCAGGCACTGACCTTAGGGGGAGGGGTGCTGTGTTTAGCAATAACTCACTATTTAAAAGCATCTGCAGCGGAGTTCTTAGAGCATCCAGCAATAACAATGTCAAGAAAACTGTGATTAATGTTCTTGCTAGAGGGAGATCAGAATGTTATGTAGTGGCAGTTTTGACTCGCCATCTGGTGGTGCAGAGGGTTACTATGCCTGTTGCAAAGAATACAATCGGCCACCATAGCACTCCTGGAAGACCTGTTAAGAAAACGGCCTAGGCACTCGAACACCATGGTGACGGGTGAATTTAATTGCACGTTCGAGCCCCTTGGTCTTGATGATGTGCTGGGCGTGGAGGAGGAGGACGCAAAAAGAGGGATCCCGGCCCTGGCCCTGCCCCCCATCAAGAAATGGACCCAAGTGGCACTACAGATCAACGCACTAAATTTGGAATTTGACCTAAGGGCGGTAAACGGGAGGTCAAAAACGGATGTGCAGGGCGCACACACATACAATAGGCCCAATCATACATCGAGAATAGATTATATTCTTCTCGATGTATGCCTGTGGAGTACCCTGCGCAACATGAGGATCATTGAAAGTATTGACAGTGACCATAATCTTCTGTCACTTGATCTAACCGCAGGGTGGCTTGGGGATATGGATAGGCACAAACGTTCATTGCCGGCACCAAATGTCCAGTGATTCACGGTATCTAACTGTGAGAGACGGTTAAAATGGTCCAAGATCGCCCTGTCCACCGAGAAACTTTCTACTATAGGGGTCCTGCTGGTCGAGGCTCAGAGCAAACTGGGTCTATTGCGTAGTGCACCGGAGGAGGCCACGCAGGTCTTTTGTGCCTTAATTGGTGCACTGGGCAAACTCTTTGTTTTACCAAGTGGTGCCCGGACCACGTCCAGCAGGAAAGACTCCGGGACAAAACAGGGCTGGTATACAGCAAAATGCAGGCACAAGAAAAGAGTCCTGATAGAGGCAGTTAAATCTAAGTCCCCAACTGCTGTTAGATCAGCCAGGAAAGAATATTCCCTGACCATAAAGGCAGCCAAAAACGAATGGGAGGTAAAGTTTTGGGATGATCTTCTGACCGCAAGTAGGGGAAAGGACGCAAGGAGCTTCTGGAGTACGATTAAGAACAAGAATAGGCCAGATGGGTTGCTTATAACTTGTAACATCCCCGCCCAGCTCTGGTATACTCATTTTGAGGCTCTTTACTCTCAACCTTTAGGGGCTCTTAGCGATTCCTTTTCCCAGGTGAATGACCTAATGGTTAGCAATGCGGATGACTTCACCGAGAGCGAGGTAGAAGCAGTAATCAAGTCCGTAGTCCCACTAAAAGCTGCGGGGCCTGATGGGTTACCCGGTGATTTGCTCCGCGCCAATCCCAAGGTATGGGGCAAATTGGTTGCTACTTTACTAAACGCAATTATGAGGGGTGCATCAGTACCTGATTCCTGGAAGGGGGCGGAGGTTGTCCCGATTTACAAGAAGGGATGTCGGGACAGCCCCGCCAACTACAGGCCAATCAGCCTGATTGACTCTTCTCAAAAGGTGGCAGGGAAGACTATCCTGGGGAGGATCCTCCAATGGGCTGAGGAACACAAGATATTGTCAGACTTCCAGGCGGGCTTCCGTACAGGTACGGGTACGATAGAACAAGCTTTTAGGCTGACCCTACTGTACTGGAAGGTGGTGGTGCTGGGCAAGGGCAGTCTTTATTTGGCCTTTATAGACCTGAAGACTGCCTTTGACCTAGTACCAAGGGAGGAGCTTTGGAGGGTCCTGCAGGGGCTGGGATTACCCGCCTACATCCTGTCGCTTCTTGTCAAACTCCACTCAGATAACTATGCACAGGTGCGGTGGGGCAAGGACGGGGAGAAAACCAACAGAATCCCAGTGCAAAGGGGTGTCCGCCAGGGCTGTGTGCTGGCCCCCACACTATTCTCATTATATGCCAATGGTGTGGTTGAACATCTGCTTAAGGAGCCAGCAGACGCCCCGTCCCTGGCAGGCACCCAGATACCAACCTTGCTCTTTGCCGATGACACCTTGCTCATCGCCAAAACACCGCAGGGTCTCCAAAAGCTCCTCACTCGTTTCCAAGAGTTCTGCTCCCTCAGGGGCCTCATAATTAATGTGGATAAGACCAAATTTCTATCCTTGAACCCCCCCCCAAAAAAACCCTGGTCCACCCCCGGTCCTAAATTTTGTTGCACTCGAAAGGGTCCTCGAGTTTGATTACTTGGGGATTCGCCTTAGTAATACTATGAGCTGGACCCCACATATTAATAAGATGTTACTTAATCACAAAAGGGTGGCGGGTGCCATACTCAGGGAACACCGTTCTTCCTCCAAACATTGCATCTCCCCAGCAATAGACATTTACAAAGCCAGAGGGGCTCCAGCGGCTTTGTATGGGGCGGAGTTGTGGGGCTCCACAAATTTAGAAGCACTGGGGAAAGCAGAAAATACATTTTTGAAAGACCTTTTGCTACTCCACTGCGGGTAGCTGTGCGCTATATAAGCTCAAAATACATACATACTCCCAACAAGCACACCTACTATCCCAGTGCTTCTCGACACGAGCTGCAAATCGATCATGGACCAGGCACGATTGCGGCCGCTGCTCCTCTGGTGCCGTTTATGGAGGGTACCGGAGCTAGCCTCCTATGCAGCTGGTCTGTCCGAAGTAATTGCAATGGAAGGATGGCATCGCATAAAATGGTTAAGAGACATCAAGAGCCTCCTGGTGGAGTTGGGTTTGGAAAATTGTTGGGTTACCCGTTCTGCCCCACCAAAAGTCACCCTGAAAAAGATATATTGGGACTGGGTAACCAACAAACTCATTTTCTACCCCCGCCACTGCAACTCAACCACTGTATTTTTACAAATTAAAGACGTTGTAGCATTCAAGCCCTACCTGGATTTAATCTCCATCTCCCTGGATAGGGCCCTCTATTTTAAATTCAGAGTGGGCACTTCACCCCTGGCTGATTTGGTGTCCAGGTGGAGATCCCCAACGGCTCAGCCCTCTGCTTTCTGTGCGGCGTGTCCTACAAGGGTCGAGTCAGTGGCACACTTTCTGTTCGAATGTCCCGATTACCGTGCCCCAAGGAAGCGATGGCTGGCACCTCTATGCAGGCTCCTCGGCACCAGACAACATTTGGTGGCCCTCCGCATTTTATTAACCGATACTTCCCCTTTTATAGTTTGTGCTGTCTCCAAATTCCTAAAATGGGCTTGGATGATTAGAACAAAAAGGCTTTCCATTTCAATGTAATACTATTTTTAATTATTTATTGCATTTTTATCTGACTGGTTTATGCAATTATAACTGTAAGCCTTTTTTCTTAATTCTTGGAATTGCATGTTTGTAACGTATTGCTTTTAAGATATTTACGTATCGAAATAAAGCCTTTTCACTCAGAATAGATCTGTATTGTATGTGGATAGATGAGTGGATTATTGAAGCCAGCCTTTACCACCTCTTTCAAATAAAATGAATGTATGTGAGAGAGTGGCTATGGAGAGATGAGGGGCTCTCTTGCTGGGTGGTAGTGAGATGATTTGAGGAGGAAGTCATGTGGGCGTCAAAAAAATATTGTCTCATCAAGTCAAGTCAAGTCAAGTCAAAAGAAGTCTTTATTCGATTATTCATCTTAAAAGACATGCTACACATCCAACATTAATTCTTCATTTCTAAAGTGCACTGTTATTTGTTGTCTCATCAGAAGCCACCATTACTACAGCCGGCCCTGCTTCTGCATGGTGCACAGTACCGTTCAACAGGACCTGATATTCTGGGATAAACATTTTTTTTCCAAACAGCACAAGAGCAGAACTCAGCTGGTCTGCGTATTTGGTGACACCCAGATAAGTACAAAAAGGCATAAGTGGGGTCAAGAGGTTTGTTCTGCGTGTTATTTACCTTTGGAACATTCTCCCTCTATAAAAAAAAAAGATAAATGCCCATAAAAATCATATTTCCAAGGGTAGTTTACACATGCAATTTGGTTTGGCTTTTCTCTCTCCCTCATACCAAAAGGCCAAACTGGTGGAAAGTGATGCACTGGGGGGGAATGAAGGATCACACGTATTATTACCTAATGATAATCTTCTCTCGCCAAGATTTCCTGGAGCACTTAATTGTGATGTAGGGGTCTCAGATAACGAGAAATATGATTATTTCTAGAAAAAGTGCTAAACGAACAGTCAAAAACAAAGCCATTACACTCAAGTAATTAACAATGCCTTGAAAGCTTGTGAAGAGAAGTATGAGCTGATGCCTTGCAAATCTCCTAAAAATTGATTCTTAAGCCGAATGCAACAGTGGCTTCAACTATCCTCGTACAGTGTGCCTCATTTAGAGTCCTCGCGGTTCTTCTTGCTGCATGACACTAGCCATCATCACCTTTGTAAGAGCAAAGTTTTTGGAAGCACTTTCTTTTTTAAATTCTGTTTATTAGTTTTCAATAACAATCCAACATCCACATTTCTATTACACCCATATGCATTTCACTAGCAGAGTAAACCTGCCTCCCCAGCAGCCAATAAAAGCATACATATCTTTTATCACATCTGGAGCAGTGGTAATCACATCCTGTATGTTAGGGGGCCAGAATTAACATACATGTTCAAGATACATTGAGCCTACATAATCCAAATTTAGCTATACAACAAGGGAATCACGCTACCCCTTCAGTTCTGCAGTGATGTTTAGTGTTCATACGCTTTAAGGCTTATCACATTGTCCGCATATTAAATATACAATACCATCTTTCCTTCTTGCCTCCCTCCTGCCTAGCAAAAAGTATACCGTCTTATACATCTGTGTCTCTGCACTGCTATTGCACAGTTATTGTCATGTTATCCACTCTCGTCTCCTGTGGGTGTGCCAGTAAGTAACACGTTAGTGGGGCCCAGATATCTCTAGGTCTGGACGCACATGGTAGTAATTCAGCATATGCAGTCAATTGTTCCTGACACAGATAAGCAATCCAATCTTTGAAGTTGGGCGCCCTCCCTCTACTCCAGCGGCAGGCCACCCGCCTCTTAGCGAGGAGTAAGGCAAGGGCGACATATTTGGGGTGTGCCGCCTGTACCGGCTGGACATAACTGAGCAAGGCAATCAGTGGTGTGGGCTCTAGGTGCGTGTTTATCATTAGTGTCAGTGGCTCAAATACCTGTGCCCAATATTCGCCCAATCCTGGACACTCCCAGGCTAAATGTAAAAAATTCGCCCCTGGTGCCGACATCTGTCACATCTGTCAGGTGGTATCTATGCATCCTAGCTGGTGTATAATATAGCCTATGTAAGAATTTATAATGTATTATACGAAGTCTGCAACTAGATGACACCCTCTCAGTCTGCAAACAGTATTCCTACTGATCGTCCGTCAATTCGAAACCTAGTTCCTCCCCCCATCGTGCGCGAGCAGGCGCAGCCGGCAATTCCCCTTGTGTGTGAACTGACCAGTGTGTTCCTTGCCTCCCCTGGTGTGACCCCCCTCCGCTCCCCGCTTCCCGCCGCCGTGACATCGCTGCCCCGCCCCCTTTTCTTCTGTGTCCTCCCCGCTCCCGCCTCCCAGCTGCTCCTCCCTCCCACTTCCCCTTAAATGGAGACCGCGCGGACGCGCAGCGGTTACGCGCAGCGGGCGCGCCGATTGTGCGCCGAAGGCGCACCAAAGGCAAGCCCGTCTGCGCCCGTCCGTGCCTGGACCTCGCCCAGCGCCAGGTTCTGGCCCCCGCCGACGCCAAACCACACGACGGACCTTTCGATGCAGCCACCCTCAACGCACTCAACACTGGCCGGAACCCCGCCGGCTACCAAGCCACCCCGAAACGCACCCACGGACCCTTCGCCTGCCAAGCCTGCCGATCCACCTGCCTCCGGACCTGCACCGCACCCGCCAAGCCGATCACCAGCAGCAACCACCTCAAGTGCATCCTGCTCAACACCCGCTCCGTCCACAGACACGCCGTGGAACTCTGGAACCTGCTCGAGACATCATCACCAGACGTCGCCTTCCTCACGGAAACCTGGATGAATGCCTCCTCAGCGCCCGACATCGCCATTGCCATCCCGGACGGATACAAGATCACCCGGAGGGATCGCATCAACCAGACTGGAGGAGACATCGTCATCGTACACAAGAACACCATCCGCATCACGACCAACTCCGACGACACCCTCACCACCACCGAACATCTCCACTTCCAGATACACACCGACCCCAAGACGACCCTCAGAGGCACCCTCATCTACAGACCCCCGGGACCACGCACACAATTGAGCGAAGACATCGCAGACTTCATCAGCCCGCACACCCTCCCCTCCGCTGACTACATCCTTCTAGGGGACCTCAACTTCCACCTGGAGAACAACAAAGACAGCAACACCACCAGCCTGCAAGACAACCTCGCCAACATCGGACTCAAGCAACTGGTGAACACCCCCACCCACTACGCCGGCCACACGCTTGACCCAGTCTTCTCCTCCAGCAAATACATCTCCTTCAGCCACTCCACCGGACTTCATTGGACGGGCCACAGCTGTGTCCACTTCAGCTTCAGAAGGACCACGACCCACCACCATCCGCAACAGGTTCCTCGCAGGAGCTGGAACAAGATCACCACCGACCAGCTCACCACCTCCCTCAGCCAGAACCCGCCCGCCAGTACAACGGACCCCAACGAAGCAGCCAGCAACCTCACACAGTGGATCACCAACTGCGCAGACGACCTTGCACCACTGAAGACCCCTCCCAGCAGACCCGGCAGCAAGAGAGCCTCGTGGTTCACCGACGAACTTAAGAACTCCAAGAAGAACTGGCGCACCCTCGAGAAAGCCTGGCACAACGACCAGACCACAGACAACATGACTGCCCTCAAGCACGCCACCCGCAAACACCACCAGCTGATCCGCACCACCAAGAAGACAGCATTCAAAGAACGACTGAACAACAACGCCCGCAACAGCAAGGAACTCTTCAGCATTGTCAAAGAGCTCTCCAACCCCAGCGCCGGAAACAACGACATCACCCCCGCGCAAGACCTCTGCGACTCACTCGCCTCGTGTTTCCACAGCAAGATCGCCGACATACAAAACACCTTCGGCGTACAGACCACGCACCCATCCTCCGAACCAACGCCCCCCACCACCACCCTCTGCGCCTGGACCCCGGTCAGCACCGAAGACACCACCCGCACGATGAACACCATCAACTCCGGATCACCAACCGACCCCTGCCCCCACCACGTCTTCAACAAGGCCGACTCCATCATCGCATCCCAACTCCAGGACATAATCAACACCTCCTTCAACACCGCCACCTTCCCCGAGAGCTGGAAGCATGCCGAGCTCAACGCCCTCCTGAAGAAACCAACAGCGGACCCCACCGACCTCAAAAACTTCCGCCCCCATCTCGCTCCTCCCTTTTCCCGCCAAAGTCATCGAGAAGACCGCCAACAGACAGCTTGCCGCCTTCCTCGAGACGAACGGATAGCTCGACCACTCGCATGTCCGGTTTCCGAGCCAACCAGAGCACCGAGACCGCCCTCATCGCAGCCACTGACGACATCAGATCCCTGCTCGACAACGGGAAAACCGCGGCACTCATCCTCCTGAACCTCTCCGCAGCGTTCGACACGGTCTGCCATCGCACCCTAGTGCAGCACCTCAGCAACATCGGAATCCAAGACAAGGCACTGGAGTGGATCATCTCGTTCCTCACCGGAAGAACCCAGAGAGTCCGCCTCCCCCCATTCAGATCCGAGGCCACCGAAGTCATCTGCGGCGTACCACAAGGATCATCACTCAGCCCCACCCTCTTCAACGTCTACATGAGCTCCCTCGCAGCCATCGCACGCCAACACAACCTCAACATCATCTCCTACGCCGACGACAACCAGCTGATCCTCTCCCTCACCAACGACCCCGCCACCGCCAGAACCAGCCTACACGAAGGGATGAAAGACGTCGCCGAGTGGATGAAGAACAGCCGCCTGAAACTGAACTCAGACAAGACGGAAGTCCTCATCCTGGGATCATCGCCCTCCGCCTGGGACGACTACTGGTGGCCCCTGCCCTGGGCACCACCCCCAAGCCAACGGACCACGCACGTAACCTGGGCTTCATCCTGGATTCCTCCCTCTCGATGACCAGACAAGTCAACGCCGTCTCATTATCGTGCTTAAACACCCTGCGCATGCTCCGAAAGATCTTCCGGTGGATCCTCACCGAAACCAGGAAGACGGTCATCCAGGCACTCGTCACCAGCCTACTGGACTAAGGAAACACCCTCTACGCCGGAACCACAGCCAAATTTCAGAAAAGACTCCAACGCATCCAGAACGCCTCCGCACGCCTCGTCCTGGACATCCCCGACACAGCCACATCTCCGGCCACCTGGGAGACCTGCACTGGCTCCCCGACAGCAAGAGGATTACGTTCAGACTCCTCACCCACGCACACAAGGCTCTCCACGACCTGGGCCCCAAGTACCTCAACAACCGCCTGACCTTCTACACTCCCACCCGCCAGCTACAATCAACCAGCCTCGCCCTCACCGCCGTTCCACGCATCCGCATAGCCACCACCGGAGGAAGATCCTTCTCTTACCTGGCAGCCAAGACATGGAACTCCCTCCCCATCCACCTCCGGCTAACACAGGATCATCTCTCCTTCAGGAAGCAACTCAAGACCTGGCTTTTCGAGCAGTCACGTACCCCTCTCCCCCAGCGCCTTGAGACCCCTCCGGGTGAGTAGCCCGCTATACAAATGTTATGATTGATTGATAGAGCATCAAAAGAAGGCTTCTAGCCGGCCGTTTCGTTCTTAAGCAACAGGTGCAGTGGTGCCAGCTCCTGTGGCTCGTCTGGGAATTCTGGGGTAAGGGATTTGATACCCTGTCAAATCCGGATATATAAAAAAACGTCCATTGGAGTCCATTCAAGTCCCTAAAACACATGCTCCATGGTGCGGTACTGACCCTCCTGATATAAGTCTACCCAAGTGCGGATATGCGTGTGTTTCCTGAAATCATGAAATAGCAATTCCTGGAGAAGAGGCATGTTTGGTGGTATAAGAGGAAGGTATGAGGAGTACAGCTGGGGCGTCTGTAGCATGCGTCTTATGGGATGCCACACCGCCACCATGCATGTAATGGTAATCGGCGTCTTTTCCCTAAGGCTAACTGGATCATGAATCACCCCATCCAATGGAAGGGGGTGCGCAAGCCAGTGCTCCACCACAACCTGCGGCATATACTTCGGTTGCTTCACCCAGAATCACGCGTAGTGTGCCTGTGCACTGATGTAGTATAATTCAAAGTGCGGTATCTCAAACCCGTCCTGAGCATATGACCTAGTAAGGATATTCCTTTGTAACCTCGGCTGTTTTCCTCCCCAGGCTAGGCGTTTCATTTCTGACCTGAGTGTCTTGAAAAATAATTTTCCAGGGTGGTATGGCATATTTTAAAACAAATCGAGCAGCTGTGGAATAATCACCATTTTAATCAATGAGGCTCGACCAGCCATGGACAAAGGCAGAGCAATCCAGCGGGTCACGGAGTCCGCTATACGTGTCATTGCAGTGCCATCATTCAAGCGCATGAGTTCCTCTCTGTCTCTGGTTACTTTTATTCCTAAATAGCGCAGTTCGTCCTTGCACCACTCCAAGGGGTAATTGTAGGAATGTGGATATCGGACTATGGTTGCCCCCAACTTTTTGCCTGGTGTTTTGCTGGTTTTTCGACTTAGTTGACCTGGGGCCCTGCTATTCAGGACCCCAGGCCCACTGCTCTCTCTGTAAAATGGATTCCATGTACTCTAGGTACATATCTAATTGGATACTGAGTCACCTTATCAGCCCCTGTACAGTGTACCTTAGGTACCAAGGGCATAGGTGCACCCAGGGCCTACCAGGGGCTGCAGCATGTATTATGCCACACCTGGCTGGCCATCCAAATCTGACACAACTGGCTGATCAATCAGCTTGGGCAAGGTGGTGTAATCACCCTTTGCTTTAGATATAGTAACCCTATATCTAACCCTAAAATGGACACATATCCTCCTATCAGTCACTCCTATGGCAGGCCTTATCAATCCTGAAGGCAGAGTGCTTGGAATTATGTGAGATGGTGCTCTAGCATGAGCTGAGCCTGTCTGCAGCTTCGGAACCAAGTCCTTTAGCTGTTTCCATGATAACGCTATACCATATACTCTTAAGTGCATTATAATCCTCGCGGTTATTGCCAACATTGGTATAACATTATCAAAACATGTCGAGTAATGTGTCATACAAATTGGAATACTACCCCCTCGCCAATTCTGGCGACGGGAGTAGCATTCCACCCTTCTAGAGGGAAACGACATGTATGTAACTGTGAACCCCGGTTAAAGTTAACTCGAGCCTCAGCATCACAAAATGTTCAGTTGTTAATACATCATCCAGTAGTTTATCTACTGATGGAGACAACACTGAGGCTTTCAATGTCCCTAGTGGTGATATGACTAACAATAATAATTTTTTAGTAGAAGTTCAAAGAATCAGGAAAGGAAATCGAGATACAGGAGGGAGATATGGGAATATCCAAACAGGAAGACAATGAGAGGGAGCCGTGGCAGACGCAGGAGAAGCATTCCCAGGGATGAGAGAGAGATTGAGGTCCTGGAGGAAGTGAATACGGATACTAATGAAATTGAAGTGATTAACCTTTCATCTATTGAATTGTCTGAGAGCATGAACAGTGTACTAAAGAAGGGCCTTGGATATTGTCCTACTAAGAGTATAGATTGGTATCTCACTAAAATTGATGTGTATAAATTTGTTCGATTGATGAAACTCAAAAAGTTTTTTGCAAAACAAGATAATGTTATGGTGAGATCTACTAATAAACCTGTACTGAGTGACATTACTATTCAAGAACTTTATGATACCAAACTATTATTGTCTCTTACTGAATCTGAAGAAGATCCAATAACAATGAGTACACTTTTGAGAGACTTAGAGATTAACCCAGGATTGGCATCTCAAAGTGGATTTAAAGAGAAATCTAAATGGACACCACAGCTGTCAGCTGGTAATGTTGTAGATGTTTTCTATAAATCTGTGACTATGGAGATTGATAATATGATTAAAAGAGAAAAACATCAAAAGAAAATCCTATCAGACAATTTAAGGATAGATGAAAGGGAGGCACTACGAAAATTGACTGATCATCCAGACCTTATTATACGTAATGCAGATAAGGGTGGCAACATTGTTGTTATGAATCGCAAAGATTATAATGATGAAATATTATCTCAATTGGGGGATACCGGATACTATGAGAAAATAAGTGTTAATCCTTTGGAGATGGTCAAAAACAAAATTAACATGAGACTTAAGGATTGGTACGACAGATGCTTATTAGATTATGACGAGTACCTATACCTTAAAATACAATCACCCAGAGCTCCATGTATGTACTGTCTACCAAAAGTACACAAGAATCGACAAAATCCACCTGGTAGGCCGATATCGGGCATTGGAGGGCCCACTGAGAAACTGTCGCAATTTGTTGATTCATATTTGAGACCATTTGTTCAAAACTTACCCTCTCATATTGAGGACACTAAACATGTGCTTAACATAATGAACGACGTAGTCTGGGATAGTGACATGATTATGGCTACCTTAGATGTAGTATCCTTATATTCCAATATTGACCACGAGTTGGGAATTCAAGCTATTGAAAGTTTTTTAAACAATAGACCAGCGGAGTATTTGGATCATACATCCATGTTACTTGAGATGACAAGGATAGTACTGGAAAACAACTACTTTCTATTTGAATCTACCTGGTATAAACAAAAACTTGGTACTGCGATGGGGTCCAAATTTGCTCCGTCCTTCGCGAACGTCTTCATGGGGAGATTGGAGGCGGAGTAGATTTGGGGCCCCAAAGGACGTCAGTGGATAGATCACATATATCACTGGGGTAGATTCATTGATGACTGTTTGTTATTTTGGAGAGGCACTTCAGAGGAGTTGGAGTCTTTTTTCATGCATCTTAACACTAACAATCTGAATATGTCATTCACTACTCATTATGATAAAGAAAAATTGACTTTTTTGGATATTCAACTTTTTGTGGAAGACAACAGACTATGTAGTCGTATGTTTCGCAAAGAAACTAGCTGTAATGCCTTACTACGAGCAGATAGTTGCCACCCTAAAAGTCAAATTAATTCCATCCCCTATGGGGAAATGATCAGAGCAAGATGGAACTGTTCTAAGGAAGTGGATTTTTATGTAAATATACAAGACATAGTTAACAGATTTAAAAACAGAGAATACTCGAGTGATGTGATTAATAAGGCTGTTAACAGAGTTCAGAAATTAAAAAGAGGTGTCACATTGAGACCTAATGTTAGGAATGATGCATCTAAGAAAAATCAGAAAATCAGGATGATTACTAATTTTGGTAAAGGGAGTCATAAACTCTAACATTATGCGGAAATACTGGTACATGTTATGTTCTGACAATGATTTGAAACCTTTTTTAGCAGACAGACCAAGTGTCACATATAGGAAAGGGATGACTATTGCTAATATTGTTAGTCCGAGCTATCCTAAACCTATAATACAAACAAGTCAGAGTGATTGGCTGCGAGCTCGCCAAAAGGGCTTTTATCATCGTGGTAATTGCAGCTCATGCTGGTGGGAAATGAAAAAGGTACACAAATTTGAATACAACAATACAGGTACATTTTACATTGACACCTTCATCAATTGTCAAAAAAAACATTTGTAATTTATGTAATTGCCTGCCTGTGTGGTAAAATCTATGTAGGAAGTACAGTGAGGAGACTTAAAGATCGAATGGTGGAACATTACCGGGCATTAAAAAGTGGAGATACAAGGTACCCTATTGCCTCGCACTCTATCCAAAATAGGAATGACTCTGAGAACCATCAATTTTTCTATCATGGGATTGAACATGTGGTTTTGGATAGACGGGGAGGCAACAGGCTGTTTAAATTAAGACGGAGAGAGGCGAGATGGATTATGGTCCTTCGAGCTGTAGAAGAAGGACTTAATATGGATACAGAATTACAGTAGTATTTGGGAGAACAGTAATATCTTGGACTATGTTGTTATTTTGAATAACTATAGAATGTGAAACTAGTATCCCCTGTTTTTACTCTATTGATTAAGAAAGTGTTGCAGAATACCTGTTTTATAATTATTGTAATTAGAAATATGGGTGCTCCGAATGCTTACGCCATGTCCCAATCTACTATTGTTAAAGAAATATGTGTGTCAGCTACTATACAACGGAATGATGTGGGGCGCTCACTGATCTGGCGCTGCTGCTCGTGCCCTTTAGGGTGAGAGGGGACTTATATGAAACAATATAAGTAGGGAGTAGATGGACCCCGTTTGTTATTTGTGCGCGCCCTTACTTGAAAAGGACATATACGGTGAACATCCGTGCCCACTGCCTTTATACTTAGCAGTAGGATATGATTAAAGTAATAAGATAGTATGCAGATTAGATAGACTTTCTGTGTATTCTTTACCCGTATCAAGATGGCGGCGACAAAACACGCCGACATTTTTATAGACCTCTTTTAACCTGAGGCGGACTTACTGTTAAATACAAGTTTATCAACCTTATTCTTATTTACGGAATAATCACGTTTTCAGACACATAATTATCAGTGTTCTGAAAATTGTCCGTATTCAGAACGTGTCGTTAAACATTTTTTGCCCGTTCCAAGATGGCGGCGATTAAATATGCCGAACTTTTTTCATAGACTTTTACGGATAAATACAAGGTTTTCAAGTTTATTCTTATTTACAGAATAACTACTGTTTCAGATACATAATTATCAGTGACCAACATTATGGAAAATTGTCCGCATTTAAAACATGTTGTCAAATAATTTAAAGCGGATGCAAAATGTCTATACTATGGTTTTATTTTTATATGCACACAAATGTACTCGTTTCGGAATAAATAAAGTTATATTTACTTTATGTGAACCCGTCTCAAACAAAGGATACATAAGTAAGATGGCGGCGATTACAAACGCCAGCTAACCGAACACGGAAGGACTGTGCTGAGGAATACGAATACATACAGGATTGTATAGAGGAATTTGGTAAGTTATAACCAGATATAGGTTAGGATTGGGCAAACTTATACTCAAGGTATCGACTTACTGGGTTTTTCGTTGATAGATGCTGATACCATTGATTTTGAAGGACGAAAATAAAGGAAGAGATATTGATAATCGGGTGTTGAATACTCGAAAGGTAAAACGCTCTCAGTCCTTAATTGCTAAAATGAGGGTTTCTGTTGAAGGAAAGATTACTAGGTAATTTACATTTATATATTATGTTTAGTGGGACCACTTAGACGGATCGCTCTTGAGTATTGTATCATGTTGATGACTTTGTATAAACAGCAAGTTGAGTAAGCTATTTATAAACTTGAGCTTAGACGAGAGGCTATGTATGTACCAAGCTGAGGACTTTGTGCAAACCGCAAGTAGAGCTAGTTGCTTACACACTAGAGATTAAACGAGAATTTATTCATGACCCGGTTTTGGTGTTAACCTTAGCACTTTATAATTATACCGAGTGCGCATATGCAGGGATCGGAGGTTGAGTGACATTACCACGCTGATAACTTTGTGCAAACCGCAAGTAGAGATAGTTGTTTACAAACTAGAGTTTAAACGAGAATTTATTCATGATGCGGTTTGGTGTTAACCTTAGCACTTTATAAGTATATCGAGTGCGTATATGCAGGAGGTTCTGTGAAATTACAACAGAAACTTATAGTCAGGATAATATTATCTAACAACTGGAGATGTCCAGTAAAATATATATATACTCATATTATTTACATACTCGAGAGTGATTACGGAAACTCTAAAGATTATATTTTGATATTGACAAATATGGACGGCTAGAAAATAAAATAACAGTAAGTAGAATACTTAGTTTTCTCCCACCCCTTTGTTGAGCGCGAGTTGTTGGGTCAGAGATAAGAGCTCCCTTATATCATTCCAGATACAGTTTCAACTTTATGAATATCAACCTCAAGAGGAAATAAATAGAGAAGAAAACTTACAGAACTTAGGTAACTTATATTTGAACATTTGTGAACTGTTTATTTGGCTAAATACCCGAACGTTTTGTTAAACTTTAGATACAGACACCGGGAGTCACATTAATGTTATTTCTTGACTTATTGTCACTAATTATGGGATCTATGTCTTTTCTTTCACTTTGGTGGTGATTTATTTAAATGTATAATTAATTTCCTGATAAACTGTAAAGAGTTTATTGTAGTAGGTGTGTTATATTATGTTCCTATTGTTTTTGGCTTGCAGCCCTGAGGAAGTTGTTTAGGCATATGATTGATGCCCAACGAAACACGTGTTGGCTGCAGTGTGTCTTGAACTGAGAAACTCGGAATCTTGAAATAAAATAGGGATCAACGTACCTCAGGACTTTGGTGTCTGATTTGAAATTGGATTGCAAACGGACTTATATTTTTCAATTACATTTGAATGAACTCTGAAATTAATACAATTGTTATATGATTGCTCGGCAAGAAGTTTTGTTAAAATTTTTACACCCTGAACTTTGTTCAGGGAATATTGGGGGAGTTATGTGACCTTCCTTGTCTTGCCTTGAGCATTTGCTGTGATTTGTGCATCTTTGCAATAGCCAAACTCCTTGCAGTGCGCCCTTTTTACCCTGTTACCTGTCTTTGTATATAAAAAAACGTCCATCGGAGTCCATTCAAGTCCCTAAAACACATGCTCCATGGTGCGGTACTGACCCTCCTGATATAAGTCTCCCCAAGTGCGGATATGCGTGTGTTTCCTGAAATCATTAAATAGCAATGGAGAAGAGGCACGTTCGGTGGTATGTGAGAGGAAGGTATGAGGAGTACAGCTGGGGCGCCTGTAGCATGCGTCTTATGCGATACCACGCCGCCACCGTGCATGTAATGGTAATCGGCGTCTTTTCCCTAAGGCTAACTGGATCATGAATCACCCCATCCAATGGAAGGGGGTGCGCAAGCCAGTGCTCCACCACAACCTGCGGCATATACTTCGGTTGCTTCACCCAGAATCACGCGTAGTGTGCCTGTGCACTGATGTAGTATAATTCAAAGTGCGGTATCTCAAACCCGTCCTGAGCATATGACCTAGTAAGGATATTCCATTGTAACCTCGGCTGTTTTCCTCCCCAGGCTAGGCGTGTCATTTCTGACCTGAGCGTCTTGAAAAATAATTTTCCAGGGTGGTATGGCATATTTTAAAACAAATAGAGCAGCTGTGGAATAATCACCATTTTAATCAATGAGGCTCGACCAGCCATGGACAAAGGCAGAGCAATCCAGCGGGTCACGGAGTCCGCTATACGTGTCATTACAGTGCCATCATTCAAGCGCATGAGTTCCTCTCCGTCTCTGGTTACTTTTATTCCTAAATAGCGCAGTTCGTCCTCGCACCACTCCAAGGGGTAATTGTAGGAAGGTGGATATCTGACTATGGTTGCCCCCAACTTTTTGCCTGGTGTTTTGCTGGTTTTTCGACTTAGTTGACCTGGGGCCCTGCTATTCAGGACCCCAGGCCCACTGCTCTCTCTGTAAAATGGATTCCATGTACTCTAGGTACATATCTAATTGGATACTGAGTCACCTTATCAGCCCCTGTACAGTGTACCTTAGGTACCAAGGGCATAGGTGCACCCAGGGCCTACCAGGGACTGCAGCATGTATTATGCCACCCCTGGCTGGCCATCCAAATCTGACACAACTGGCTGATCAATCAGCTGGGGCAAGGTGGTGTAATCACCATTTGCTTTAGATATAGTAACCCTATATCTAACCCTAAAATGGACACATATCCTCCTATCAGTCACTCCTATGGCAGGCCTTATCAATCCTGAAGGCAGAGTGCTTGGAATTATGTGAGATGGTGCTCTAGCATGAGATGAGCCTGTCTGCAGCTTTCGGAACCAAGTCCTTTAGCTGTTTCCATGATAACGCTATACCATATAATCTTAAGTGCATTATAATCCTCGCGGTTATTGCCAACTTTGGTATAACATTATCAAAACATGTCGAGTATTGTGTCATATGAATTGGAATACTACCCCCTTGCCAATTCTGGCGACAGGAGTAGCATTCCACCCTTCTAGAGGGAAACGACATGTATGTAACTGTGAACCCCGGTTAAAGTTAACTCGAGCCTCAGCATCACAAAATGGATGCTGCCACCAAAGACACAAGTCTGACCTCCTTCTGCTGGGAGTCCTTCTAGCGAGGGAGGCTTCGACAAAGGGTTACCTGCCTTGGGAGGTGCTAGCACCACCCCCAGACAGGATTTTGTGTATTAGGTAGGACAGGGCTGAAAGGAATGAGACATGCCTGGGGCACACAAGGTGTACCTGTGCATACTCCGGTCTAAACCAGTTCCTGGGGCACTCCAGCCCCAGAGCTGGCGCAAGACCGGACAAAGGATAGGGGGTGTAACCACCCCCCTTCCTGGTCCCACCCAGAGGAGGGACCTAGTCGTAGTACAGCCCCCTTTAGCTGGATAAAGGTAGGAGCTGGTCCCATTCCAGATTAGATTATCCTGAGCAACTTTACAAGAAGAAACTCTGGACTTCGACGTTCTGCTCCACAGAAGACTGAAGAAATCTCCCTTGTGGGCAAGGAGTGTCCACCCTGCACAAGCAGGCACCATCAGCGTCCAGCGGCTTCCCTTTGTCGTCTTCCCTCGAGGATCTAGACTTCAGAGCCCGACGAGTCCCGGATTCCCAGACCTCTCCGACCTCTGCCTACGTCTGCAGCACAGCTGAGATCCGTGTGTGCGACGAGACACGTGGGACCGGCCATCTTGAAAGAAGCAGCACTTCGCTCCAGCACGACTTCCGAGGCATCCTCGTCCAAGTGCTTTGGGGACCGAGAAGCCCCGACCCTGAGAAGCTCCTGCACCGAAGATCAGCATCCACGAGATCTGCGTGGGGCCCTTCTGCCAGTTTGCTGCTCGACGCGTTGTCTGGTCACTTGCCGGCTGGTTAGTGACCTCCTAGACGACTAACTTCGACAACTTCACTGCTGGTCTGGTTGCTCCAGACTGGCCCTTGCTCCCTTTCAAAAGAGGAGCGCCCCGGACCCTCCTGGTCCACTACAGACGCCGTTTCCAGTCACCACGTGGGTTGCCTTTGCCAAGGCCTGTTGACTCCGAATCCGAAGCCGAATCCAAAGCCGACACCGCCGACAGCGAGAGCCTGCGTCCTGGTCGTCGAAGACACCACCTGGTCCACGTGGCTGCAGAGACAAGTGTCCACCTTCACCTGATCGTGACGACGACATCTGGTTCCACTCCTGGTTCCACTCCAGTCACTGGCTAGTGACTTTGAACATTGTCCCCTCTGCTTTCAGGTTCTTCTCTTCACTGATCCACCCTTGGATCACACCGGACATCTTCCTCCTGACCGCCTGCAGCATCTTTTCCTCCAGGCTCCATAGACTTCAACGCCAGAACCCGACACGACTTGGCACCTATGCACCCGCGGCCTGTGGGTGAGGTAACACGAGCATTTTGGTGCTCAAGGTTAGCTTGACTCTCCTAGTGTCCAGTTCCACAGTCGTTTCAGTCCTATCTAGTCAGGGACGACCGTACTCACCTTTTTCTTAAACTGTACTGTCCATAGATGTTTGTACGCATCTCGCATGTGAGTTCACACTCTGCACACGCGCTCCGTGGGCCTCCTATTACTTACCTCAAGTTAGTATAGCGTGGTCCCAGCGATCCTACAGCCTCTGGACAGCTCCATTCCTAGTATTGACTTTCACATTCCACTTACTTAGTATATGGTTTGTCGTGCTCCTAGGGCACCATTGTAAATCGTGCAACTTGAACGTATTTTTCCTAAGAGATTGTCATGTGCTTAGCCCTCTGATCTCAAAGAGTTCAGAGGTGTATGTTAGTTAATAAATACTTGTTTATTTTCATAACAACCTGTGTGGTGTCCTTTCACTTGGTATTCAAGGGGTTATATGTGGTAAAATAGCTGGCTTCACATGCCAAAAGAGTTTAGCCTAAGACTGCTTTGTCCATGCTACCATTAGGATAGCTGGTCTATACGGTTGACTTACAACCAATCACCATAAGGGTTGTTTGGACTGATACAAGGTGATCACTAGAACTAGTGAGCATCATATATCAGGCCAACTTCTCACAGTAATCCAGCGGGAATCTCCCAGTGGACGCCGTCAATGGAAAAATGCAAGACTTCCCCCAATTAGTTTGAATTCCCGATAGCTTCCCAAAGACTATGAATTAACGAAGGACCGGGTTAAGATTGACTTGCGGATCTCGGATATAGAGCGTGATATCATCCGCATAAAGGGACACAAGTATCTGCCTCATATTGCAAATCAGGGCCTTGTCATTGTGGTGCTGTCGCTGCTTCGCTGCCAGGGGCTCGACTGCTATAGCGAAAAGCAGGGGGGAAAGTGGGCACCCCTGCCGCGTACCCCAAGTAATAGAAAATGACTGGGACATCCGTCCATTAACAGATACCTTGGCCACTGGCATATTATACAGCAACCTGATCCATGAGAGAAAGAGAGGAGGGAAACCCATTTTCAACAGCACCCCAAATAAGTAATCCCATTCAATGGAATCAAAGGCTTTAGTGGCATCTAGAAAAATAACGGCCACTGGCAGGTCGGGTGACATGTTATTAAGAGCAGCAAAAAAGGTTCTCAGATTGTTGGACGTGGCCCTGCCAGGTACAAAGCCCAATTTATCTGGGAGGATCAGGTTCTCCATCAGGAGACTCATGCGGTGGCGATCAGCTTAGTCAGTATTTTTGCATCGCAATTGAGAAGCGAGAGCGGCCTGTAGGAGTCACAATGCTGAGGCGGCTTCCCTGGCTTCAATAACGAAATGATCAAAGCTTCCCTCATAGATGCTGGGAGGCAGCCCACCTCCAGAGATTCCTCATACACTTCTCGCAGGATAGGGGCCATGAGGTCAATATATGTTTTATAGAATTCTATCGGGATCCCATCCGTTCCCGTAGCTTTCCCTGATTGAGTACCCATAATGGATTCCCTGACCTCATAAAGCTCGAAGGGGCGCATAGGAATGTTCGCTGTACATCACTGAGCCATCCCAAGGTCACATCCCCCAGATATCCTTCTAAGTCGAAATCCTCTCTCCAATTTGTCGTGTACAGACGTTGATAATGCTGTGTAAAAGTTGTGAGGATATTAGCAGTGTCCCGGTATACTGTTCCCTCTAAATCTTCTATTTCCAATACACAATTAGCATGGCCAGAGTTTCTGATCATTTGCGCCAGCACTTTACCTGGACGCTCACCCTCCCCGTAGCATCGCGCCACCCAGTGTTTAATCCTGAATCTCGTGCAAAGAAATCTTGTATTTCATCCCGCAGCTCTTCCTAAAATACCACATTCAGCAAGTTAGGGGCATGTAGTCTCCAGGGGCCGCGTGGCATGACCCGGTCTGAAGAGAGAAGCGTAATCTTAACAGGGGCATGGTACGAATACGTTCTAGCCAGATGCTGTATGCGATCTATTACAGGACCCAACCCACGAGACAGGAGCCAAAAATCCAGTCTCGTCCAAGAGGCAGCCTGTGCCGTGAAGTGCGTTCCCTCCCTTGTGTGCGGATGAATGTGGCACCAGGCATCAATCAGTTGACATTCAGATATTGTGTCACATACGGTCATGCGTGCTTTGGTGTAATGATGGGGGGCAGGATGTGACCTATCCATGCCAGGGTTGAGCATTACATTAAAGTCGCCACCCCAGATAATATTATTGGAGCCCACTTCAAATATCTTGGCCCAAAGCGTAGTGTAGAAGTGCGGGTCGTCTACATTGGGCCCATAGCAGCAGGCCAACGTGACTACACAGATTCCAGCCTCCCCCATGCCAAGCAGTAACGGCCCCACTGATCCCATGATGCCCCTGCCAGGTGAAATGGTACCTGCTTTTTAACAAGTATTGCTGTTCCCCTCGCGTATGAGGAGTAGGATGAAAAAATTCTATGTGAGGCCCATTTGTTCGCAAACGTGCTAGGTCTTTATGGTGCGAAGTGCGTTTCCTGCAACATGGCTATGTGTATCTTGTGTCTCTCCAAATACGCCAGAATATGTTGTTTCTTCCTGGCATTCCCCAAGCCCCTGACATTCCATGTAATAATATTGAGTTTACCTCTATCTTTGTCAGCCATTCTCCTGGACCCTTGCTGTTGCTTCACTGACTATCCAAAGAAGACAGTCCACTCCACATACCTCAGCCCAGGATATTGTTCTAGCGCACTGTGGATGGATAACTTCTAACACAGTTGCTAACCCCTCCATAACAAGGAGGGTCGCATTTTCATTGAAAGTTAGCGTACAAACAGCAAAACATAGCGACAGCCCCCCCCCCCCCTCCTTGAAAGTATTTTCACATGCTATAAATAGTGTATCTACAGATCCAACTTTAGATGGATGTGAGAGAGTAGAAAATTCTGGCAATCGTGGTCAGGGAGTTGTGATGAAAGACTGCTACCATGTTAGGAATAAACAATTTTTGTTTTTTACCATATAGACACTTCGTTTTTTCAAAGCACCATTTGAGGCGAATACTCCAGTCACTGTCTGTTAATTCGCTCATGCTTCCGGTTAAAAATAACATGGTTCAACACAGAAAAACGTGCATGAACACAAGAATATCCTGCTTAATGACATATTATTTAAAGCTGTGATACATACTAAATAGTGGCACCATCAACTAACCTAACACTCAGTGATACCCCAATGAGCAGATGTACAAAGAACAAGGTTTTTTTCTCAATCCCTACAAAAACCACCAACAGAAACCACTATAATCTCAAATAAAGACAACCCATCAAATAGCACCCTTTACATTATAGGCCCTGACAGTTGAGGGCTGAACACATTCCGCAATAATTTGCAAAGTAAATTCAAACACCCTTAGAACTTCAACAATCACCTCCTAAACAGGTGGCTCCTTTTCTTTCGCCTCATGTACATCATTATATTCACAATGTCGTTTTTTTTCTCTTATATTCCTTTGTTGCCATTTTCTGTTCAATACAACAGTGATCGAAACATCGGCCGGATAATGACAGATACATCAATGTACAGGAAAACAACAATCTCAATATTCAGCAGAGAAAAAAACTCACAGTAATTTAGTCTCATATAATAGTACAATATGGGAAAACGCTTGGTGCATATGTAGACCAGTCTTATACTCTACAGTTTTTAGTTCCCAAATGAGGGAGATGGGTCGGGTCAATACACTTCCTAAATTACGGCTAGAAAAAAATATTTATTCTACAACAATGATCACTATTGTATGAACTCAAACATGCCTGCACAATCTGAAAAAAACTAGAAAAAAATAATTGGACCTGAGAACCAGAGGGCAGCCTTGGGAGCCCAATATATAGGACAGCAAAGAAAAGAAGCATAAAGAGGGGAAGGAGTTCAGAGGGGTATCTATGTGAGTATGTATGTAGGAGAACACTCTACACTTCATCCTTTGTGGTGAGGTACTTTGCCATGTGTGACGGGCAGAGAGATACAAGTGCAGGTACTCCCCAGGGCTGGCCGTTCAGTAGACAATACGCACCATGTGAAGGCCCAACAGTACTGTGGATTATGGCCATGACAAGTAAAGGCATCTACCTTGTCTTGTGCCTTGAGAACAAATGTGTCCCATTGGGTAGACAAACCCCACTCTACAACCATGTACACTATGCATGCGCCCACCTTAGCACAACCTGGGCCAGCAGTCTATTGAAGGTGGATATGCCACATTTCATGACATGGCTTTTAGTCATTTGAAGAGGGCCTTAGCCAGATTTTCTAATTTTTGATAATATATTCAGTGCGTTCGTGCTTTTGGTGATACATAGAAAACCGAGCGGGTATCAAGCTGAAGTTGAACATCAATAACCTCCGACACATATTCCATTATCTGCACCCATCACTGTACCAACAGGGGGCATTCTGACACCATGTGGAAGAAGGTCGCATCGTGTTGATCACATCAGGGGCACACTGTGGCCACCTCCAGAAACAACATATGTAGGGGGTGCGGTGTGATGAAAGTGTGATGTAAATAATTTAACTGGGAGAACCTCAGACGGCGTTGCAAGACACTCATTTTACCTGGTAAAGCTCCATTTTCCACTGCTTGGCAGTCAGAACCACTCCCAAAAAAGAGACTCCCAGCTGGACACTCAATGCAGATCAGCTATTCAGAATCCAAGTACGTTATAACAGACTGCTCAAACCTGGGTGCAACAGGCTGCCCTATTCATGTGAAAGGAGATATGTTAACACATCGAATCTAAGTAAGGTTTGTTGACTGAAAGGACTGTATACAAATCTCCCTAGACCTCTTTTAAATAACCATTGTCACAATCTGACAACTGTTAAGGGCAACATTTATAACTGAGAAAGGAATGAGGGGGGGAGCTCATTTGTTTTCTTTTTGCTTCTCAACGCCAAGAAAAAGGACATTACACCACCCACTTTTAAAAGATTGCACAGTGTTAAGGTCTTCCTCCAAACACAGCCTTCGACTACATTGGGCCTTCAGAGGAACATTTCTATTGACAGAGGGAACTGGTTCTCCGTTGACAGAAGGAAAGCTTATGGTCACCTCTAAATGAGTCCAGCAAATAGATTACTCAATCGCACTTGCGACACAGTACCCTGGCTACCAACTGTAAATCTGTGCCTTTGTTTCCTAAAAAGTTGAAAATATCCCCCCAGTGGATACTCCTAGGTCTTGATAAGTAGAGACCACCTCTACATGAAGGCTCAGTTTGCCTGAAGCCTGCTGAAACCATTCTGCAGACTACTGCTTTCCTCCACAAAGGCAGAATTATAACACTAGATGCTCTTCAGGATTTCCCAATTGCATAAAAACCTCTTTGTGCTAACTCAAGGTGTGCATGCCTTCATACTTCTTTATGTAGCACAAGGCAAAATGCTTAGTTTGTACAAACTAAGAGCCAAGGCCCTTATCGGGGGTTCACTGTAGCTTGTACCACCCATTTCCCCTGCCAGCGCTGCCAATGACAGCACCAGCACAACTACTTACCATCGCACTGCTACAAGTGTGACAATTCAGACTATTCCTGGGCCCCAAAACCTTGGGTGACAGGCATTAGTAATTTTTAAAGTATACTGAATTTGTAAACAACAGTTGTTGTGCTCATCTCTAAATCAGACGTTCAGTACCACCACATGGCAGATAGCCTGTCAGAAGTACTGGTTTTGACAATTAAGTATTGGTGCAGATCACCGGAAACCACCGGCTTAAATTATGCACTGGTAAGGCAGTAATATTTTAGTGAAAACAGGAACTTATCAGTCTTGCACGCAGGTATGGAAAAGAAACCAGTAGCAACCTCAATGGAGCAAAAAAAATGTACACTGCAATACCTCATGGTTTCAGACTCAAGGAACATCACATTTAGATTAACCATATGCACTTACCACTACAACTGGGAGGCATCTAATAACAACTTGAATTCTGCAGAGCAAAATCTTAACCTCACAATGGGTTCACCAAGCCACACTCTTCTTTGTATGTTTCCAATTGTTGCCATACATGTTCTCTTTTGCTCATTATGCTTTTATATTCTTTCCTCTCATGCTCTTTCCTGTATAAGAAAACTACTGAATTCATTGCATATATACAAAATACCAAAAGCCTTTTACTATACATAGCTGTCCTAATACAGAAAAGATGACGAACAAGTTGTTTAACTATGGCAACATACTTTCTGTTGAATACTCTAACCATAGATTTCTCATCTTAGAATGTTCCTCAGGCGCCAGACTGGATGCAGAGATTATTTGTACCAATGCTTCTGCGTACCTGAAGGCGGCACCAGGCAGCTCTGAGGTGATTCTATACCAAATTTGGAAGTGAGAGTGCACCCTAATATAAACGCCACTCCTGCACACGAACATTAGTTTCTTGTCCCTTCACCTCTGTGCCCTCGGATGCAGTGTGAACAGTCATTTATTTTAAGTTTTATATAGCGCTAGCTAGACCCGTAGGTATCAGAGCGCTTCACAGACACACTGTGAAAAACAGAAGTGCCTTACGTTACATAGAAGGCTGACAGTAAGTAAGCAAACCACGGATAAAGAATACAGCATGAACAATAAATAACTGTGCAACGGAGGGGGAGACAAAAAATAGAAAAACAAGGTGAATTAGCGTAGTCCGTTCACCAGCAATCCTAAAATGTGAGTCAACTCGGAAATATTGAAGTCTAGGTTAGTTGACGTTGTTCAGGAAAGTATTTGTTAAGGAGATGGAGTTTGAGGTCCCTTTTGAAACAGGAGAAGCAGGGGTTGCATCCGAGGACTCCAGAGAGAGCGTTCCATATCCTGGGAGTGTTGCCAGAAAACAAGCGGTATTGGGCGGTTTTCTTTTTCATTTTTGGTGGAAAGAGAAGGAGTGAGTTGGCGCTTCTCAGTGTTCTGCCTTGACCTGCTCTAACCAGTTTGTTGTTTAGGTAGTTGGGGGTCGGAGAGTTGAGGGTATTGTGTGTGATGCAGGCCAGCTTGTAAATACATCTCCCTTCAATGGGAAGCCATTTGAGGGAGTCGCGAGCTTGAGTGATGTGTTCAAATCTTTTTACTCCAGATACAAGTCGAGCGGCCATGTTCAGCACTGCCCTTAGAGGGGCTAGGTGAGCTTTTGGAGTCCCTTTAAGGATGGCGTTGCTGTAGTCTATTTTAGAGAGAACAAGGGATTGAACTACTGTCTTGAGGTCATCATGGGGAATAAAAGGTTTCAATTTCTTGAGGTGTTTTAGAGAGAAAAGAGCACATTTTTCTGAGTTTTTGATGTGGGCCTCCATTGATAGGTTCTTGTCAAGGGTGATGCCTAGAGACTTAACTGAGTCGGATAGAAGAAGGGGGCAGTTTGGGGCAACCAGATTCTTGAGCCACTCTTGGATAGGACGATGGTTGCTTTTTGGAGAGAATAGGATCAGCTCCGTTTTATCTGAATTGAGCTTTAAATGGTTAACGTTGAAACAAGTTTGGATCTCCCTTAGAGTGGTATTGAGTTGTTGGATGTCATCAAAAGACTTGATTTTGAAATAGATTTGGGTGTCATCCGCGTAAAGGTGGTAACTCACTCCAGCTTTTTTCAAGATGATTGTGAGGGGCTCCATGAAGAGATTGAAGAGGATCGAGCCTTGTGGTACCCCAAGTGTGACTTTTGTTGGGTTCGAGAGACAGGAGTTGATTTTAATTTGTTGCGAGCGATGTTGGAGGAAAGGGGTGAACCATTTTAGTACAGTACCGTTTATGCCGGAGCGCTTCGACAAGGTCTCCAGAAGAGCTGGATGATTTAATGTGACGAATGCCGCAGATAGGTCAATAAGGATGAGTAGGCAGGCATCACCATCATCTAAGGCCTTGCGAATGTCGTCCGAAACATTGAGTATGGCTGTTTCCGTGCTACAGCCTTTCCTGAATCCTGATTGAAAGGCGTCGAGGAGGTTGAACTCATCAATGTGTTTATTGAGTTGGTGGAGAACACTTGGCTCCAATATTTTTGCAAGGAATTGGGAGGTTGGAGATAGGTCTGAGGTTGGTAAGATCATTAGGGTAGATACCTGGTTTCTTGAGAATGGGCGTGATTTGTCCTAGTTGAAGGGAGTCTGGGACACAGCCTGATGTGAGAGAGGCACTGATGATTTTTGCCCAGAAACGGGAAATGGTGTGGTTTAGTTCTTTTCTAATTGTGGAAGCGAGGGGGTCTATGGTGTGGGAGGAAGGTTTTAGATTAGAAATTATCCTGAAGACCTTTTTTTCCGCCATTAGCTCAAAGTCGGACAAGTGTGCATTGTTCTTTAGCTAGATGCCGGCCTGATTGTCCTTATTCAGAACACTTTCTGCGTGGTCAAGGGAAGTAGAAGGGAGGCAGGTTATGAGGGAAGGAGTGTTTGCGGTTTGTATGAAGGACTGATCAATTTTAGAGACTTTAGAAGAAGGTAGCAATCTCTTTACATCGCTCATTTGTGGCTTCGATATCTTGAGAGGGAGTGCCATTAGTTTGGCTTTTGACAATGCTGAAGAGTTCACTCCGTCTGTTTTTCACCAGATCTAGTTGGCTGCGGAAAAAGGACCCTATTCACTGAAAATTTGTTTTTTGTATGCCCGCCGAGCAGATCTAATTTGCATTAGGCGAAAGGTCGAGGGTTTAAGCCTCCAAGCCTTTTCCGTTTGTCTGAGTTGACTCCGTTCATCGTTCAGCGCCACATTAAACCAGGGTTTCGATTTGTTTCGCCTCTTTTGCTTGAGTTTGAGTGGAGCTACATGGTCTAAAACCTCTGTAATTTTTTAGTTAAAGTGTGTAGTGAGGTTATCAGCCGTCCATGATGAGGGATGGAGTTGAAGATGGGGATGAATCATGGATTCAAGTTCGGATAAAGGGACTTTTTTGATGTTTCAGGTCAAGATTTTAGGTTTGACGTCACAAATAAATTAGAGGCGGACAGGTGTGTCAATCCTGAACAGAATGAGGTGGTGGTCGGACCAGTCAAGGGGAGAAATAGCTCTCAGAGACCAGTTCGTTGTCGGTAATGATCGCATCCAGTGTTGCACCTTTGCTGTGAGTTGGCTTATTGAGAGAGTTGTTTGAGGTTATGTATTTCCAGAAGGTTGGATAGGTTCAGGACAGCAGAGTCTTTTGGGTCATTCCAGTGGATATTGAGGTCACCCAGGAACACGTCTTTTTTCTGTCAAGGAGAACTGTGTTATTAGATCAGTTAGTTCTTCGGGAAAAAGAGTACGTTCTCCAGGCGGGTGGCAGATGGTGTGGAATTTGATGGATGAGGTGCCCTTAGTGGTAAGTCGACACCCAGGTATTCAAACGATCAGTATTCTGCAGGTTTGAGTTTGGTTATCTGTATTCCAGCTTTGTGGATGATGGCTAGTCACCCCCCCCCCCGTTTTGATCAGCCTGTCTTGTCTGTTTATGTTCAATCAATCAATCCATTTGTACAGCGCGCTATCTACCCGTGAGGATCTCAAGGCGCGGGTGGGGGGGGGGGGTTAACCTTCGCTACTGTTCGAAGAGCCAGGTCTTGATGAGTCTTCTGAAGGCGAGTAGGTCTTCGGTCTGCCGTAGGTGGGTAGGAAGGGTGTGCCAGGCCTTGGCGGCGAGATAGGAGAAGGATCTGCCGCCTGTGGTTGTTCGTTGGATGCGGGGGATGGTGGCGAGGGCGAGGCTGGCGGAACGGAGCTTGCGGGTCGGGTACCCTGGGGGGGTGAGAATGTCCAGAATTGGGGTACAGTGGACATTGAGCCAGGATTCAGTGAGGAAAGCAATGTCAATTTCTTCAGCAAAAAGAGCTTCAGCAATGTCAGTAGCGTATTGTACTGCTGATCTGCAGTTGAGGAGCATACAAGAGAGAGGACGGGGAGCCTCGATAATGGGGGGAGTTAGGTGGATAGAGGTGTATTGAGCAAGGGGTCTAGGCGAGTGGATAGTATTAGGGATTCTGTTAGTGCCAATAATAACAGGGATGTGTAAAGGGCTGGCTATCCCAGTTGGGTCTAAGTGCCTGACTCTCTGCAGGGCTGGGGGGTACTAACTGTCACTCAACAGAATAGGGAGGTGGGCAGTGAGGCATATGTGATTAGACAGAGTATTCACCAGCAAGATTGTTAGCAAAGGGAAGTAACTTGTTCTTTCGAAGCAGACTTCTACCCACAGATTCAATCAGGTTTTTTATGAAGTACGACTACTCACCCGTAAGGGTCTCAAGGCGATTTTCTGATAAGTAACCAGTGAAGGTCTCTCAGGTGGCTGGTGATGTGGCTGCAGCGTGGTCTGCAGCGTGGGATGCTCAGGATGAGCCTGGCTGAGGCGTTCTGGATTGTCTGCCGTTTATTTAGGAGTTTGAGTGGTGCTGCCGTAGAGGGCGTTGCTGTAATCGCGTCTTCTGCTGACGAGTGCATAGTTGACCATTTTCCTGGAATCAGCCAGGATCCACTTGAAGATCTTACGAAGCAGGTGTAGCGTGTGGAAGGAGGAGGACAAAACGTACATTGATTTGGAGGTTCACGGAGAGAGAGAAGTCCAGGACCATGGAGGGTTTGTGTGTGGTCCATGTGTATGGGGGAGGGGGGTTCCAAGTGCTGCGTGCCACCAGGAGTCATCCCAGGCAGAGGAGGTGGAGCCCAGGAGGAGGACTTCGGTCTGAGTTAATCTTGAGGCAGCTGTCACAAGGGAACCCAATAGTAATGGTCAGGGACCTTGGGTAGTAGTACTTTATAAATACAGTAGTCCCTGACAGGAAAGATACATAGAAAGGACAATAAATATAGGCATGGGATCAGTGCTATATTAAGGGTGATTTTAATAATAATTCAGATCACAAAAGCAAGAATAAAGTGGGAGACAATCCTGCGTCCAAAGCAATACATATAACACAAAACAAAATAAAAGAAATTAACAGAAAGCCCAGGCAGGACAAAAAGGCTTGTAAGGAGTAGTTTCTGTCCTGTAACTCCAGTTCTGTAGTAGGGGTATCTCTGTTATAGTCATAATCTAGTGAATAGTCCCGCCCATGTGCGTGGACCCCGGCAATCAAAAATAATCTCTTAAGTTGTCAAAATAATGCAGAAACTGCAAAGACACTTAAGAGAGAATTTAAAGACAAATAATGCAGCCTATATCCACAGGCTACACTGTCCAGTACTTCAACTAGAAATTCCACCAAAATTCACCACACACAGTACAGCCTGCTAGTTTCTACCATAGAGAAACCTGCCTCCCCCAGTCAAAGACTCAGGAATGATAGAGAGGAAGGCAGGGACAGACAAGCCCCATAGGCTGCCATTATGTGGCTTAAATAGGATACTGTGCCTTTAAGAGAACTTTCCAGAACTTCTCCCAGTATCCCAGAATGCATAGCAGGTCCCTCTTACTTCAGTTCTTTTTGAAGGCGAAGCACGCCAGACCTGTCGCATTCTTGTATGATGAAAAAAGTCTCCACCGGGGAGGAGGGCGGGCGCTTATGACTATAACAGAGATACCCCTACTACAGAACTGGAGTTACAGGACAGAAACTACTCCTTCTGTAGTAGGGGATCTCTGTGTATAGTCATAATCTAGTGAATAGAATGGCAAGCCCATCCCCACACCAAAGCGGCGGTGGAGAATAAATACATAACGCCACTACTGTGCGAACAAATTCCGCAGCGAAGCCTGGCCAACCTGAGCGTCTGCCCTGGCATCAGTGTCCAGGCAGTAATGCTTAGCAAAGGTATGAACCGACTTCCAAGTGGCTGCCTTGCAGATTTCAGCAATCGGCACGTTACGGAGCAGAGCCGTCGTGGCAGCTTTGCCCCTGGTGGAATGAGCCTTAGGCTTACCTCCTAAGGTCTTATTAGCCTTCTGGTAACACAATTGTATGCAGGACACAATCCACCTAGAGATGGACTGCTTCGAGGTCGCAAGACCCGTCCTGACCGATCCATAATTGATAAACAACTGGTCAGACCTACGAATATCCTTGGTTTTATCCAGATAAAATTTCAACACCCTCCTAACATCCAGGGAATGGAGAGACCTCTCCGCTGGGGATGAAGGGTTCTGAAAAAACGTAGGCAAAGTTATAGTCTGGTTGACATGAAAATCAGAAATAACCTTGGGAAGAAATTTAGGGTGAGTACGCATAACAACCTTAGCAGCATGAAATACAGTATAAGGTTCAGTACAACACAACGCCTGAATTTCACTCACCCTGCGGGCCGATGTAATGGCCACGAGGAACGCCGCCTTCCAGGACAGGTGCTGCAACGAAGCCTTATGAATAGGTTCAAAAGGCTCCTTCATCAATCTGGACAGCACCACATTCAATTCCCATGAAGGCGAGGGAAGCCTGACAGGAGGGAATACTTTCTTCAAGCCTTCCAGAAAGTCTTTGATCACAGGGATCTGGAAAAAGGAAGTCTGTGAAGGGCATTTCCTGTAGGCAGTCAATGCAGCAAGATGAACCTTAATGGAATGGACATTAAGGCCAGACTGCGCCAAATGCAAAAGGTAAGGAAGGATGACATCTTCCTTACATGTCGTAGGGTCATGGTTCTTAGACTGGCACCAGATACAAAACCTCTTCCACTTGTAAGCATATGAAGTCCGAGTGGAAGGTCTCTTAGACTCCTTCAGTATGTCCATGCAATCATCGGGCAGATTCAGATGGCCATATTGCACTATCTCAGGAGCCATGCCGCCAAACTCAAAGACGAGAGGTTGGGGTGTAACATCCGCCCCCCGAACTTCGTGAGAAGGTCCGGCCTGCACGGCAACCGAATGTGAGGAAGGAGAGACCGGTGAAGTAGGTCCGTGAACCACCACTGCCTGGGCCACTCCGGGGCGATGAGTATCATCCGAGCTCTGGACCGGGCCAGCTTGATGAGTACCGCCAGAATCAGGGGAATGGGAGGAAAGGCGTACAGAAAGCCGTTCGTCCAGTTGATCCATAACGCATTCCCCAGCGTCCCTTGCTGGAAGTACCTGGAGGCGAAGTCTCTGCACTTGCTGTTTTCGGCGGTGGCGAACAAATCTACGTCTGGAGTTCCCCACCTTGCGAAGACTTCTCCTAGTACTTTGTCGTTTATGACCCATTCGTGGTTTTCCTGAAGCAGTCTGCTCAGTGCGTCTGCCTGAACATTCTGCACACCTGGTAGATGGGTGGCCGTTATCGTCAGTCCTCTGGCCAGGAGCCAGTGCCAGATCGTCTGCGCCTCCTGTGACAGTGTGCGCGATCTCGAGCCCCCCTGCTTGTTGAGGTAATACATCGTGGTGGTATTGTCCGTCTGTACAAGCAGAGAGTTGTTCTGGAAGGACGGAAGAAAGGCCTTCAGCGCCAAGTGAACAGCCCTGAGTTCCAGGAAATTGATGTGATACGTGGCCTCCATCGGTGACCACGTGCCCTGAATCTGCAAAGTCCCGGAGTGCGCTCCCCATCCCAGAAGAGACGCATCCGTCACGACAGTCTGCGTGGGAATGTCCTTGTGAAAGGGAACCCCTCTGAGGAGATTCTCCGCCGAACACCACCACTTCAGAGACTGAAGAGCATGCAGCGACAGTCGAATCTTGTCGTCCCAAGATCCTTTCCTCTGATCCCACTGGTCCTCCAAGCACTCCTGCAGCGGTCTCATGTGCAGCCGTGCGTGTGGCGTCAGGAAGATACAAGAGGCCATCGATCCCAGTAGAGAAGACACCGTCCTCACTGTTGTAGATGGAGTCGTCATAAGAGCCTGAGCCTTTCGAAGGAGTGATAATCGTCGCTCTTCCGAAGGAGACTTGCTTGCTGACAGCGTATTGATGGAGGCTCCCAAGTACAGTATGCATTGGACCGGAGTCGGGACAGACTTGGCCATGTTGATGTGCAGCCCCAACTTGTTCAAGAGAACGCACGTCTTCTGGAAGTGTGCTTGCGCTTCCGAGAAGGAGGATGCCTTGATCAACCAATCGTCCAGGTACGGGTAGACTAACACCTTGTTCTTCCTCAGGTGTGCTGCTACCACCGCCATGCACTTCGAGAACGTTCTCGGCGCAGACTTCAGTCCGAATGGGAGTACTGTGTATTGATAGTGATTGGTGCCGACTTGGAACCGCAGGAACTTCCTGTGTTTGTGTGCAATGGGCACATGGAAGTAAGCATCCTGTAGGTCTATAGCGCAAAGCCAGTCCCCCTGTTGCAACTGAGGGTAAATCTGATGCAACGACAGCATGCAGAACTTTTCTCTGCGAATCCATTTGTTTGCCTGTCTCAAATCCAGAATGGGCCTGAACTCGTTCTTGTCCTTCTTGCGAACCAGGAAGAACCGGGAGTACAGACCTCTTCCTCTCTGAGACCGAGGTACGTCTTCTATCGCCCTTTTCCTCAACAGGATATCCGCTTCCGCCTGAAGCTCGCGCAGCTGAAACTGCGAGCTGACGGGGGGAACAGCTGGAGGAGGGCTGGTGAACCGAAGACTGTATCCATTGCAAACAATATTCAGCACCCACTTGTCCTGAGTAATTTTTCTCCACTCTGCCAGAAAAAGTTGGATGCTTCCCCCTACCGGAGTGGGTAACGGATCCGGGGGAAGTAAGTTCCTAGGGCCTAGGCCCCGCCTGGCCCTTGGGCGCCGGAGCCGATTGCTGGCCTCCCCTGCCCCTCTGCCGCTTCTGGAACGGCTTCCGGAACTGCTGCTGCTGCTGGGAGTGTCCTGAGGCCTGTCCTCGACCTCGGCCCTGTCCGCCGAACCGCCGTTGGAAGGGGCGGTACTGCTTCTTGGTCTCTTTGGGCTTTTCCAGGCCCACAGCCGTCAGCGTTTCGGCCTCCGCCTTCATGCGGGCCATTTCATCATCAGCATGTTTCCCGAAGAGGGTCTCACCGGAAAACGGCAGATTGGCCACCCTCTGCTGTGCGTCCGGTTTCAGGGACGTAAGCCGGAGCCATGCGTGACGCCGCTGGTTGATCCCGTGGCAAAATCCGTGAGCCGCCAACAGGGAAGAGTCCTCAGCCGCGCTGATTATCTGGTTGGCTACCAGCATCCCCTCACTCAGGACTTCCGTGAAGTTTTCACGCTGCTCCCGGGGCAAATGCTCCGCAAAGCGCTCAAGGGAGTCCCAGAGGGCGCGGTCGTAGCGACCCAACAAAGCCGTGGCACTCGCCGCTTTCATGGAGGTCGCGGAAGTACCACAAACTTTCCTTCCTGCCGAGTCCATCCATCTCGATTCCTTGTCCGGGGGAACCGTGGAGGTCGGGGTGGTGGCATGCTGCTTGCGGGCCGCCGTGACGATGACGGAGTCAGGTGGAGGCTCAGCCCTCAAAAAGGCCGGATCCGATTCGGGAGCTCGGTACTTCTTAAGTAATCTCGAAGGGGCCGCCCTCGTCACAGCCGGGGTGAGAAACAGAGCCATAGCAGGTTCTTCCAGGCCCGGCACCAGGGGCAGGAGAGGACGAGACAGATGCCTCTGATGCAGCGTCTCGAAGATGACCGATGTCTTCGGTGTAGGCACCGTCAGGGAGATGCCGAGCTTCGCTGCGCCCCGCAACAGTACGTCCTGAAAGGCCACCAGGTCATCTATCGGGGACACTCTGGTGTCCGGAGACCCCGATAGGGTAGGTGAATAATCCCTGGTCCCAGAGGACCTCGTGTGAGAGCGAGACTCGCGCTTCCTATGGCGGTGCCTCGACCTCGTGGATGATCTGTGCCTCGATCTGTCCTTCCGCCCAGAGCGGGAGCGAGACCTGCCAGCTCGTGGGCGCTCCTTCGGTTTGCGCGGAGGGGTCTTCCTCGGCTCATCACGAGGCGTCTTCGGTTCCTCCCGGGGTTTCGGTTTCGGAGTCCCCTTGGGAGGAGCAGGCAGGGACGGCAGGGAAGTGGACCTCGGAGGAGGAACCTTCGGCTGCGGTGCGGGCCCATGCGGAGGGACCGGGGGTGGAGGAGTGTCCCCTGAAGGCAGTGGTGGTTTGGGCGGAGGGTCCTCCTTAGGCACGGGGGGAGGAGTCGGAGTCCTGGGCCGGGACGGGGTGTACACTTCCGAGTACACCGAGCCCGACGTCCCTCCAGGCGAGGGGCGCGGAGATCCATCCCCATCCGCAGGCGACCTCTTCCTCTTGCGACCACCGCTGGAAGCAGCGTGACTCCTGGGACTAGAGTCCCTTCTCCGCCGTTTCGGAGCGGGTGACCTGCTCCCCGACGCTGACCGCTGTCTGCTGGACGCAGAACGACGCTTCTCCGGCGTCGAATGACGTCTCCGGGACTCCGGCGTCGACCGCCGTCTCCTCGGCGTCGACCGCCTCCTCCTCGGCGTCGACCGCCTCCTCCTCGGCGTCGAACGCCGACTCCTCGACGTCGACCTTCGGCGTCCTCTCGACGTCGGGCGGTCCGCCCTCGGCGACGAGCGCCGCCGTCGTCTTGATGTTCCCGACGTCGAGGAGCCCCTCGACGTCGATCGGCGGTGTCGCCGCGACGGAGATCGACGGTGTCGCCTCGACGACGACCGACGGTGTCGCCTCGACGGGGAGCGTCGGCGCCGCTTCGACGGCGAGCGTCGATGTACGTCACTGTGCCTTCGGCGTCGGTATGACGTCGACGAAGACGATGACGTCGACGGCGGCCTCGACGTCGGTTTCTCCTTCGCCGTCGAGCCGTCGCGCCGTCTCGACCCGGAGCCCCGGGGAGAAGGGGAGCACGCCGTCGTCATCCCTCTCGACGCCGTCATCGACGCCGACGGAGAATGGGATCGTTGGCTGGACTTCCTGCCCCTGGGGAGCCCCCCAGGGGCCTCAGCAGAGGCAGAGGGATCCCTCCCAGGCTGCCCAGACCCACCTGCAGCACGTTGGCGCCTATCCTCCAGGCCAGCCAGCCTGATCTTCAATCTGTCCCTGAGGGTCCTAGCAGAAAGTTGCTGGCAGATAACACACTCCTCAGGGCCATGATCTTCTGGAAGGCACACGATGCAGACATCATGGGGGTCGCTTTTGGCCTTCTTCCTCTCACATGCTGGGCACTTGACAAAAAGGCCAGGCATTTCGGAGCCCCAAAACGCCTAAAAACAGCACAAAAGTGAGAAGAGAACACCAAGCAGTAACAGCAACACTTTTAAAAGTTAAAAGTGCAAAAAACGAATTCAATAAACCCTTGTAAAAGGGAGAGCTCAATGCCAGGGTCCTGTAAGCAGGAGCCGGAAAAAAGAACTGAAGTAAGAGGGACCTGCTATGCATTCTGGGATACTGGGAGAAGTTCTGGAAAGTTCTCTTAAAGGCACAGTATCCTATTTAAGCCACATAATGGCAGCCTATGGGGCTTGTCTGTCCCTGCCTTCCTCTCTATCATTCCTGAGTCTTTGACTGGGGGAGGCAGGTTTCTCTATGGTAGAAACTAGCAGGCTGTACTGTGTGTGGTGAATTTTGGTGGAATTTCTAGTTGAAGTACTGG